>NC_057862.1:60149479-60749479 GCF_019393635.1 Dromiciops gliroides | reverse complement strand
CTAACTGATAAAGGGAAAAATTTCCTGTTTGTTGTGATTATAATAACCATGAGAATAATACTAACACTAATAATAATGGTGGAGGGAAGTGTGGCCCTTCTGGACCATAAGAACCCAACTTTGTGTTCTCAGCCCAAGTGTTCACAAGGACCCATCTCCATAGGATGGTTCCTGAACAAAATCCGAGCCATTCAGATCCTCTCAATTTCACTTGAAATGCAAAGGAGACCACAAGCAGAAAAATTGTCTTACTATCTGCCCACCCTGTAGGATAGATCCTATAAGCTATAGTATAAAGTAAGGCAGAGGGGAGACAGAATTCCCTCTCCAAAACTAACTTTCCTGGTCTCCATCACCAGCCTAGTTATTGGGAAGTCTGACATTGCCAAGATGGTGATAGGAGAAATTAGTTTATAGGGGCAGCCAGGGTCAAGTGGTACTTCGTCTGGTGGACTCACCTGCTCTCCCAGCAGGAAGACTGTGGCAAATGCCCGGTTGGTGCCCACAGTTGCCATCAAGCCAATCTATTTGTGATTTGTATTGGTTGGCCAAAACATTCTCCTATGTCCTTCTCCCTATCCCCACTTTGCCCTTGGCTCCTATGAAATATCAGCATGTATCTGTTTTCTCTCAGCTATATATACCACTGCTGTCCAAGGGCTGGTGCTACACAGTTTGAGTGCTCAAGGGGCCCCAAGGGTCCTGGATGACTTGAGGAAGGATTGTGGTTTCAGGAAGATATTGAAAAGGGACAATCGTATGCAGTTCATAGACACTATTGAGTGATCATTAATGTTTACCCCTGTATGAAGTATTCTACAGTTCTCTCAGCAGATCTGTATTTATCTTGAGTTATACTTGACATAGAAATCCTTTGGGTTTTTTTTTAATACTATGTGTGTATTTTGGAAAACTTTGTAGATGTTAAATTTTCTGAAAGGTTACAAATATTTCGTGATACTGAACTCGTTATCTTCTTCTCCAGAAACTCTTTGCAGTTTTTGTCTGTATATATTTGAGGGCCTTAAAAAAGGAAAAAAGGAAGAAGAAAAGAAAAAAGGAATGGCTTGCTTTTTTATTGTTGAGTTTTTCAAGAGGCATCTTCACAATTTCAAACTGTTCAGAAGGGCCTGGTTCTCCAATTGAATACAACCAAGCTAAGAGTTTCCTTAAATATTCTGCAAACTCAGAGTGTATCTTCAAGAAAATATTTATGATGGGAAATTGTCTCTTTTTTTTTCAATTTTTTTTACAATGCTTTTTGTCTGTATAAAATATGCAACCGAACTACATTGAGAAGGAAATATTGTCTACATAGAATATTCTATGAAAGTTGGTACATAATTCTGATGAGAAGAATCCTTGCAAATCTTTAAGCCATATTGTTGTTTTGTGTTTTCCTTGGATGAAAATATCAGTATTAAGTAGCCAATATATTATTCAAGTGTTTAGACATATTAATATGCTTATGCAGTTTATTTATATGTGTATTTTGGGAAGTATTACCTTTTTAGGAAAGCTATAATTAGATTTGTTAGCAAGGAAGAAAACCGAGAATATTTTATTCTTATTTACTTTATGGCCAGACTGAAGATCCCAGTTTCTAGAGAGAAGCCCAGTTCCTGGACTTTGGGGATTACCTATACCCTGTCCTGTAATATAATGATAATCTATTCTCTCGTTCTCTCTCTCTCTCTCTCTCTCTCTCTCTCTCTCTCTCTCTCTCTCTCTCTCATTTCCTTAAACTTTTAATTTTTAATTTTGATAAGGGGGTTGGGGAAGAAGGGAGCATCTGGTGGGGGCCTCTGTTTGATAAACTTGTCTTACATGATCATTTGCCAGCCCTCCAGACAAACCATGGTCTTAACTGTTCTCCTAATGGGAATAGGACAATCCATGGGTTGACCTCCAGGATGAGGTCAGCCAAGGGAGGAGAATGGATGAAGAGAATATCCAGATCCTCAGATGCCCGTTGTTGGAGGACTTGCATGATTCTACCCTTGGTGCATTGCACAAGGCCTAACTCTGTAACAGATGTCCTTGTGGATATCATTGTAAATGGAAGGCCCTACCCCAACCCTCTGCTAGACTCCAGTTTTACACTAAATGAATATTTAATCCAACAATCACTACATTTTATACTAGAAAGACAACTAACACAGTAGTTTATGAGTTCTTAGAGCTTTAAGAAAGTTAACCTAATGATTAGTCTTGGGGTTGTCGAGGTGGGGAAGGGGCTTTTCGTCTCTCTTGCCATCTGTCACCCACTGACCTTTGTCAGCCTCAGTTGCCTTCATGTATTGAGTTCCTGTCCCATGTCTATATCTGTTAATATGTGTGTATACAGCTAAAAGACAAACTAGGCCTCAGGACAAAGGCTTAGAGGGTGCACGGAGGGGGTGGCCCAGTCCGCCCTGACCTCTCAGCCGAAGTGTCCATAGGTTGGCATTCCAGCATGTGCCTTATCTCCTGGATACTACGTATTGCAGCTTCCCTATAGAATCATAGCCTTTTCATGCTGTATTAAAAATGCTTTTAAAAACCCAGAGAGACTCTTGAATGTTATTGTTGGTGATGAGTATCCTCTACAGGCATTGGTGAAAAGTGGGGAATGAGGTGGGGAACAATACAACCAGAAGGCAAAGAGTGTTTCAAGAATCCTGGGAATGAGCAGGGTGTCAAACCCTTCCCCTGCCTCAATGTCCCATACAACCCCTCTGCCATCTACCCTGGCCCAATTGGAAGCTGTCTTCAAACTAGCTTCCCTTCCTGAGTCAATACCGAAGACTGGTAGGGATTGTTGGCTGATTAGGTCACAAATTAGCTCAGCCATTTTAAGACTCCTCCATCACCATATATAGAAGTGATTCCTCACAAAGGGGCTCTGGAAGTTCTTCACTTACTGAATAGCTTGAACCTCTGAATTTGAACCTTGAAACAAGGCCAAGTCTTTCATCCTGGATGCATCATGTATCTCCAAGATGGCAAGGCAAATGAGTGGGGGACATGGAGAATAAAAAGGGAATTTGGTAGAAGGAAGAAGAATTCGGTTAGTGAATAACACAAGATTTGGGGAAAGACCATATTTTGGGGGATTACCTATACTAGAGACCAAAGGTAGAAAAAGCTATAATTGACCAAGAGGAAAAAAGAAATCAATCAAGGGTCATCTACGTGAAAATGAACTTAATTAAAAGTGAGCTTTTTTTTTTTAAACAAAAGAGAGAAATATAAAATATGCCACCTACCTGCTTTAACTCAAAAGCACTATAGAAACATTACCTGTTATTATTGCTTTTGTAAATTAAGAATTGGGAGCACAAAACTATTCCCACTAAATACAAGAAAGAGAAAGTCAGGGAAGGGAGAAGGGCAAAAACAAGTTCTGAGACATGTATAGAAGAAAAAAAAGATATCAAAGAAATAAGGAAACTGAAAAAAAAAAAACAAAAAGAGATACCGTCATGGAAATATTTCTGCATCTCTGGAACCCTATCATATTAATGGCTGAAGACTCAAAGCTATGTTGTGTTTCTGCACCATAGACTTAAATAAGAATATCACCACTTAGGAGCAGCTAGGTGGCGCAGTGGATAAAGCACCAGCCCTGGATTCAGGAGGACCTGAGTTCAAATCCAGCCTCAGACACTTGACACTTACTAGCTGTATGACCCTGGGCAAGTCATTTAACCTTCATTGCCCCGCAAAACAAACAAACGAAAAAGAATATCACCACTTAAGTTTGAGGAAATCACACGAAAGGATTGTCGAGTCCCCTCCCTAATGTAGATATTTCATAGTAATTGCTATAATCAATACACTCAGCATACCACCCTGCAACAGAAAACAAAAGCAACAGAAGGACAATATAGTGGAAAGACTTGGAATCTGATGACCTATGTTCATCTCCAGTCTGTGAAAATGATTATCTATGTGACCTCAACAAAATTTATTGATATCTTTCTATAGAATAAGGACATTAGACTAAGATGATTTCTAAGGTCCCTTCCAGCTCAAAATCCCATTCAATTTAATTAAATGAACATTTTAAAGTATCTCCTATATATAAGGCACTGCTAAGTACCAGGGATACAAAGGCAAAACCCCAACACAGAGCATATCTGGAATAATATGAAATCATTTCAAGAGGAAGAAAATAACAACTTGGGGTGGGAAAGTAGGGGAAGGGTCAGGAAAATTTTCAACTAGGAGATGGGAATGGTTATGTTTTAGAAGATTCTAGGGATTATAAATGGTGGAAGTAAGAAGAAAAAAAGCGTTCTAGACATGGAGAGTCACCTGGGCAAATGTACAGAAACAGGCTGTAGAATTCAAAATGTGGGGAACAGTGTGATTGGAATGGTAAGTATGTGAAAGAAAGTAGTAGTAGTAGTAGCAGCAGTACTAATAGTAGATGTAGTAATAGTAGTAGTAACAGTAGTAATATTACTACTGGAATTTATTGGAATGGTAAGTGTGTGTGAAGGAAAGTAATAGTAATAGTAGTAGTAATAATAAGTAGTAGTGATACTAGCAGTAGTAGTAGCAATTGTATTAATACTAGTATACTATATTAACAGTAATAGTTAGGGGCAGCTAGGTGGGGCAGTGGATAAAGCACTGGCCCTGGATTCAGGAGAACCTGAGTTCAAAGTCGTCCTCAGACACTTGACACTTACTAGCTGTGTGACCCTGGGCAAGTCACTTAACCCCAATTGCCTCAACAACAACAACAACAACAACAACAACAACAAAAAGAAACCTACTATGTTCCAGGTACCGTGCTAAGTTCTAGAAATACGAAGAAGCAAAAGACAGGCCCTGCCCTCAAGGATCTTAATGGGGGAGGCAACATGCAAACAAATATATGTAAAGCAAGCTATATACAGGATAAATAGGAAATAGTTAACAGAGGGAAGATATTGATATTCCATCATAGAAGCAATAGGGAATTATTAATGATTCCTGAATTGGGATAGAAGGGGGAGGAGGAGGGGAAGAAGGGAAATGGTCTTAACTGTATCTTAGTGATAATCAATTTGTCAATTTCTTCCATGTCTGCTGGCAAAGGAATGAAAATGAATCCAATATCAAATTATTTATTCCCTGTTGTTTTTATTCTTAGGAGTCTAAGTGGGGAAGGAGGTTGCATCCCTATTCTACCAGGGATGAGGAGAAAGAACTGATGAATACCTTCCCAAAAAATAAAAGAGAAGGGTTGAGCTGATTCCCAAAATAACAACCAAGAGATGGGTCAATGAAAAGAGACTATTAACTTGCAACACAAATTCCACAGGCATTTCGAGGAAGACCATAGATTTTAAGACTCTTTATCTTTTGTAAAATCTCCCTCTCTTTGCTGTTTTCAACCTTTCTCTTCCCCAGTAACTTCTAGAATTTAATAATTTAAAAGAAGAAAAAAAAAAGCCCAGAGAAACATAAAGAAGGGACTTATTGGAAGCAGAAGAGTAGTTGGCAGCTTGAGGCCTACTCTTGGGGATTCCTGACTGGAGGGGATCCACATGATTCAGGGTACATGGGCCAAGGCCCTGGAATTTGGGAAAAAAGAAAAAAAGGGGGTTTAAACAAGAAGAGAGCCTGGGCCCCAAGAATCCCCAAGAAAATCAAACTTGAACAGCCCTAGTGCTTCCACTCCTTGGATGCACTAGACTTTTTCAGGGATTCCCCAGGAACCATAAAATCCCCAAGTGATAGAGGTAGAGATTGAGGGGTCATGTGATCCAACGTCCACTTTACAGATAAGGACACTGAGGCCCACAAAGTGGACTTGTTCAACTCCACATGCATAGTAATTAGCTGAGCTGGGATTCCAACTCAGCTCCCCTAGATAAAGAATTCCAGGACCCTTTGATGAACATTAAGGGATATAGGGGCAGAAAGGGGTTATCATCATTATTTTATCTACTCTCCAGAGCCTAGGCCCAGCTGTAGCCACTCTGGGCTGGTGATGGAGGGCCCAGAACAGGCCCTAAGTAGCTTGTCTCAGTATCCTCTCATTGTCTGCCCCAGTCTCTTGATTTGGCCACCACCTGTGCTGTATTCTACAGTTGTTCCCCCTTCCCCAATCAGCTCCTTAATCCTTCTCAGCTGCCCCAAGTGTACAGGGCCTGCTACATTGCCAGTCATGAAGGGGAAATAGCCTCTGAGCCAGCTGCAGAGGGTTCCACCCACCACCCTTTCCCCTATGCCAGAAGCCCACCAAGAGTATCCATTTCAAACTTTCTGTCCTTTTACTCCTTTATATACAATGGAAATAAGAGCATTAGGGGGTTTGATAAGAACCTTTTGTCATTCTAGCTTCATGTAGCTCCTTTTCAGTTTTAAGGGGAAAGGCTGTAGCTATTCTAAAATCATCCATGAGTATTTTCATTTTCCCCTGTGGCCCAGTTTCAATCCTGGGAGCTCAGACCCCCAAAGAAGTCAGTTTCTCTCTTTGGCTCTTGCTCCGACCCCAAAAATGTGACTCCAGAGAAATCTCCTGAATAAAGCTTAGGTATACCTCATGCTTCCTTTTTCCCCAAAGAGGGAACAGGGTCCCCTCAGGTGCTCTCAATGTACAATAATGGTATTGGGTATGGTACCATCTTTATTTCACCGACATAAAATGCCTAAGATCAAAAGGACTAAGAAGTACTCGTGAACAAATACAGAAACATCCAACATTTATATAGACCTTTAGACGCATCAGACCCTCCCAGAAAGGGGAGTGCACCTTGAAGAGGTTGCCAAAGAAACAATTTCCCTTCATAGAGACAAAAAGGTGGAAAATGGATAGAGCATTAGACTTATGAAGACTCCATTCAATTCTAGCTTCAATTGCTTGCTACCTCTGTGACCCTGGGCAAGTCACTTAACCTCAGTTTCCTTATCTGGAAAATGGGGATAATGATAGTACCTCCCTCACAGAGTTGTTGTGGGAATCAAGTGATAACACATAAAGCACTTTGCAATATAAATAGCTATATCGATGCTAGTTATTATTTTTATCCTTATTATTCACACCAGATTTGCACTGTGTGAGTAACTCATGATGACCGCAGAGTTGGCAAAGTTCAGATCTCTTGTCCCCTCTGTTGAATAGCTTCTTCTCCCTCCAGGATGCTTGTGCCCAAACTCTCAGTCTATTGAGGATTCACAAACACGCACAGACTCTGAACAAATAAAAGAGGAGGACAGAAGCAGTCAGCCTAGAGCTAGAGATCTCGGGGCTTCCCTCTCAGCTCTCTATGGGCTTGTCTTCCTAGTTGCCATTTTCTGCTCCTGGTAGAGTCAGGGAAGGAGAAATATCCTCTCCAAACCCCCTCCGCCACCACCCACCAACCCCGACCTGGGTCCATTCCCACTGTACTCTGGTCTAGAAACCAAGGGGAGGAAATTATAGGGGGAAATGGCAGGAGCTGTTTCATAGGTCCCTTTTATAGGCCATGGAGGGGAATTGGTTCTTTCTATAGGAATCCCCACCCCCACTGACTCTTGGTGGCCAATCGATCATCTTGGAGACAGCCCCAGGCACTGAGGACCAGTCCAAGGAATTCCTTGTGTCTTTTCAGCAAGGAGCTGAGATGAAAGTCTACCTATAGGGCGAGTACCCTTCCAACAAATAGCCATACCCTGTGATCTCATGAAGGTGACTGGGAGCTGATGGATGATCACATTGATCTGGGACTCTCCCAATCACAGCCCACCCCCTCACATGATAAGAATAGACACAGCCCACAAGAGATGGAGAGAGTCAGTCACCAGGTGTAGAAACATCTGGATTGATCACACATACCGCCTTATAGCCACTTAGCTAAAAGGATATCATGTTCTCTTGTGGTATGTTCCACACAAGTGGCAAGATACAGATGGCATAGGTGGCAATGGCTACAAATAAAGCCATGATCTTAACACCAGAGATGAACAGCAGGTTCTCTAGGCCTCCCAGAATCACAAAATTGTATGGAAGGAATATAATCCAATCTCCTCATTTTACAGATGAAGAAACAGAGGCCCCAAGACATAAAATGACCCACCCAGGGTCACACAACAGGCTAGTGGCCTCGATGGGATTTGAACTAAGGCCTCTGGATTCTCAGCCCAAGGACCTTTCCACCATATAAGAATGCCTAGGGGCAGCTAGGTGGTGCAGTGGATAGAGCACCGGCCCTGGAGTCAGGAGTACCTGAGTTCAAATCTGGCCTCAGACACTTAACACTTACTAGCTGTGTGACCCTGGGCAAGTCACTTAACCCCAATTGCCTCACTAAAAAACAAACAACAAAAAAAGAATGCCTACCTCACTATACCATATGCACATGTGGTTGTTCATATAGATGTGAAAGCAGTCTGGGACAAATTTTTTTTAATGTTCTTTTACTTGCTACCTATGGGCAAGTCACTTTCTGCAAAATGGAAAGGGTTAGAAAAAAGTGGGAAGGAAAGAGGTGCATCAGTACCAGATCTCAAACTAAACTACAAAGCAGGAATTATTAGAAATTATGAGATGCTGCTTCCAAAATAAAGAGGTTGGTCAGTATAATAGATTCGGTAAATAGCACACAAGCAGCTAGGTGGTGCTTTGGATAGAGTTCGGGGTCTGAAGTCAGGAAGACTCATCTTCATGAATTCAAGTCTAGACTCAGACACTTACTAGCTGTGTGATCCTGGGCAAGTCATTTAACCCTGTTTGCCTCAGTTCCTCATCTGTAAAATGGGATGGAGAAGGAAATGGCAACCCACTTCGGTATCTTTGTCATGAAATGGAATCACAAAGAGTCAGACAGGACTGAAAAACAACTAAACAACAAACATAGCACACAGAGGCAGACAAACATGGTGGAACAATCTGTAAACTAAAAGACCCCTAATTACTATTGGATAAAAACTGCTGGGATAACTGGAAAACAATGTGACAGAAATTAGGTAGAGGCCAGCATCTCACATCATATCCCAAGATAAATTTCAAATAGAATTAGACATGAAAGGTGGCATCCTAAGCAAATGAAAGGAACAAGGAAGAAGTATTATCTATAGACAGGGGAAGAGTTCACAATCAAATAAGCAATAAGTTCATAGAAGATAAAAAAAAGAGGAAGGAAGAAAGAAAAGTGATGGAGGGGGAGGAGAGAAGGAGGGAGAGAGAGAAGAAAAGAGGAAGGGAGGGAGAAAAGGAGAGAGAAAAGAGAAAGGAAGGAAGGAATGGAAAGAAAAAGAGAGATGAGATGCGGAAGTTAGTCTAGATGAGTATATAAGGTCCTTTCTGTTCTAAATATATGATTCTATGTTTAACAGGAAATTATATCACAGAGAAGCAATGCTAATGTTTGCATTTTAAAGGCAAGTTTCTAATCACACATATGTATTTGAATTGTATACAAATCATTTTCCTTTTGTTTATAGAATATGTAGCATTTAACACAGGCTTATGTAAAGAGATGTCATTATGATACTGGCAGGAGCACAAACCAGAACCAGCTTTACTTGGCCTTGTTGGTCTTACTCCATAGAAACTTTCACAGCAACCGAGAACAACTAGAGGTTGGAAAAGCATCTTCCCCAAGTGATAAACGTTCAATGTATATGAATAGGCAGTCTGCAGAGGAAGAAATTAAAGCTAACAACAGGCATGTGAAAAAATGCTCTAAATTGCTAATAATTTGAGAACTGCACATTAAAACAACTCTGAGGTGCAGACTCACATCCATCAGATTGGCTAAGATGACAGAAAAGAGAAACAACAAATGCTGGAGAGGAAGGGGTAGGGGGGAGAGGGGAGGTGCACTAATGTACTGTTAAAGCTGTGAACTAGTTCAACCATTCTGGACAATAATTTGGAACTATGCCCAAAAAGCTATTAAAATGTGCATACGGGGGCAGCTAGGTGGCTCAGTGAATAAAGCACCAACCCTGGATTCGGGAGGACCTGAGTTCAAATCTGACCTCAGACACTTGACACTAGCTGTGTGAACCTGGGCAAGTCACTTAACCCTCATTGCCCGGCAAAAACAAAAACAACAACAACAAAAAACAAAAATGTGCGTTCCCTTTGACTTAGCAGTACCACTACCAAGTCCCCAAAGGAAAAGGAAAAGGACACATATATACAAAAATATTTATAGTAGCTCTTTTTGTAATAGGAAAGAATTAGAAACTGCAGGGGTGCCCATCAATTGGGCAATAGCTGAATGTATCATAATATGGAATACTATTGCATAGTAAGAAATTATGAAGGGGATGATTTCAGAAAAACCAGGGAAGACCTGTATGAACTGATGAAAAGTGAATTGAGCAGAACTGGGATTAGCATCCCAGTTTTCCTAATCCCTTCCGACATCCAATATTTTCTTTTTTTGTTATATTTGCCACTCTGATAGGTGTGAAGTGATACCTCAGAGTTGTTTTAATTTGCATTTCTCTGATCAGTAGTAATCTAGAGCATTTTTTAAATATGATTGTAGATCCTAGGATGTTTTGAAAGGGTACATAATGACTTGCTACCTTGTATTGCTGAGAACAGTTAAGCCATTCACAATCACTTCAACTTCACTGCACCACCTAGCTGCCCCTAATTAAATGTCTTTAACTTTGAAATAATGTGTCTTTACTGATGCATTGTTGGTGGAGTTGTGAACTGATCCAACCATTCTGGAGAATAATTTGGAACTATGTTCAAAGGGCTATGACTGTGATGGAATAATACTGTGCCATAAGAAATGATGGGCAGGATGCTATCAGAAAAACCTGGAAAGACTTACATGAACTGATGCAAAGTGAAATGAGCAGAACCAAGAGAACATTGTACACAGTAACAACAATATTGTACAATGAGATTCACTGTTCTCAGCAATACAATGATCCAAGACAATTCTGAACGACACTTAATGAAAAATGCTACCTCCAGAGAAAGGATTGATAGAGTCTGAATTCAGATCAAAGCATACTTTTAAATTATTTTTCTTGTTTGTTTGGTTTTGGTCTTCTTTTACAACGTGGCTAATATGGAAATATATTTTTCATCATTGCATGTGTATGCTCTATATCAAATTGCTTACCTTCTCAAGGATAGGGGAAAGGAGGTAGGGAAGGAGAGAATTTGAAATTCAAAAAAAAATTTTTAAGAATACTTTGGAGGCAGCTAGGTGGCATAGTGGATAAAGCACTGGCCCTGGATTCAGGAGGACCTGAGTTCAAATCTGACCTCAGACACTTGACACTTACTAGCTGTGTGATCCTGAGAAAGTCACTTAACCCTCATTGCCCCAGCCCCACCCCCAAAAAACTTCCTAAATAAAAGAATACTAAGAATTATTTTTACCTGTAATTGAAAAAAATAAAGTATAAAAATTCTCCCTCACAAGAAACAAAATATCTTCTGTTGATTGGTAATAGAATCACATTGGTTGGGGCTTTTTGGCTATATGGGCCTTTATATACATGTTGACTCATACCCACAACATGCTTCAAACCTGGGGGAGGGGAGAGATGGGCATGGAATTACAAGTGAAATAAATCATTTCACCTGAAATATACCAGGGGCATACGTTCAGACATGTGTGCTGAATTTTCCTGAGCAACCGGCAAGGATTTCCTGTTTCTTCTTTTCTTCCACTCCCAGTGGCCACCTTACCTACACCTTTCCATTTCCATAAGAAAGCAGAATCATCGGTAGATGATCTCACAGAAGAGAAAGCTATGGCTCAGGGAGAGGGAGAAGAGAGTTCCAGAAAAGACTGTGACATAAAATCAAAAGGCATCAATAAATCTGATCTTTCAAATAAATAAAGTAGCCAGAGCAAAAAGAAAAAGAAGAAAAAAGAAAGATAGATAGATAGATAGATAGATAGATAGATAGATAGATAGGAAGGAAAGAAGGAAGGAAGAAAAAGAAAAAAGAAAAAGAAAACTGGGACTGAGACAAATGAACAGACTTGTGAAGGTCACACAGTGAGGACAGCAGGGATGAAAAAAAGAGAAGCCAGATCTCCAGCTCCCTAAGCAATTTCTTTCTCCTCTGCTTCTCTTCAAACCTGGAGCTCTCTATTCCCAAGGCTGTGTGTGTTACTATCATTACTAGTATTATTAGTGGGAAGCAAAATAAAACAATTAATGTCTTTTGACATCTCCAGGAGCAATGGAAACCAATAATTCTTCCGAGCAGGCTGTATTTCCTGTTGAACTTAACCACACTTGGAGACGACAGTCTGGAGAGAAGCCCTTTGGGGAGATAACTGTCCTCTCTGGAAAGGGGAGAGGGTTGGGGGAGAGATCCTGGTTAGAAAATCTTCTGCGTGATGGGAGGGGAGCCAAGGAGAAAGACAGAAAGGGAACTCCTCTAAGGGGCTCTCTGCAGAAGGGAAGGAGTTTCTTGCCCTCTTGAGTGGGAATGAAGGTCAGTGCCCTCTTCTCTGGGTTGACCTTAGCTTTTTTAGCTCCCAAGGTAAGCAGATCAGATGGAGCAGTTGAGAGTGGGATAAAAGAGACAGAAGGACCCCTAGAAGAAAGGACCTGATGAGACTGTGGCAGAATAGGAAACAGACAGAGGAAAAGGTTCCCCATGATAACCAGCACCCTTGGGTGGTGATGGAGAGAGATCCTGATAGGGGAGTGGGAGGGAAGAGCAGATCCAAACAGGGAAGTTGAGGATGAAGGGCTTTCTTTTTCTTTTCTTTTTTTTTTGTTTTTTTATTTTTTTGGTGGGGCAATGAAGGTTAAGTGACTTGCCCAGGGTCACACAGCTAGTAAGTGTCAAGTATCTGAGACCAGATTTGAACTCATGTACTCCTGAATCCAAGGCTGGTGCTTTATCTACTGAGCCACCTAGCCGCCCCCTGAAGAGCTTTCCAAAGCTCTAGGACCACTGGGAAGTTTTTCCTTCCTCTCCCTTAACCTCTCTCCCTCTTTGCCACACCTCTACCCCCACCATCCAGTCTCACAATGCTTTGCAGATAAAGTCGGAGTTCCTCCTGCTGAATCAAAGCTCTGGACAAGACCCTAAGGACTTTTCGAAAAAATTCCCACATTCTGTTAAAATGGACACTGAAGATCATAGGGAAGCTTCTTTGGAGACCCAATGAAATTTTAAGATTCACATCTTTCTCCAAAGACATGAAATGGGCCTGAATTGAGGCTATTTGACATTCTTTGATTTTGGAAACTCATGCGCAGCCAATGGCTCCAGGGTCCCTAGGAGCCCAGGCAAGGACCAGTGGTAGGGATTCCCTCCCACTGATGCTAGCCCTTCTCCTACATGTTCAGCAACAATCCACAGGTCTTTTATCCAATATGGTGGCCATGTTGTTCATTAGCATTTTATTTGCATGCCATTCTTGTTACGCCAAAATAGCGATGCTCATAGCCCTCTCTTCTTGTATCATGCTTTGTACTAGCTATACAAACTGCTATTCACCCCGAGTTAGTCGTGTCCCAGGAGCAAGGCTATTACTCCCCATTAAGGGTCTGGGGGTAGCCTTGAGAGGTAGGGGTTTATTTTCTAATTCTATGGTTTATTAGCCCCCACAATGGTCATGTTGTCAATTGATATTAGTCACCCAGTTAGCTTTTTTTTTTTTTTTAGTGAGGCAATTGGGGTTAAGTGACTTGCCCAGGGTCACACAGCTAGTAAGTGTCAAGTGTCTGAGGCCGGATTTGAACTCAGGTACTCCTGAATCCAGGGCCGGTGCTTTAACCACTGCGCCATCTAGCTGCCCCTTCCCAGTTAGCTTTTAGGAAGGGATGTTTTACTAAGATAATAGTTGATACAAATCCCCCCATGACATACTTTTCCATCAAGCCAGGGGGAAATGGTTTTAAGCTTAGAGATGTGAGGGCCAAAAGTTGATATACTGAGTGTTATTTGGGTGACTCTCCTTAATACTGGGGTCCCAGAAATATAAGGGACCTTTAAGTTTTAACCCTCCCCTCTGAACAGCCCTTTTTTAGATATTTCTCCCAGGCCAATAAGAAAGGAGCCTCTAAGCTTTAGTTCACAAAAGGATCCGATTTTATTACTTGGGAATTAATTAAACAACAAAGGTGAAAATAATAAAAAATCAAAGATAAGGAAATAGGAAAAATAGGAATACAGATAGATATTCTTAACTCTAAACTTAGCCTATGCAATCCCAGACCACTCCCAATTAAGCTAGTTCAAAGGAATATTTCCAACTAAGTCTGACCAATCAGTCTAAAGTTGCTCTCATGCTGCCAACTCAAGAGCCCCAATCGAAAGACTGAGAGCCAGCTCGCATACCAGAAGTAGCCTGCCTCCCTTCCGGGAGCATTCAATCTCCCCTCCCCCAAAAGGGGAGGTCCTTCAAAAAGATGCCTTCGTAACCCCGAGGTGGGGCAGGTGTGGCCCCTCCTAAATGACTTAGCTAAAAACGGGAATATTAATCTTTACCACAAATAATTTGTTACCACAGAGAACATGTGGCAAAGGGGTAACTCACCACTCCTGGTTCCCTCTTCTCTACTTCCTGAGATGCAGTTATGAAAAAATATCTAACATCTACCTAGGACTTTAAGGTGTGTGAAGCACTTTGCCTAGAATATCAAGTTTAATCCCCACTACAACCCTGTGAGGTTGCTGTGTGGCTCTTACAAAAATAGTTATTATTATCACCATTTTATAGATGAAGACACTGAGGTTGAGAGAGATTAAATGATTTTGCCACAGCGAGCATCTGAGGTCAGATTTGAGCTCAGGTCTTCCTTAGGTTAAGTACAGGACTCTAACAACTGTGGCACCTAAATGCTTCTTTTCTTAGTCAATTCAATTCATTCAATTTAACAAGCACTTATTAGACATCTCTGTGCAGGGCTCCTATGCTAGGCTCTGAAGATACAAAGGTAAAAATGAAATGGTGTCTTCCCTCAAGGGACTTACATTCTACTAGAATCTTGGTTGGAACTCAATTTTTACTAAGTAGCTACTTTTGCAATGCATGGTACTAGGTCCTAGGGGAGACAAAAATGTACACAAGACAAGGCCCCTGCCCCCAAGGAGCTTATAATTTGATTAGGAAATATGACAGATTTTTTTAAAAGACAAAAGGTAAATATAATAGATAAAGAGAACATTACCATACAAAATAATATGAAAGTTCATTAGAGAGATGCAAAACCAAGTGATTTGTGAGATCCATTTGAAAGAAGCTGCATGCACAACCTAACCCTTCATTTAGAGGACACTTACTAGCTGTGTGACCCTGGGCAAGTCACTTAACCCTCCTTGCCCCATAAAAAAAAAAGCTACGGGGGCAGCTAGGTGGCACAGTGGATAAAGCACCGGCCCTGGATTCAGGAGTACCTGAGTTCAAATCTGGCCTCGGACACACGACACTTAATAGCTGTGTGAACCTGGGCAAGTCACTTAACCCCCATTGCCCCGCAAAAAAAAAAAAAAAAAAGCTATGGAGCAGGAGATAAAGTAGACCAAAAAGGGCATTGAATTGTGTCTAGACTAAAAAAAGAAGAGCTAATTATTATAACAAGCTGTGTTGGTTAAATATTAGAGACAAAGTGATGCTGGGGTAGGGCACTTATGAGTAATACTAACTGACCAGTTGTACTCTTCACACTCTCACCCACAATCACTGGTGTTACATATAGAGGCTTCATCTTGGATTAAATTTGGATCCTTCACATTTTGGGGAACACACTGGTGAGATTCTCCATTCAGGACTCTATTCATCTGATACCCTCATTTCAGAGATCCAGTAAGAGAAAAATTAGCATTTGTTCTTTTGCGTTAGACTGTAATTGAAGAGTCTGTTTGCTCGTGAGTTTCCTTACAAATCAGAACAATTTCTTTCAAGTACTAATATCTATGGTATTACTATACTCTTATTTGTATGGAGGCTAAAAGTATGGACTTGTGCATCCTAAAATACTGGTGTGACCATTGTGCCTATAGCACAGGATGGTAAATCATAAATGTTCTTTTTTTTCTTTTTAGTAATCTTAGACTACTTGACATATTTTCTCATGCAAGTCCAAACATCATCTCTGAAAGCCTTCTAGACTGCAGGTCCATAGGATGTGGTTTGCCTAAAAACCTTAAGCAACCAGCCCTAAATGCTTAATCAATTTGGGGGAGTTCCACACTTCACTGGGGCTTTTCTGTATATTTTTCCTACTTAGTTTAGTCTAGTTTTTCTAGTGAGAGAGGAGTTCTGACATCTAGCTGGAATTCCCTATGTATCACAGGGATACCTGGAGAAATCTGAAGTTGTTTCAGGGATCCAAAGGACTTTGGTGTGATCTGGGTGAGATATTGTCTAAACCTTCAGTTGAATTTTTTTATTGTGTCAGCTATCTTTTGAATGTCCTGTGCTGCAGGGACCCAGAGGAGTTTTCCACTATTAAAACCTTGCATAAATACTACATGAGAAGGGAGCAACTAGGTGGTGCAGTGGATAGAGCACCAGCCCTGGATTCAGGAGGACCTGAGTTCAAATCCAGCATCAGACACTTGACACTCACTAGCTGTGTGACCCTGGGCAAGTCACTTAACCCTCATTGCCCCACCAAAAACAAATAAAAAATAAATGAATTAATAAATAAATAAATAATATAAAATAAATACTACATGAAGGGAGAAAGAGATTTGCAGAAACCAAGAGCTGTAAATGGTCCCTTTACCATGTGTGGACTCTAAGATTGAGTCTGCTCTCCCCCAGAGATCTTGTGTGTACAAGGCGAGAGTATGCCCTTGGTCTAGGGTGGGGGTGGGAAATATTTCTTCAATGACTATCATTTTAAATACCTAGTAAATACCCCCTTTCTAAAGGCTAGCTAACTTTGGCTGGCTAATTAATAATTGATAGGGAGTATACTGGATTGGGGGGAAGCATCTATAAGCAATAGTACTAGAAAAACATTCTTATATCCTCGGGGTTATATCTAAAACCCTGAGGGGGAACAGTAGCTAGGTGACCCTAGAGAGCCAAACATACCAGTTTGAGTGGAAGTCAAGAAGATGGAAAGTAACCCCAGAGCTGGTATTACAAATATTTTTTAAAATATGTCAAATGTAGATAAAGTACCAGCCCTGGATTCAGGAGACCTGAGTTCAAATCCGGCCTCAGACATTTGACATTTACTAGCTGTGTGACCCTGGGCAAGTCACTTAACCTTCATTGCCCTAAAAAAAAAATATATATATATATATATATATATATATATGTATATGTATATATGCCAAATGTTATCCAACATTTGCCTGCCCTCCCTTTATTTCCTTCAGAATAACATTTATGAGTTCTATCTACAAATTTCAAATCTGAAAGTGTTCATCTGAAAAGTGTTGATCTGACATATGATCTGGTACTTATATGACAGGAGAACACTGAGGCATTTAGATGTCCCCCCTGGATACAGCACTAGGCCTGGAGTCAGGAAGACTTCAGTTCACTTCTGGCTTCAGAAACTTAACAGCTGTGTGACCCTGGACCAGTCATTTAACCTCTCTTCACCCCAGTTTCCTCAACTTTAAAATAGTGATAATAATAATAGCTACCTCCCAGGGTTGTTGTGAGGATCAAATGAAAAAATCATTTGTAGCAGGGTTTTAGATATAACCCTGAGGATATAAGGATGTTTTTCTAGTACTGTTGCTTATAGATGCTTCCCCCCAAATCCAGCAGACATAATGCCTCGTACATAGTAGATACTTAGTAAATTTTTCCTTCCTGAGTTCCTGAGTTCCTGAGTTCCTTCCTGAGTTCCTTCCTTTCTAAGTTCCGGAATTCCTTCCTGAGTTCCTGAGTTCCAGAGAGTTCAAGTGATTTTCCCAGTCATATAAAATGTTAATGTTAAAGCTGAAACTAGGAACCAGGTCTCCTGATCCCCAGTTCATTATTTGTCTCCTCATATTCTAGTTAATGAAAAAAACCCTGAGGACATGAAGGGTTCGAGGGGTGGGATAGGGGTAAAGAAAGGGTGGTCAGGATGAATTTTTAGCACACTTCCTAACTACTCAGAATCAGCCTTAGGGAGAAGTTGTGGGGAAGTGAGGGAGGGATTCACTGGAGGGGGCCTCAAGTTGCTCTGAGAACAGATTTGACTAATCTGACCAAATGTTCTGGCCAGAATGGGGAACAGTTTGTACTTGGGGCCACTAAAGGTCAGATCCTTGGCCTCTGTACCCTGCCCCCTCCCCTCTTTTTCTTGCCTATCTCTGTAGAGGAATGATTTCACTCAAGCTGAGTTCCGTTCTTCCCAGTCAGCCACCACCCCCCCACCCCCAAAATGTGGGCAGTCAAGTCACACACCTGGACAAGTCAGGCAGCCAACATCAGGCTGAGAGACTAATGGCTCCCTTCCTTGCTCGCAGCTTCTTGGAAAGAAAGGATGTTCAGTGGGAACACACAGAGGACTGGAGTGAATTTTCTGGCCAGGATTGAATATCAACTCCACCCCCTCCTGGGCTTTCCTCCCACTCACCGCCCTCCCAGAGTCCCAGCTGGAGGAGGAAGAACATGTGGAAGAGTGGAAAGGGTCCTGAATTTTGAGCCAGGACAAGGATTCAAATTCTGACTCTGTCATGTGATGATTAAAAAGGTTTGAAAAACATAATTTCTGGGAAACTTAATCATTTTATTACTATAAAAGGATGGTCATTTTGGCCTCTCTTTTACTGTTTGCTATTTGGGGGGGGTGGCAATAAGGGTTAAGTGACTTGCCTGGGGTCACACAGCTAATAAGTGTCAAGTGTCTGAGGCTAGATTTGAACTCAGGTCCTCCTGAATCCAGGGCCAGTGCTTTATCTATTGTGCCACCTTGCTGCCTCTGGCCTCTCTCTTCAACCAAAGACAATCATGGCGGGTAAGCAGGTGGGCTGGCTCTCAGTTCTTATACCCTTCCTGAACGGTAAGTATTCAATGAAGGGCTGAGAGTGAAATCATGCCAAAAATATCTCTGTACTCAAATCACCTGCAGCCTTGGGCTATCTAGACAAAAGGATCTGTCCCTATCCAAGATGAGTCTTCCTGCCTCCAGGCCCAGCACTCTATCCACTATGCCCCTGCCTCTTAAACTGTGGGGTTTAACCTCATATGGGTTGTGTAACTGAATGTGGGGGTCAAGAAAATTTTGGCAGTAAATGTTTAATCTGTATACCTATTTTATATACCTATGCGCCCAGGGTTACATAAAGATTTCTAAGGCAAAAAAGTGTATCGAGTAGAAAAAGTTTAAGAAGCCCAGCACTGGGGGCAGCTAGGTGGCACAGTGGATAAAGCACCGGCCCTGGATTCAGGAGGACCTGAGTTCAAATCTGGCCTCAGACACTTGACACTTACTAGCTGTGTGACCCTGGGCAAGTCACTTAACCCTCATTGCCCCGCAAAAAAAAGAAGAAGAAGAAGCCCAACACTATGCCACCAGCTACCCCACCTTCTAGGGAAGATACACAATACAGTGACTTACATTCATACTAAGGGTTAAATGATTTTTCCAAATAATTTCCTTAGAGAAGAGGGATAAATAGTTACCAAGGAGTGGGGAGTTGACATGTCACAAGTGTGTGTGTGTGTTATTTCAAAATTTTGATTGTGCTTGTTGTATATGTCTGTACTGACCCCTAATTCCTCCAGTTCCAATCTAACAAGCTTAATAATTTTCCCATTTTAAAGTAGGCGACAACATATAAACAGATAAGTGTATGTATATATGCATACACATGTGTATATATACACATATCTCTCTATATATGCATGCATATGTATACATAGACTTAAATGTACAAAACTGAGGAGGGAAAGAACATTAACACTTGGGGAATCTACCAAGGCTTTCCATATAAAATAAGCCTTGATTGAACCTAAGGATTCTGAATGGTGGAGGTGAAGAAGGATTTTACTCCAGGCATGGGGGGCAGCCTAGGCAAAAGTATAGAAATAAGACATGCACTGTTAAATTCCAGGAATAGCCCGAGTATCCACTTAATGGAATATAAAGAAAGTATTTGAAAGATAGGACCTGTGATTTCATAGATATAAAGAACATCTGGGTGACTTAGAAAAACACAAACTAGAATTATCTGTGTTGTATTGTATATTTATCTTGTTAGATATTTCCCAAAACTAATTTTGGGGGGGGCAGGGCAATGAAGATTAAGTGACTTGCCCAAGGTCACACAGCTAGTGTCAAGTGTCTGAGGCTGGATTTGAACTCAGGTCCTCATGAATCCAGGACTGGTACTTTATCCACAGAGCCACCTAGCTTCCCCCTCCCAATACTATTTTAATCCACTTGCTGCCAGCAATTCTGACACCTTTAGTCACCCTCTAGACTCTATGCAATCAGCAAAGCAATAAATGGAACTCGGATCTATAGCATGTGCCAATTTCCAGGCTATAAATGCTCACAGGGAAAAGTTCCCAATTGCTTCTAAGAAGCCAGTTAGAGCTGGCTCCAGCATCCCCCTCCCTATGGAGGATCTGTGTGGAGCTGTCCAGCAAGCAGTCAGTGATGTGGGACTAGAGTTCAGGGGATAGCTTAGGGACAGAGATCTAATTGAACCCATGGAAGCTAACAAGATCACAAGAGGATATGGTGTAGAGAGAAAAAGGTCCAGGACAGCACCATGAGGCACATCCATAAGTGGGTGGCTCATGCACATAGAGGCCAGTATATGTCACCATTAAATTTTAAATTAATTGGTAAAATTTTTAAATTAAATTTTAAAATTGCACCACTTTTAAAGGATCCATCTCCAAATGTTATCATTGTTTGGGTCCCCGGGAAAGGCTGAGGAACCTCTCCATAGTCAGTCCCTTCCCAAACAGTTTCCCTCAATCAGTCCAAAAACCTGTTTTGGCTTATGCACAAGCTCTATTCATGAATTTACTGTGTCGCCAATTTGCCGTGTGACCTTAAGCTTCTGTCCTCTGAGTTCCGACTTCATCCTCTGTCATGTAGTGATGAGAGGTGCTCTGCTCTTCTCTGCCCTGCCTATTTTAGGGTTCGAGTAAAATAATAGGGTTCAAGCTAGAAGGGACCTTGGAGATTATGACCTCACTTTGAAAATAAAGACACTGTGATCTGGAAAGGTGAAATGACTTGTCCAAAATCATCCTGTTAGCTGGGGTAGAGCCAAGAGCAGAACTTGGGACTTTAGATACCCCATCTAGCGTTATCCCACTATCCCATGCCACAGGGACAGACAGGAATTTGCTTCCATCATCAAGTTTCCTCCTTTAGAATCCCCAGGGTGGACCACTGCCTGACCTGTTCCAGAGAGTCCCAGCCCTGGGTATCCAGCTGCTGAGGAGCTAGAGAACAGAGATTTCATCCTATCTGGGTCTCTCCCATTAAATATTCCCTATTCCAACCCCCTCACAAAGTACATTTAGTCCTCAAGGACAAAGACCTCAGTCCCTCTGGGGTCTGGCCCTTATCAGTTCTCTAGTAGGTTGGGAGGATATAGAGAAGACAAACTGAACTCATCAACATCATTGACTGTGGTCCCATCCTCCCATCCCTGAGTAATAGCTATCTGAACTATTCTTTATGACTTCTCCCAAGAGACCCACAGGCCCTGGGATAGCCAATTTGATCCTGCCTACTGTGTGCAAAGTACTCCTATGTTAGGCACTGGGAAGAAATGGAAAGTCTAGAGAATTCCATTTGATTTTTTTTTTGTTCTAAAGAATAGCTCACTACTGCAACAGGGAAGGATATATTTGGAAACAAAGTTGACATTAAAACAAAACCTATCCAGGGGAAGCTAGATGGCGCAGTAGATAGAGCACCAGCCCTGGAGTCAGGAGTACCTGAGTTCAAATCCAGCCTCAGAAACTTAACACTTACTAGCTGTGTGACCCTGGGCAAGTTACTTAACCCCAATTGCCTCACCTTAAAAAAAAAAAAAAAACCAACCCTATCCAGAAAAGACAGTGGGAAAATAAGACGCCAAGACAAATAATTATGACACACAACATTACATGTTGAATGCCTGAAAGGAGGGCAGATAAAATATTCTGTAAGGTGTTGAAAGGAAGGGCCATTACTTAACAGGAGAGAATCAGGGAAATCTTCCTGGAGGAGATGGCATTTGTGTTATGCTTCAGAAGAGGAAAAGAAATTCACAGGCAAGGCAGGAAGGGAGGGGCTTTTCAGGCATAGGGAATAACATGACTAAGGGCAGGTAAATGTAGGTAGGTACCTTGATAGAATGAAAAAGAGAGGTTCTCAGTTTAGATCAGGAAGGGACATTAGAGGTTATCATGCCTGAGCTTTTCACATTACAGATGAGAGAGAGAAAGAAGGAAGGGGAGGAGAAGGACGAAGAGAGGGTGGGAGGGGGTAGAAAAAGAAGAGGGGAGAAAGGGAGGAAGGAAGGAGGGAGAGAGGGAGGGGGAGAGAGAAAAGGGAAAGAAAGAAAGAAAGAAAGAAAGAAAGAAAGAAAGAAAGAAAGAAAGAAAGAAAGAAAGAAAGAAAGAGAGAGAGAGAGAGAGAAAGAAGGAAGGAAGGAAGGAAGGAAGGAAGGAAGGAAGGAAGGAAGGAAGGAAGGAAGGAAGGAAGGAAAGAAAGAAAGAAAGAAAGAAAGAAAGAAAGAAAGAAAGAAAGAAAGAAAGAAAGAAAGAAAGAAAGAAAGAGAGAAAGAAAGAAAGAGGGGGAAGTGCAGTGGATGAAGCACTGGCCCTGGAGTCAAGAAGACCTGTGTTTAAATCTCACCTCAGACATTTACTAGCTGTGTGACCTTGGGCAAGTCACTTAGCCCTCATTGCCTCACATGAAAGAAAGAAAGAAAGAAAGAAAAAAAGAAAGAAAGAAAGAAAGAAAGAAAGAAAGAAAGAAAGAAAGAAAGAAAGAAAGAACAATTTGCCCAGGGTCACACAGCTAGTAAGTGTCTGAAGCAGAATGTGAACCCTGACTCTATAGGACTGGGGTCTGGACTGGCCCCCTTCTTACCCTTTCTTGTCACTGGTCTCTCTCTCTCTCTCCCGCCCTTCATCTCTTTAATGTTGCAAGCTGAGCCACTATGGACAGGTCGAGCCCTACCCCATTCTCACATGGGATTAATCCTTGCCAAATTGGATTCATCCATTTACTCACTTCTAAACCCCTCGCAATCTGGCTTCTGACTTCACCTCTGACTATTCCTCAAATCTGACACTCCTTCTCCTACCTTAGTGCATTCACTCAAGCCATTCCCCATGCTTGGAATGTACTATCTCCTCACCTTGTTTTCTAGCAATCATTACCTTGCCACCTCATCCACAAAGCCTCCCCTGATTCCCCACCCCCTTCAATTTACCTTGAATTTCACTTATTGAGGCAAATGTTTTCTATCTCCTCTCCCCACCCCAGTCTAGTAGTACTGCCACCTTCTTGAGGGCACTGGCTGATTTGTTTTTATCTTTGGGTCTCTAGTGCCCAACAGTTCCTGGCACAAAGTTCTGAAGGATACCCCAGGTTGGCTCCATAGTTACGGACATGGCAGACAATCATGGTTCATTCTGGACTCCCACCCTAACCCACCCCACCCCCACCTCTCTGGGGATGAGATAGTCAACATCTCCCATTGTGCTTTTCTGCATGTTTCTGTTTCCCAGGAATCAGCTTGGCCCAGCTCCTCCTTCCCTTTCCTACAGGTGCCCTGCATGAGGTCAACCACAGAGGATTTCATCTTGGAACTGTGATAAAGCCCACGACTCAGAGTCCCAGGCCTGGTTCCAGTCCTTACCCCTGTGGGAACAAGCTTTCATGAAAAAAGCCAGCTGTTAGTACTTTTCCACCCCAGATCCTGAGAGATCTAAAACCCCCTCTGCCCCAGAGGGCTTTGGCTCCGTTAGGACTGGAGAAGCATCCCGCCTATCACCACCGAGCACAGCTGATATCAGGGAGGCCCCCGGAGTACAGGAAACTGGGGCCCAGGGAAAGCTCTGTTGAAAAAGGGTATGGATGTGTGGTGGGGGGCTCATCATCTTCACCGGATACTGGCTAAGCTCAGCAAACACTTCTAGCCTTGTGTCTCTAAGTGTTCCTTGTGTAGTCATTTCCAGGATATTTTCATTCAAACTCAAGTGCTGATTAGCTTTTCTGATGAGGTTAACACAATAGCGGGGGTTCAATACATATCTGAATTGTATTGACCCTTGAGTTTGTACTCTATTTGAGTGAAGTGTCTGGGATATACTGCCTGTGGGTAAGAACTTGCATCCATCACATTTTGTTCGCCTGGAGAGATGACCCAAATCTTCAGCTCTGCTTGGAAGTCAGCTTACAGAAATAACAGCAGTTAGCACAAATAGACCACATTAAAATTTGCAAAGTCCTTTAGAAATATTTCATTTAGGGGCAGCTAGGTGGCGCAGTGGATAGAATTTTGATTCAGGAGGACCTGAGTTCAAATCCAGCCTCAGACATGTGGCACTAGCTGTGTGACCCTTGGCAAGTCACTTAATCCTCATCACCCTGCAAAAATAATAAAAAGAAAAAAAGAAAAATATCTCATTTGATCTTCACCACAACCTCTACAGGTAGGTGTGATTACCATCCTCATTTTATAGATAAGGAAACGAGCTGAGAGAGATTAAGTGACTTGCCCAGAGTCAAAAATACAGTAAGTGTCTAAGGCAGGATTTGAACTTGAGTCTTCCTGAGTCCAAGTACAGCACTCTATGCACATTGTGCCACCTAGCTCACATGTAATAACAAATCACACTTATGTGGAGTTTCAAGATTTACAGAAAGGGGGCAGCTAGGTGATGCAGTGGACAAAGCACCAGCCCTAGATTCAGGAAGACCTGAGTTCAAATCCAACCTCAGACACTTGACACTTACTAGCTGTGTGACCTTGGGCAAGTCACTTAACCCTCATTGCCCTGCCCAAAAAGAAAAAAAGGATTTACAGAAAGGTTTCCTTATGAATTATCCCCATTTTACAGATAAGAGAACTGAGGCTCAGAGAGATTGAGGGACCTACCCAGGGGCAAACAGTTCAGTTGCAGAGCTAGGATCCGTACAATTATAGATTTAGAGCTAGAAGGGATCTTAGAGACCACCGGGTCCATCCATCTACCTCATTTTGCAGATGAGGAAACTGAGGCTCAGAGAATGAGTTGTCGAGGGCGACACAGCTCACAGCTGGTAAGTGTTAGATTCAGACTGACGTCTTCTTGACCTCAAGTCCAGTATCCAAGCTATACACAACGCCACCTAAGTTCAGTCTTCCTCCCACAGGACAAGATGATGCATCCCTGGATCCTCTCATTCCCTCAACCCCACCTCCCAGACTCAGATTCACTTCTCAGGCACATTGACTGGGTGTTTCATGTCTTAATTGAGATACTTCCAGGTCATGCCCCTAGGGCTAGATGCCCAGCTTCAGTCTGGACATTGAGGATTTGGTCTGCCCCGCTTAACCATCAGCAACCAGGGGGCAAAGAAGGCTCATTAGCAAATAACAAGTGATGACTAGTAGAATGCCACACTAGGCGGAGGGGGGAGACCCAACAGGCAATGGAGAGGGGCTCCGTGGGTGGGAGCAGGCTGCTGTACCATACTGGTAAACAATCATGGAAGAGAAACAGTGGGAAGGGAGTTGCCAGAAATGTATGAGCAGAAAAGAAGTGGGGGGGTCATGTGATGAAAGGGAAGGATAACCATCCCATGGGCAGCCGTGTGTTCCCCCCAGACCTTAAAAGCAGAAAGAATGTAATTCACACCCAGGAATTTTTACCAGCTGCAAGGGCATTGGAGCCCTAGCAGCAGGTGAGAGATTAGTGGGGAAAGTATGGAAACAGAACAGATGCCAAGGGAAGAATAGGATGCATACCCTGCCCTCCTCCAAATTATGCACTCTGACATTTATGTAGAGCACTCTCAGATTCTTTCTTATTTCCACAACAACCTGGGAGAGAGAAGGAAGGGAAACAAGCATTTTTTAAACACCTACTATGTGCCAGGCACAAATACTATTATCTCCATTTTACAATTGAGGAAACTGAGGCAGGCATAGGGTAAGTGACTTGCTCAGGATCACATAGCTAGTAAGTATCTGAGACAGGATTTGAACTCAGGTCTTCTTGACTCCAGGCCCAGGGCTCTATCCACTGCGCCCCCTAGATGTTCTATTTCTAACCCCTAGACTAGACACCTCTACTTCTAGTCCCATTTTATAGGTGAGGAAATTGAATCACTCAGAGGGGAAATGACTTCCCCAAGGTCACAGAGCTGGAACTAGAAAAACAGATCTCCTGAATTCCAGAATTAGACCCAGAGACAGTGTAGAAGCACATTCTGGTTTGGGTTGACATTAAGAGAACTGAAATATGGTTTAGAAGACAGATCCCTATGTCTGAACACATTGTGGGATGTGATTGTGATGGAACACTATTGTGCTATAAGAAATGATGAGCAGGACACTCAGAAAAACCTGGAAAGACTTCACTGAACTGATACAAAGTGAAATGTATGGCATACAAAGTAACAGCAATATTATAAGATGATCACCTGTGAATGACTTTGCTAGTCTCAGCAATACAATGATCCATGACCACCCTGAAGGACTTACATTGAAAAATGCTATCCATCCCCAGAGAAAGAACTGATGGTGTCTGAATAAAGGCTGAAGCATAAATTTTTTTACTTTATTTTTCTTGAGGTTTTTTGTCTCTTTAACGATGTGACTAATATGGAAGTGTTTTGCGTACCTACCCATATATAATCTATATCAAATTGCTTGCCTTCTGATGGGGGGGGGGTGAGCTTGGGGTGGGGGCAGGGAGAAAGGGAGAGAATTTGGAACTCAATTTTTTGTTTGTTTGTTTGTTTTGTTTTTGTTTTGTTTTTTTGCAGGGCAATGAGGGTTAAATGACTTGCCCAGGGTCACACAGCTAGTAAGTGTCAAGTATCTGATAGTGGATTTAGAACTCAAAGTTTTAAAAATGGATGTTAAAAATTGTTTTATATGCACTTGGGGATAGATAAAATACTAGATAAAAATAAACTGAAAATTCAAAAATTTTTTAAAAGAAGACAAATGCCTGTGTTTGTTGTCAAACGATCTGGGCTCATATCCAGGCTACTACCTGGAAGTCATTTCCTTTCCCTGAACCTCAGTTTCTCTATCTGTGAAATGAGAATGGTTGGACTGGGTCAGGGGTTCTTACCTGTGGTCCATGGATAGATTTGGGGGAGGGGATAGACTTGGAAGAGGAAAAATGACTTATTTTCACTAATTCCTAACTGCTATCTGGCATTTCCTCTGATAATGAACATGGGCAACAAAACATTATTCCAAGAAGGGGTCTGTAGGCTTCACCAGACTGCCAAAGGGGTCTGTAACACACTGAAGATTAAGGATTCTTGTATTCTGGGATCTCTCCTGGGGAAGAGTTATTTAACTTCTCTGAGCCTTGGTGTACTCATCTGTCAAATGGAGAGAAAAAATACTTGCATCACCAAGCTCACAGGTTTGCTGTAAGGAAAGACCTTAGTCATCATGAACATTCTCAGTCCAGAGTCTTTCCTCGGCACCATCTCTATCTCCTCAGAGATTAAATGGCATATCTCCTTTCCTGGAGCTCCAAGCAATGAAGCTGCCCGTGGAGCCAGAGAAACCCAAGTGGAAACAGCTGCTCCTGGGCCAGCCCCATGTTGGGACCTGCCTGCGGGAAATTTCACTTTTAGGTGTTAAAACTCCAGACAAAAAAGCAGGCTTCTCTCAAGATGACCTAGGAAACTGGCCCCAGCCCCTGTCCCACCCCAGTTACCTCTGTGCACCTGGCTAGGCAGCTGTGCTTCTGTCCTAGGTCTTGGAGGACAATGAACAAGAGGGTCCTTGGTTTTTATGTTCAGTTGGTGAGGTAACAGTTCCTGAGGAGCTATTGGGAGACATAGACACTTATAGGAGGTACTGCAGATGGGAAGGAGAGAGACAGAGAGAGACAAAGAGACACAGAAAGAGACACTAACAGATCAACTCCTTGACTTTGGCCTCCTGTCTATGCTTTTGTAGGGTCATCTTGTGTCCAGCACCTAGTCTTCAATTTTACAGGTTTGGAAATAATTTGGATTATTGGGGGGTTTTTTTGTTTTTGTTTTTTGCGGGGCAATGAGGGTTAAGTGACTTGCCCAGGGTCACACAGCTAGCAAGGGTCAAGTGTCTGAGGCTGGATTTGAACTCACTCAGGTCCTCCTGAATCCAGGACCAGTGCTTTATCCACTGTGCCACCTAGTTGCTCCCGCATTGTGTTTTGTTTGTTTGTTTGTTCGTTTTTAATTTTTTTTTTGCAGGGCAATGAAGGTTAAGTGACTTGCCCAGGGTCACACAGTTAGTAAGGGTCAAGTTTCTGAGGCCAGATTTGAACCCAGGTCCTCCTGAATCTAGGGCCAGTGCTTTATCCACTGTGCCACCTAGTTGCTCCTACATTGGTTTGTTTGTTTTTTTGGGGGGGTGGGGTTGTGTTTTGTTTTTGTTTTTGTTTTTTTGCAGGGCAGTGGGGGTTAAGTGACTTGCCCAGGGTCACACAGCTAGTAAGTGTCAAGTGTCCGAGGCTGGAGTTGAACTCAGGTCCTCCTGAATCCAGGACTAGTGCTTTATGCACTGCTCCACCTAGCTGCCCCTCCTGCATTGTTTTTAATCAGGGTGATCAGGCACTAGAGGACTGCTTCTCATTAAGCAGCCCCACAGGAGACAATAGAGAACCCAACTCTGAGTCACACAACAACCAAAAATAATATTTACAAAACCCATATAACTTGTGATGGGTGTGGCCAAGGGACTCACTGGCTCCCCTGGCTTCCTTCAAGTCAACACTCAGATCAATTCCCATCTTCTGCAGGAGGCCTTTCCAGTCTCCCCACTGCCAGTGGTAGTGCCTTCCCTCGGAGATTACCTCACATTGTCACTGTATATATAGCACATATATTTATATAAAACTACATATGACTATATATACAAAACTCTACTTATAGTTATTTGCATGGTATCACATTAGAAGGGGAACTCTGAGGGCAGTGACTATATTTGGCTTTCTTTATGTCCTCGGTGTAGCACCGTACTTCCATATAGAGATAAATTAATGCTGTTGATTGCCTGAACCTGGTCAAGATTAATTCTTTGTTTAAAAAGTCAACATGTATAGGAAACGAGATCTCTCCTCTCCTCTCCTCTGCTCTCCTCTGCTCTCCTCTCCTCTCCTCTCCTCTCCTCTCCTCTCCTCTCCTCTCCTCTCCTCTCCTCTCCTCTCCTCTCCTCTCCTCTCCTCTCCTCTCCTCATGATTATATACAATGTAAGCATAACCACTGACACCATATTGGAGTCTTTGTTCTGTCACTGTCTCCTTGATGGGGTGCAAACCAAGCTTTCTCTGGGCACTTGGCTAGTTTTTGCCAACACATAAGAGATGATGGATTGAGTCTAACATCCTCATTTTATAGATGAGGAACCTGAAGCCCTTAGAAGGGAAATCTCTTACCCCAAATCAGAGTAAGAACCAGAAACCAGATCCCCTGACTTCTAAAATTAGAAACAGAGCTAATCACCCGCCTGAGATATAACCTAGGATTTGGGCTTTAAAAGGAAAAGCAGACACAGAACTCAGTGAGAAATGGTAAGAACCAGACCAGGGATGGCGCCAAAGAAGTTGGTCAGACACAGAGACTCTAGTTCCCTAGAGGGAAGCCCACAAAACCTTGCCTCTCACCCAATGAACCATTTAGCCCCAGAGGCAACAGCAAACCAAGACAGCAACAAAGCAGTGCAGAATTTGTGAGCCATGCAAATGAGCTGCAGAGTGAGGACTTTCTAGACCATGCCAAGTTTCTGGACCAAGTAGGAACCAGAACCAAGGAATAGCAAGGGACAAAGTCATGGAGTGGTAGAGCCCAACCCTACCTTGGCCTTCATTAGTGAAGATATGTGGGTTGCAGAGGTCCAGAGAAAGGGGGGCCACTCTAACAATTCTGAATTCTGTTCTCTTCTGGGGATCTCTGGAGCCTCCAACCCAGGGGAGAAGTCTAGGGGCTGTGGAGTTCACCAGTAGGGGAAGTTGGCTTGAGTTCCTAGAACTACTCTCTGCCCAAAAGGCTTGGTCCAAATAAAATGAACATGGGATGGTTCTGTTTTTATCTCTGTATCCTAATAGCCTAGCACAGTGCCTTGCCCATAGAAGATGCCATTTAGCAAGATGCTTGGAATATTAGTAAGCACTTCGTAAATTCATCTTCATTCATTCTACCCTCTGAACCTCAGGATCGTCTTCTGCAAAATGAAAGAGTTGAACCAGGTGGCCTCTGAGGGCTATTCCAGCTCTAAATCTATGTTCCCAATGGAATGGAATGGAATTCTTCCCCTTTTCCAGGATCTCCACAGTGGCTTTGCCATTGTTTCTTCACTAATTGCAGCTCCCAACATGACCCAGAGACTCCATACAACTCTATTGATGCCTCCATCTGCCGCCATCTTTGGTGCCACATGGTTCCTCCTTTCCTGGAGCCCATGACTCTAAGGAAGGTCATGGGGGCTTCCTTCCAGGGAATGGAACATCTGTATGTGTATGTGTATGTGTGTGTGTGTGTGTGTGTGTGTGTGTGTGTGTGTGTGTGTGTGTCCAGCAAGCTTCTTTCAGACCCTTTGAAATAGAGTTCCTTGTTTCTTGTTCCTTCCTTGTTCCTTGATCATGTCCTTTTTAAAGATCACATTCAGGGGCATAGCTGATAGCCACCAGTGGACCCATCATCCTTAAGGGAGCTCCAATGGGCCAACTAGTTTTCCAAGCAGAGGGACTTCCACCTTTAGCAAGGAGAGATCATTAATTCCAGAATACAACCTCCAAGCTGAAAGCCTCCTTCATTAACTTTAATTGATGAGAAGTTCACCTTGACCAGGTGCTTCCTGGACATACTCTTTCTATTCAAAGCACGATGCTTTAAAGAAAAACATTTATTAAAGATTATTTAGATAAGCCTTTATTTTCAAAGATAAGCATTCACCAAGCACATAACTGCCAAGCACTGTGCTAAGTTCTAGGGATACAAATAAAAGTCAACAAGGCAGTGTCTGCCCTACAGGAGCTTACATTCCAATAACAGAAGACAACACAAGGGGGAGCTAGAAAATGTGGGGTGGAACCATTCTAAAGACCTTGGCTTCTGGACCTCAGAATCCTCTGTCCAAGAGGTCCTCAAAGTCAAGATTCTGAAGGGTGCATGATCTGTTAGCTCCAAAAATTGGGAAAGGAGGGTTTCTCTCCATAGGGCTGCTCTTGGTACCATGGCAAGGGGCTATGAAAAAGAGCTATTACAAAGCCTCTAGCTTTTGAAATTTTAAAAAAAGCCACTGAAGAACCCACTATTCTCAAGAGGAAGAGAGCCAAGGATTTCAACTGCAACCAGAAGCAAAGAGAGGCTCCAGGGATCTGTGCTCAAGGAAGCCATGCCTAGAAGTGTCTAGTAGTGATTATATGTCGGACATAAGTGCCCAGAGCGATGGCCAGAGGAGGAGGAGGAGGAGGAGGAGGAGGAGGAGGAGGAGGAGAAGGAGAAGGAGAAGAAGAAGAAGGAGAAGAAGAAGGAGAAGAAGAAGAAGAAGAAGAAGAAGAAGAAGAAGAAGAAGGAGAAGGAGAAGGAGAAGGAGAAGGAGAAGGAGAAGGAGAAGGAGAAGGAGAAGGAGAAGGAGAAGGAGAAGGAGAAGGAGAAGGAGAAGGAGAAGGAGAAGGAGAAGGAGGAGAAGAAGGAGAAGAAGGAGAAGAAGGAGAAGAAGGAGAAGAAGGAGAAGAAGAAGTGACTGTTGAGATAAACATAGAAGGAACACAAGGATTTCCAGAGGCCAAAACAAGGAGGAGGAGGTGCATTCTAGGTATGAGGGACAATCTAAACAAATATGTGAACATGGTTGATGGAATGTTGAATTCAAGGAATAATGAGTGTGGCCATGGGGCCATCACAATCCAGAAATGGATTCAGAAACCATTTTGGTGATGCCTTTTTGACCTTGTTTTTTTGGTAGAAAAAGCTGAACTACTACAATAAGCTGACTTGCCTTCCCCAAGTCTCTCCACACTCTGGTCTTTCTTCCATTCAGCCACTAAAGTGATTTTCCTAAAGCACAGGTCTAACCATGTCACTCCTCCACTCAGTAACCTCCAGTGGCTCCCTATTACCTCCAGGATCAAATACAAAATGCTGTTTGGCATTCAAAGGCCTTCATAACCTAGCCCCTTCCTATGTGTCCAGTCTTCTTCCACTTTGCCCTCCTTGTCATACTCTTTGACCCAGTGACACCAACAAGACATTCTACCAATAATACATTCCATCTCTAGGCTCTGAACACTTTCCCTGGCCAACCCCCATGCCTAGAATGTTCTCCTTTCTCCGTTCCACCTACTGACCTCCCAGGCTTCTTTTAAGTTCCAACTGAAATCTCATCTACTAGAAGCCTTTCCCAGTCTTTCCCAAATCCCTCTTAATTCTAGTGCCTTCTTTCTGTTAAATTATTTCCTATTTATTGTATATATAGATTGATTTGTATAGATTTGTTTGCATGTTTTATCCTCCATTAGAGTGTAAGGTCCTTGAAGGTGGGGACAGTCTTTTGTCTCTTTTTGTATTCCCAGTGCTTAGCACAGTGCCTGGCACATAGTAGACACTTTTTCTTTCTTTCTTTCTTTTTTTTTTTGGTGAGGCAACTGGGGTTAAGTGACTTGCCCAGGGTCACACAGCTAGTAAGTTGGCAAGTGTCTGAAGCTAGATTTGAACTCAGGTCCTCCTGGCTCCAGGGCCAGTGCTCTATCCACTGCGCCACCTAGCTGCCCCCATAGTAGGCACTTAATAAATGTTTATTAATTGATTGATCTTACACACATCAGAATGGAGTACAGGATAGGACAAGGCTTCTAATCTCTGGACTTCACCCCATTGCCTCACTCCCTCCAAGATTTTCAGGGGCTGTTGTTGCCAGATGGTAGTAAAAGGAATTGATAGGACACCCCATAGTGGTCTAGTATGGGAAGGAAAAGACAGAGAGTGAAACAGGGGTTTCATCAGCTACAGCCAAAAATGGCCCATACTTGTCTATGCTGTTTACTTTCATATTGGCTCCCCTTTTGCTCTGCCCCAACATAATCATGTGTGCCTATTGCCCAATTATAAAATAAATAAAATAATCAGACCTCTGACAAGCCTATGACAATTTAATCTATGATGTCAACAGGGAGAGATTTTGAAATTTAGGAAGAGGTTTGGATTCCTTCATAGAGGCACTCCTCTGGGGTCTGTGAAGTTTAAAAAACATATCTTGGAGCAGCTAGGTTGCCCAGTAGATAAAACACTGGCCCTAGATTCACGAGGACCTGAGTTCAAATATGGCCTCTGGCACTTGACACTTACTAGCTGTGTGACCCTGGGCAAGTCACTTAATCCTCATTGACCCGCAAAAAAACAAAAACAAAAAAACACCATATCTTGATAACTGTATTTATTTCCACTTCCAACAGTCTATGTTTTTGTCTCCTAAAGGTAGAGTGCCAAAACTGAAGATTGTCAATGAATTCTGGCCTATACAAACATCAGCCCTTCCTTAATTAGTTTCTGAAGGGAGCAACAGAACATCAGAAAGGCTAAAATATGGATCCCCACTCTGCCAGGTCTCTAGTACTAGCCTTTTCTTGGCCTTGGCCTTGGCCTTCTGAGCTGTGAAATGGGGACAATCTTCCTAATAATTCTCAGCATTCTTGAGCGGGTTAGTCTTGCTCAGTGGTGTCAAACAAAAAGAAACATATCCCCAGAGGCCACATATTGACTCAAAAAGCCACAAGTTGACATTATCCATGTTATATTGTATTTTTATTAATTTTATTAAATATTTCCCAGTTACATTTTAATCCAGTTCATAGCACTGGGGGATGTTGTGGAACACAGCACATTCTATGACCCTAGTCTTGTCCACGGACACCTGGGCATTATGGGAGACTACCTGGGAACGACTCCAAAATCCTTGTTCTATTGACGGAGTATCTTTCCCTAGTTTGGATGTACCCACGTCTGCAGGCCTGATGGGGTACTGAAGAGGAGGTAGTAGTGGTGCTAGCAAGGGCTCCCTCCCAGTCTTCTCCAGGGAAACTCAGCTTCTTGGCATAAGCTGGTCACGTGCTGCCGCCCAGTGGCCAAGGCTGTATAAGACTCTTTGAGAACTGGCCATCAGTCAAGCTCAGGTGAGGAGTGAGCTGAGTTCCTCACCCAGCAGCAAAGACTGGCCTCCCTGAGTCTGCCCACAGAGAACATCCTCCTTCAGAACTGCAACAACGCACAACCAGAAGTGTCCCTGATGGTCTTCGGGGAGTAGCTGTATCCAATGGGGCAATAGAGAGGTTGTCTGCTCAGCATCAGCTTGGACAAGATGGATGACCCCAGTGGGCCCTTCCACCTCAGGGATGATGCTTTGTGGACCTTTGTGGAACTAAAAATGGAAAGATGTTTAAAATTATTTCTCTTTTGTTTTTGCAACAACCCTATTTCCAAATAGGGTCTAGCAGTGCATGTAATATTCTTCACCCATAGCCCCCCACCCCCACCCCCCTCTGCAAAAGAAGAGGAAATCTTAAATGTGATAGAATAGCTTCTTCATTTTCCAGAGAAGGGAAGTGACTTGCCCTGGGTCACACAGGTATTTGAAGGCAGAGCTGGGAGAAGAATTCAGGTTTCTTGAATCAATGTCCACAGCCCTACCTGCTGTAATTAGCAGCAGGTTGGTCTCCCAGCCACAAGTCTCTCCTCACTGCATTGCATCCTCTGATCAGCTGCCAAAGTGATTGTCCTAAAACACAGATCTGGATATGCAACCACCCACCCCACACCCCGACTCAGTGACTCCCTGGTTGTCTCCAGCTGCCCCGGGGGCTTGGTGTAGTAAATACTCATTTAGTCATTCATTCACCTTCTTCTTTGTACCCTCCCTCTCCTTTTCAGCTGGGGTAACAATGTTCCCCTCTTCATCCACATTCCAGTCCTCATTGCCTCAATACTCCTCTGGTCTAGCCAACACATGCCCACTTCTCCTTCAATTAGGCTCAGCCACAGTATCAGGCTGATGAACCGTCAATGCTTTGGGAATGTATTGGTGCTGCCCTCCAGTGGTACTTTGTTGGTATGACAGGCACTCAGGACCAGGTTTGAGTCTGGATCTTGGGGGGAAAAAATCAACTTTATCTTGTGGTGTCTATCGGAACCCTTTCCCTGACCCCTTTGGCCAGGGCATGTGCAGGTGTGGACGTTTAAGGCCTGGGCTCTTCCATCTCTTCTCCCTGGCATGGAGCTCCCACATTCTCAGCATCCATCCTTCACCAATCGACCCAAGCATCACTGCTCAATTAGCCCTTGAGCCCCCACAAACTCCTCCTTCTTTCCCTTTGCCAAGCTGTAAACCGATCTGAAGGGTCCCTAATGGACCCAACCAGAGTATTTGGTCAATGAAAGTTCTGGGATCCAAGTAGTCTCCAAAGCCTAGAAGTAACAACGGGATGGGACCCTGAGTAAGGAAATTCCATAGGTTCATTCATACATTCACAGCCGGACCATCCCCCTTATTTTACAGATGAGGAAACTGAGGCCCGGAAAGGATAACTAACTTGCACAGGATCACAGTGCTGGTAAATGTCCAAAGTGGGATTCCAATTCAGCTCTTCATGACCCTTAACCCAAAAAACCTAACCCTAAACTTGGTTCCTGAAGGAAGAATCCAGCCCAGTTTTTAAAACATCCTTGTCATTATTCTCACTCTGGCTTTGGAAGGGAAGGTGGTCTGAGAATTTCAGTCCCCCACAGGTGTGATCCGCTGGCAGATGTGCTGCCATGTGCCTTGCTTTGCCCAAGTGGGCAGCTTCATCAGTCCAGGGGTGGGGCAACCTGGCCCCCACAACTAGAAGAACAGGGGCAGAAAAGGAAAGGAGCATGAAGGGAAGGGGCCTTAGAATTGGTACAAACCATATGCAGGGCGTTGGGGTGGTGGGGCACAAACCCACAGTTCTGGTTTAAACAGGATCTCTGTTCTCACTGAATTTATGGGCTAGTGGGAAGGAAGGACAACGCGATGGTCACTGGAGACAGAATGGTGGATCTGATGGTTGCCAGCTGAGGAAAAAAGGGATCCGTGGACCCCTACAATTCTCTCCCAAGTCCTGCCCCTACCCTCGCTGTGTCAGGTCCTATTTGTCCTGGCCCCCAAGCCCTTCTATACTTAAAGTAAAAGGTAGAGAGAGGGTGTTAGATCATGCCTGGGTATAGCGTTCAGAGAGTACTGGAGCATTCCAGAGCTGCTACAGGGGAAGATGGAACTGGGGCTGTCTCAGTAGTAATAAGAATGATGATTGTCATCATCACCACCACCATAGCTACCATTTATGTAGCATTTTTTTGTTGTTCAGTCCTGTCTGACTCTACATGACTCCATGGACTTTGGGGTTTTCTTGGCAAAGACACTGGAGCAGTTTGCCATTTCCTTCTCCCATTTTATAGATGAGGAACTGAGGCAATTAGAGGTTAAGTGACTTGCCCAGGGTCACACAGCTAGTAAGTGTCTGAGGTCAGAATTGAACTCAGATCTTCCTGATTCCCATGTCTGATGCTCTATGCACTGCACCACCTAGCTGCCCCTAAATAGCACTTCAAGGTTTATAAAGCTCTGTACATATGTTCCCTCATTTTCTCTCCACAACAACCTTCTCGGGTAGGTTCTATTACAGATGAGGAAACTGAGGCTGAGAGTTTAAGTGACTTGCCCAGGTTCACACGACTAGTAAGTATCTGAGGCAGGATTTAAACTCTGCTCTTTCTGGCTCTAAGGCCACAGCTATTATTACCTACTTTGCTACTCACCTCCCTCCAGAATGGAAATGGAGGTGAATCTAACTCACAGGCACCGCAGAGGTCTCCAGGCTGATATTAGAATCCCTGTTTTGACCCCCAGGACCACAAATTGTTGTAAGGAAGTGGTTAGATCATGCTACCCAGTTATTTCCAGTTATTTGTGAGTTACCTTAGGAACTTGGTGACTTGATTCGTAACTCATGAATGGGGACCCAAGCTGTAATTTATCACAACTAATTGCCCCAAATCCCCTAACCTCACCCTGGTAAAGGGCTTTCAGAGCCAGAGTTTTCAGGGGGGAGTTTGTTATATTAGGGCCAAGAATATGTATATTCTTTTATATGTATTATTATGAAGTATTATATGCCTATATTATATTAATGTTAATGTCACATTGATTGTATTATTAATACATTATATGTTCTAGATATTTTGTATTTTTTATTGTTCCCTAAAAGGTTCCGCACCTATATTCTCTTTAACATGGCCTGTGGAAAGAGCAATACAGTATTTGTAAGTTAAGGTCTGATGGAGGAAGAAGGTTTGGGTATTTTTCTTTTTCACCCAGTGGGTGTCCCTGCTTTCCAGCATCTTAAAGGACAAAGCAGCCAGTAGGCACATAAGGGTCGCTGTTGTCTCTCCCATTAGACTATGAGCTTGAGGGCAGGGACCATGTTTTTGCCCTTAGTTGCTTCTCCAGCACTCCTTATGGTGCCTGGCACAACCATCCCTCATTTGATCTCAGAACTTAGAAGCAATCCTCTTTGGAGATAGGACAGTTGACTGGAGGGCCCATCCCAAGCTCTACTCCTGGCCTCAGTGCCACATGGAAATGTCTTGCCCCTGGAGGGGTTGCACCAGATACAAAGAGTATGGAGGAGGGGTCCCATTGCCCTGGAGAGCTCCTTAGAAACCAGCGCGGGGATGCTTAGGGGAGATGAGAAGGAAACAGGAGAACACTCAGCATGAACCAGACTCTATGACTTGGCCTCAGGCTTCCTGCTCTGGACTTGTAAGATGGCTTACAGGTGGTTCTCAGGGAGCCAAAGTCAATATTTTATCCAATGGGACTAGATCTATTCCTGCCTAAGCACAGAAGGACTATGTGACCTTGAAATGCCCTTCGCTTCCTGAACAGTCTGTGACTCTGCTCCGTAGCAGGGCTGAGCGTCCCATGATATGCTGCCATTTGGAACCTCATCAGTGAACCCAGAGTGGGTGGGCAGGAGAGACAGAAAGCTCAGTACTCTGGAGCCCGGAACCAGGAGTTCTGGGGTTGGAAAAGAGGATGAGGTAACAAGAAGGTTTCATCTCCCTGGTTCATGGCAGGTCCTCTGGGTCCTGAAGGCTACTCTGGAAGGCCCTTATCATGGCGTCACGAATCCACAAAGGCCAGACAATCCAACCCTACCATTATACAGATGAGGAAACTGAGGCCCGGGGAAGTAAAGAAATGTACGTGCAATCCCAAAAGACTCATGACAAAACACGCTATCGGCCACCAGAGAAAGAACTGATAATGTATGAATAGGGACTTTTCTGAATACAGATCTTTCTTTCTTTTCTTTCTTTCTTTCTTTCTTTCTTTCTTTCTTTCTTTCTTTCTTTCTTTCTTTCTTTCTTTCTTTCTCTCTTTCTTTCTTTCTCTCTTTCTTTTTCTTTCTTTTTCCTTCCTTCCTTTCTCTCTCTCTCTTTCTACCTTCCTTCCATCCTTGCATTTTGTTGTTTGAATCTTCTTGTACAGCATGATTAATACATTATTGTACATGTATAACCTATATTGGATTGCTTACCATCTCAGAGAGGGAGAGAGGGATAAAATTTGGAACTCTAAACTAAAAAAAAAGTTTTTAAATTGTTTTAACATGTAATTGGGGGAAAGTGAAATACTAATTTTTTTTAAAAAGAAATATTCTTAAAGTCACATGGGAAATAAGCATCAGAGGTAGGTTTGCACCAAAATCCTTTGATGCCCTGATGCTAGGGATTCAAATGACTATAGGGTGAGAAGTTGGAAGTGGAGAAGTAAGGAAAAGTCATAGGGACTAAAGACACCAATGGACAGCGGGTGGTCCTGAGTCCTGGGAGTTCCACCAGGTGCTCACTTGCAGATGATGCCACAGAACAATCACTGCTCAAAGGCACAAGGATCCTTGTACTTCCAGCTATTTATCCCCTGTGGCCTCATGGACCCAGGAAGGAAATCCATAGCAGAGACAACAGGAACCAGATGACAGTATCATGTCAGTCTCCTGGGGCAGGAACCAAAGGGATAAGGACCGCCCCCCGCCTTCTACAGCAGGAGAAAGGAGAAGCACCAAGAACAAGAGCAGCACAGAGCCCAGAAATACAAGGCGAAAATGCATCTCTCCCTGCTGTCCCCTCTGCCTCTGCCTCAGTTCACATGCTCCTGGGTCATTGTCGGCTATAAAAATTAATCTCAGGATGCTCTGGGATATTAGTAATGGAGGTTAAACTTTCTTCTTCATTCCATTCATGCACTTTATGGCACAGGTGCAACCCAGCCAGGAAACAGAAGGATGGACTTCATGCCTTAATGAAAAGTTCAGCTCAAATACCACATACTGAAAGAGGTCTGACACCCACAGCTGCTAATGAGTGTTTCCCCAGTGAGTCTATCACACATGTGGTAGAAAGGAACTAAGCTGAGCAATGTAAAGGCTCCCCTTCTCCTTAAGCATGATCAGGGAAGCATCTCTCATTCTGAATGTTGTTTCCACAAAAGACCACCACAAATAGCAAGTAAATGTATCTCTCCAAGCAAGCAGAAACCATGGAATTCATGCAGAATAGAATATGCCAAAGAATAGACAAGAATGAAGGAGCTTTTTAGCTGGGAGTGAGATGAGGTCTCAATTCAAACTAGGAGAGGAAAAACAATCCCACCCATAGAAGGTACACCCTGACAGCCACTAGAAAAGAGACATGATGAGGCCAGCTTCCCACACATGTCTGCTGTTAGAAAAATTTTCTATCTTACCTCAAGTGTCCTCCATCCACATCTCTCCCCAAACCCTTTGGAAACATCTTAGTAAGTCCTATATGTCCCGAATTCTAGAAACCCATCAGGAGTCATGTTTCATGAACAAAAGCAAGAAAAATACCCCAGGCTTGGGTAGAAACCAAGTTGTAATAACTGTGCTGGTAGGCTGCAGAAAGTTAAGACACTTTCCCTCTTTGGGTAAGGAGCCCTCTCTGCTCTGGGTAGACCAGGTTCAGTTCTATGGGTACCTGGCCTCCTGAGTGAGTAATTAGACTGTTTTCTTGAAGTATCTGGCTCTCTATATCCCTATCCCAAAGCCCCAGAGAAAATTACTGAAAGTTTAGGTTTGACTTAGGTCTAGGTTCTTCCCAAAAGGGAGTAGAAAAGTGTTCAATGTATAATATAAACCAGGTATGTGACAGCTATTTGTTTACACACACACACACACACACACACACACACACACACACACACACACACACTGCTTAAAACACAGAAGGCTTACAAGCAAACATTAACAAAGACTCTAAGAATACCAAACAGTAACCTGTAACTGTTATTATACTCTCCCAGGAGGTTGATACTTAAAACATCAAAAGAGAAAGCAAGCCTTTTGAAGGACTGCTGAATCAGGATTGTACTTTTGCTTCAGTTCCATACTTGCTCCCTCAAGGTCCAAGTCTTCTGGTGAACAAAGTTAGGTGTTGGAGTCTATTACCTGATAGTTGACTCCCCCTCTAAGAAGTCCTATCTATTATATATATATATATATATATTGCAGGGCAATGAGGGTTGAGTGACTTGTCCAAGGTCACACAGCTAGTAAGTGTCAAGTGTCTGAGGCTGGATTTGAACTCAGCTCCTCCTGAATCCAGGGCCAGTGCTCTATCCACTGTGCCACCTAGCTGCCTTATCTATAATAACTGTAAAGGAACCTCCCCTAGTGCAGCCAGCACCAACTGAGAGACCCAAGAGCTCCTGACCTCTCAAATGCCCAATTCCAAGGCTAGAAATGTCCATCTCAGGATCAATGTTCAATCACCTGGACTCAGGCAGAGAAACCCTAAGTCAAAGAACCAGCCAGGTCCCCAAGGCTCAGGCTCAGGCAGACCTGGAGCAGCATCTGCTTTACTGACCTCACATGAGCAGGTGCCATTTCTAATGGTTGGGGGAAGAGTCAGAGAGGGAGTGTCACATGTCACACACAAAAGAAAGAAGAGCACCAGAGAACAGTTGCTCCTTTTTAAATTTCCTAAGTAGGCCATTCTTTTTTTTTTTTTTTTTTTTGCGGGGCAATGGGGGTTAAGTGACTTGCCCAGGGTCACACAGCTACCAAGTGTCAAGTGTCTGAGGCCGGATTTGAACTCAGGTACTCCTGAATCCAGGGCCGGTGCTTTATCCACTGCGCCACCTAGCTGCCCCCTAAGTAGGCCATTCTTCCTGGTTGGGAGGTGAATTCTTCCTGACATAGCTTGATGTAGCCCTGCCCCTCTCCCACCACAGCTCTAGGGGGTGGGGAAGAAGTGGAACTAAGAGACCATCTGAGATTTGGTCTATCATTCATTATGGTCACCAGAGTAGAGCAGATCAAAAGGAGATCTCCTGTTTATACCCATCATGCAAATACTTGTTTTATATGTAATTTTATAGGATATAGCTCTAGAGTGTGAAGGGAATCTTAGAAGCTATCCAATCCAACCTCTATTTTACAGACAAGGAAACGGAGGCACAGCAAGTCTAAATGACTTGCCCAGGACACATATGTTAATAAGTATCTGAGGCAAAATTTGAACCCAGGTCCTTCTAGTGCCTATTTCAAGGAACATAGGAGATGTTTAATGTTCTTATTTTTGAGTTGTTTCAGTGGTGCTTGACTCTCCATGATCCCCTTTGGGGTTTTCTTAGCAAAGATACTGGAGGGCTTTGCCATTTCCTTCTCTGTTTCATTTTACAGACGAGGAACCTGAGGCAAACAGGGTTAAGTGACTTGCTCAGGGTCATACAACTAGGAAGTATCTGAGACTAGATTTGAACTCAGAAAAATGAGTCTTTCTGACTCCAAGCCTGGCACTTACTCCACTGTACCACCTAGCTGTCCCAGATGCTTAATAAACACTCATTAATTGATGGACTCCTAAAGGAGTCCTAAAGGTTTGCTAAGACCAGCTCCTGGAACCGGAATTTGGATAGGATACAACTTCTCCTCTAACATCTCTTATTATAAGGTTACATAATGGAAATAAATTCTTGGAGAAGGCAACTGAGTACAAGGCTCTGTTCTTTTGTGGAGAGATGACTGAAAATTTAACCAGAAAACTGAAAATTCAACACCAAGTTAGCAGTTTTACTAAGAAGCTTGGATTATAGTTAGAACACCGGAAGCCTGGTTGTCAGGACTCCAGCATGGGGGTGGGGGGTTAAAGTTGCCAAAAGGCAAATTTAGGACAAACTTGGACTCTGGGAAGAAACTCCTGAATAATCTGTGATGCTTATGGTCAGGGCTAACCAACTGGGTTTAACAAATCATTGAACACTGAATAGGATTCCCTGATTTGGAAGGAGTTCTCGGTTTCCTTTTTTAGGTTTCTCTTTGTTTTGCAGGGCAATGAGGGTTAAGTGACTTGCCCAGGGTCACACAGCTAGTGTCAAGTGTCTGAGACCAGTTTGAACTCAGGTCCTCCTGAATCCAGGGCTGGTGCTTTAGCCACTGAGCCACCTAGCTGCCCCTTACCACCTAGCTGCCCCCAGGTTTCTCTTAAATTACAGCATTGGGGGGCAGCTAGGTGGCACAGTGGATAGTGTACCAGCCCTGGATTCAGGAGGACCTGAGTTCAAATCTGGCCTCAGACACTTGACACTTTACTAGCTGTGTGACCCTGGACAAGTCACTTAACCCCAAATGCCTCACCAAAAATAAACAAACAAACAAACAAACAAACAAATAAATAAATAAAGTACAGCATTGATCTCCCCTGATAGAAATCATTGAAGAACCATGAAGACAACTGGCCTCTTGGTTCAGCCCCATGGTCTCTCCAGCTCTGGAGTTACTCTCTGATAAGGGGACCATGGGACCAACTGCCCTACGGTTCTGTCATCCACGTGTAGAGGGTGCCCACTGGGTCCCTCTCCCATTAATCAATCAACAAACATTTGTTAAGTACCTATTATGTGCCGGGTACTGTGCTAAGCTAAGTGCTTTATAAATAATAGCTCACTTGACCCTCACACAACAACCCTGTGAGGTAGGTGATATCATTGTGCCCATTTTATAATGGAGGAAACTGAGACAGACAGAGCTTAAGTGACTTGCCTAAGGTCACACAGCCAGTATGAATACAGAGATGGGACTTAAACTCAGGTATTCCTGGTTCCAAAACCTGGCCCCAGTTCTCTGTCCACTGCACCAGTACATCTCAGACTTCTTGGTCTCAGGGCAGCTTTACATAATTAAAAATTATTGAGGAGCCTCCCAAAAGGGACTTTTGTTTATGTGGGTTATATCTAGAGCCATTTACCATATTAGAAATTAAAACATCGCTTCTTTCTCTCTCTCTCACTTTCAGCCTCTTCCAGTCAGTGGAGTGCCTGTTAGTGCAGGCTGTGGTGTAAAGAGGGCTAAGTCTAAGAACCATACCACCCACAACCAATCAAGAAAATGGCAGAGAAATGGCATCAAGAAACCTAGGTCACAGAGATACGAGTCTCTGAGATGCACTTTGCCAAGAAACACAACAAGAAGGGACTGAAGAAGATGCAGGCCAACAATGCCAAAGTCATCAAGGCCCTGGGCACCAAGGCCTCCAAGGCCAAGCTCCTCAGGCCCAAGATACCCAAGATCCCCAAGGCCAGTGCCCGGCATGCTGGCCTCAAGAGGGCCACCAAGCGTCCAGGCCCTAGGGTCAGCATCAAACACCCAGGCCCCAAGATCACAAAGACTGATTCTAAGGTTGCCAGAACCACTGACCCCAAGGCCGCCAAGCCTATTGACCCCAAGGCCACCAAGTCTGACACCCAGGTCACAAAGTCTACCGCCAAAGCAGCCAAGTCAGATCCCAAGACAATAAGTCTGATCCCAAGGCAGCCAAAGTCCAGTGATTCCAAGGCTGCTAAGCCTGCTGAGTCCAAACCCAAAAATGCTGGGGCTAAAGCTGCAAGTCCCAAGCCTTCAAAATAGATGCTTCATGGGGGCAGCTAGGTGGCACAGTGGATAAAGCACCAGCCCTGGATTCAGGAGTACCTGAGTTCAAATCCGGCCTCAGACACTTGACACTTACTAGCTGTGTGACCCTGGGCAAGTCACTTAACCCCCTTTGCCCCACCAAAAAAAAATAATAGATGCTTCATTCAGGACAGAAGGACTTGTTTAAACCCGAAAACCACCATTTTTTCTCAGCCTGTATCGTTATTCACTATTTTGCACAAATAAAGGAAATGGTGAGTCATGAGGAGAAAAAAAGAAATTAAAACATCTTGGTATCAATATGAGAATAGTTTTGACCCCACAAAACCCCTGAAAGGGTCTTGGAGATCCCTGGGGGGCCACATTTTGAGAACCACTGCACTACACACAATGCTGCCCCTCCTGACGCTTTACAACATTATCTCACTGGTGCTTGTATCATTCTCCTCCCATTTTACAGATAGGGAAATTGAGGCTCAGTGACTTGTCCACATTTATACAAGTAAGAAATTTTGGGTTGAATCCTCTAACATCTTTTATTATAAGGCTACATAATGAAAATAAATTCTTGGAGAAGGCAACTGAGTACAAAGATCATTCTTTTGTGGAGAGATGACTGAAAATTTCAAACCCAGGTTTTTCCTCATTCAACATTACCACCACATTGTACCTTTATCACCTGCTGTAAGAAGTGGGTAGTATTATCTTTTAATATTTTCCTAACCATCCCACTTGAGTTTCAAGTGTGCCTCACCTCTATCATTCTGGGATTTGGTAAACAAGATTTTTTTGTCTATCTCTACTTCCTACCTCTCACATCCTTCCCGCACATAATCCGTATTTATTTAGCTTGTGCATGTGAAAGAGAGAGAAAGAGAGAGAGAGAGAGAGAGAGAGAGAGAGAGAGAGAGAGAGAGAGAGAGAGAGAGAGAGAGAGAGAGAGAGAGACTGAGATTTCATTAGCGTGGAAATTCCCTCCACCCATGCAGACTGACAACTTATCTGTAATTTATAGTCATAGTGACATGCCCAGAGCACTGAGTGATTGAGTGAGTTGTCTGACAACTCACCTGTGTGTGCCAGATTAAGGCCAATTCTTTATCCACTAGACTATATAGACCTTCTTGGCTGTTGTCTCTCCAGCCTCAAGGATCTTCATCTTTTTAAATTTAAATTTTATTTATTTTCTCTGTCTCATTATCTTTTTTCTTTTAACTCTTCTCATGCAGCAGTTTTTCCTCTACCACTGATTCCCTCGATCATTTCTGTCATCTGCCCCTCCCCACCAACCAGCTTCATTCCAGTCTTGCCATGTGGACAGATTTGTACACCAAGGGCAGAGCATTCAGGAGGCCACAAGCGGCCCTTTCAATTACTTTTTATAAATGCTCATTTTTAAGGCCAGAAAATCCTGACCTCTATGGCTCATAGGCAGATATTTTCTGATAAGTCAAGCCTCCAATGGACAGTAACAATGGTGCCTATATTTCAAACCTTGCTGGAGGCAGCTTCATCCTGGTTCTGACTGGACAATTTGCTTGCTCTCTGAAGTGGGAGAGAAGACAGAGCGGTTTCATGACCGGTTCAGGGCCTCCGGGAAATCAGTCCTTATGCTGAACTATGCATGCCTTTACAGAGTTATGATGTAGAGAATAGGGAGGAATGAACTTAACCTTTACAGAACATAGAATGTGAAGTGGATTGTGTGACAACTCAGTAACTTCATGCCACCAGACATTGAATTTTAGACATGAGAATATAGTGCTTTTTCTATACTTTTCATGAAAAATACATATTCACTCTAATTTATATTCTCATGTTCAATATCAAAAGTATACCCTTGAACATAGATATGCCAAGGAAAAGGGCCTGTATGTATAAAAATATTTATAACAACTCTTTTTGTGGTGGCAAAGAACTGGAAAGAAGGAGATGTCCAATGGCTGAAACAATTATTATATATGAATATACCAGAATGGTATTGTGCTGTAAGAAATGGCTTAAGGGATGGTTTCAGAGAAACCCAAAAGACTCATAGCAATTTATGCAGAGTGAAGTAAGAAGAACCAGGAGAGTAATTTATACAATTATAACAGCATTGTAAAGCCAAAAACCTTGAAAGACTTCAGAAGGCTGATCAATGCAATGAACTACCACAATTCCAGAGGACCAATGATGTGGCATGCTACAGCCATCTCCCCATGGAGAGGTGATGAATTCAGAATTTGAATGAAATATTTTTGGACATGCAATGTGAGAATCTGTTTTGCTTGACTCTGTGTGTGTGTGTGTGTGTGTTTTAACAAGGGGGTTTATGGGCAGTGGGAGGGAGAGAAAATAAATCCTTGCTAGTCAAAAATAACTTAATTTAAAAAATATTCTCCGATGCCATTTCCAATCTCCTCACTGTGGATATTTCCTCCAAGAATGTAGGTCACAACCCATCCCTGTCTGACTATCTCCCATAAATTCAACCACAGGGCATACTGGTACTTTCCTTGAGTTCTGTTGACATTGCATCGGTATCCATGGTTAAGTTCATGTTTACTACCTAAAATCTGGCATCCTCTGTCCCCTTTCCTACCACTGTGCCTTGGTAAAAACAGAAGGGGGACATACACTTAAAACTGAGGGCCCTTTTGAGTTGCCTTGGCCAAAAAGTGGCCATCCTAGTGGTCCTGAACTTCTCCCTCCTTAACTAGGCTGGTCCTCAGAAAGCAGAAATAGCTATGGTTGTGACTGTACTGGAAACTGGGGGAAAGAGGTAACTTTGTGTGCCAGGAGAGTTAAAGTTCTGGATAGTTTTGCCAGACTCAAATATATATGGGAAAAATTATTTAAGATAAAATTTTCTCCTTTTTGACCACATGACCCGTGATGATTTCTTTGAGCATCTCTTAATCTCCTTAAAGGACTAATATGAATCAATATCACCTCCATCGAGTCTGGTAAATCATCGCTCTAAGTAGAAAATTTCAGAATGAATAAAATCCTCCTGTTTGACCTCAGTAAGCTCCTGGTGACCCCATTAAACTAAATATAAATCACTGGTTTCCCCAGGACCCCAAATATAAGCTTGGTGACCACAATGCCCCCTCAAATATCCAATGCCAATAAAATGCTTTTCAAAGTGAATAAAATGTCTGACCCTAAATGGCTTTTCAGTGAAGTCGCTAACCCTTTCATTAACTCAATGACCTCCCTCAGAAATCACCAATCTGAAAAAAAGTGAATGGAATGATTCTGAAGGACCACCAATGACCTCCCCATGAACTATTTAACCTGGAATGAGATCAATGACTAATACATGATCCCAAATGTGAACTCTGCATTAACTCTCTGCCTCACAAAAACCACCCATGTGAAGGGAGAATTCTTCAATTGAATGTAATCTTTGGATATGACCTTAAATGACCTACCAGTAAATTAACTGACCTCTCAATAACTGTGCTGACTTCAGAATAAACCCATTGATAGATTATGAAACAGAACATGAACTCTATTTGAGCCAGGATATCCTCAAAATAACATTAAAAGAAAACCACCAGCTAAAGAGTTGGCAGTTTACCAAGTAATCAAAGATGGTACATAGTTCTAGTTTGGCAGTATACTAGCCGTGGGACTGTATCCTTTTAAGACTTAGTCTCAGGGCAGCTAGGTGGCGCAGTGGACAGCACACCCGCCCTGGAGTCAGGAGTATCTGAGTTCAAATCCTGCCTCAGACACTTAACACTTACTAGCTGTGTGACCCTGGGCAAGTCACTTAACCTCAATTGCCTCACTAAAAAAAAAAAAAAAAAAAAAAGACTTAGTATCCTTGAGGACAGCTAGGTGGCACAGTGGATAAAAGCACCAGCCCTGGATTCAGGAGGACGTGAGTTCAAATCCGATCTCAAACACTTGACACTTACTAGCTGTGTGACCCTGGGCAAGTCACTCCAAAAAAAAAAAAAAAAAGGAGTCTCCTCATCTATAAAATGAAAATGATGGTGTTTCCACTGACTATTCTACAGGATCATCGTGGTAAGGAATTAATCTTCTATGCCCTTTATATAGTCAAGAGACTTAATTTCTTGCCCTGGTTGCCATTAAGTCATTGTGAGACACTGAGCAAAACATTGACTTACAGCTTGAGAGGAACTTTGATCCACAAAACAATGGGAAAGATAATCTTCTATGGAAATACTTTTAAGTGAACTCAAATAACCTTTCCATAAATTTACCTGACCTCAAAAAAAACTTACTCACCTCTCCAACCAAAAATCTGAATTCTACATGAAATATCTACACGATTTCAATATTGTCTCAAAAATCGCTCGTGGGAAAAACAAAGACTGAATTCAGTCTCTATGACTTCCCTTTGACCACTACTATCTGACAGTTCTGGAAATACTAGTGATAGCAATAAGACAAAGGAAAGAAATTGTGAAAATTTATTTTAGTTTGGGGACCCTACCTTTGGGCTGAGATTAGAAAGCCTTAGGCCCTCAGGGTCTCTTCTGTGTGGGAGGTTCTGGTGCCCCTCCCCCTCCACTTCAGCTGAGCCAAAAAGCCCCGTGGGCTGTACAAGACGCCAGGTCAGACAGCTAGGGGAGGATCTATCCAAGAGATCCCAGGCTCATCCAGGCCGGGCTCTGGCGTAGCCTGTGCCGAGGTCTCAGGCGTGCAGCAGGGGCATGGGCCCCTGGAGCCCTAGGTGTAGTATGCTCGGGAGGCTCGAGTGCACCCCGCCCCCCCCCAGCCGCAGCCCTGGCTGGTGGATTAGCTTGGTGTGTATGGGGGTGCAAAAAGCCCCGAAATTTGAGTGGAGAGAAGGAAGATAGATACATATATATATATATATATATATATATAGAGAGAGAGAGAGAGAGAGAGAGAGAGAGAGAGAGAGAGAGAGAGAGAGAGAGAGAGAGAGAGAGAGAGAGAGAGAGAGAACTGGGAGTGGGACAGCGAGGGGAACTGACAAGATTAGAAGAACAGAGAGGGGGGCTGACAAGATTAGAGGGGCGGCAAAGGCGGCAGAGGGCAGACTGACAGAACAGGAGGCAGCGGAGAGCACAGAAGGGGTCAGCACAGGGTACAGACTGAGTTAGTGAAAGGAGCTGAACAGTGAAAGTGCAACATACCCCAAGGCAAGAGGCAGCAACAGCCCTTATTGTATTAAAAAAGTTCCAGGCGCAGTAGGTGGAAAGAGACCCACTGGAATGCAGTTAGGTTGTACATTTTATTTCCCTGTATTCATAATTTTAAATAGTATCTCATAAATAAACTCTGCTTTGATTATTTAGTTAAGAGGCTTCTTAAACCTTTGCTTATCAATTTTGGGAGTGGAGCAGTGTGGTGGAACTTTATAAATGGCCCATATTAAATTAATAGCAGTCAGATAGCCAGTGAGTCAAAAGTCCCCAGATTAGTCCTCCAGTTAGATTAGCCCCCCCCCCCAAATTAACCCCAGTCAGTTTAATATAATTCCACAAAATTAAAGGCATAATGATAGGTAAAGAGAAGACAAAACTATCCCTGTTCACTACTGTGTTCACACCCTACTTGTGACCCTTATGTAGGGGATCTTGGACAACTCAGCAAACCAACTTGGGCTTCAGTTTCTTCATTGGCAAAGTGAAGCGGTTGAACTATACAGCCTCTGAGGGCCTTTCCAGTTCTGGACCCATGATCCTATAATCCAATACAAATTTAAATATTTTTTAAAGCATCCTTAAGACTGGGTTAAAAACAAACCACCCTGTATTGGCCACCAGACCCCATGAAACCATCTAAGGCACGGAGGAGCCATAGTCTTTGTTGGAGGCAGGTCCAACTGACCATACCCATGAATTCATGGATCTTTTAACAGCATTCTATCAGTTATGATGTTAGTAATGTTAATACCAAGCTGCATTCCCTTAGCATAAAAATAACCTCAGTGTTATTCATGACCATCTGTGGCTTCCTATATAAATCCCAGGGTGACACAGCTAAGTATCAGAGGCAAGATTTGAACCCAAGTCTTCCCAACACCAAGCCTCATAACCACCAGGCTACGATTTCTAAGCAATTGAGTCACCCTTTCCTGGATTGTGGTGAGGGTCTTTCCTTGGAAGGGCAAGTCCCATTTATTCCTTTCAGTGAGGAGTCTTCCATTTACTTGAGTTCTTGTTTTTGTTTTTTTGTTTTTGGGGGGTTTTTTTTGAGAGGCAATGGGGCTTAAGTGACTTGCCCAGGGTCACACAGCTAATAAGTGTCAAGTGTCTGAGGCCGACTTTGACCTCAGGTCTTCCTGAATCCAGGGCCGGTGCTTTATCCACTGTGCCACCTAGCTGCCCCTGCTTGAGTTCTTAGTGGACCTTTGCTGCCCTGGGACAAGTCCTTCCTGAGAAGGGCACAACCCATCTGCATCTTTCATTAAGGATCTGTTAGATCTTTGTCTTTGGAAGTCTTTGGTATCTTCGCCAAGTAGCACTCACCATGGAAGTGTTTTCCCTTTTCTGTCTCTCCATAGGGGGTTCATAGGACGCTCGATCTAGAGCCTGGAGACACCTCAGACTATTTAGTCCAATCCCCCTCATTCTACAGGTGAGAAAGCCGAGTCCCAGGGTGGTATAGGGTTTTGCCCAAGGTTGCAGAGGTCAAGTGCCAAGGAGGGATTTGAACTCAGGTGTTCTGACTCCAGAGCCCACATCCCTGAGTCACTACAGCATAAACTGACTCTTCCAGAGTTGATGGACAATTTCCCCCCAAGATGACTCATGCAAGGCAGGTTTCTTTTGTAATAAAATAGGATTTATTTTTGCAATCATGTTTTTAAAAAAACACAAAGATTTTATAAACTAAGTTAGCATCAAATGATCAGCACATTTTTTAATAGAAACTAAGTTATTTTCCTATACACAGAGGTCAACCGTGTCCTCTTGCAGCAATGGAGCACCAGTCCCCAGCAGTAAACCTTTTATAAGGCGTGTCTCCAATTATTGGTGGCTTTCCACACAGACATACAAATTCACAGTGGACAACTATTGCTCACAGTTTAATTCTCTAATCTCGTTTACAGCAACCCACTTCAACCATTGGGAGCAAACCTCCAGAAGTGCTTTGTGACTTCACAGTTTCCTACATCCAAGGGAATCTGGCTCGAGTTCATGGCTTGCTTTGAGCCCCTACAAATCACAGTCAGGCCACAGGATAGCAAAGGAATCCCAAAACAGGAAGAGGGCTTGAACCCCCTTCGGTGTTGAAATGAGAGACTACAATCGCTGGGGTATCGGAAGAATCAAGTCTCTACCGCACCAGGTCAGTCAAGTAAGTGACATCCAAGAGTATAATATATTGCAGGGGGACCTGTATGTCAGAGAACAGAAGAGGGATATCGGGGAGACCAAGATCAATCTACAGAGAGGCACACGTGGCCTGGGGGGAGGAGAAGATGACCACAGTCAGCTGTGCCAGTGGTAGCTTCAATACAAGAGCGTAACAAAATGAAAGGATGTCAGAGATGGGGAAGGGACCTTAAGAGGTTACCATCTGCATGTGGCACATGAGGAGACCTCAGCCCACAGAGGAAGTGATGTCACACAACAATGACAAAACCCAGCTTTCACATTCCTAGATCAAGGGTCTTTTGATCACACCACCCTCCTTCCTCCCTTGAAAAGAGAAGACATTTCTATTTAGTGCAACAGCTTAATTAGATCTTCCAATTTTGAGGGGAAGAAATAATTACCACCTTTGGCCAAGAATACTAGTGAAATCTGACTCATCATCTCCTCCAGTCAGGCAACACCCTCTCTTTGTACCAGTGAAGGAAGATAGAAACCCAGAGACCCCACGTGGTCCAGGCCACTTCCCTAACAGTGACTACACATACCAAACCAAGACTGGATGTGCTCAACTCTGCCTGGCCAGAAATGAAAGAGAGGCCCCGAAGGCTCTTAGGAGGTGTGTGTGTGGCGTGTCAGGCTCAGCTCCTAAGAGGAAGCACTGGTGAGTTGGATGGGAAAAAGAGAGCTAAACACAGATACTCAAAATGGATCTTTGCACAAACAGGAACAAAACAGTGATGTGGAAAAAAAAAAAAAAAAGCAGTGGCTGCCACAAATTCAGTTATCCCTCAACACGATGCATTCAACTGAGAATCCCTCCCTCAAAACAAGTGTTCAGAGCAGTCTCTTATAGGGGGAGAACAGGGAGGGCAGAGGAAGAAAACAAACACACTCGGGTAACAAAGCCATTCCCGGCTGGGGCTAGCTCAGCTGGCCACAGTCTGTGATAACAATCTTCTTAGACGTCTTCCCACTCTTGGAACCATAGGATTCAATCTTCTTCACCACTTCCATGCCTTCCTTGACGTGGCCAAACACAACGTGCTTTCCATCCAACCTGTGGGAAAGGGCAGATGACAGAGGTGATGAATGGGAGCCTCCCCCATGGCCAAGCTGGAGGCAGATAGATACCTTCCCGTGGGCTAAGGGCAGCTGTCTCTCTGTCCTACACCTGAGTTATACAAGCACCCCTCGTCCCTATATTTCTTTTTTATTATTATTATTATTATTTTGTGTGTGTGAGACAATTGGAGGTAAGGTGACTTGCCCAGGGTCACACAGCTAGTAAGTGTCAAGCGTCTAAAGCCAAATTTGAACTCAGGTCCTCCTGAATCCAAGGCTAGTGCTTTATCCACTGGGCCACCTAGCTGTCCCTCTCATCCCTACATTTCTACCCATCTCAGACACTTCTACCTAAATGCCTGAGCCTCAATGGGACCAAGAGCTCACTCCTGAACTGATCCTGCGTAACTTGACTTTTCTGGGCTTCAGGCACCTCTTCAGCAAAATGATGGGCTTGGTCTCTGAGGTTCCTTTTAGCTCTAAAGCTAGGATCCCACCTCCTATCCTTCCTTTATTAGCACGAGAAGCAGCCAAGCTCTAGAAAAACCTGTACTCACCAGTCTGTCTTTGCTGTGCAAATGAAGAACTGGGATCCATTGGTGTTGGGACCTGCATTTGCCATGGACAGGATGCCTGTAATAAGAACAAGGGGAGATATTGGGATATCTTGGAAAGATATATGGCAAATATGAAAGGAAGGGTCACCCAGATCAGAGCCGAGGTCAAGGGTTGCAGGAAGGAGCTCTCCAGACTTTATAAGGTTAGACGTTAGGGCACGGGAGAAAAGCAAGTCCTGGGTTTAAGTCAGGTGGTTTTTCCAAGCTGCTTCCAGAAACATTTTTTTTTTCTTGGTGGGAAAATGAGGGTTAAGTTACTCGCCCAGGGTCACACAGATAGTAAGTGTCCCGTGTCTGAGGTTGGATTTGAACTCAGGTCCTCCTGAATCCAGGGCCAGTGCTTTATCCACTGAGCCACCTAGCTGCCCCCTTCCAGAAATATAACTTATGAAGTGCCCAGAATGGAACAACAAGCAGGAAACTGGGAGCCGGGCAGCAACACGTCACATAACGAGACTGTGGGTGAGAAGCACTATCAGCCGTGTCTCAGGAGGCGGGCAAGGGAAATAATGGCCACCACACGCCCGGGGTGGCCAAGGGGATTGGGAAAGGGCAAACCACAGTGGAGAGAGAACCTCCCTCACCACAGCTTCCCAGCCCATGGGGCCAAGTGGCCTCCTCCCACACAAGCCCTCTTTGGGGGGAAAAGTCAAAGAAAAGGGGGAAAGGACTGACCAGGCCCAACATGCTTCAGGATGAAGTTCTCGTCTGGAAATCGGCTCCCGTAGATGGATTTCCCACCCGTGCCGTTGTGATTGGTGAAGTCACCGGCCTGGAGAACAAATATAAGATGATCAGAAATTGGCTCAGCCAAGGACCAAGCCAGGGAACCGAGCCACCCTTCTCCCGACTTGACCCCAAATGGAATGTGAAATGAGAAGCTGTCCCAACCAAGCACAATGAAAGAGAACAAAGATAAATCAATGAATCCTCCATTCCCTGATCAGCCACTTCTTCAGACTCCTAAGACCATTGGGTCAGAGCTCTGGACCCCGAAGGGACTTCAGAGGTTCCCTACTTCTAGTCCAATTATCCCATTTTACAGATAGGGAAATTAAGGCCTAGCAAGGAGCAGGAGGGACAACAGGAGGAGGTTACTAAGTGAAAACTATTACCGAAGATATCCTATACTTTAAAAATCCTTCGGCCCATTACTGGGTCACCTGTGCTGCTGCGTGCTCCGTCATCAGGGCCAAGAGAGCTGACTAATCTTCCCCTCAGCACTCATTTGCTTATCATGAGAAACAACCAGAGGAGGCCTCCCAATTTCCCAGCACTCAGTTCAGTCCATGCGCACTATCTTCCCTTCCCAGGAACACTGTGGCTTCCTGTCTTACCCACTCTGGAGACCCATGCTCAGATTCTAGAGACGAGTCACCGCTAAGAATGCCAGCCTTGCATCACCTGGAAATGTGCAACATGCCCCATGTCACACCATCACAGTACACAATCCTTCCACCTAACGAAATCAGTGTTCCTGCCCCTCTGCCCTGGGAGGAGATGACAGGCCACTACATGTCAACAAATACAGAGAGACAGAGAGGAAGGGGCGGGCAGGCACAGACTTCACTGCCCTTCCAAACCAGCCTACAGGCTCCCTACACATTTCTTTAAAAGGAAACCCTTAGCATAGGGGTTCTAAACCTAAGGTCTATGAACTTTAAAAAAAATACTTGTGTTTCCATATAATTGGTTTCCTTCATAATCCTGTGGGATTTTTTTTTTACACACTTAAAAACCTTCTTCAGAGAAGGGGTTAACAGGTTTCAGCAGGCACTGCCAAATAGGTCCGTGACCCAGAAGAGATTGAGAACCTGTGCCCTAAGTGGGTTGGCCCTGGGGCAGGTGAGTCAGCAAACTCCCTGGTCCAGGTGTGCCACAGAATGCTGATGAAATATCTGAAGATGCTGGGGCAGCTAGGTGGCGTAGTGGATAAAAGCACCAGCCCTGGATTCAGGAGTACCTGAGTTCAAATCCAGCCTCGGACACTTGACACTTACTAGCCGTGTGACCCTGGGCAAGTCACTTAACCCCCACTGCCCCGCAAAAAAACAAAAAAAAGAAATATCTGAAGATGCTGCCAATGATTCAAAGGCATGTCGATTCACCTACAACCCCTCCTTCCCCCACTGAAGCTAAGTGAGGTTGAGCTGCCTGGAGCTCCCCTGTGCCCCAACATCATCCAACTCCATCCAAGTCTACATGGGTGAAACGGTCAGCTTCAAAAAGCTGGCGGTGCCTCTACCTGTATGAGGCCCAATAAGGGAGCCCCGGCTCACTAGAGACACCTCTCCTCCAACCCACCCTCGAGCATCATTCCCAGGAGTCTAGTGAGGCATGAAGTAAAAGTGGAAACCATAAATGATGGTGTTGGGGGCCAGAGAGGTACGATACCCTTGGGATAAAGCAGCTTTGAGGAAATTCTGAAGCAAAATAGAGTGTAGCGAGACTATGGCCATGCTGAAAAGCTGCCACCCATAGTAAGACGTTCAATAAAATCCCAAATAGGGGCAGCTAGGTGGCACAGTGAATAGAGCATCGGCCCTGGAGTCAGGAGTACCTGAGTTCAAATCCAGCCTCAGACACTTAACACTTACTAGCTGTGTGACCCTGGGCAAGTCACTTAACCCCAATTGCCTCACTAAAAAAAAAAAAAATCCCAAACAGGCCCCAAGAGCTGGCTTCCATCTTTTAGCACTACCACTGCCTCCAAGAAGTATCATTCTCTATCCTCCTAGTTAAGGGTCTTTCCCTCTGAAAATGATCTTGTTCTACTTTCAAGATACTTTGTATCTACTCATCTGTGTAAATATTCTGGGCCTTCCACCCATAGCAGAATGTAAGCTTGTTGAGGACAGGGGCTGTTTCCATTTTATCTCTGCATCTCCCACATTTGCCACGCAATAGGCCCTTAGAAAACGTTTGCTGAATTAAGGTCTGTCACATTTCATGCCTGAGTCAAACTCAGACCCGGCCTCTGCTATGGCTCTCCATTCTCCCCTATCCCCAGCCCTGGAATAGCTATTCCAGCAGAGAGGATCCTTTGTCTTCTTTGCCTCACCGTTAGCGAACACCTGGAATCCCCTACAACACAGCCGCACTGTCATCTCCTCCTGTTGTTCTCTTCATCTAATCCTCTTGTGTCACCTCCCCCATCACCCATTCATTTAGCAACAGTGACAGAAAAAGGCGGTAGCCGCCTGATCAGATTCCTTGATCGCAAAGGGAAAGGGGAGTTGAAACCTTTACCTGACACATGAAGGAAGGAATAACTCTGTGGAAGGTTGATCCCTTGTACCCGAAGCCCTTTTCACCTGTGCAGAGGGCTCTGAAATTCTCTGAGGATCCAAAGGAAAAAAATCAGAATTATTGCATTTTCCCCCCAGCATCCCTTCTAACCCTGTGGTTCATGGAGATCACGGGGTCCACGGACTTGTTTTGATAACTGTATTTCAGTGCCGTTGTTTTCCTCTACCATCTCACATATTTTATTTTATTCATTTAAAAAACATTCTGAGGCAGGGTCTGATGGTTTCCCCAGATTGCCAAAGGGGCCCAAGACACTCCAGAAGATTAAGAAGAAGCACTAAGAAGTAATACTGTTCATCACCCAGCTACTGCCACCATTCAATCCAAGGTTACCTTGGGTCTACTTTGCCTCTTGTACATGTCTCCCCTATTGGAACATAAGCTCCCTAAGGGAAGGGATAAGGTTTTTTTTGTCTCTGTATATCTAGCACTTAGCATGGTGCTGGGTACACAGTCAGCATCGATGCTTGATGTGTGTTAATTACACCAGTGCAGAATCTTCAAAGCTGAGACAAGAAAGCAATGGTAAAGTTGTAGTTCTTCACTACAAGGTGAAGAACACCAGATCTGGGTCCCATTTCTACCTGAAGCTAGCCAAGTGATGGTGGCCAAGTCCTGTCCCCTCTCTGGGCCTTGGTTTCCCCCTCCCAAATTAGAGGATCTGTAAGGTCCCTTCTAATTCTATTATTTCAAGATGACTCCTAAGAGTCCAGCCCTCTGATGAAGAAATCCAGTTACGAAGACAGAATATCAAAAGGCACAGACATTTTCCATACACTAGAGCTCACTAGCTTTAACAGAACAGAATTAACACCTGGTTCCAAACACTCAACCCCGATACTTTACCTTCCCTTTCTCAAAGAATGCCCCAGCCAGATAGGACTGAATCAATCAAAAAAGCATCTATTAAGTGACTGCCATAGACCAGGCCTTGTGCTAGATGCTGAGCATACAAAGATGAAAACCAGAGAGCTCCTAAACTCAAGAAGCTTCCACTCTATTAGCAAAGATCAGAAGTTTTTAGGAATGAATTCCAAAGAAAAGAGTCTTGCCCCCAGGGCAGAAAACTCCATTGGCAATTCAGGTGCCATTTAAAAATATCATCCTAGGAAGGGCCCCACAGGCTCTAGACACTTGCCAAAGGGGTCCGTGCCCCGAAAAGGTAAAGAAGCCCTGGTCTAGTCCATACCCCTCGATGTAAAGACCTAGCCTGCTCTGCTCATCTGAGAGATGAGCAAACAAAGGGTTAGACAACAATTTTTGGATCCTTGGTTAGTTTTCTTTCCAGTGGACCATGTTTCCCGCCTAACTCAGAGTGCAGGCAGGCCCTGACCCTGAGCGTTCATCGTACTCACCTGCGGTCTTTGGTACCACATCTGCTTTGAGCTGTAGAGAAGGGAAAAACAAAAGAGAAAAGAAGTCAGTTTGGGGGCACATCCGAGAGAAGGGATCTCATAGCACTCAGCAAAGGGACAGCCTTGAAGTCAGGAGAGCCAAACTCTGGTCTTAGCTGGGTCCCACCTAGAGGCATGACCTTAGATAGGTCCTTTAATTGATCTGGATTTCAAGTTTCTTCAACTATAAAATGACAGGACTGAACGAGACGATTACAGGCAGCATGATGTCATGAAAAGAACATCAGATTCTGGTCACAGGCACTGGCTTCCAATTCCTGCTCTGACCCTTCTTTTCTGGGTGGCCTGAGGCCAATCTCTTAACCTCTCTGGGCCTCCCTTTCCTCATCTGTGAAATGTGGGGGTTGGAGTAGATGGCTTCTGGGATCCCTTGCCAGCTCTGACAGTCTATGGATCACAAATGTGGAATTATTTATTGTCTATTGTATAGCAGGCCTTGTGGTAGCTAGGTACCAGAGATTCAAAGATGGAAAAAAAAATCATTAAGGTCTCTTCTCTCAAAGAGGTCACTGAGGTAAACCAGGCTTTGTCCCCATGGAAACTTCCAATTGATGGGACATAGTCTGGTCTAAAAAAGAACAGATTCAGGGGCAGCTAGGTGGCACAACGGATAGTGCACTGGCCCTGGATTCAGGAGGACCTGAGTTCAAATCCTGCCTCAGACACTTAACACTTACTAGCTGTGTGACCCTGGGCAAGTCACTTAACCCCAATTGCCTCACCAAAAAAAAAAAGCCAATTCTAGTTCAGGACTGGATTAATCCAAATTTTCTCACTCACTGCCACCAAACTCTCCCCGACACCATCTCAGTTCTCTTATCCCTTCCCTTAGGGAGCTTATGTTCCAATAGGGGAGACATGTACAAGAGGCAAAGTAGACCCAAGGTAACCTTGGATCGAATGGTGGCAGTAGCTGGGTGATGAACAGTATTACTTCTTAGTGCTTCTTCTTAATCTTCTGGAGTGTCTTGGGCCCCTTTGGCAATCTGGGGAAACCATCAGACCCTGGAGCCAAAGAGTCCTGACCTGGGTTGAATCCCACTTTGGACACTTAGTGACAGCTTAAAAGCGGTTATCAAGGTCAAGTCACCACCTCTCTGACCTTCACTTTCCTCATCTGTAAAATGAGCACAACAGCACTGACATCACAGGGTGGTTGTAAGGGTCTAATGAGATCATGTCTATCCAGAACTTTTAGTAAAAATTGAAAGACAATATGGGAGATGCTATTCATATCATTCCCCTTAATAGTAAGAACCAGCACCAAAAAAACAAGAATGTTACTGAGAGATACACCGCACCTGATGCCGCTAAAGCTGTTTCCAAGGAGCCCTTAACTGGGCAGTGTCTTTCATATGAAGGGGAGGGAAGGAAGGGAAGGCCAGGCTGTAAGTGGAGACGGACTTCAGTCCATTTTTCCACTCCTGTGTCACAGGAGCACACAGGGGTGGAACCCTTGACATAGAGCTCTCCTTCAGCCCTAAGCAACCAACCTCTCCCCACCCTAGCCCAACTCCCAAAGCACTAACTGCCTGGACCACACCTTCCAAACTTCCTTACCAAGAGAGACAATGTGGCAAGATCCATAGTGCAGGCAGGCACTGCTTCTGTCGCTTACTACCTGTATGACCCTGAACAAGTCACTTGAAATTGTCTGACTTCTGGTTTCTTCCCCTATAAAATGCAGTAACAATGCCTGCACTGCCTACTTCACACAACTGTGGTAAGAAAAAAACCTCTGTAAGCTTCAAAGTTCTATAAAAATGTGAATTTTTTCCTCACAGTATCACAAGCTGTAAAGCTTTACAAAAATATACATTTATCATCTTTCCAATAATTCCTTACCTGACTAGTACCTATTCAACCAGCTTACAGGTTCCAGAAAGGCAAAGATTAGAATAATAAAAACAAAAGCAAACATTTCTTTTGTGATTAGTGTGTGCCTGGCACTGTGCTAAGTGCTTTACAAATATTATCTCATTTGATCTTCACAAGAACCCTGGTGCTATTATTATTCTCACTGAGGAAACTGAGGCAGAGGTTAAGTGACTTGCCCAGGGTCATCATGTCTTTTCTTATAGACCCTCAAGACCTCTAGCACCAGGGCTGAGCTCACGATAAGAGAATCCAAACTTATGGACCAGAAGACTTTTTAGTATCTTCTAAGTGATCCTTCTCATTTAATAAGAGGAGAAAATCAAGACTCAGCACAGGAAAGTAATCTGTGCCACATCAGAAAGCAACTCAGTGTCGATTCAAGCTCAGTTCTCCGGACTGATCCCTGGTCAAAGCCCTTACCATCAATCAAATTTATGTATTGGCTTGAACCCTTTTCTAAGCCTACTAACACTCACAACAATCCTTTGAAGTAGGTACATAAATATGTCCAACTGACAGACAAGGAAACTGAAGGATGCCCAGAGGTTGACATCAAACCTGACTGTGCATTCAACAAATATTTGTTGGATTAAACTGCTACCTGGTTCAAGGTGATGATGACCTGCCTGGGTCCCAACCTTTGAGAAAAGGCCCTTCCAGCTCTTTTTGTTGCTATTCACCCACTCCCAGGGCCCAGGCCTAGGACAATTATTTCCTTGCCTTGGCTTCAAGTTAGCACCGGCTGTCCAAATAATGTGAGGGAGGGTGGCCAGAGAAAGCGAGGAATACTCTGAGTACACAATGAACAAGGGTCCAAGGCAAAATTAGCTTTAACTAGCCCAGTCAACAGAAGACAAGGGTCTTATTCAGCATTTTGTCAGCCCGGGACACTGCTTAATTCTCCCTACTCAACAGAGCTCTGCCTTGTCTCCTCCACCCTTCATCCACCAGCTTTCCCCCACTTTGCAGAACAGAGAATTAAGACTATAACCACACTGAAGGCAAGGAATCTGTCCTATTTATCTTGATTTCCATGTTTCCCAGAACCTGGCTTAATAAACCTGGGTAGAGTGAAAAGGATCCTAGACTTTAGTTAGTGAAAGTTGGGTTCAAATCCCACCTCAAACACCTACTGGTCGTGTGACTAGTGACTTAACTAGCCACGGTCTCAAGGTCCTCATCTGAAAAATGGGGTTAATCGGTGGCACTAGTCCTAAGGAAAGCACCGTAAAGCGCAACGTAAAAGCGAGTTATTACTTCTACATGGAAAAAGCTAAGTGAGGATCTCTAAGTTCAAACCTCGTGGAGGATCTAAAGTGTCTCCCAAATTCCAGGGCTTTAAGGGGATGGAGCTGTGGGCTCCAAAACCCACACAAGCCAAGGGTTATGCAAATAGCTGCTGGGGCCACGTGATCCCCCATGGCTTCCCTCTCCAACCTCGAAACCAAGAATTCTGAATACTCTCCCCAACCCCCAAAGTTCCCAAGATCCTCCCTTTGAAGGGCAATTCGGCTGCTCAGGGGTCAACCCAACTGGCCTCGATTGCTTCATTCCTCTTAACCTTGGCCCCTTATTGCCCCAACCCCCAAACAATGGGGCTGGACTACCTGCGGGCCCCAGACTTTGAAAGTGACGACCTTGAACAGATTTTCCCAAAGTCCCTTAGGAGCAAGGCCTCCCAACCCCCCACCCCTGTCCCAGAAAACTTAAGACTCAAAGTAGCGGAGCGAGGTGGGGGGAGAGGGGGTCCGCTGGCACACAGGCCTTTGGGGCCGCCTGGCCAAATCTCATCGGTTTCCTCATTTGTAACAGGGGCCCATCGTGGTTAAGTGCCTTGTTAAAGTCACGCTACAGCTTAGCGGTAGATGCCAGAGCGGCGGCCCCGCGTCTTCCCACGAGCCTCCCTCCGCCCGCAGCTCCCGCGGCCCGGAGCCCGTCCCCCAATCAAAGGGCCAGCGCCAGCCCCGCCCCCTCCGCCCAGGAGTGACCTTGAGCTCCGGCCCCGCGGCCGCGGGGCGCAGCTCACGGGAGCGCAGCATGTCACTCACCTCCAGCACCACCCGGCCGAGCGGCTGCTCGTCGGCGCCCACATCCAGGTAGACGAGCGGGTTCTTGGCGGCGCCGCCGGCCCCGGAGTCGGAGCTGCTGGTGCTGCTGCGGGCACCCAGCCGGGCGAGCGTCGGGGCCGCGGAGACGCGCTGCGGGGCCAGGCCCAGGGTCAGCAGGCGGGGGCCGCAGCGCAGCGCCAACATCGTGGAAAAGAGCACACGGAAACCCGGAGGAGCGAGGATGGAGAGCGTACGCACGAGCAGGGTCCGCCCACTGCGGCCAGGAGCGCCAAAGAAACGTCCGCCCCCTCCGCTCTCCCGCTTTTAATCCCCTGAGGCCCCGCCCCGCGAGGTCCCGCCCTCAGGGCGTGGGGATGGAGGCGAGAGGCGGGGATTGCGGCCTGGCCGGCCCGGGCTTACTTCCTCCAGCCCGCCTAGGGCCACCTGGCCTGGCTCTCTCTTCCTGGGCAGGCACTGGGCATGGGACGGGACAGGGACTTCCCCTGGCATCATCTCATCGGTGAAGGAAACTCCCGGATGAGCAAACTCCCTCCACCAGCGCTGGTGGGCACTTTCTCTGCAATTTACAGCCCTAACAGAGGTGCCTAAAGGTCCTGCCCGGGGTCACACAGGACGGACTTGAGCCCAGGCGTTCCCTCCCAGGTGGACACCGGCCTCTTTGTGTTCCATGAACAAGACCCTCCGTCTCTCAGCGCTTTGCTGACTGTCCCCCATGCCTGAACTGCTTTTCCTCCTCCACTCTTGACTACTGATCTCCCAGGCTTTCTTTAAGTACCAATTAAATTCCCACCTTTTATTGGAAGCCTCCCGCATCCCCTCTTAATTCTAGTGCATTCCCTCTGTTGTTTCCCGTTTATCACAAATATAGCTGATGTTGTTGTTCGGTCGTGTCCAACACTTCATGACCCCTTTTGGGGTTTTCTTAGCAAAGATACTGGAGTGTTTTGTCCTTTTTTTCTCCAGCTCATTTAACAGATGAAAAAACTGAGGCAGACAGGGTTAAGTGACTTGCACAGGGTCACACGGCTAGTAAGTGTTTGAGACCAGATTTGAACTCATGAAGATAAGTCTTCCCGAGTCCAGGCCCAGTGCACTATTTATTGCATATTTTTGCCCCCATTATGTTGTTAGTTCTTTGAGGGTAAGTACTGCCTTTTTCCCCTTTTCTATCCCTGGAACACAGTAGGCATTTAGTAAATGTTTCAACTACTGACCTCTCTGGCTTCCTTTAAGTACCTACTAAAATCTCACCTTCCCCAATCCCTCTTAATTACAGTGCCTTCCCTCTATTCATTATTTCCTATTTATCATATATATGTGTATATTTATGATACATGGATATATGTGGCTTTTTTGGTATATATTTGTTTGTTTCCACCACCACCCCCATTAGATTGTAAGCTCCTTGAGGGCAGGAATCATCTCCACCTCCTCCCCCCTTTTTTTTAATCCCCAGCACTTAACACTATGCCTAGCACATAGAAGGCACGGAATAAATGTTTATTGGGTTGAATTGAAATTGACTGATTCCAGGTTCCAAAAACATCTCTCTATCCACTCTGGCACACAATGATAGTAAATTGTCCCGGTGCTACAGATGAGAAAACTGAGGGTAGGGCATATTAAATCATCTTTCAGGAACTGAAAAGCTCCCTGGGTCCTGCAGGATCAGCTCCTCTCACTCCTTTGAATTGTGGGGATTTGGTGAGAAATTTTCTCACTCTTTTTAGACAAAAGGCTTTCAACATTTGGCTCCCAAGCCAGGAAACAGAGTTAAAGACAGGATTGCAAGGATGGAGAGCCAGTGAGAGAGTGAAAGAGACAAAAACATATAATGATGTGGAGAACCACAGACAGAAGGATGGAAATATGAGCTCTGTTTTCATCCCTCTCAGATGCTCTTCCATTTTATAGCTATCAGAGAGTATCATTCTCCTACTAGATTATGAAGCTCTGTCCAGGGGAGCAGAGATTATGTCGTTTAATTGTCACCATCTCCCTCAGAGCCTAGCACATAAGAAACAAAATTAATGTTTGTTGAATGAATGATTAGAGGAAGGAATAAGCCAGAGTTGGAGAGAGAGATAGAGAAATAATGCCAAAGAGAAACACAAATAAAAAAGGCACAGTGATAGTGGTATGGAGAAAGACAAAAGAGAGGGAGGAAAGGAGAACACAAGGTTCAGAGTTCACTCCTTTCCCAAATCTAATGCAAATATTTGGGCAAAGGAAAGGCAGATCCTGGGCTTAGAATCAGTAGAGCCAAGTAAAGTCCTAAACGTATTAGCCACATGAACTTGGGCAAATAATTTCTGTTCTTTGAGCTTCCGTTTCCACATCTGTAAAATGGAGATAATATTTGCACCATCTCCTTGTAACATGGAGAACTCCAGCTGTGAAGCCCTTGGTATTTTTCCCAGTTTCAGCGTGGCTGACTTGTGTAATCAATTATGCATATTACGACACAAGTCATCCAGTTCAACATCATCTATTGCCAAACCATGCAAGTAACCTAATAGCAAAAGCATTCAATTAATATGCAAAATAAGTGTGACTAATAAGGAAAAAATTAAATAATGGAGTAGTATCCGTAGACCACGGAGTTTAATACCTGTGTCATCCAAAGGGTTGGATGGGGAAGAAACCCCCCTAGGGAAAACGGATGAAGAGGTGAAGAAACTATCATTTGCTCTCGGGATGGCCAGCAAGGAAATCTGTCAACCTCTCCAGGAAGTAGAATTTGCCAAAGCCTCTGAGCCTCAGAGTCATTAGGTTCTGTCAGGACCCGTAGGTTTAGGGACTCCTTGGTAGGGCAAAGTCGTCCTTCTGCAGCACTGCATACATAGACCACAGCCTTCAGCTTTCCTGTCCATCTGGAGGCTCCTACCCCCAGACTCAGCTTCCTTTCATTTTCCTTAGGGATCCCCCTCTTCCCAAGTTTGTGCCTCATCATGCAATCCATGAGTCCAGGAGTAACCCCAGGGAGTCCAGCAGTGCCAGACTCTCTTGAATGAACCCCAGGGATCCTGCCACCTGACTGAAGACTCCTGAAGCTGTGCTTGGGTAGCTCCCTTATAGGGAGGGTGACCATGCAGAGACAGGGAAAGATTTCCCTAAAGAGAGAGAACAAAGAGGGGATACTCAAATATTGTATTCCCCCAATAGAATGTATATTCTTTCCTCTCCTTTTTTTTTTCAGGGCAATGAGGGTTAAGTGACTTGCCCAGGGTTGCACAGCTAGTAAGTGTCAAGTGTCTGAGGCTGGATTTGAACTCAGGTCCTCCTGAATCCAGAGCCAGTGCTTTATCCACTGTGTTCTTTGAGAGAAGTTACAGTGCAGTACTATCTATACAAAACCTAGAACAGGACATTTTAAGTGCTGAAGACTCATTGCTTACTTCATAAGCCTTCATACATGTATTCAATTTAATTAAATTGTATCTAATGCTGCCCACATCTGTGATACAAGAATCCTTTCTGAAACATTCCTCCAGTCTAGATGAATGTCAATATGTTTAACTGTTAGACTGTTTTTTCCTCATATTGAACTGAAATTCCCTTCTCTCTAAATTTGACCCATTGGTCCTCACAAGATACAACCCACTGGAGCTGTCCAGAACAGGGGGGATGGAATGGCTGTTCCCTAGAACGGACCCTGTTTGAAAACAAGTAGGTCTCCTTTTCTCCATGCTAAACAGCCCTGTTTCTTTCAACCATTTTTTATAGGATGCATTTCCTGGAAACTTTTTCATCCTAGAAAAAGTAGGGGAAAAAAAGAGCCTCAGCTCTGGAGACAAAAGAACTGTTTGAATACCAGCCCAGCTCCTTACTTATTAGGGAAATGACCCTAGTTAAAGTTAATTGCCCATTTGACCTTCAGTTTCCTTACCTGCAAATAATACTTTCATCACCTTCCTCACAGCTTTGGGGTAAGGATCAATGGAAAATGGCATACGTCAAGGACTTTGCAAACAGGAAAGCCACTAGAGGCGTCCTAGCAGAACAAGTTGGAAGACTTGTGGACCTTAAATGAGAATGCCCTGAAATGTTAGCAATGAGACCATGAGCAAGTCACGTCATTTCTGCTGGCCTCGTCTGTAAAATGACCATGATAATGGCACCCACCTCACAAGGTTGTTCAGAAGGAAACAAACACAAACCTGGAGCTGGAGAAGACCTCATAGTCCATTCCCTTCATTTTGCATATAAGTGACTTGCCCCAGATCACTTTTTAAACTGTCTGGAGAAGGTGTCCTCTGAAATATGGCTGAAGGAACTGAGAACATTTAACTAGGAGAAGAAGACCCAGGTATTTCCAAAGAGGGGCAGTCATGGGGAAGGGGCATTTGATAGACCTATTTGGGGCAGCTTCAGAGGGCAGGATGAGGACCAACAGGTTAAACTTACAGGGGAAAGAATTTGGGTTCAACATAGAGAAAAACTTTCTAACAATTAACACATATTGGTGACCGTTCTCTAGTAGTCAATCAATAAACATTTATTAAGCTCCTACTATGTGTCAGACATTGGGGATATAAAGAAAGGCAGAAGACCATCCCTATTCTCATACTCTTTTTTTTCTGGGGCAACGAGGGTTAAGTGATTTGCCTAGGGTCACACGGGTAGTAAGTGTCAAGTGTCTGAGGACAGATTTGAACTCAGGTCCTCCTGAATCCAGGGCCAGTGCTTTATCCACTGCACCACCTAGCTGCCCCTACCATCCCTATTCTCAAAGAGTTCACAATCTAATGGGCAACATGCAAACAACTATATACAAACAAGCTATAGACAGGAGAAATTGGAAAGTTGCTAGAATTAAAGGAAGACATGGGGGATGTGGGGGTGGGGAGCAACTAGTTGGCACAATGGCTAGAGCACCGGGCTTAGAATCAGGAGGACTCCTCTGAGTTCAGATCTAGCCTCAGACAGTTAGTTATATACCCTGGACAAGTCACCTAACCCTTTTTGCCTGTTTCCTCATCTGTAAAATGAGCTAGAGAAGGAAAAGGCAAACCAAACCACTCCAGTACCTTTGCCAAGAAAACCCTAAATGGGATCAGGAAAAATCAGACATGACTGAAAATGACTGAACAGGGGCAGCGAGGTGGTGCAGTGGATAAAGCACTGGCCCTGGATTCAGGAGGACCTGAGTTCAAATCCAGCCTCAGACACTTGACACTTACTAGCTGTGTGACCCTGGGCAAGTCACTTAACCCTCATTGCCCAGAAAAAAAAAATGAAAAGAAAATGACTGAACAATAGCAAAATGAGAGACAGGATTTGAACCCAGGTCCTCTGACTACAGAGGGCCAGTGTTCTTTCCACAGTACCACAATGCCTCACTGTTACAAGGCTCAAGTGAGATAAAGTATGTAAAGCAGTGTATAAATATGAGCTGCTTTATTATTACTACTTTTAAGTGGTATGGAAATGAGAGTTCTTCTTGTCATTCACCTTCTTGAAAAGCCAAGCACAGTGCTCAGATATGGATTGGGGTTTAAGGAAATTGAAGCACCCACTCCACCCAGAGGAAAGTTCCAGTTGAACCTCAGTCCTGTCATGATGACCTCAGCATTGTCCATCTTCACTAGGAGTATCAGAAATAAGGTAATTTGGGAGTTGAAGAGGAAAGTCACCTGGGGTTACTCAATGGCTAAAATATGTTGAACACTAAAAAATTGTCCTGCTGTCATGTGATGTCAAGCATGTGTCAGTGGTGACTGGGTGGCACCTTCTATTTGTAGACACTGTGTCGTCATCCTACCAATTAGCAGCACACTTCACTCACTACATACCTAATTATACTTACACGGGGTGGGAGTAGGGCAGGGCAGTAAAACTATCTCCTTATAGAAGCAGAGGATGTCGGAACAAGAAGGAACCTGAGAGATCATCGAGCTACTAAAACCCCTCATTTTACAGATGAGGAAATGGAGGCCCAGAGAGGTGAAAACACCTAACCCAGGGTTACTCCACTCTCTGACGTCAGACCTATAATTAGAACCTGGGACTCCTGACTCCCCATCAGGTGCTATTTCCACTACATCCTGTTGCCTTGTCACCTTAAAAAAACTTTTCCCAGCTCATAGTCACTGATGCATTTGGAGTGAACTCCCTTCTTCACACATTGATTTGTTGAGTCTGACATGAGGTTGAGTACTTAATTACCAGGAAGAAAGAGGTAGTGTGTGGTTGTAGCATCCAAGGGAAAACTAGACCCTCATTTGGAAGGGGCTTTGGAAGCCATCTTGGATTCATTCAGAACTGGATGGCCATTGCCTTGCCAGGCAAAGTCATGGAACCGCTGGTGGAAGACAGTTGACTTCTGGACAGTCTGAGCTGTTTGGAGGTGCTCACTTACATCAAGACTGAATCTGCCTCTTGGAAACTTCTCAGAATCACAGAATTTGAAAGGCAGAAGGGACATCTGAAGGCATCTTTCCAGTAAGATTGATACCAGAAGGGCATCTCCACTATAACACATTCAACAATTGGTCACCCGGCCTTAGCTTGAGGACCTCTAAGGATGGGGAACATTCTCCATCCAGAGGCAGCCCATTCTACTTTGTGATAGCTCTAATGGCTAGGAAGTTCTTTTCCTAAGGTCAAGTCTAGATGGACTTCTCTGTAACTTTTACCCATCAGGCCTGGCCCTTCTCCTGAGGGTCACGTCCAGGCTCTCTTCTGGTACACAACAGACATTCAAATATATGTATGATAGCCCTTCAAATACAAAGCAGAGATTATTCCATATTAGAGGTGGATGGGGCCTTGGAAATCATCTAGTTCAAGACTGCCCATTTAACAGATGAAAAGAACCAAGATCGAGAGGTTAGTGATTTATCCAATAGTATAAGGAAGTGAGTATAAGGAAAGATTCAAACTCAGGCCTTCCAACTCCAGATTTAGTGGTCGTCATACCTTTGGTCTCTTCTCTTCCTATAAACCCAGGGCATTTAGGTAGATCAGCAGTTCCACTATAGAAAAGGAAAGCCTTATCTATAGCAATCTTTAATTATAATGTCTCAGGGGTGGTATCATGGATAGAGCTCCTATCCTGGAGTCAGGAAGGTGTAAGTTCAAATCTTCCCTCAGATACTATGTGACCCTGGGCAAATCACTGAACTGCGGTCTGCCTCAGTTTTTCCATCAGTTAAAGGGGATTATAATGGCACCTACCTCCCAGAGTTGCTATGAGGATCAAATGCAATAACATTTATAAAAGCACTTTCCAAGTTTTAAAGTGCTGGATAAATACTAGTTATTGAACTTTCTCTTTCTCCAAGTTCCTGGCATTAGCACTTAGCACAGAGCTACTTAGGATGTATCGCTTTCTTGAGGCACCCATTGTGTATAAGGATCTGTGCTGGGTGCGGAGAACAGAATTTAAGACAAAGGCCCTTATTTTAAGGACTTTAGACAAGGCAGATATACATAAAGAGTTACATAATAATGACCACACATCTGTAAGCTATATCAAATTGCTGATGGTCTCTGGGAAGGGGAAAGGGAGGTAGGCAAAGGGGAGGGGAGGGGAGGGAGAAAATTTGGAACTCAAAACTTTATAAAAAGTAAATGTAAAAATTGTTTTTACGTGTAATCGGGAAATAAAATACTATTCAAAATGGAAAAAAAAAAAGATTTAAGCAATATAAGTGTAACACAGAGGCACCCTCAAGGAGGCGTTGGGGTATGGCCAGCCCAGGTTAAACAGCCTACCTTCAATCCACTTCCAGAATTCCTGGACCCTGTAGGAATCACCTCTGACATCTGAAAGTGAGGACCAACAACAAACAGAAGAGAAACAAAAACTCCAAGGTGCATTTCTCAGAGCCCCGGGTAAAAGAGAGGCAGCTGTGGAAGGATATTCCTTTGCCTCTCACTGGTTCAGTTGAAAGGTAGATAATCAAAGGAGGCTACCCCCACCCACCTATGTGGCAGGAGACGAATAGGCCTCATTTTAGACAATATGGACATATTCCAAAGGCCTGTCAAAGGTGTCTCCAGGTTATCCAAACTGGGCGTGCCAAGACCAGCCCTGGTTACACAGGGGTTTCCAAAAGGCCAAGTAAGTTCATAAAGCAAGCAAGCCCTTAGAAAAGCAACTAGGTTCTAGGAGAAGGAAGATCTCATTGTGGCTTCAGGGAAATCTTTGCAGAGGCCAAGGAGACTGGCCAGTGGGGTTTGGCAAGGCCCAGAAGAGATTTGGTCAGAGGAAATAGCATGGAGAAGACACACAGATTTCTAGTGCTTTTCACAGGTTTAATGACAATGCTTTTCTTTGGTGTGGGCTTGAAGCATCACCTCTAAAAGGCTTTGGGTTTGGGCTGAGATGCTGAGAATCCTGACTAAAAGCCATTAATCTGATAATCCTCTGAAAAAGGTGACCCAGCATGGTCAAAGCTCCCAATCCAATGGATGCTTATTAAGCATTTTCTATGTTTAAGCCAGGAAGGATATGGAGGTAACAAAGCTGAAGAATGATACTGTCCCTCCCCTCCTGGAGTTTCCATTCTAATAAAGTAGCTACTACACAGACACAAATACTAACTCTTATACAAGAGAGAATGCAATAGGGGCAGCAGGGAGATGTCACCAACTTGCTTTGTTCTTTAGGAGGGAGAGGTCAGGCATGCTGTTTAGAAGAGGCCTTCCCAAACTGGAGAATGAGGTGGAAGAACTTGGAGTCTCTATTTTCCAATATATGTGCTAACTGAACTAGGCTTAAACAAACAAAAAGTGGCCAAGAGATCCTTTGTAATAAGCATATCAATAAGAGTTAGATAAGCTATCAGAAATCCAAATGAAGCCCTGTGGGAATTGAACTGCATTATATTCAGTCATTCACTCATTCACTCATTCATTCATTCATTGAAGAGGAGTTGGGGGCCCAGCAAAATTAAAATATCTTAATAAAATGCAGGCATCCAGATGGCTATCCATCTAGCATCAGTTCATCAAATTCTTTCTGTGCTTTTCTGTATCCATCATGAACCACAGATCTCAGACTAGAACCCAGGACCTCAGAGGTTAGATTCTCTCCACCCTGGGTCCACTGTCTGCCCAATTGCTCCCTCCCATCTCCTGTGATCCAGTCCGTGAAAGAAGCAGCTTACATGCAGTACAAGACTGAGACCAGCGGCAAAGAGGCAAATCTGAGAAGAGAAAGATGGGTCAAAAGGGCAAAGTCTCTCTTGGGAGTGTCTATACCTGAGCCCTATCCAGGTGAGGGCTTTGATCTCCTGCCATAGATTTGATGTGGAAGATGACTCTGCCCTTCCTCAGAGGTTTTTGAAGTTGGACTCTTCTAATCGTACCAAACTATAGTTTCTTTTCAGTTTGTTTCATGGTTTCAAGCAGCCTTTGGATAGGAACTAATAAGACCGTGATCTCGATGGGGATTTGGTTTCAGAATCTGTCCACACCCCTTTCTTGAAAAACAAAAACAAAAAAACCCCAACTCAACCCTTAATCTGGAAAGTCCAAATTTGTTTTTCTTTCCTTCTTGCAAATCTGAAATTAATTAGAAACCAACAAATCAAGAGAATTTATTGGCCTCAGTGGGACTAGAGAATTGTTTGATACATGAATAATCCCAAATGCCAGAGAGTAGGGTCCAGAGAAAACAGGGTTTTCTTTAGTTCTGGACACAGCCCAAGTCCCATGTCTTCCCTGAAGCTTCCCATAATCCCCTCATCCAGAAGACATGGTGATGTTCTCAGATGGTAAGTAGGAAAGACTGAAGGATAGAGAGAAGAGAAGGAACTCCTGATCAGGAAGAAGAGAATGACTTTTGGGGAGGTGGGGGGGTTATATGGTCCTCATTGAATTGAAATGGCCCAGAAAGGGGAAGCTAGGTGGCACAGTGGTTAGAGCCCTGGCCCTGGAGTCAGGTTGACCTGAGTTCAAATTTGGCCTCAGACAATTACTAGCTATGTGACCCTGGGTGAGTCAGTTAACCTCTTTCTGCCTCAGTTTCCTCATTTGTTAAATGGGGACAATAATATTTTCTCAGGGTTGTTGTGAGGATCAAATGAAATATATTTGTAAAGCACTTAGCACAATGCCTGATACATAGTAGATGCTTAATAAATGCCTATTCCTTTTCCTCTAACTGTAGCCCATAAAAACTCTGGGAATCTTTATTTCAAAATTTCTGCTCCGAGGCAATGGGTACCAGAGAAAAGCTACAGGGATACCCTTGAAAGGGAAGGAATGTCTTTTTCTAGTGCTATAGGATCAAGCTCGCATTCCAGTGTTTTCTCCCCAGTGTTAAACGCCAATGATTGGTGCCCCAGTTCTATTTAAACAATTAGCAACAATTGACTGTCACACTTTGAAGATCTAGCAAGGAAAGAAGTATAAGCATTTCACCCTAACATCTGAGGGGGACATACTTTCCCCTATATTACATTAGCCCTTGGGGAGAATGGGCTCAAACTTAATACGACTGCTTAGAACATTTGTCCCATCAAATTGGCAGGAGGATGATATATTTTCAAATGTGTCGTGGCCAGTACTATTGCTCTCTTGGATGCTTTCCATCTATGCTTAGCCAAATAGGTTGATTGGGACTTTACTCCTCACAGCTGGTTTTCCCCACAAAATCCAGCAGGGCCACACACTCATGCATCCCTTGGCAGAGAGCCCAGAGGGGAAAAAAAGGCTTCAGGGTCTCACAATAGTCCTTGCCTCCTCCCTTGAACATAGCCAGGTGAGAGGGAAGAAGAAAAAGCCACTGGCTTTGGCATCCCAATTCTGGCTCAGGAGTCAATCAACAGGGGGCAGCTAGGTGGCACAGTGGATAAAGCATTGGCCCTGGATTCAGGAGGAACCTGAGTTCAAATCTGACCTCAGACACTTTACACTTACTAGCTGTATGACCCTGGGCAAGTCACTTAACCCTCATTGCCCTGCCAAAAAGAAAAGAAAAGGAGTCAATCAACAGTTTGTTTCTTCACTGTGTGATGGGCAGACTGGTACCAGTTATAGAATGCTGGTGAGCACCCCAGTTCAGGGAGCAGGACCCTTCCTTTAAACATTATCATGCCTTCTCAGAAGCAGGCTGTCCAGACACTTCCACGTAGGCTCACAGCAGGCAGCGTAAACTACCCATGTTCTGGGGATGGAGCTCCATTGGCTAGGCCCCCTGATATGTACTTATTTTGTACATATTTGAGTTTATTCACTATATTATGTTCCATCTGTTTTTGTATGCGCTTCTTGTCTTCCCCATTAGAATGTAAACCCTTTGCAAGTAGGTATTTTCTTTTTTCTTTTCTTTTTTTTTTTTTAGTGAGGCAATTGGGGTAAGTGACTTGCCCAGGGTCACACAGCTAGTAAGTGTTAAGTGTCTGAGGCTGGATTTGAACTCAGGTCCTCCTGACTCCAGGGCCGGTGCTCTATCCACTGCGCCACCTAGCTGCCCCAAGTAGGTATTTTCTATACCCAGTATTTAGCACAGTGCCAAGCACACTTAAGTAAGCACTTAATAGGGGCACCTAGGTGGTACAGTGGATAAAGCACGGCCCTGTATTCAGGAGGACCTGAGTTCAAATCCAGTCTCAGACACTTGACACTTACTAGCTGTATGACCTTGGGCAAGTCATTTAACCCCTAACTCCTTATCTAAAAAATGGGGAAACTTCAGAGAAGGAAGTGGCAGACTGCTCCCATACCTTCTCCAAGAGAATCCCACAAACAAAAGTCCAAGGGGTCATGTAGAGTTAGACACAACTGCACAGCAATGTTTATGTCACAAGGTGTTGGTGAGGTTGAAACAATATATGTATGAAAAGTTTTATAAACTTTAAAAACTCTATACACCATTTATTAATACTTTTTGCTACCCTCATCCCTGTATAGATAGACATGCTCATAAATACACACACACACACACACACACACACACACACACCTCACCTCAGACAGAAGGGTGATGGACTTAAGGAACAGGATGAAATATCCATTTTTGGACATTGTAAATGTGTAGATTTCTTTTGTTTAACTATATTTATGAGAATTCTGTTTTTCCCTTTCTACACAGAAAGGGAAGGGGGGAAGAAAAGAAACAAATATTCATTAACACTTACTGGTTCATCTTCCGCTATTTTGCCCACATTGGTCTCCCCACTTTTGCGGGGTTTAAAAATGTGATGTTAAAAGCTATTTCCCTTTTTATAGGAAGTTGGTCGCTCTACTCCTAGGTGATACAATGGATGGAGTGCTGTGTTTGGAGTCAGGGAAGACGATTTAAATCTGCCACAAATGCTTAGTAGCTATCTCATTTTAGGCAAATCACTTAACCACTCACCCTCAGTTTCCTTATCTACAAAATGAGGTTAGACTCCATGGCCTCTAAGGTCTTTTCTAGATTTAAATCTATAATCTCAAGATCTTTAATGCCCCTCTCCTACCTGCCAACCCCAGACATCAGCCTCATCATCTTTGTAGTGACTCACATTTATATAGCAATTAGACTGTCTGAGTTAAGTGGGAACTCAGAGTTCATCCGGTCCAGTTAATACCTTCCTAAGTGTTTTCCTTGAAACAAATCTGGGAGGTAGGTCATGCAAGTGTTACTGACTTTGTTTTACAGATGAGAAAACTGAGGCTCAGAAAAGTAACTGACTAAGGGGTGGTGCTAAGATGATGATCCAAGGCCTCTGATCCCAGGGCCAGCAGCCTTTCCATGAGACCACATGGCCTCTCCAATGGGAGACAGCATCGTTGGTGGGAAGAGCTCTGGAGGACAGATGAGACAGTAATAATAATGCAGTAAAGGAAAACAATTTGGACCAATCCAATGACCAACTATGGCTCCAGAGGACCAGTGATCAAGTGAGTTACCTACCCAGCTCCAGACAGAGGGGGATGGGCTTTAGGTGCAAGATGAAATACATACTTCAGACTTTATAAATGTGTAGGCTTGGGGTATTTTTGCTTGATTGTGCTTATTGTGTTAAAAAACACAAGGATTGTGCTTTTACCTTTTTATTTGGGAAAGGACAAGGGGAAGAAGTAAACAAGCATTTATTAAGCATCTCTCTCTTTTAAAAAAATTTATTTTATTTTTTTCTCAATTACATGTAAAGATATTGTTTGAGTTTCAAATTTTTCTCCCACCCTCCCTTCTGTCCCCCCTCCCCAGGCCAGCAAACAATTTGATATCGGTTATACATTACAATCAAGCATCTCTCTCCACTAGGCACTGTGCTAATATCTCATTTGATCCTTACAACAACTCTGGAAGATAGGTGTTATTATTACCCCGATTTTGCAGCTGAGGAAACTGGGACAGACAAAGGAAAAGTGACTTGCCTAGGGTCACCTAGCTAGGAAGTGTCTGAAGCCAAATTTGAACTCAAGTCTTCCTCATTCCAGGCCTAGTGCTCTGTGTGCTATGGTGTCAACAAAAAGGGGAAAATGTCAGTGAAGCATCGAAGGAAACAGACAAGCAGGGCACTTTTGAAAGTAACACATTGAATTTATTATATATATATATATATATATATATTTTTTAATCAAGTTGTACTTAATAGAGATTTGTATTTTTAAGGTTCTGCTTTGCACATAGAAATGTTCTTTCTCTCTCTTCCTCTCTCTCTTTCCCTCCCTTCCTCCTCCTCCTCCTTTCTTCCTCCTTATTCTCTTCCCTTCCTCTCTCTCTCTTCCCTCCCTCCCTCCCCTTCTTCCTTCCTCCCTTCCTTCCTCCTTCTTCTCTTCCTCCTCCTCCTCTTCTCCTTCTCCTCCTCCTCCTTCTTCTCCTTCTCTCTCTCTCTCTCTCTCTCTCTCTCTCTCTCTCTCTCTCTCTCTCTTCCCTCCCTCCCCTTCTTCCTTCCTCCCTTCCTTCCTCCTTCTTCTCTTCCTCCTCCTCCTCTTCCTCCCCCTTCTCCTCCTCCTTCTTCTCCTTCTCTCTCTCTCTCTCTCTCTCTCTCTCTCTCTCTCTCTCTCTCTCTCTCTCTCTCTCCCCCTCCCTCCCTCTCCTCCATCCCCTCTCTTTCAAATTTAGAATGAAAAACAGTTACGTTTTAGAACAAGCACTGGACTTAAGATCACAATATCAAGCATTTAGGGTTCAAGTCCTACTTCTGACAGGACTAACTAGTAGAATGCCACTGGCAAGCTAAAGACTCATTCTGGCCCTCCATTTTCTCATCTGTAAGCTGATGACATTGGACTAAGTTCCATTTCACCTCTCACATTCCATGGATGTAAAGGTCTGTGGGACACCTAGTGGCCAAATGACCTCTCTTCCCTTGCTCTCAAAGGATGGTTGATCCATTAGGGAGAATGCAACGTCTACCTTGGCTGCAGGTTCCAGTCTCCAGTATTTAGGAGCTATTTTCCTCACAACCTGCAGAGCATGGTAACCATGGAAGGGAAGGATGCTGGTCAACCTGGCAGTGGTCCAAGGGGAGGGTTCAGCTCGGGCTAACGGTCATGCTCTGCTTATCTCCCAGCTAAGGAAAACACAAGGCCCATTGTTGAGAAAGGACTTGGAACTCCTGGCTTCAACAGTCAACAATTTTCTGCTAAAGAACCATCTATGCTTAGGGACCAGGGTTCCATGGAAATGAGGACTTTTATAGCCTCCCTGCCCCCTTTGCTTAGTGTAATGGTGGCTCCCCTTAGAGACAAGTTGGAAGCCATAGGACAAAAGGTGACTATCCTGAGTTATCTGGATACATCCAATGGATACCTCTTCCTCCTAAGCCCTCAGTTCAAGGAGATGACACATATGAAGGTGACCTATGCTTCTAGAAAATATGTTACTTGTGAGCTATTGCTCTTGAGTGTCTCCATACCCAGAAGAGGTGTCGATAAGTTTGGTAAAAATATTTGTGAGTACAAATATATTTATAATATATATGCTACATATTATATATAAAATATATTATGAGTTAACAAAAAAACCCAAAACCAAACAACCCCTAGAAACAAGATAGTTGTCCATTCAGTTGAAGAATGGCTAAACAAAATAGGATTACAGATTTAGAGCTGTGTGAAAACTTAGAGGCCATTAAGGTCACCCCCACCCATTTAACAGATAAGTAAACTGAGGCTGAGAAAGGTTACATGATTTCCCCAGGGTTAAGGAAGTAGTAAGAGTCTGAATCAGGATTTGAACTCAGGTCTTCCTGACTCTAAACTCTACACCCTCTCCACTTTGCTGCCTATTGGCCCTGTGAATGTAATGGAATATAATTAAACTGTAAGAAAATTTAAAAAGGAAAGAAATTTACATGTTTACTTTGTTGTATATTTAAAAGGAATAGCAAGTTGTACATAATAGACTTGCAGCTTCATGTGCAATCATATTTGATTATACTCTGTTATGGAAATGTTTGTTCTATTTTGTGAATAAAAAATAAAATAATTCTTAAAAAATTAATATGATGCATACAGAAAAGCAAGGAGCAAGTAAACCAAACTGATACAAACTGAAGTAAGCAGAACCAGGAAACATTCCACAATGACTACAACAATATAAATGGAAAAAACAATGATAAAACAAGTGAAATAATGCTGCAAAATTATAATAATTAAGTTTGGTCCCCAAAAAGATATATGGGAAGATACCTCCCTCTGTTTCTTTTTAGAGGTGGAGGACTCTGGGTGAGGGACACTGCATCTAATGCCAGGCTTTTTTGAAATGGTGGTTAATTTTGCTGAATTTACACCACCACCACCCCCTTATTATAAGCGATGTCTCTGGGAGAGATCTGTTGGAAAATATAGATTATTTTTTAAATGAAAGCTATCAACAATTGTTTTAAATCTACTATGCTTAAGGTGAAATACATCATGGTATGGTGGATAGAAGACTCACCTTTTCCCAGGATAGACCCATGGGCAAGGAGATGGTTGTGCTGGCCAGAGACCCCAGAGATATACCTCTGTTGACCTGAAGCATTCGAGTTCGATCTTACAGCACTAGACATGCCTGAGAAGTTCTTAGCCCTGCCTGGGTAAACTTGTCAAGAGGAAAAAGCAGACACCTGGGAAAGGAGCCAGGTGCAACTGAGAAATCAGTCTGATAGGGAGGGAGTAGAGAGGAGAAGCAGGTTCTAGGAGAGAGACTACTTCCAATCAAAGATATCTGGGGAACACCTGACATGCTACTCAGTCCTGTTTACTCTTCCTTGTACTAGCCTTGTTACTGGGCAAGTGACTCCTTTCTGGGACTCAGTTTCACCATATGAAAAATAAGGAAGTTGGTTTTGTCAGGGGATCTTGATTTAGGGACTGTGAACTTTTTCTCTTTTTTTAATTAGTATGATAACTATATTTCAAGAAATTTGGTTTCCTTTATAATCCTGTGTGTTTTATTTTATGCATTTAAGAACACTATTCTGAGAAGGGGTCTATAGGTCCCATCAGACTGTCAAAGAAGGTACAAAACAGATAAGATGAAGTGAGCTAGGGGCAAGCTAGGTGGCGCAGTAGATAGAGCACCAGCCCTAGATTCAGGAGGAGCTGAGTTCAAATCTGCCCTCAGACACTTAACACTTACTAACTGTGTGACCCTGGGCAAGTCACTTAACCCCAATTGCCTCACACACACACACGCACACAAAAAGATGAAGTGAGCTAGGTGGCACAGACCTGGATCTGGAGTCAGGAAAACCTGTGTTCAAATCTGTGCTCAGACTGGCTATGTGATCTGGGCAAACTCTGTCTGTGTGTCTATCTGCCTCAGCTTCTTCATCTACTAAATGTGTCCCAGAGTGGTTGTGAGGATGAGATAATTGTAAAGCACTTTGCAAACCTTAAAGCACCTAGAGAAATGCTAGTTATGTAAGATGTTCCCTTCCAGCTCTAAATGCCATGATTCTGTGTTCCTGTATGTAATGATGGGGGTTAATCCCTGGAAACCAATCAAAGACATCCCCTGTATCTTCTCATCAAGGCGCTACAATTACTGTCTACTTCCAGAAAGGTCTGCACCTGCAATACCATTGAGCTGATTTCGGGCCTCATCAGTTTGACCGGGATTCCTGATCCCTTCCCTCCCCCCAGTCCATTACAAATGAACCATAGAACATTAGAACTGAGAGACAACTGAGCAATTATCTTTTTTTTTTTCAGGGCAATGAGGGTTAAGTGACTTGTCCAGGATCACACAGCTAGTGTCAAGTGTCTGAGGCCAGATTTGAACTCTGGTCCTCCTAAATCTAGGGCTGGTGCTTTATCTACTGTGCCACCTAGCTACTCCCTGAGCAATTATGTAATTCAACCTCCCTACCACTACCATTTGACAAACAGATTTATAGAGTCCCAGAGAAGGGATATAATTTGTTCAAAATCAGGTTGGTGGTGTTGATTGCTGGAGGTGTTTGACAAGGAAACCAGATCCCCTCCCCCCCCCCAAAAAAAGGATGAGAAGATACCAGGAATTTATGTGGGACTTAGAGATCACCCACAAGAGTTATTTCACCCTAAGGACCAGAAGAGGACTGTGAGCTTCAACCAGCCGAGTTTAACAGGCTCAGAGCACAGGAGGCAATTAGCCACCTGCGGATCGAGATTGGCCCAGATTGGCTGAGATTCAACAATCTTTATTGAGCAACAGCTCTGCATGTGCCTGTGAGGGAAAACAATCCTCTTCTCAGTAATTCTCAGGAACTCAGCAGTGATGTGACTAAGGCTCTTTTATTTCCTTCTGGTGAGAAGGAGGCACTCTAGTGTGCAGCTAGTGGGTGCAAAGAAAGGGGACTCGCAGGCCCTCTTTTAAACCCTTGTCCCTAACATGAATGGACCTTCCCCTTTTTCATAATTGGTCCAATTACTCAAGGGTTACAATATATGTTCAAAAACTAGCTAATCAGAACACAGGGTTCCCATCCCTAATCAGTGCTTCCTTATATGGACACAACCCAGGAACGGACCTTATTGAGATCAGGGCTTCTTAAACCATGTGATTTTGTTAGCCTGAGGGGGAGGAGGGGATCTGAGACCTTTGTCCTAAAAACAGGTCAGGAGGAGTATGATTGACTGTTATATCCCCAATGGGAGGAGACAACTATCCATTTTCTCGAAGTGCCCAACCCCATGACAGATGCCTTGGGGAACACTGACACAGGGATAATTACCCTGCAGTCCAAACTTTGTACCAAATCCCAGAGGATTTACTGTCCTTTCCATTGGCTCAATCAGATCACATCTGGAACATTAGAACCAGTTCTAGTTCACACATTTTAGGAAGGACCCCTTTGGCAGTCAGTCTGGCAAAGCCTGTGGATCCCTTCTCGGAATATTTTTAAATGCATAAAATAAAATACATAGGACTTCAAAGGAAACAAATATATTGGAAATACAGTTATCGAAGCATTTAAAAAAAAATTTACGCATGACAGATTAAGCATCCCTGCTCTAGAGGTCTCTTCTACTTGGAACAACTCTGAAGAGCTAAGAGGCCATTATGGTTTGGTTCCCCTGATTCTTGGAGGATAGTTTTTTTTCTTTTTGTTTTGTTTTTCCTCCAGACCCTATCTAGATAGAGGCTCTGTCTCTCCCTACTAGTTGAGGCAGAGTCTTTCCTCAAAGTCAGAAAAGGATGCTGGCTTCCCAAGGTCACTGGAACTCATGTCTCAGGGTTTCTCTGAATGTTGGCTCATCAGGAAAGAAGCATGATGATGACGTGCTAATTACTACCTGGGGCTCCAGAGGCAAGCTCAGCCTTCTTGCTGGCCCTTCCAGCTACATTTCTTGTGGAAGAATTTTGGTCAGCTGACGTTTTACTGACCTCCCCACATTCCTAACCAGCCATGCACCACTGCATGCCTGGGGGCATGGTGGCATCTGGAAAGAGGAGGATCTACTCAATTCAATCCAGTTTAAATCACCAAACTCTCTCTTGAACACAGTAGACAGAGACTAGTATCAAAGAGTAGGAGGAAACAACAAATACATAAATAATTATAAAGCAAAATAATGTACGAGTGCACAGGAGACATCTGTATAAATGAAGCTTTGGCAGCTATTTTTAGTGGAAAGAGTTCTGGACCTGGAGTTGGGAAGACCTGATTTCAAATCTAACCTTCAATACTGGCTGTGTGGCCCTGGACAAGTCACTTAACCCCTGTTTGCCTAAATAGAAGGAAATGGCAAACCACTCCAGTATCTTTGCCAAGAAATCCCATGGGGGGTAGCTAGGTGGTGTAGTGGATAAAGCACCAGACCTGAAGTCAGGAGGACCTGAGTTCAAATCTGGCCTAAAACACTTGATACTTACTAGCTGTGTGACCCTAAGCAAGTCACTTAACCCCAATTGCCTCACCAAAAACAAAACAAAACAAAAAAATCCCCCAAGAAAACCCATGGACAGTATGGTCCACAGGGGGAGGGGAAGAGAGAGAAAGAGAGGGAAAAAGAGGGATGGAGAGAGGGAAGGGGAGGGAAGGAAAAGAATGGGGAGGGTGGGGAAAGAAATAGCCAGCCAAGGAGAGAACTTTGCAGAACCACCAGCATTAAGTGATCAGAAACAGAACACACTTGAGAGGAAGGAGAAAGTGTTGGTACAAAAGCAAAAAAAAAAAAAAAAAAGAGTCTGTTGGGGTTGGGATTGGGGGGGGGGGGGTTGTCAACAGTGTCAAATGCTTTGGTGTAGAGAAGAGGTATCAAAACCAGGCCTTGGGGAAGCATTGCAGCCAACAGCACTCCTGAAGGCCTCTAGGCCAAGATTAAAATGTAAGTGGGAAATGTTGAACAAAATTTAAAAAATATAAAAGTTCTCTGAGCCTGCTTTCAAATCATGGGCAATGGGGGCAGCTAGGTGGCGCAGTGGATAAAGCACCAGCCCTGGAGTCAGGAGTACCTGAGTTCAAATCTGACCTCAGACACTTAACATTTACTAGCTGTGTGACCCTGGGCAAGTCACTTAACCCCAATTGCCTCACAAAAAAAAAAATCATGGGCAATGGTTCTAGATTCAGAGAATGTTATAGCTAGAAGGCACTTTGGAGAACTTTAGCCCAAGCCCTTATTTTATTGGTGAGTAAACAGAAGCCCAGGGATAGGAAGAGATTTGCCGGTGGTCATAGCACTTAGTTTCAAAGCTAGACTAGAATCCAGGACTCCTGGCTTCCTACAAATGAAAAAAGGAATTCCTGTTCTTGTGTTAGCTACTGAGTGAGCAATCTTTCCCAGGAAATGGAATGCCTCAACCTCATCAAATAAAGTACCCGTCTCTAACAGGCTCTACCGGAGAAATGGTGATAATGGTGGGATCTGAAGCACTGAAGCAGGCCAGAGGAGAAGCTATTTTGACATGGAATGGGGAGTCTTAAAGACAAACTGTTACAGGTGGTCACCCAGTCTGTCTATGACTAGGGCTGGCTCATCTGTTGTTGTTGTTTTTGTTTTTTGTGAGGCAATTGGAGTTAAGTGACTTGCCCAGGGTCACACAGCTAGTAAGTGTTAAGTGTCTGAGGCCAGATTTGAACTCAGGTCCTCCGCATTCCAGGGCCGGTGCTCTATCCACGGCGCCACCTAGCTGCCCCAGGGCTGGCTCATCTGTAGGGTTTATAACAAGATCAAATTCAGTTTTGACAAATAGTTGGTTTGCAGCAAAAAGGTTGGAAGGTGAGTTGAGAACACAGCCTAGGGCAGATTTGGGGATGGAGCAGTGGGAGGTGACTCAGCCCTGAGTCAAGAGACTTTGTTCCTACTGGCCTCTGAAGCCCCTCCTGGCCTTGGGCAGCAGCACCTGCCTGGTGCCTTGGCCTCCATGTCCAGTTGTGGCACTGACCCAGCCCAAACTGGCTTAACCACTTCAGTGAAATAGGCCAATGACTCCTCCTGTGTTGGGGTGTGGACAAGGTAGGCAGTTCCATGCTGGTTTCAGGAAAGTCTAGCAAGGGCCTGGTGCCCTGACTCTCCCCTGGTCCCCAGCCCCACCAGCCTCCTAACCGGGGTCTACCTCAGCCCTAGGCAATATTCTAAAATGCTATTTGATGTCTTTTGCTCATATCACATTCATCTCCAAATAGGCCACCACTCTCCAAATTGCAATCCAATTCCTTTATAACAAAGATTAAACAACAGCCACAAAAATTGCAACATGAAGGCATTGGTTGCATGCATGGTCCCTCACCTCTTCCAAAAAGGAGATGTGTTTTCTTATCACTTCTCTGTGCCTACCTGTTGAATTGGAAGTGCCAGTGGGACAGCCAGATAGAGAATTCCTAGAGGTTATGACTAAGGGGGATTCAGGAAGTGTCTGTCCCCCTCTTACCCTTCACATCTCAAGTGCCCACTGTCCTCTCACCTTCCTCTCCTAAGTTCTTTAGCCTTCCTGGAACTCAGGCTCCTCTTCTGTAAAACAAGTGGGTTAGATAAGATAACTTCTAAGTTCCCTCTAATTCTAGACCTAGGATTCCATGAGTCCCTCTCTCATCTTGCCCTCTCTGACATAGTTGAATATACTATCCTCCATGCCTAGGAGAGGCTGCCCATTCCCCATCTCTACACAAGCAAATTATTCCCTTCCTTGAAGGCCAACCAAGGTGCCATGTTCTCTATGGAGGCTTCTCTGAGTTTTTCTCCCTCCGTGAATGTCTCAGCCCACTCCCACTGACCTTTCCATTGGCTCGTATTATAGTTATGTAAGTACATGATTCTCTTCCCCTACTCTACCGTAAACTCCTTAAAGTCGGGGGCTGTGTCATTTTTCATCTTGGTATCTGCCGCCCCCGGCACAGCCTCCTGTATATTGTTGGTGCTTAATTAAGCTTTTAACAATGGAGCTGAATTGAACATGTTCCTCACTGGGACTGTATGTTCCTTGTCCCAGGGGAGTTTGTTCTTAAAGCCTGACTTCTCCTTGTAGAATGAAAGACTTTGATTCCTATTAAAGGGATTTCAAACACCAGAAGACCATAGAGGTGTTTGGGCCCAGGGAGCTAGAGCTGCCCAGTCTGTCTCAAGAGTAAGTTGATGAACCGGTCTCCTTTAGAGCTGAGAGGGAGAATGTGCTGGGGAAGAATGAGGCGGATCAGTCACACCTGTGCTTGTCCTCATGATGACAGCCGAGTCATCTCCATGGGTTTTCCCCTCTGCTGACCCTACAGACATGGGGGGGGGGGAGATGTCACCAAGCCTTCTTTCTTTTCTGATGAGTCAGGAGCCAGCGTCACAGGATCACAGACTCAGAACTGGAAGAGACCTACCTGAGGAGCCTTCCAGTCTAACCCTTCATTTTATAGACAAGGAAATTGAAGCGTAGAGAGTTTAAGTGACTTCCCTAAAGTAGGTGACTGAAGTAGGCTCCCTCAGGAGAGGCCCAAATGGAGGAATGAGCTCAGGGCAGAGGACACACCCCTCGTGATGACCTGGTGGTTATTCAGCACAACCAGACCAGGCCAGGAGCTGTGAGGGTGACCACAGGAGAGGAGTCTGTTAACTTCCTCAGGCGAAGGATGGAAGTAGAGGAGAAGTATGAGCAGAGGGAGGAAGGAAAGGAAGGAGAGAAGAAGAGGAAAGGGGGGAGAGAAGAAAAGAGGGAGGAGGAGAGAAGAGGAGAGGGAGGAGGAGAGAGGAAGAGAGGGAGGAGGAGGGGAAGAGGAGAGGGAGGAGAGAGGAAGAGAGGGAGGAAGAGGAGAGGGAGGAGTAGAGAGGGAGGAGGAGGAAAAGAGGAGAGGAAGGAGGAGGGGAAGAGGAGAGGGAAGAGGAGAGGAAGAGGAGAGGGAGGAGGAGAGAGGAAGAGAGGGAGGAGGAGAGAGGAAGAGGAAAGGGAGGAGGAGAGAGGAAGAGAGGGAGGAGGAGGGGAAGAGGAGATGGAGGAGAGAGGAAGAGAGGGAGGAAGAGGAGAGGGAGGAGTAGAGAGGGAGGAGGAGGAAAAGAGGAGAGGAAGGAGGAGGGGAAGAGGAGAGGGAAGAGGAGAGGAAGAGGAGAGGGAGGAGGAGAGAGGAAGAGGAGAGGGGGAGGAAGGGAAGAGCAGAGCTGCAGATTTAGAGTCAGGTCCTGTGTTCAAATCCCAGCTTTCTGCCATCTCACCTTACAGAAAGTCACTTATTCTTTCTGTACCCCAGTCCCTTCATCTGCAAATGAGGACACTGGATCAGATGACCTCCAAGATCCTTTCCAACTCCCAAGCTCTGATCCGAAGAAGAAGAGAGAACCACAACAAAAAAGCCCAGATAGAATTTGAGAATTAAAAGACACTGGCAGAGTCACTGGCTCTCAGTCCCTGGCAGTTGCTTCCATCCCCTCCCCTCAGTGAGATCCAGCTCTTGGTAAGATGGACAAGCCGAGGAAGTTTGTCCTCACTGTAGGCTCCTTCTCTGTGCCCTCCTGTCGGGGCCTCATTCAGTTCTGATTGTTTTCTTGTTGTTTTATCCATTTACACTGCTGTAGCCAAATGTGTATTCCTTTCTGGGTTCTTTGCATCAAGTCACATAAGTCTTCACATTCTCTCTACAGGTTTATATCCATTATTTCTCATGGCTTTGCCATTTTCCTTCTCTTTCTTTTTTTTTTTTTCTTTTTGTGGGGCAATGAGGGTTAAGTGACTTGCCCAGGTTCACACAGCTAGTAAGTTTCAAGTGTCTGAGGCCAGATTTGAACTCAGGTCCTCCTGAATCCAGGGTCAGTGCTATATCCATTGTTCCACCTTGAAAGTCCCCCTTATGAAGTAGACTGATGCTGAGGGAAGTGAGCAGAACCAGGAGAACATTGTACACAGTAACAGCAATGTTGCGTAATGATCAGTTGTGATAGACTTAGCTAATACAAAGATCCAAGACAATTCCAAAGGACTCATGATGGAAAATGCTCTCCACATCCAGAAAAAGAACTGTGGAATCTGAATGCAGATTGAACCATACTATTTTTACTTTTTTTCTCTTTTTTTGAGGTTTTCCCCTTGTGTTCTGATTCTTCTTTCACAACATGACTAATGCTGAAATATGTTTAATGTGATTGTACATATATAACCTTTATCAGATTGCTTGCTGTCTTGGGGAGGGGACAGGGAAGGGAGGGACAGAGAAAAATTTGGAACTCAAAAATCTTATAAAAACAAATGTTGAAAACTATCTTTACATGTAACTGGAAAAATATATTATTAAGATCGAAAAAGAAAAAAGAAAGTCCCCCTTAGTGAACATCTTTTTTTTTACTCTCCCCATGAAGAGTAACTTGGACCATCGCTTGAACTGACCCCTCTGTGTTCAACCCCTTTTATTCACATATGCAATTCCAATTCAGAATTTGAACCCTGGTCTTCCTGATTCCAAGACACACAGAAAGTTAGTGGTATAACCTTCCAGTGTAGAACCCCAGTGTACAAAATCCCTTCTCATTCACACCAAGGTGTGCATGTGGAGCCAGAGGGAGCCTCCTCTCGTCTCTGGCTGAGAATCACCCTTAACCTGGCCACCAGAGAGAAGGATGGAAATCTGAGAAACTAACCAGCAAGGAAGGAATAAAGACACACTGGCCACCACCTCTGCCAGTCTCCAGCCAGGTTCCTGCCATCAGAACATTGCTTTAGGAAACTTCCCCCAAACTGAAACTCTACCTCACAGAAGAGAACCAGCCAAATGTAAGACCCTTGAAAGCAGGGAGTAGTTTCTTTTTACCCCTTTACTCTGGCATATAGTAGGTGCTTAATAAATGCTGTTGAATTGAAGTTTGTACCTATTTGTGTATGTTTGCATTGATTAACTGCATATTTATATTCTACGTACACGCTGTCTCCCCATTAGGGGAGCTATTTGTGAGGAGGGTTGCTTAATCCTTTGTCTGCTCCTCCCCAGGGCAGAGTGCAGGGCCTGACACACAAGGCGCTTAATAAATGCTCATGGACTGATCCAAGTAAAGTGGATCCCCCAGGCCAAAGTCCAGCTGAGTGGGAACATAGCTGACCAGTGAACCCCAGCTCCAGTTCCTGATTCAGCTCTTGCACCTATGGAAGAAATTCATCCACACAGAGAAGAGTAGGGACTAGGACCCGGAAGGAGGCCTGGGAACCCCACAGCACCAGGCTGTGGGATTGGAATGGGGTGGGAAGGGCAAGGAGGAGGCATGCCGGGCCTGCAGGAGGGCAGAAGCTCATCACACTGTGCCAAGGGAAGGGGGCAGGTGGAGGGGAAGGCCTACAGTTCTCAGGTGAGCAATTCTCAGGAAGTCCTGGCTAGTCCACCATGAAAGTTCACCATTCCTCACCGTAGTCCCCATAAGAGAGGGAGGAGGTCACTGTAGGTGACCTGGATGTAAAGCAGTATTCTCCTGTATGACAGTGGCACACGTCTGGTGAGCAGGCATCCCTGCTTTATGCATCAACATCCAGAGGGTCTTCAAGCACAGCAGACCTTGTGTTGGTGGAGAATGGTTGTGTCACTTTTCTTTTAAATATTCCCTTTCCTCCCTGAAGTCAATGAATGAATGAATGAATGAATGAATGCATCCAAACAGACAAATGAAGAAGTCTATTACGAGGGCTATCATGTGGCTGCTAGCCCCCAGACACCATCGTTTCCAAAGAAATGACAACGAATCATTTTCTACTGTAGAAGTACTACATGTCCTTTCACTGATCCTCTAAGGTGTCCTAGAATAAAGCCACAAACTCCACCCTGGTTATGGTTTAATTAATCAGCATCCACTGAGCACCCATGGGCCAAGATGTCAGCTTGGGTGAAAAGGCTCTGTCCTTGGGAAGCATGACTGTGTTATCCCTTCTTGAACCACAGATTTCTAGAAACAAAGGGCCTAGGACTGTGCTGGCTTGAGGGCCTATCAAGGCAAGGACAATAGAAAAAAAAAGGACAAGGGAAGTTACTGGGATTTTTTTCTTCTTTCTTTTATTAATATGATCATAGGATTCTACTGACTACCACCCACTCCTCCCTTAAATCAACTCATTTTGCTTGATTTCTCTCCCTTTTCTAGGTAAGAGTTGAATTCTTCAAAGGTGCTTGTTGTCAGATTCAAATATCTGAGCATCAGCTACAACTCCAATCTAGATCACAAACACACTTTTGTTGTAAATAACATCCTTCATCCCCTCCCTCAAATTAAATTGGATATTTTAACAAAGTACCCATGGATATAACACACAAAATGAGTCTCCCAGGGAAAATACAGGTGTATCTTACAATAACAGACAAGTCCACACACACACACACACACACACACACGCGCACACACACACACACACACACACACACACACACACACACACACACACACGTTTTCTCTCTCTCTCTCTGGACCAAACTCCTGCTTATACTTCCCTTCCTTCTTCCTCTCACCAACTCACATCTTCCTCTTACATTTGTTCCTTCATCATCAAAGATGGGTAGACCTTGGTTCTCTTTCTGCTTTCTTACATTCTCCCATTCCTCACCCACACCCTTTCCTCTCTTCCTCTCACACACCTACCATTTCTTTTCCCCAGGTATTCTCTCTTGAAACCACCCACATTCTCTTCCCTCTCCCTGAGGGATCTTCTTGCCCTCTCCCAGAAGAAAGCAATCACACACACTATCTTTACACACACACACACACACACACACACACTCTGTACAATAACCTGTCATCTCCCCTATCTATTCTCTCCCCCTCCCTGTCTCACAAAGGAACCCTCCCAGACCCACACACACACTCTCTCATCTCTCACTCTTTAGCCTAGCTCTCTTAGCATTCACCTCCACATCTTTTTTTGTGGGGCAATGAGGGTTAAGTGACTTGCCTAGGGTCACACAGCTACTAAGTGTCAAGTGTCTGAGGTCGGATTTGAACTCAGGTCCTCCTGAATCCAGGGCTGTTGCTTTATCCATTGTGCTACGTAGCTGCCCCATACACATTATTCTTTTAATATTAAAAGCAGACTTGAAAAAACAGACTCTCAATCCTGTGCATATTGATTCTACTGCAGACTCATCTCTCCCACCCCTAGCAGTGGGATATTGGACAAATCACTTAACCTCCTGTGGTCCTTAGCTTCCACTTCCATAAAATGGGGATAATCATGCATCTACCTCACAGGTTGGGTCGAATGAGAAAGTGAATGTTTAAACCTCTGAGCAAGTATTTCCCTCACATTTGCCCATTTTCGATTTCCAACAATTTCTTCAAACCCTCGGCTTCTAACCACATTCAAATTTCCTCCCTCTCTCATACACATAAATAGAATTCCAACACAGGAAGCTAGTGACTGCATTACTCAGGCTGGAGAGAAAAGAGGGTATATTTATAGGTCTATCCGATTGGGACAGCCAAAGAGACTGGAAAATTTATCTTCAACCCATTCCTGCCCCAACCTCTCTAATACACTTTTCACCCAACTAGCTCAGTTGATGGATTTCCGGATCATTTATTTGGCTGAGGAGGGGGAAGGTGGTCTTCTCCATTTTCATACCCATTTCTTAAAGTCACAAAACAGTGGTTAATTCACCAAACCTTCATTTTGAAAATTTATTTAGAAAAAAAAAATTAACACGGGCAAATGAGATACTTCAGTGTTACAACAGAGTATAGAAATGTCTAGCAATAATCCGATAATTTGATCTTTAAATACAAAATAACCACATGAACACCTAATGTACAGGTTTTGTTTGAATACATATTTATTAGATAAATATTAGGTTGTCACATCATCTAACTACATACAGTTTTGCAAGACTAGAAATCACAATTAGTTTTCTGACCAGTTTAAAGTATGAAATGATTGCATTGTACATACGATGTACAAACAAAAGACAATGACCATTTCTGCAGAAGTTACTTCTGACTGTACTTACATGGGTGCGCGTGCACCACGAGCACGCACGCGCCTGTGTGTGGGCATGTGTCATTCACCTCTGATCATGATATCAAAAATTGTACAAAGTATGAATTTGGTTACAATCTTTTTAAATCTCCTTTATTTTCTTCATTGTTTTCTTAGCACCCTAAAAATACACAGCTGAGGACTAGCACATTGAAGCTAAAGAGTACATGTAGATAAAATAAAAACAGAACAAAGCAAAACTTTCCACACAGGGTCAGTGTATATTACAGAGTGTGAAACCAATGCGGAGACTTCACAAACGCTAACAGACAGAATCTATTTTTTTTTTCCACATGAGATGGAGCTCCAAGCTTTTTTTTTGTTTGTTTGTGTTTTTTGCAAAATAAAATCAAATGCACATTCCAAGGAAGATGAATGCATCTCTGTTAACAGGTCTCTATTTCTCATTTACATATATGTACAGACGTGTCCCTTGAGTCTCTGCTGCTGACACGGCGGGTGTCTGGATGGGTCGGTCCTAAGTTCTATCAGTGAGCAGAAATGTAGGTAGGTCTCTGTGGGTTCATTAGGGCTTCCATTGGGGGAAGGGGTAAATATATATATACATATATATTTTAATCTGGAGAAAAAAAATCTACTGGGAATTTGATACACAAATAAAGCTTTAAAAAAGCCCAAAGGGTAGGGGTGCTCAATATTTCTTTCACGGAGCTTTCCCCACCCACCCACCCCCATCCCACCTTGTAATTAACTTTGGCAACATGGACACAAACACGCCAGTAGATCCCATGGGCAAGTTTCCTTGAGGTGCAGCTGTTCTGGACAGAAGCACCGGGCACCTCGGAGATTCTGATGGCTCCAACAGCTCTATCCACCAAGACATGAACAGTAGGCACCATCTTGGGACTCGAGAGCCAGCCTTGCTTACAAAGCTATCATCTCCACTTGCATTTACCTCTTTGCTGCTCTTTCTCCAGATAATAGTGCCTTTGACAGCTTAAAAACAAAACAAGGAGCCAGAGCCTGTACCCTCTCATTGCATGTCCGTCCCTTCCCCTTGTTCCCAAAATAATGTGGGAAAGGTTCCCTACAAAGCTCTCGGTCTCTCTCAATCACTGCCTGTTTGAGAAAGCTGATGCTTAGGTCTAAAGGAAAAAATGATTGAGACTAACTTGCAGGACAAGGCCAGGAAACTTGTTGTCTTCCTAGGAGAGGGGCACTCAGAAGTGGGAAACTGGTAGCAGGTGCCAATTTGTCCTGGGAAACTGCTGCAGTGCAAATGGGAGCACAGTACTGGGGGAAGACAACTTATCACTCGAACAAATCAGAAGGTCCCCAGAGAAAGCCCTGAGACCTGGCAGCTGAGGACCCTCAATTCTGTCTAGGGGGCTGACCTTCCCACAGAGATCACCCCACACAGAAGACAATGGACTAGCCTGTCCTCCCTCCCCCCACCACCCCCCAAATCACATTCTATCCCAAGTGTGTGTGCATATGTATGTGTGTGTATGTGTGGTTTAGATGGAGAGGGGTGGAAGATGGCAGGGCACGCCAGGGAGAGTAACATCTGGAACACTACCGGAAGCCACCCAGATTTTACCTCATGCTGCTTGTTTTGCTGTTTGCTCTACTGCCAAAAGATTTGGGAAATGGATCAAATGGGTGAGTTGACATCTTCAAAATAAAAAAGAAATTTCATTCCCTTAAGTCTGTAAAAAGAACCTTTGATATTTTTTTTGTTTTACTTTTTTTCTAAAAAAGGACTTGTTTTTTGTTTTTTGTTTTTTCATCTTCAGTCAAGGTATTTAAAAACACCAGCAAAGGATATAACCAGGTCATGAAAATGTTGAATATTATCAAAGACGATACTAAAATATTCACAAAGATATTTACAATAGTGATTCTTAAAATAATTGATTTTGCATACTGAACAACTTGTCATCTGAGAAAAATGCAAAAAAACAAACCAACCAGTACAAAGAAGGTGTGATGGCAAATTCCCTACAGAAAACCTGGTCGTCTCAATATGGGAGGCTGGAAATAAATGAAAGTGACCACTGTTTCCTGTAATATCTACAGCAAGGGGCTAGGGGTGCCCAGAGAGGGGGAGAAATAAAGATTAGCTCTGGGGAGGGGGGGCAGTGATGACAGCAAGGAACTCGAAAGCAAAGAATTTACACATCTGAGTGACTGGGAACAAATCCGGCATCATCTGAGCCCAGAGTGGGCCACTGACAGCCCAAATCAAAGCACATGTGAGAACTGGGGCAGGGGCATGAAAACCTGGGAGGGTGGTAACCAGGAGGGCTTTGAAGAGACAGATGGATGGACAAGCAGGAATCGCTTCATGTCACAATGGGTAGGAAGCATCAGGTTTGCTTTAAACCACTGAAGGCGAAGACAGAGCCGAGATGAGACTCCTTAAAGGGAAGGCTGGCACGTGTGAACGTCTTTGCATGCAGCTCCCTGGAGGGCAAGGCACACCTACATGGGTGTCCGGGCCACATGGTAAGGACAGAATAACAGAAGAGGCAACACGCAACATTGGCTCTCAAAAGATCCCAAGACCAGGCTATTTTCAACTTGAACCTCACCTCGGCTCCTTTCTCTCTGATGTTTAACAGGACCAAAGGAAAAAAAAAAGGGGGGGGACTGGGGTGGGGAGGCCGTGTGTGAGGGCCAGACAACATATAACAATATAACAGTCCTGGAGACAGAGGGTGGGAAAAGGAAACACACAAAAAAGGAAGTCACTCATCTATCATATCCCAACGTTCCTTTCTGCAGATGATTTAAAACTGATTTTGTCTCTTGTGTATTTTTTAAAAAGGAGAAAATTGGGAGGAAAGGCGCACATTGCTGTCTCTGCCTCCTGACAGGTTTGTCCTCTTCCTTCCCACACTTTCAGAACCTCCCTCACCCCAACAAGCTCCCTTCCCCAAGAAAAGGGGCTGAAGCTCCCCACTTTCTGGCTGAGGGAACTGTAGGGTCCTCTCATGATTCCAACGACTCAGTGGTTGTTCTCTCTGCTGTCCATATCTTAGAGACAACCCTACGGTTCCCTCCTTCTGCCGGAACCCAAAGCACAAACAACTCTCCCTCCCCCATCTCCATCCATTCTCTTGGAGCCTCTGCGTAGCATGAACCGTTGCAGGCTCTGTCGGGCCTAGGAGGTCAGGGGTTGGAAGTGGCAACCCTCAGCTCAAGGGAGAAAGCACGGTCGGCTGTGGCCCGGTGAGGTTCTTTCTTGGTTGGTTTGTGCTTTTCCGGTGGTGGTGACTTGGGCAGCTCTGGCCAGCACCCACAGGCCTCGCTCCTGCATAGGCTGCCCCTCCCTGGGTGACTGCACCTGTTCCATCTGTCTCTCTCCGTATTTCTGGTTCCGTGGTTGCTCAAGGTGTCCAGTCTGGGAAGTTGGTGGATGGGGAGAATTCTCAGTTTCAAAAATGGAAGACCCCTGGGTTAGAAGGTTGGTTTCTGACACTGGGTCAGCATGGGAGGAATTGGGGTGGGAGGGGAGAGCAAGCTGCTTTCTTATCCTTGCTGAGCTAGATGTGCTGGGGTGGTTTTCTCCATTACCAGGCTCTCCTTTAGAGGACTGTGTTGGACGTGGACAGAAATGCAGCTGCCCTGGGCTTTAGGCTTTGCCATGCCAGGGCCGGGGCAGATGCTCTAAGGGCCCCCAAACCCATGTGGCCTAGGTACCACTTCCTCTTCTGCAGTCTCCCCACTGAATGCCAATGGTTCTGAGAAGGTGATAGCAGGGAGAGACCTCACCCCACTTCCGAATGAGAAGTTCTGGGGCAGAGAACTTGGGAGGATATGGACTACATGGGGTGGAGAAGTATGTGTGTTTTGTGTGTGTGTGTGTGTGTGTGTGTTTGCATGCGTGTGCGTGTGTGTACGTGTTGGGAAGGGGAAGGGGGCTGATTAAAAGCCGAGAGCTTCAGTTGTTCTCAAAAAGCGAGAGAAGGTCGTCATTACTATTGCTCGGCAGGTCAGGAGGGTCCAGGTACGAGAGTAACTCATCTGGATTCGTGAGTTCTGGAAGAAGCTGGAAAACAAAGATGGAGAGGGGATGAGGAAGGGGCCAGCCAGACACCTCCGGGGTCACTCTTCTTCCTGCTGCCCTCCAGAGGGGCTGGGGCTCTTGGCCCGAGGAGGCACGGGACAACTCAGTGCCATTTCTCTCCCTGCAGAAGGAATAGCATGAGCTCACAGGCCTCACAGGCCACCTAGGCCAACCCCCTCCATTTTGTGGAACAGGAAACAGTTTGTGTGATTTGCCCAAGATTCATACCACTGTTCAATGGCAGATCTGGGATTCGAACTCAGGCCCACCACCACAACTTATCCTGCCCCACTGAGTCAGATGGGAGCAAAGGCTGGGAGATATGTCTAGCCCACTGCCCTACTGAGCTGACGTGGCTGGAGGAGAGGGCCTGAAGCTTTGAGCTAGATTTCTAGAAGGAACCTCACCCAAGGTCTGAGAAGGCATTTCTGATGAGTGCTAGGGCTGTGTGCATATTGTGTGTGTTTGGTTTTTACAATTTTTATTCCCGGCCCCATGTCTGGTTAATTCCCTTTCAGACTGGCTCCCTGTCCTCGGCTCTCAGCTCTGGTATTCGCAGCACCTCCGTGCAGGTTCAAATCACCACTGTTTATCTGGGAGATGAGGCCAGTTTCTGTTCCTTTGCTGAACCCTCCTCCAAATTCTCACTCTGCCATCCTGATGGAGCCACTAAGTCTAGAGTGAAGCCCTGGGGGGCTAACTACAAACTGAAGGGGGGCCTATAATGCCTGTGTACCTTCCTTCTCTGCTCTGTTTTAGTCCCTCATCAGCTGAAAAGTCAAGGGATGGGGCAGCTAAGTGGTACAGTGGATAGAGCACCAGTCCTGGAGTCTGGAGTACCTGGGTTCAGATCTGGCCTCAGACATTTAACACTTACTAGCTGTGTGACCCTGGGCAAGTCACTTAACCCCAATTGCCTCACAAAAAAAAAAAAAAAAGTCAAGGGCTTCTGGGGACTCCCAAGACACCCTTTTGATGTTCACATCCTAGCTTACTTTAATGCAAACATTTACTTAATGACAACCCTTTCTCCCAGAGGCAAGGCTCTGAGTAATAGCCTAGCGTGTGGGCCAAGAGGCCAGGGCAATGTCCGTGCAAAGGGCAAGGGCTGAGGGAAGGAAGGGGATACCTCTCCAGGGGTGTTTTTAGCAGCAGATCTAAAAATCTCATCACCGGTCTGTCTCAAAGAGGAGAACTTTTGCAAAAATGAAAGTGATTTTCAAAATTAAGTGAATTGTTTAGGGTTTTTTTTGGGGGGGGGAGGGGAATATATATGTAATAGGGTAATGGGAATGTGCCAGTTGGTGGCCTGTTATTCTAATTCTGGTGTACCCCCCATTACTCAGTGGTCCAGGTCAGAGGCATCAACGCTCCCCAGTGTGGCCTAAACCAGATTCAAATGTAAATGGGAGCTATTTAACAAAATAAATAAAAATACAACAAAACAGATAATATTAATAACATGGTTTTTCTAAGTCAATGTATGGCTTGTAGGGGAGGGGTCTTTCTGTATTTAGTGGCCCCCATTTCTACATGAGTTTGACCCCACTGCTCTACCGGAAAAGAGGTTCCCAAATAGGAGATGCCCAGTGGCTCTAAAGGACCAAGGCAGCGGCTGAAGGTGGCATGGAACCACCAAGTTGTATGACTCGCTTCAACTCCCTCCTGATACTCACTACCTGTATGACCATGGGAAAGTCACTTTGCAGCCTCAGGCCTCGGTCTCCCCATTTGTAAAATGAGGGGGTGGGCCTGGATGTCCCTTCCGGCTTCCCTGCCTTGGGTTCCAGGGCCTCTCTTGCCAGAATCTCCCAGTGGGGCTGAGCCCCCATGTCTGGAATACTCTGCTCTGGTTAGTTCTGGTGGCTAACCTCTAAAGGAAGTAGCCCTTTCTTTTACCTTCCTGGTCTCACCCTCTTATGCTTCTTTATCTGGCCCTCCCTTGTTCTTCGATGACTCACACTGGGAATCTCCTCTCTCTGTAGGCTCCTTCCTATGTACTATGAATGCCCGAGGAGGAACTGATCCATCTCCCTGTGACCCTCAAGGAGAGGGCGCTGGTGGTGGCCCGAGGGGGAACGACTGAATTTTGTTAAGCCATCGGCAGTCCCTCTCACCCTGTGTGGTAAGGCAGGCTGAGGAGGGGTCCCCAGTCATTGCCATGATTGGCCCAGCACTGCTTAGACTCCCTTGGCCATCTCTCCCCACCACTGCCAACTCCCAGGGAGTCCCTGATAAGGGCACATGGAATGTGCAACAGAAAAGGCTGAAAAGCAGGCGTGGATGACACATGGACCAGTAAATCCGAGACACACACCCCCAAACACACACAGACAAGACAGACAAAGGGACGCCCAAGTTCCCCTGGCCTCCCCTTTTGCTAATACCCCATCCCTCTGGTCCCCTTCCACAGCTAGAGACAGAACAGTATAGACGGCAAAAAACCCAGAACAGGAGAGGAAAGGGGGGAGAGGAGAGAGGAGAAAAAGGGGGTGGGGGATACCCCCGATGCCTCAAATGACTGTAAGCTCAAAAATGAAAACAACCCCCCAAAACCCAACCCCAAACCAAAACCCCTGACCCCAAACCACCGAGACAAAGCTGAATGAGGAAGGTATGTGTTTGGGCAGAACAGAGCAAGGCAAGAGCCTTAAATTTCTATCCTTGGGGACTGAGAGTAGTTGGCCTGGAGGCCCAATGAGAAGTAACAAAAGGGTTATTAATGAAGAAGGGAGACCCCCTCCCTAAATGAGAGCAGAGCGAATAATCCTCCCATGTCCTAGGGGTCCCCTACCCTTCTCTAAGTAAAGCCAGGACATGAGAAGAGATGTGTTGACCACCCCCCAAAACCACAGGAGCCCACTAATCTCACCCCCCCCACCTGTCAGGTAGGTGGGGAGGGTGGACCCCTCTGGCCACACATCCCACCTCCTCTTCCGCCCCCTGCCCTCTTCCTTCCCGTCCTCCCTCCCTCCCGCCTGCCCTGTCTCTCGGGCACACCCTGGTGCCAAACCTAAATGCAGGCAGATGACAGCGGCGACCCACACTTACATCCAGCGAAGGCTCCGGCATGTCGGACGCTCCCTGGGCTCCGGCCTGACCCTCTAAGGCTGTGGAGGGGTTAAAGGTCAGGTCGCTGTGTGGATGGTTGCTGGGAGCAGCCTGAGGCGGTTGCCGGGGCGGCTGGGAAGGAGGAGGTGGAGGAGGAGGAGGAGGAGGAGGAGGAGGAGGAGCCCCACTGTGATGTAATGGTGGCCCTGACTGGTTGCTGGGGTGTGGTACGTGCAAACCTTGTTGTATGGAAGTATGGGGCTGATCAGAACTGCCAGGATGTGGGATCTGCGGAGGAGGAGAGAAGCAGGAAAAAAAGAAAAGTGAGGTGACAAGGTACAGTGCACGAGATGCCTGAAGAAAATGAAAACCAAAATCAAAACAAACCAAAAACACCCTTTACACGGAATGCTTTTCTGTCAAGAAAAAAAACAAAAACACCAACAAAAAAACCAAAGACGCCCCCCAAAAACAACCGACCAGGAAGAAGGATCAGGCTACAGCGCCATGAAGGGGGCGGGCCGCACTGGGTGTCTCTGGGGGAGACAGGGGAGGGAGGGAGAGAGGGGATGAAGGACTTCAAGAGACAAGAACAGACATGAGAATTGGAGGGACCTGGCCTCTCCTTCCCTATCCCCTACCCAGCCCCCCCAAGTCTCCTCCAGCTTGGACACCATCACGATGAACAAGAGCGTGGTCAGAAATGGAAAAGCAAAATGTGGATGTTTCGGGGTGCGGGGAGGCATGTAAATGCTGGCCCTGACCCTGGCCACAGCCACAGAACAGAGCTGGGGGGTGCCAGCTCGGGGTGGGCGCCCGCAGACACAGAGAGCAAAGCACTAGACAGAACCCCCTGTGACAGAGGAGTAGGGAGAATTAAAAGCCCCAGGAAAGTCAGCTGCTTTGTGAATGCCAGAAGCAGCATCCTTGGCTGGCACTGGGTACTTTCTGAGAGGTCTCATTGTGGAGAGGGCCAACGTTACCACTGGGGCACCCACTGGTACCACTGGGGCAAGGGGACCTGAGGAAGGGGGGAGGACCTGGAGTCAAGCAGTCTTTTCCCTCCTCCTCAGAATGGTCCCACCCAAAAACCAACTCCAGAGCCAGGGAAAACCCTAAACCTCAGGGGGGAAGGGGCTTTCCTAGGCCCCTCTATTGGAGTCAGTAGAACACAGAGAAGCAGGAAAGCGACAGTGACCACCCCAGAGGTAGAAAAGGCAGAGAAGCCCTGGAGAGGGAGAGGACAGGGGAGGCACAAAGACCGGAGATAAGGTTGTTTATGCTGCCAAATCTCACTGACTCCCAAGGAGAAGGGCAGTCTGTCTTAGCTCCTTCTGAAATTACAGAACAGAGCGGACCATAAGCCACTTTCTAGATGAGGCTCTTCCAACTCCTCCGAGCTGCTTAAGCAAGTAACTTGGTTTACACTTCTATACACTTAGATGTGTGCGTGTTTGTCTACAGAGAATGCAAGCTTCCCAGGGGCAGGGAGTTTTACATTTTCATCTCAGTACCCACGGAGCCTGTTGCAGTGGCTGGCACATAGTAGGCCTTCAATAAATACTTGTTTAATTTACTGAAATGTTGTCTAATTGCCTTTAAGTACACACAGCAAATGTGTCCACTAAGGATTATCCTGTGTGTAGGGTGAGAGGCATTAACGAATTGACAGAATTTATAGTGAGCAGAAGCACCCACAAACGCAGAAATGAAGAAAGAGTCCATGGAAAAGTGGATTCTCTTCGTAAGGGTATAAATGCTCCCTTTTCAAACAGACCGACAGAGCTTTTGGAGTCAGAAGGAAAGAGACTGTAGCCCTCCCAGGTCAGTTCTTCCAACCTCCCCTCTGTTGTGGGAATCACAGGACCACAGGATTTAAGGGCAAAGTCATCTCATCTGACCAACCCATTTTTCAGACAAGAAAACTGAGGCCCAGAGAAATGGAGTCTCTTCTAAAGCATCTCTGGTGTCATGATCTATTTGAACACTTGAAGTGATGACAGGGAACTCATTACCTATGAAACTAGTCATACTTCTGAAGAGCTCTAATTGTAAGAATATTTTCTTTATGCTGAGTCAAAACTGTCTCCCTACAACTTCCGGCAGGTGTTCAGTAAAGAATGTATGATGGATGGATTCCAGTGCACTTCATTCAGTCAGCTCCCACAAATCCTGAATAAACAGATGGCTACTTCAAAAACAATGTACCTGCTCTTTGTTGTGCTGATGCTTCTAGCACCTAAGTGAACCTCAGTGTGTGAGAAACAGGAGCCTCTCCTATTTAAACCAGCATCGCTTGTGGACTGGGCAAGAACTCTGCTGAAGGATTTAATCCCTGGGTCTCACCAGCCTGAATGAGCGGGACTTGAAGCCCAGGTGCTGCCTTGACACCTTTTATTTTCAGAAGCTGATTCAGGGACCTGGACCTTTCTCTCTCTCCTTTTTTTCATTATCTATTCTCTACCTTGGTCAGAAAAATGCCCTGGACAATTTGCCGATTGCTCATTCCATCGTAGCAGAGCAGGTCCGGTGCCTGACCAAAACTTCACCCCTTCTCTCTTGCTCCATTTTACAGGGAGGGCTCTCTGTAGGCCTTACCTGCGAGTTTAACCTTGGGCACCAGGAAAAGTGGGAAGAGGGAAAGTAGGGGGTGTTCTCAGAAGCTCTTAATAAAATCCTCAACTGTTTCACCTCATGGAGACTCAGCCCCCGGGTGTGCAGAGGCCAAGACTTGGCCTGTGTCTAGCCAATGACTTGGATATTTCTGGGAGCAACCCCCCTCTGCCCTTCTTGTTAACCTATTCCATCTCCCTTTTCTTGGTCCACAATTCTGGTTTCTTGGAGCTTGCTATCCCTGGGTCGGTACATATAGCCAGAGGTTGTCAGGTAAGCCACAGCGCCATGTTGTTGTCTTGTTTTCAATCACAGCCTTTGCCTAAAAGCCAATTCTGGGCTACAACTCTGAAGTCTGATATTCTGACCTCCTGGCAGGTCCCAAGGCCAAGGTCATTAGAGGACAAAAAGCCCCATCTTCTGCCTCTCCCTCTTCCCCAGAGCTTGGGGAAAAGGGTAGGGCAAGTTTGGGGCGCCCTGGAACACACGCCCTGGGCCCCAGCCACTATCCTTTATCCAACCCCAGAACGTAGCAGACTGCCCAGGGAGACCAGGCAGTGTGATCGACAGAAATCAGAACACAGACTTTATCTCAGTTCCCGCTTCTTCCTTCTCCACCAAACCCCGCTTTTGGCTTTTACCTCCTCTGAGGTCCTGAGGGTACTGGACTACAAGAAAGTGTATCACATATGAAGACGGCTGGTATTGCTATTGCCGGATGACTGAAGGGGAGGAGGAGGGAAGAAGATATAGGCAGGGCATCCTCTCAAATGCCCAAAGAAGTTAAAAAAACCTAAACACCTGAAAACAATTTTCCAAGCCTTGGAACAGGTTACTATTTTAGATCTACGTCCGAGAGATGAGGGCTACACATCCCCTTTTCCTCAGTCATTCCTGTATCCAAAGACTTGTCTAGAATGACCTCTCCTACGCCAGGCAGAAGAAAGAGCCCCGACACAGGATCCAGGAGTTAGTTCTGGCTCCAGAGATAATTCAGGAGGTCACTTAAAGGCTCCACACCTGATTCCTCACCTATAAAGTGGTAATACTAATACACACTTTCTAACTTATGTCTCAAAGACCAAATGAGGTGATAAACCTTCTCATTGTGAAAAGAATAGAACCGCTACTCCAAGGTGGGCTGTTAATACTTATTGCTCTTGGATTCTTTCTTCCTTCATTTAAAGCTCTCTGGCCCCATCAGGGAAGAATATGGCACCAACACTCAATTCTCATAAATCTGGTCCCAATGAATCTGGTTTCAAGTGGCTGGGCATTTGGAACTGTATCTATTCTCCAGATCCTGGCCCTCCTACTCATCTGTTGGGGGAAGAAAGGAGGGAGAAGAAGTGATACTAACTGTCATTCTTAACAGCCAACTGACTGGCTGATCTGAAAAGGCAGCCAAGGCTGGTCAGGCAGGGAAGACAGAGATGAACAAAGGCATGTGCACCCTTTCCCTCCTCCCCCACCCTGTATTGGTTCTGGTATCACTTCAGAAAGCCTTCTCTACCTACCCTGACTTACTTTCATTCTCAAGGTGGGAGAGAGGTCAGCAAAGGATGTCAACAAAGCCACGTTCAGATGTCAATCAATCAATCCATTCTAATTCTAGCCTAATTCTGCTATCTTGCCCTGCACAACCTTGGAAAAGTCACAGCCTCTTCTTTGGGCATCAGTAGAATGCTCAAAAAATTTCCTTTGAAAAGGATAATATGCCCTACAAACTGCAAAATAATATCATGGTGATTAAAACTCCAAGAAGGTTGTTTTTGTTTGTTTTGGGACTGAGAAGGATGTTCTAGAGCCTAGCTTCTTAACCTGTGGGTCACGTAACTGAATGTAGGGGTCATGAAAAATTTGGCAATAATAAAGTTTATGTGTACCTATTTTATATAGCTGTATACCCAGGGTCACATAAAATTTTCTCAGGCAAAAAGGGGTCGTGAGGGGAAAAGTTTAAGAAGCCCTGTTCTAGAATTTGGTTCTGCAGTGAATGTTGGATTTGGGATGTGAACACTGAGTAGATGAAGGCTGAATTAATCAGGATCAGATGAGCCAAGAGGGTCCTTTGGTATCATCCAGATTCCAGCCCACCTCTCTCCCAACTAAGTCCTAATGAAAAGAAGTGGTGCCCAAGGTCACACAGATAGTAACTAGTAGAACTGGCATGTGGACCCAAGGCTGCCTTGGGTCTGATGAACTTTCCAGTCCACAATCCACTGTCCAGTGACTTTGTTGAAGTGTGTGTATATGATAAGGGAAGAGAAAGACTATTTTTTGTTGTAAAGAAACCAACAGAACCAATCTAAGAGCTGGATGATACCTCACTAAGGCCGACCCAACAGAATTCTAGAACCTTGGAGGCAGAAGAGAAGCTAACCCACTGTCCACTAGCTAATACTACACTGGAAAACATTGGCAGGACTTGACCCCCATTACCTACTGGCTCCCATTCTCACACCTTGGCCTCTATCCCTGCTGGGAAAGGAACAAAATACCCACAAAGAAGTGTCTCAGACTGTTCCTCAGTCTAGTCCAAGAAGAAGGTAAAGGATTTAGATGGGGAGATGAGGTTAGGTAGGTCAGAGAAGGGAAGGGGGGATGATGGTGAGAGGGTACTTACAGTTTCTTGCATGGGGTGACTGAGGGGTTTCTCCAGGGCAGCCATGTTGCTGGGCATGTCCGGGGGATGGGAGAGCTGAGGGGGCCCGTGCATGAAGTCATTCATGGACGTCCCTCCGGGGTTCCCATGGGGGAAGTCAAAGTTACCGTGGCCTTGGTAGTTGTTGCCTGAGGGGGTGAAAACAAGGGGAGGGGAGGGGGTGTCACCCACTAGATAGGTAGTATTTGGGCATCGGGACCTCGGCACGAGGCATGGGACAGTGCTCGAGAGAGCCAAGCTTCTCTCTGTCTCTGCTGAAGAATCTGGAGCCATCTCTTGGGCTCAGCTCAGGCTGTACACGGTAAGACACTGTCTACACTGAAATTCCTTGGGCTTATTCAGCTGGGAAGGAAAATGAAGGCACTCTGGTGGGGAGCAGGGCAGGCAGAGGGGGTTTTTCACTGACAACCAGTAGGAGGAAGAGAATTTTCCTGATGTTTTCAAGTTAGGGTTGATGCTTTCAGGCAGTCACATCGACCACTGGGTCTTTCTTTCAGGTGCCTTCTGGGGGCTGAGAAATGTATCTAAATGGGCCTAGTGGATCAATGACCAAACCATGTGTATGGATGAAACCCCTACATACATGCCCGGCACCATGGGAAATCCAGGGGAGAAAAAAAAATTCCAGAAGGTGATAATGGAATAAAGCTAAGAGAGAATCAAGTCTAACTCCCTTGTTTTACAGATGGGAAAACTGATGCTCAGAGAACTGAAGTATCTCATGAAAGGTTACACGGTGAGTTAGTGACAAAACTTAACCCCTAGCATCAGGGACTCCAGGCTGTAGTCCTCACTCTGTCACTAACGAGCTGGGTTACCCTGGGCAAGTCATCTCACTTTTCTGGATGTTTTCTTATCTGTAAAACGGGCGAGTTGAAACAGATGACCTCTCAAGCCCGTTATAGTTTCTATGATTCTATGACTTCATTGCTCTCTATACCTCACTCACTGCCTTCCCAAAGCAGTGTTAAGAGTAAACAGGACGGGGCCTTTGTTGCAGTCCTGTCTCTGATCCTGGCTTGCTGTGTTAACACTGGGCTACACAGTATTGTGTGACTTGAACACAAATAACCTGGCCTTTCTGTGCCACCCAGTACCCACGGGCGTCACAATTCCTTGCTTACTAAGAGGACGAGAAAGACAACATGTAAGAAGCACCTGAAATTGCCTACAAGAAGACCCTCTGGAAATTCAAGCTCATTTATTTAATGGGGTTACTCTCCCAGCAGTAAAATAATTCCTGAATGGGGGAATAGGTATGGTATACCACTGTGGAAAGGATGAGGCTCTCTCATCAGATAGCACCCCACTGATGGCCCCTGACTTCAGATTGGGGGTGTGTGTGTGGCTCTGCAATGACCAGTGATGGTTGAAGGCTGTAGCCACGAGCCCACTGGACTTGAACAATTAGGTTGACTCAGGGTCAAAGGCAGGGACACACATAGGGATATGGCAAGGACAAACACCCTAGGAAACCAGGTGTGGTTTCTTTTAAAAACAACCCTTAGAGAGAAGGATAATGTACCTGTTTTCTCCCAATGTATCATCCCTCCCCGACCCCGCACCCTCCACCCCAGCTCTGTAAGTAAGCATGCTGCAGAGCCCTAGGCTCATGCAGGGATTATGACACCTGCATGGTGAGACACACCGAACCTGGGAGACAGGATGTGACCATGTGTCTGATATGCCGGTTCTGAATGGCTCTGCGCTGTGACTAAGCGTGATGGTGATGACACAGCATGGAGAAGCATTCTCTCCTCTCCACCTCCCCCCGCTGCTTCCGGGGGCACTCATTTACATGGGGAACGAAGGACTGGGATGTGTCAGTGGGAAATGCGGGGCAGGAGAGAACTCGATGGGGTGGATATCCACCCATAATCCAGATAAAGATGAAGCTTGCAATATCCTTCTTGTGAACCACCATCATCATCATTCATGTCCTTTCCTCTTCTGTCACATGGGCAAGCCAAAGGTACCTAATATCATGAGGTTGCTTTGGATGATACCTGCAGGTGGGGCAGAACGGCACTGGGAAGCAGGGTAGGAAGGATGTGTGCTTTGGGATCTCTGGAATCCAAAGTCCTAAACTCATTCCTATCCTTGGACTCCATTATTGGTGAACTGGGGAGCAGGGAGGGAGGGAGGGAAGGTATATTCCTGGTTTCACCTACCTTGGCTGTTATACTCATTGGAGTTGGTGCCCCCAGGTGGAGGAGGAAGTGGATAGGGGGATGGCCCAGGGCCCAGAGCTGCGATCATCTCCATGACATTGGGCATGATCATCTGGCTGGGGCTCATTGTCTTAAACCTCTTGGAGGGGATGCCATCCGGGTCATCCTTGATGTGGATATCGGATTTGATGGGGACTGGCCTCCAGCTACATGTGGGGTCAATAGTGACCTCTTCAAACTCCGAGCTGCAAATGACAAAGGAAGACAGCTAAGGCTCTCTCTGGATCCTCTGCAGGGAGGAGAACAGGCCCCCTCCTCTTTCTAGAAGCCTGAATCTGCCCCACAGGGCTCAGCGATTCTAAAGCAGCTCCGGGTCAGCTCTTTCAAGCATCTGAACATAGGTAACTTTGTTCCCAAGTTAATCGGTCAGCCAAAAAGCATTTATCAAGGGCTTACTATGTACCGGGCACTGTGCTAAATTTTGGGGCTACAAAGAAAGGTAAAAAGAACAGTCCCCGTCATCAAAGAGCTCACATTCTATTGGGGGAGACAACACATGTGGGGATAAGATCGATGGAGAATAAATGGAAGGCAATCTCAGGGGAGAAGGAGCTGGCAGCTGGGGTGGGCTGGGGGAACAGGAAAGCCCTCCTACAGGTAGTGGGTTTTAAGCTGTTTGGAAGAAAGCCGGGAAAACTACACTAAAAAGTGCAAGTGAGGCCAGAGAGCCTTCAAGTCAGAGGAGGCAGACAGGGCAAAGGCACCCGGTCAGGAGGAATTAAACTGTAGCTAGGCCCATGGAGAGGTTGCGGTGGGTGTGGAGGTCAGGGAAACATAAGAAACCTAGGAGCGGAAGAAGGGGCCAGAAGTGCCCAAGAGAGGAGTTTATGTCTGGTCCCGGAGGAGCAGGGAGCCACCCGAGCTCAGGGAGGGACATGGTCAGGTCTGGGCTTTAGGAAAATCACCTTGCCAACTGAGTAGAAGACGGAGTGATGTGAGGCCAGAGGCTACTGGAATAGCCCAGAGGAGAAGTGATGGACACCTGAGCTAGGGTGGTACAGAGGTGACTAGAGAGAAAGGTGGTGAGAATGGAGAAACAATGAGATGTGACAATAGACCAAATATATAGCCTGAGTACAAATGGGGGGCTGGGAAGACGGCGGTGCCCTTGGTGGTAATGGGCAAGTTTGGAAAGAGGGAGGGTTTGGGGAAAAAGGTAACAAGTTCTATTTTGCATATGCGGAGTCTGAGATGCCATGGGGAGACCCAGCTGAAGGTAGCTGGCACACTAAAGCTCAGCCTGGGCCTCATTTTCCTCAGCTGTCAAATGGTATCAGGGACTTGCCCGTGGTCACAGAATAAGGCAAGGGCAGAACAGGCCCTTGCCTTCCTGATTCCCAGCTCAGTGCTCTCTCTGTTAGGCCTCGATGCCCCATAGAAAAGGAGTAGGCCCTGCTTTCCTCCTAGAACCTGGTATTCTTGCTTCTTTCCCAGGCCAACTCTTAGTTTCTGGATGTCAATAGAAGGGAGAGGAAAGAGTGGGGAGATTTGTTTCTGGCTCTGGTCTAGGTCAGCTGATACTGGTCACCCTCAGGCTGCCACACTGGGGCTGCCGCGGGCCAGGGACCCAAGGCCCCAATGCTTTCTGACTTTTTGTTAGGGTCACTGATTTAGAGGTGGAAGGGACATGAAAGGTCTCCTAGTCTAACCTAACCTGGGTCCCAAATGAACTTAATCTAACAGAACGTAAGCTCTTTGAGAGCAGGTTTTTTGTTTGTTTTGTCTTTGTAGCCCCCTGAAAGTGGCGATTATTAACTTGTTATGGTTATGAAATAATGTCAGGAGGTAATCAAAGCCTGGAAGACCACAGCCACAATAACTACCACACCGTAAATCAAAAGACAACGACAAAGAAGAAAAACAACCCAAGCTGAACTGTGTAGTGAGAATGACCAAGCTGGGTCCATGAGAAGAAATGAGTAAGGGTGGTGCCTGCCTTCCCTACCTCCTGGGCAGACACAGAATGCCAAGATGCTGCCCGTGTGCCACCCGCACTCCACTCATGGGCTGGTTGGTTTGGTTGAACTGCCTTTTTTCCCCCTTTCTGATTTTATTTTTCATCAGAGGGGATGGTTCCCTGGGCAGGGGATGGGGAAAGGTCTATTTATTTGGAAATGAAAATGATTTTAAAATAGCAGATATCAGTCAAACCAAAAATAGAGACAAATGTGAAATAAATGCTTATTAAACTGAACTGAATCTAGGTCCCAAAGGTGAACCCAGAGACACTGTACGGTGGGCATAAGTGGCTTCTCTTCTACTGAAACAAAGTGATAAGAGACAAGGGCCTGGGAGCTCAGGGCTACCCAGTGCCTCGAGCATCCTATTTTCAGAATCCAAAGTCAAGGGCGCCCCACCCAGAGTCCTTGGCTCAGTGACACTTACTTCTGGATGGCATTCAGGATTCCCCACATGTACTGGTCGACCTCCAGGCCTTCAAGCAGAGCGGTTTTACTAGACAAAAAGAGAAGCTACATCATTGACTGTTCCCCTCCTAGACCGAGCCCAGGATTCTGGTGAGTGTATCTTTCTGAGTGTCCTTAGCCTGGCCATCAACCATTCTCTCTCCATTCACAGGGTTAGCTAATCTACTCTCCTGGCTAGTGATCCCATACCAGACAGAAAGAGAATTGGGGAGGGTGTGTGTATGTGCATCCTGTTCTTTTTTTTTTTTTTTTTTTTTTTGCAGGGCAGTTGGGGTTAAGTGACTTGCCCAGGATCACACAGCTAGTAAGTGATAAGTGTTTGAGGCCGGATTTGAACTCAGGTCCTCCTGAATCCAGGGTTGGTGCTCTATCCACTGTGCCACCTAGTTGCCCCCACATCCTGTTCTTAAAAGCCCTCTGGAGAAGCCCCATCACACGATTCCTGAATATCCATTTCAATATCTTGTGACCTGCTTTTCAATGTGTTGAACCCCATGCCCGTGTGCTCCCCACACCCCCTCTGCTAGGCCTCACTCCTTTCTTTCATTTCTCTTTTAGAGTGGTCTCTGGAGTTAGGGGGTTGAGGGGTTGGGAGGGAATGTTTGGCCACTGCTCTCCTTCAGCAGATGAGGCCAGAGTTTAACTGGTAGTGCAGAAGAGGGGCAGTTTCAGGTAGGGCATATGGCTAGCTGAGGTGAAAGAATAAAAGGAGATAACCTCAGCTCCCCAGGACACAAAAGGGCTTACTCACTTGCACACTGGACACCTCCAGGTCCCCCTCTCACAGTTCAGCTGCAAGTATGACTCTAAATCGAAGCACTGAAAAGATGAGAGACATGCAGAGTGAACACTTGGGACCTGAACACGGGACCCATCCGTGCTGCCTTGAGGTTCAGACGCCAGCATCTACAACCTTTCCTGACAATAAAAGGCTTCTGAACACTGGGGGAGGCTTCTCACACACAGTCCTATTATTCCTTGGATACAACATTCTGAGTCCCAGGGCTGTCCCGTCACCTCTTACTTACTTGGTCCACTGGCATCTCCTTCTTCCTTTTGTTTTTGTTTTTTTAGTGAGGCAATTGGGGTTAAGTGACTTGCCCAGGGTCACACAGCTAGTAAGTGTTAAATGTCTGAGGCCGGATTTGAACTCAGGTACTCCTGACTCCAGGGCCGGTTCTCTATCCACTACGCCATCTAGCTGCCCCCATCTCCTTCTTCCTTAACCTCCACCCCCTAGTCTGTCCTGACATAAGAACACTCACCTTTCAAAGCCCAGCTTAATATGCACCCCCTCCTTGAAGCCTTCCCTGATCATCCCAATCTAAGGGATCACAATCCCCAACAAAAACTGAAGACTTTTTTCTGCTTTCATATTTCCTGTTACTATCCCTGGTCCTTGCCCCAACTAGACTGCCAGGTCCCAGAGGATGAGGACCCTTATATTTTCTGTGCCACCCATGGGACAGGTACATGGTAAATTCACAAGAATGTAGCTTGAGAATTGGAAGGGCCCTTCCAGGTCACCTAGTCTAACCCTCTCATTTTGTAGTTGACATTACCAAGGCCTAGAGAGGCTAAATTACTTAGCCAAAGCCATAGAGGTGCGTGTGCCAGTGTGAGCGACACACACACACACACACACACACACACACACACACACAGGATTCAAAGCCAGCTTCTGTGCCTAGGTGGTTCACTTAAGGGGAATCCAGAGAAATCATTCCAGAATCCTGCCTCTGATGGAGTGCCCGCAGACTGTTTAAGAGAGCTGCCAAATTCTTTCCTTAAAGGCAAAGGAGATGCCCAGAAGAACATGTCTACTGACAGCGAGCAGTCCATTCCTTAGGAATGGGGCTGGATCTGAACACAAACACTGGGGAGGTCACCCCTCTACTCAGACCCAAGGGGCCCTCTATTACTTCTAGGACCAACCGTAAATCCCACTGTTGGATGACCAGAGTCCTTCACAATCTGGTCCCAGAATGATTTCCCATCATCCCCCTCCAAGCACTCTGTGGTCAACAGCCAAATCCTGACCTCACATGTGGCACGCTTCCAGGTCTTTGCATTGGCTGTTGGTGCACGGAGGTCCCAGACGCCCCACTCCCTGTTACCCCCGCCTTAGTGTCTTTCCTTCCAAATCTTTTTGGCTCTACCTGGTATCAATCTATATGTACATGTTGCTTCCCATGGCTGGTCTCTAAGCTCTTCAAGACTGAGGACTTGGGCTTTCTATACCCAGAACCCAACACAGGGCTTTTAATATGGGATTGATTACCAGTAAGTAATGGGGACTCACTAAAGGTTTTTGAGAAGGGCAGTGATAATCACAACAGTAAAGCAGGAAGATTACATGTTGATTGAGTGACTGGCCAAATGGTGACTGATTGACTGGGATGGAGGGAGCAAGAGGTAGAGTGCCATCTTGGCTGGGACTGGGGAGCAAGGTAGCAGATCCCCCAGGGTGGGGAATAGGGAGGTGTGGCTGCCCTGATGGGAGCCTGACAATGACCTTATGTTGGGTAGTGAGTGGGACCTTCCTTAGACAGTGGGGGTTCTGAATGACATGTGTATGGGAGGGTGGCTGGGGCCACATTAAGTAGGATGTGCCTACTACTGGCCCCATCGTATCGTTTTTGCGGGGAGGCAGGGCAATGAGGGTTAAGTGATTTTCCTGGGGTCACACAGCTAGTAAGTATCCATGAGGCTGAATTGAACTCAGGTCCTCCTGAATCCAGGGCCAGCACTTTATCCACTGCGCCACCTAGCTGCCCTCCCAGTATATCTTCAAAAAGGTAAGGTAACAGCACTAGGATTTAAGGGGGCTGTTGCTTCCAACTCTTCTCCCCCTCCCACTCCTGTTGCCTTTAAGCTCAAAGCTGACACCCCCCCCCCAAAAAAATAGAGGTTTGGATTATAGCAGCAGCGGCATCCTCTCCGCCCACTGACCTGGACGTGCTTGCAATCATGACCTCTCGCTGGTAGCTGAATCCGCCGGAATGTGATCGGACATTTCAGAGACACCTTGATGGCTGTCTGTTCCACACCATCCTCTCCGTTGAGGGTGGCATTGCCCGAAGAGGCAGCCACACTGCTGAAATTCCGCTTGACTATTGCAAGAGGTTACAGACACAGGGATTAGGAAAACAGCCACCCCTGGTTGTTCTTCATCAGGGGATAATAAATCTGTCTGCAGAAAAGGTCCGTACAAATACCATCTATCTCTCCTGCAGATTTAATGACTACCAGTGCCTCATCAACTGCTCTTCTCCCTCCGCTCCCCGCTTCCCCCCCAAGCCCCAGTATATTTCCATTAATATTTGAGACATGTCCCTGCTCAGCTACATGGCTTCTAGGAGACGCTGCAACCTCATTAGTATTTAGAGCTGTTCTTCGGTGGCCCTGATGAATGCCTGCGAATGCAGGGACCAGCCAAACGAGCCTTGGGCAGACCTGGGAGGAGAACTTAGACATTTATCACGTTGGCTGCACTGCTGTCCTGGCCCCATCTGCAGGGAGACCTGGATTGTTGCTGCAATGGCTGCAGGGATCTGCTTACCGAAATCATAGGAAATGGGAGGGCTTTTGCTAGTGTGTGTGTGTGTGTGTGTGCGTGCGTGTGCGCTCACACAGCTGTTTCCAGAGAATGGGCTAGCAGCTCACTGGACAAGTGCAGCAAGGGCCACCTCCCTGGTTAATGATGATTGTGCTACTTCAGGGACAGCCTCATGTTCAGGGGAATTCTCTTTGTCAATCATATCCTCACCATCAGAAGAAAAAACATCATGGCAGAAGAAGCAACCTGAGTTTCTAAGTGATTATTTGTCCAGCCACGTGTCCAAAATGAACATGTTACCTGAACGACTTCCAGAGTAAGTGAATGCCAAAAAAACCCCCAAACCAACCCCCCCAACAGAGTAAGCCAATGGATGTGGATGTAGTAGACAGAAAGCTGGTCTCAGACATACTAGTTGTGTGACCCTGGGCAAGTCACTTAACCTATCAACATCCCAGGAAGTTTTAAGAGCAGTTGGTATTTTGGTAAATATTTAACCACCAGCTCTTCAAAGAAAAAGCCCTGCATTATTAAAATTTTTGCCTTCACTTCCTTAAGTCTGGAAATCAATAAAGCAAAAAGTCACGCTCTGATTTGTAGCGTCTCCGAAAACTTAACAAGTGGTTCTTGAGGGCTGGAAGGAGCCAGCCCCAGAACCACTCTAAGACCAGAAACTGCTGAACACTGGTACATACAGGCAGTTTCCTCACTGGGGGTTCCTTACACCAACGACATTGGAAATCATGGGTGTGAATCCCCCTTCCCCTCACAAGAGTAGCTAACATTCTGTAGCAGCCTTCTGTCTCCTTGCTGATGATGGCATCAGGAATCCCACGTACTTTCTTCCCGATTTGTGGAAGGCTTTTTTCACCCCTTCCCCAGCCTGCATACAATCAGGGGCTCACTGGTGATGGGCACATCCGTGCCCAGCTTGCTCCAGGCTCCCAAGTCTGGATGAAGCTACTCACTATTCTCGTCCATCTCCAGCCCTGGACCATCCTCCCTGACAGAATGGAAGGGGAGGTTCTCGCTCCCCTTGGACACCTGCTCCATTGGCCGGTACTCTATCGATCTGCCCTAGGTCCCTCATGCTGCCTAGCTTCAAATGCCAGCCTTCTTCATCAGTCTTCTGTGGAGGTCAAGGCCAGATGGCTTGAGGTTGCCTATGAAATGAGCCTTCAGGCTCCTGTATATCAGGTATCTTCCTGGGAGCATCTCTCACCTCTCCTTGGGGGTCCCCTCACCCCTAATTCAGGTGCTCTGCTGGGGAAAAGCTGGACCTGTTGCTATTTTTGAGATCTTCACTTATCTCTACAACACCTGGAATTCTCCTTCCACTTCTTCTCTCCCTGAATGAAGCCCATGCATCCTTCAATGGCTGGCTCTGGTCCTACCTACCTTGCCCAGCCACCTCAGCCCTCCCTGACCTCCCCTGATTCCTGCAGCATTCATGGTTGGTATATCTCCAACGAAACTTTAGCTATCTGCGGCTTGCTCATTTATTTAGGACAAGGGATCACATCTGGTAAGCTTCCTGATTCCTGAACTTCGCCAGGCCTGGCACAGTACTGAGTATACAACAGGGACTCAATAAAGACTCTCACTGGCTAATTAGGGCTGAAACTCAGGGGTCTTGCCTGGATCCACTCTGATTCCTGAAGTGGCCAGTCCTTTAACCCTTAACAAACATGTCTCCAGCCATGAAGGCCAAAGGGAAGCCCTCTGAAGAGGCTTCTGTCCCCTCCCCATCTCTTCCACTCCTGATGGAGGCCCCAGCAAACAGACTCACTCTTTGTGATGCAGTGCTCTGCAGGCAGGAGGCGTTTCTTGAGTAAGCCCTGCAAGACGGAGCGGACAGAGGGCCGGTGGACTAACTGCAACACGAACAGATGCGACTGCCGAGGAGAGGAAGGAGTGAGTCATTTCACTGGAGCCTTAGTTTCTTTGTACAATGGGAATAGCAATACTTGTACTATCTACCTTGCAGGGTTGTTGTGTGCTGTGAGAGGCATTCACCACTGCTGCTGTTTGGATTACGCCCCTATAACCACACCACTGCCCACACCCACAGGCACCCAAAGGGACCACCAGTTAATAGATTTTGAACAGGAAAGGATATGAAGAGCCATCTAGCACCCTCCTTTCACAGTTGGGGAAACTGAGGCTTAGAGAAATTAAATAACTTGCCTAGGGTCAGACAACTAGTAAGTATGAGGTTCAGGATTTGAACTCAGGTCTTCTGACTCTAGGTCTAGGACAATCTACTACACCATACTGTCTCTTGGATAGGAAGCTGGGCTACTCCAGTAGACCTGGCCTCAGAAACTAAGGCAGAAGTCTGAAGGACCAACAGTGAGGGCCAACACTGAACTTGGAATCAGAAGATTTGGGTTCTAGTCTTGGTTCTGTCATTTGCTACCCATGAAACCTCATGAAAGTCATTTAAATTCTTGGAGCCTCAGCACTCCCATCTGAAAAATTGGGATATTGCATTACCTACCTCAAAGGGTTACCATGAGAGTCAAATGAGAATTACCGAATCTACACAATGGAAGGCTCTCAAAGACTCTCTAGTACAACCCTTCAAGAACAAGAATCCATTCCCCCAAAGACCTGATAGGTAGGCAGCCAGCCTCTGCCAGAAGACCTCCAATGAGGAAGAACCCAGTGCCTCCCATGGAAGCTCACTCCACTTTGGATTAGTTCTCATTGTTAGCAAGTTTCCCCTTATTATCAAGTCTAAATTTGCCTAAAAATCCCTTGTTCTATTTTCTAGGGCCAAGCTATACCACCTAAAACAGTGCCTGGCACACAGTAGGTATTTAATGGATACCTGTTAGCAGACTGCTTGATTTGTCACTAGCATTAGCATTTAGGATACAAAGTAGCACAACATGCAGTATGCACCCTCAAGGATCAATCAGTCCACCAAGAAGCATTTATTAAGCACCTACTATGTGCTAGACGCTGTGGATATAAATACAAAAGTGAATGCCTTCAAGGAACTTATCTTCTTCTGTGGGGAAACAACATATTCACGTGTTAAGTACAAGATCTATCAACATAGATGCTGTTCCAGGTTTGTTTCTTTGTTTTTCACAAAAAGGGAAGAGAATTGTGCCTGCAATTGTGAATCTGACTTTGATTTCTGGCAAATTCTAGAGTATACTATTTAAAGGGTGGTTAACGAACATTTAGAAAGGGAAGCAGTGATCACTAAGAGCCATCACAGCCTCATCAAGAACAGGTCATGCCAGACAAACTCCACTTCCTTTTCTGACATGGCTATTTGACTTGCAGATCAAGGAAAGGGTGTAGATATATTTTACCCTAGATTTCCATGAAACATCTAGCAAAGTTTTTCAGATTATTTTTGTGGGCAAAAATGAAAATTGTGGTCTAGGTGCTAGAATTGAAACAATTCCTATTCTCAATTAGGTTACATTCTAATTGGGGAGACAAATACATATAAATATATGTATATATTATGTGATATGATGTATTTTTATAATAGAATTTATAATATAAATATAAGGTTAATAATACAAATATATATAAGGTATTTAAATATAAAGTAACTGGGAATGGTTAATATTTTGTACTATTAGTATTATATTAAGCCCAATAAATATTCTGGTGAATGAACCAGCAAATGAATGACTAAAAGGTGACCAACCTAAAAACAATCTGTTTAAGTGGTTGTCTGATAATAATAATCCTGGTAATACATGAGAGCTTTGGGAAAACTTAGGATCATCAAGCTTTAACCATTCCCCACCCTCCCCCCCAAAAAACCCCCAAAGTTTAACCATTCCCACTTTATAAAATCTGGGGTTGTTTTTGATAGGTTGAGCAGTTTTGCTATAAAAAAAAATGGTTCCCTTTGTCTTTTAATTTTTTAAAACAATGTTCTGTCATAAGGAATAGCTCTCTGGGAAAAAGCTTGGTAATACACGGGTAAATCTAGGAGATATCAAAACAAAAGTCAATAAAAAATTATTTATAAAAGGTTAAAATAAAGACTACAACAACAGCAGCAGCATAACATAAGGGTCACTTGTCCTCTTGGGCCTGGGAACAGACACTACAACCTATGTTGCCCATGCATTCCCCTGGTGGAATCTTAGCCCAGTGGGGTTGGTGGTGGCAGCGAGCACACTCTTCATGTACTTACACAACAACACGCTGTGACTGTGATCTGGATGGTGTTTCTTCCCGGCTGGCAGACGTGCTTGAGGTGCAGAGGTTTGTGGGAGGTCTTGTTGTCCCCACGCTCGATGGTCAGAGGGGTGGCATTGACACTGACCTGGACTGAGGCCGGCCAGTTGGTGTTCATTTGCCTGTCCTCATGATGATAGCATTTAAACTGCAGCTCCAGGTCAGACCTGTGAGGCAGGATAGCACAGTGGTGCTCAGAGCCTTTCCCCCGACCTTGCACACACTCAACTTGGCCAGGAAGGAGGGAGAAATAAAACTGAAATGATTTGCCTTCTCTAGGACTGGCCACAATTCTCCAATCCTGATCTGGCCCCTCTCAATACCAAAGACATCTTCCTCCCACATCCTCCCACAATCCTCATCATGTTTGCCCTAGCCCTGATCGTGTTTCCCCATCCCAATTATACCCCCTCTCACTCCAACCACATCCCCCCCTCAAATGTCGATGCATTCCCTAACCCTGATCATATGCAACCTCTAGCACACCCCCCTCTAATTCCAAATGACATCCCCCTCTCCAATCCTGACCACATCCTTTGAACCCTGATCACCGAGTCCACCCAACTCGGACAGTGTTTTCCCTAGGGCCGACCACATCACTTGCTGATCCCGACCTTCCCAGCCCAAATGCAAACCATATCTGTCAACTCCAAGCTCATGGTTCCCTCCTCCCTACCCCACATTGGACTTTGGAGTTGAAGGAAGGAAAGCAAAAGAACATTCTGGAGCAATGTCCATTCTCTAATACTCTTTTGTTTTGGGGGGTGGGGGGGTTGGGGCAATGGGGGTTAAGTGACTTGCCCAGGGTCACACAGCTAGTAAGTGTTAAGTGTCTGAGGCTGGATTTGAACTCAGGTCCTCCTGACTCCAGGGCCGGTGGCTCTATCCACTGCGCCACCTAGCTGCCCCCTCCCAATACTTTTTTTTTTTTTGCAGGGCAGTGGGGGTTAAGTGACTTGCCCAAGGTCACACAGCTAGTAAGTGTCAAGTATCTAAGGCCGGATTTGAACTCAGGAACTCCTGAATCCAGGGCCGGTGCTTTATCCGCTGCACCACCTAGCTGCCCCCCCCACCCCAATACTCTTAATTCCCTTCAACTCAGATTCCCAAATTAAACAGAAGATAACAGAGGAACAGATGGCATCTCCTAACTCAGCCAGGGCCACTGCCTTATATAACTATTGTTGCTCTGTCAATGCTAACTACTGTAACTGACATTATTGATATTACTTTCATGAGGTCCTCCTTTCCTGGTTTCCTTTAGGTTAAAGGACATGAGTGCAAATCACCACAATTGAAATTCAGGCATGGCATTTCAGATAGAGACCTGGATTTGGAGTCTGGAAGACCTGGGTTCAAGTCCAACCATGAGTCCTTAATAAGTGAGAACCTCAGCCAGCTGATCTACAAAAAGGGAATATTATTACAGCTGGGTTCTCATGAAGATGGCCAGGTTTGGGGTGGGGGCCTTCTTAGGGGGAGAAGTGTCACAAAGCCACCTGCAGAAGTAGATTGCTGGAGGTTTTAATGATCTTAGGAAGGGGAGGTGGCTACAGGTTGGGCCATGTATGCTTCCCTCACTAATAGGATGGAAGAGAGAGAAAAAGAGTGAAAGAGAGAGGAGGGGGAGAGAAGCAGAGAGACAGAGACAGAGGGGGAGAGAGATTAAGTTAGGCTGTGTATATGTGTGTATACACATAATACATGTGTCATGTCATGTCCTATATAATTGCAGGGGATTAGTACTCAGGGCAGAGCTGGTCCAATAGCTATAAGCTCCAACCAGAGGAGGACCATTTCTGCTACCATCTGGGGTGCCATGGTCCCCGAATCTAGAGCTGGAGGCGGGGCTCAGAGGTCATCTAGTCCAGCCATTACATTTCCAGCAGTCATGTCTAACTCCCAGCACACCATCCACCTGACATTGGTGTGGATGTGGGTGCCCTCAGGGGTCACCCATCCTCCTGGAGCTCGGGGATGTCAGGATGCTCGGCTGAGATATTAAGTACCAGCTTTCCACTATGGTACGGGTTCATAAATCTATTGGATGGGTTTGCACAATCCTCAGCAGTTATTACTTAATAATAAGAACCAGCCAATAACCTCCTAGACTGAGGTAGGCTCAGCTGAGGGTACTCGAGATAATGAAATGCCAGTCGAGCAGTTATGACCTATGGAGGTAGGTGTTAATTACAGGCTGTGATCTATCTGTGGATTGGCCCTTCTCCCTTCTGGCCCTGGAGTCTTCCCGGATGAATTCCACCTGGCTGTGGTCCTGATGCAGCCTCTTCCCCAGTACTGATCCCCGCTGCTGTTTGGAGTTTACAAGCTCCACAGTTTATGTACTTGTGTCATTTTCATGGGTAGGACATTTATGACAACAGACCAGTAGCTCCAGGAGGTGGTGACCCGCACCTGTGTCTGTGGAAGGTGGGCTGGGAATCAGACACGACCCCTGAATATGAAGGGCTTGGACTCAGTAGCCTGGAGGTTCCTTTGCAAATGGACCTTTAGATAGCCAGGATGAACTGTGGTGGGAGGGGGCACTAGCTGGGTCGAGAGCCCGTTAAAGGTACAGACAGTGGCTTCCCCCCTTCAGAAAAGGAGGTCTCTGACAGCAAGAGCCATAGCTACCTAGAAGAGAGCTCCTTTCTCTGTTTCTTCTCACTGAATCCAGGACACGGATTTCCCAAAATCGGTGGTGGTGATGGTGGGATTTTAGTATATGATAACAGGCTGACTGTTTAACCCAGCATGACCATCTCCAGAGGGTAGTCCCACTCTTGGCATGAGGACAAGTCATGGGGAAGCACAGTGAGTTGGGGATGGGGGAGGGGTATCTAAGCATGGGAAGCATCCCCAGTAGAGTGGAAAGGAGACAACTGGGACTCAACTGGAAGAGGCTGTGCCACATCAGGTTCAGGATGTCTAAGTCTGGGAACTGTACTGGACCAAGAGATGTTTTGCCCCATCAGAATATTCAAAATCCTAAATATTTCCAAGTCATGATGTCAGCCTCAATGGCCAGAGCAGAGTCACACTGGCCTGCTTCCTCCACACTCATTTGTTAGGGGAGAGCTTGGCATTTCACTTCTGCTCCAGTTCTAGGGATAGATTGGGCGTGATTGGGCTGGTGCCCCAGGGGAGCCCTGGAAAGAGCTGCTCGCTGCTGGGAATCCCCATTGCATGACCCACCTCCACATCAGCGTCTGGTGGACAGTGGGCCTTAGGTGAAAGACGTGGTTGCTGACGGCCAGGTTGTGTTCCAACCGGAAGGGCTCCAACACCACTCCGTCCCGCACAGGGAAGGTCAGCCGGAGCTCATCATTGTGGTTGCCTGGGAGTGGAAAGGGAGAAATAGGCCAAACTTCTCATTATTTTATGTGTGTTTCAGTAGCACCGTGTTCATATCCCCGCATACTGACAGACAGGGAGGGTGGAGGACTCCTTATAAACACCTGGGTGTGCAGTAGGCATACCTTTATATACACTAAGTGCACACGCAAAGACGCAGATATACAGACACAAAAAGGTGCAGAGCAGCATACTTCCATGACACACACACACACACGTACACACCCACACCTGTACATGTGTACATACCTGCACACACATACATATAGGCAATAAAGGACTCAGAAAGAGCACTTGGTGGCTTAAAATTCTTCTTCTCCCTCAATTTGACAAACATTGATCCAGTCGATCCACACGCATTAAGGGTCTGCTATGGGCTAGGTCCTGGACTAGGCCGGGGTACAGAACCAGAAGGGAAATGAGCCCTTATAACCTAAGGAGCTCACCTTTTACTAGCATTTCCAAGGCAAACACTAGGTGAGGTCTCTGCTGGTCACTTATCATCTCCTTTTCAGTGTGTTTGGTCTCCTTGAGGGCTAGGTCTGTTTCTGCCTTGCCTTTGTACGCCCAGGGCTTAGCACGGACAGGGCCTGCCTGGCACACAGTAAGCACCCAAACGCTTGCTGATGGATGGACTGATTGTGCCCTGTCTCCCTGGCCAGACTACAGGTTTTACTGGGGCAGAGACCATGTCTTCAACTTTTCAGGTCCCCCTACTGTGCCTAGCACAGTACTCTGCACAAAGAAAGTGAGCATGCACTAAAAACCTGCTGAGACAAGCTGGCCTCAGGCCTCTGCCTTATTTCAAATCATCCACGCTTAGACAGCAGGGGGCCCCTTGACTCCCTCTCCTTGTCCTCAGGGACATACATCTTGTTTGGGGGGAGGGCCAAAGCCTCCCCTGTACCCATGATGGCTTATGATCAAGCTCACATTGAGACAAGCTGACCCAAGCTGTAAAGCTTGTGCCACTGGGACTGTTGCCGGCTATTATCTGTACAGAGGCTGAGAGGGGGAGTTTTTTTAGGAAGGGTTCTGAGGAGTTTGGAAAACTCGGTAGGCACCTCCATTCACCCTCCAGAGTCTAACACAGTCACCTCCTTTCACCCAGTTTCCTGTCTCGCTCCATCTTTGTTCTACCTGCCTAGAGAGGATTGTCATCGTTCAGTCATTTCAGCCACGTCCGACTCTTTGTGACCCCATTTGGGGTCTTCTTGGCCAAGATACCAGAAGGGTCTGCCATTTCCTTCTCCAGCTCATTTTACCAATGGGGAAACTGAGGCAAACAGGATTGAATGACTTGTCCAGTATCACAGCTAGTACATGTCTGATCTTTGAACTTAGGTCTTCCTAACTCTATCCATTGCCCCACCCAGCTGCCCTACAGAGCGGATTCCCCAAATCCAAATGCCCTCCTCTCCCCTCAGCTCACAACCTAGGGCTGCTTTCTCTGAACCCTCCTGCCCAGCACAAGAGCAAATGAGACACACCAGATGAGCATCAGAAGCAGTGGGTTGGAGAGCAGAGACCACATCCCACATTGTTCTACTCACTTGGAGGTGGGGGCAAAGCGCTGATATTTGGCTTAATGTCAGGAGGGAACGGTGGTTTGACATCCTGGCTGGGAGACAGGTACGGAGGGATACTGCTCCCAGGAGTCATGGGAGGGGTGGGGTTTCCTGGAACAGGTGAGTGAGGGTAATTTGCCACAGGGACTGGCCTGGAAGGCTGAAGAAAAACAGAAATCAATCATTTGTTTATTATTCCAGTAGAAAGGAGATTCTCATTCTCTCTCTCTCTCTCTCTCTGTCTCTCTGTCTCTGTCACCCATCCTCCTCCTAAAGTTCATCCAGGAAAACTCCTCCCTCATTGGCCATGCTCAGGGCAGCAGCCCAGAGAGGGAATGTTGGCCAACTGTTGGAGCTGGGAGCCAGCCCCTCCATACCACACTTCCCTGCACCGTCTCTCCCAACTATCTCTTACGTTTCTACATGGACATACACTTTGGAAAGTTTCCTTCCATCCCTATCCCTCCAACAGGAGGTTCTGTCCCACACAGTCAGTCACTGCTCCCCTGTGCCCCCAATGGCTCATATGAGGATGTATGTTTATCCAAATCAGCACTTACCCTGTTAACATTTCCTTGGCTGTAGTTGCTGTAGCTGCCTCCCGAGAAGGTGTTATTCTGTCCATTAAACTGATCTGGCTGTGAAAGTAGAACAAATCAGAAAGTGAATAAACATCATAAAATGGATCGTTCTCCTCTGCTCCCCTTCCCCCACCAGACCAGATGCCTGCCCGTCCAGCACCAACTTTAGGAAGGAGAATAATGAGAGAGCACACCAGATTTCCCAAAATGTTCTCCTCAGAGCAGCCTGGGAAAAGCAGGCCCCCTGAATTTTATTATTATCACTGTGTGACAGATGAGGGACCTGGGGCTCAGAGGGGTTGAGTGATTTCTTAAGCTCACACAGCTGGTAAATGTCAGGACCAGGACTGGCACCAGGTCTCTGCTGCCTTTAAGCCCCTTGCTCTTTCCACGGCAGAGGCCAAGCCATGCCCCCTTGAGGGCAAGGACGGGGTCTGTGTCATCTCTGTCCAAAGCTGTGGGCAGACAGTTATAAAATCTATCTGGGCCCAGGCAGAACAGATCCAGGTGCCCTTGCTGCCCTGTCAATGGCTGGGACCAAAATTGGGTTGGCTAAAGAGTCTTCTCTCTCCCAGGTGAACCCATAGCAACTTCAGTGGACAAATAATGTCAGAGAAGAAACATTAGGGAAATGGGGTGTCCGGAAGGGGGAGAAGTTGGTGCTTTTTCCCTGAATGATCATCCCCATTTTCTTTCTGGTCACTCATTCTTCAAAACTCTTAGAAATGGCTGTTACTAAATATTTTTGAGGGGAAGGAAAAGGTAGGCAAGAAAAACTGGGTTAAATGGTTCTGTGCCTCAGCTCCCTGAGAATCAGCAAATGGCAGCCACCAAATGCACACATCAAAGCCAGCATGACTGTCCCAAATGCAAGAGGATAGAAGCCATCCAGGACACTTGGGTGAGCCAATAAAACAGGGACTCCTCAGGTCTACCTCCAAAGAACCTCAAACATGCCAAGGGAGGGCAAAGATTCTATTCAAGAGTTGGCATGATAGATCTGTCAAACCTACCCAGCTACAGGCAAGAACAAGGAGCCTTGCTGCTCTGAGCAGTGCAGAAAGTCCCCAGTCCCCAGGAGAGGATGTTAAGGACCACACTTACCTTGTAATACTGCCCCATATTGACTGTTGGGGGTGGGTACTGCCCTGTGCTCTGCTGGCTCGGCATCCGCTGCCCAGGATAGTTGGGAGACGTAATAGGTCTTGGAGGGTTGGGGGTTGGGTACTGACCAGGTTGGGTTGGGAACTGGCTATTTGGTCCGTATTGCTGGTTTCCATAGTTGGGCTATTCCCCAAAAGAGACAGGAAAAGAGGGAGAGAATGATTGTCAAAGGCTGGTGGCATCTTACACAATGCTGAGGAAGACAGAATAACCACCTGTTGAACAGTGTTAGATATTCATTCCCAGCTTCACCTTGTAACCTATGCTAATTTCCTATGAGTGTCCTTACAATGAGTAAACCAATCCCACTTATTCCTGAAGACCGACCAGCTCATGTCCCATGTTCCCCCTTCCAACCAATCTCTCCCTCCTCTGAACTCATTCAGCACAGACCTACTGTCTGTACCACTAAAGATCTCTGATTGTTTTATACACGTTAGTCTTTTCTTCCCCACTAGATTTTATATTCCTGGAAAGCAAAAGCTATGATAATCCTTGTATAATCCCTACTGTGTAGAATAATAACAATAATAATAACAGGCAGCATCTCTAATCCAGAGCTTCGATGGTTTTAGAAAGTGTTTTATGTATGTTATCTCATTTGATCCTTACAATAACCCTGGGAAGTCAATGTTATCATTATCCCCTCCCTATTTTATAGATGAAGAAACTTCTCTGAGAAGTTAAGCCACTGCCCCCATTACAGAGCCGGGAGCATCTCAAGTGACATTCAAACCTGGGACTCCAAAGCCAGCGCTCTGTTTACCATGTCACTTAGACGTCTAGCACATCTCTGGGAGTAAGGTTTTTATGAAAGGACGCATTTAAGACCAGAAAATCTTCTATTTTTTACCTAACTACTTGTGTTGTTACAAGTGACACCCATTGATTACAGTGAAGACACAATGTCTCTGTGGTGGCAGTAATCTCCAGGGGGCGCAAGTGACAAACCTTGCCTGGTACATGAATGTGCCTGGTGTCACCCCACGCCAGCCCCCTCCCCCGCCCGTGTGGGGCTTGGCACATGGTGATTACAAACACTGGTTGATTGATTTCCATGGAACTGAGTAATAGGATGGAGTTGTGGAACCAGGTCAGGCCAATCCTTGGGCTGTGTCCACAGCAGGGGACATGAGGAACCCACTCTGCTTGGCACTCCCTACGTGGGTGGCACTTTGGAGAATGTCGAGGTTCTTTTGGATTGTACCTGGGTTTGTATTAATGTAGAGAACTCCTAGTGAGGAACTTCCCTTCACCAAAGCAGAAGAGCTCTGGTTCTGAAATTTATAGTTTGTTTTTTTTTGGATTTTTGCAGGGCAATGAGGGTTAAGTGACTTGACCAGGGTCACACAGCTAGTAAATGTCAAGTGTCTGAGGCCAGATTTGAACTCAGGTCCTCCTGAATCCAGGGCTGGTGATTTATCCACTGTGCCACCTAGCTACCCTATAGTTTTTTTTAATTGCGGGGGGGGGGGGCAGAGAGAGGAGTTTAAGAGATTCGATGACTCACCCAGGGCTAAACAGTAGGTGTAAAACCATTAAAGATCTATATTAGAAATACTAGCTGCTCTTATTCTTATTAGACACAGTACGGTATTATAAAAGGAGACTGGAACCTGGTTTTCCCTGATTCTTTGTCTACTATGCAATGCCATCTGTCTTTAAATTTAAAATAATTAACTGAAATCATAAATGATATTTTCCTAAAAAAAAAAAAGTTTCTTGATATATTATTTATTTGTTTGTTTGTTTTAAGTGAGGCAATTGGGGTTAAGTGACTTGCCCAGGGTCACATAGCTAGTAAGTGTTAAGTGCCTGAGGCCAGATTTGAACTTAGGTACTCCTGACTCCAGGGCTGGTGCTCTATCCACTGCACCATCTAGCTGCCCTGATATATTATTTATTTGAACATTCTTTTCTTTTTAAATTTTGAGTTCCAAATTTTCTCCCTCCCTCCCCCTTCCCTTCACTGAGAAGGTAAAGCAATATATCATCAATTATACATCTATCATCAACAATGCTGAACCTCAATTCAACCAAACTCTCACAGTAAACCTACTCAATTAAAAGAATTAAATAATTGCAAGACTGAATGATTTTAACTCCAAATCTCTAAACTTTTTAGTCATTTCTTCTTTCTAAGGCTCCATCAGGAATCTTTGTTCTCATCCTCTTTCCCCACTTTATGGACAAGTTATTACTTAATGAACAAATTATTTATTATGCTTGAAATTATTTCTAATAATTCTAATAATTAATATATCTTAATGGTAATTAATAATTAATGGGGGCAGCTAGGTGGTGCAGTGGATAGAGCACTGGCCCTGGAGTCAGGAGGACCTGAGTTCAAATTCAGCCTCAGACACTTAACACTTATTAGCTGTGTGACCCTGGGCAAGTCACTTAACCCCAATTGCCTCACCCAAAAAACCCAAAACAAAACAAAAAATTAATAATTAATGGGACAGCTAGGTGGTTCAGTGGTTAGAGAACCAGGCCTGGAATTAGAGAGATCTGAGTTCAAATCCTGCCTCAGATACTTACAAGCTGGGTGACCCAGGGCAAGTCCCTTAACCCCTAAATGCCTCAGTTCTTCATCTGTAAAACAGGGCCACACTGGAGAAGCAAATGGCAAATCACTCCAGTATCTTTGCCAAGAAAACCCCATGGATAGCTGTCTATGGTATCCCATAGAATTGGACATGACTGGACAGCATCAACTAATCAAATAATTAATAACCATTAATTGACCTCTTCTGCCTCCACCATTTTCTATTCACCTAGCTTGCTAACACTCCTTCCGGCCTTCTTGCTGTCCCACACCTGCCGGCCTTCCCTGCATTTAGAATTTTGTTCCCTGATCTCTCCTCATTGAGCCATTGCCCCATGGCTGGTCCATGTCGTTGGCTTGTAGTCCTTTCCCAGGGCAGAATGCTGCTGCTCTGACAACCTCTGGGCAGGTAGAACTTGGCTGGTCTGTAGCAGGTTATAGGCCAATGAGGGAGCCCTGGGTCAAAGGGCAGCATGATTTCTGTAGCTTCTACTTCCACCCATCAGTCAGGCACATCACAGGCACAGTATGAAGGAAAGCTGAGGTGACTGCACATTGGAAAGACTGCGGGGATGGGGAGGGGGTGCCACTCATGAGACTTTTCAAGTATTTTCTGAGATGTCTAGGTGGTGTGGCAGATAGACTGCTGGGCATGGAGTCAGGAAGACTTGCTGACTGTGAAAGTCCCTTGACTTCTATCTGCCTCCGTTTCCTCAACTTTAAAATGGGGATAATAATAGCACTTACCTCTTGGAGTTGTTGTGAGGCTCAAATAAGAGATGTGTAAAAAGCCTTAGCCCAGTGCCTGGCACACAGTAGGTGCTACACAATTGCTTATTCACCTCACCATGTCATTTAAATTAGAGATTAGACGTACTGTGCATTGATCTAGAACTAAGTCTAATTAGCAGAAGTTACAGGGAAGCTAATTTTTTTTTTTTGTTTTGCTTTAGGGAAGCTAATTTTGGCTCAATATAAGGAAGAACTTTCAAATAACCAGAACTTCCCAGTAACGGAATAGGCTTCCAGGGGAGGTGGTGAGCTCTCTGACACTGGAAACGTTCAGGCAGAGGTGTCAGAGATGCTAGAGGGAGGATGCCTGAAAGGGTTGGGGAGTTAAGGTCCCAAAGAACTCTACATTTTATGATAAGAAATTGCAAAAAAAAGGAGGTCACTGTTCTGAGTTGGGGGTGGGGCAGGGAGGCAGCACAAGTCTGGGAATACTTAGGGAAGCAGAGAATGCTCTGCCCATATCAAGCACTTAATAGCCATGAAGTGCTGTTTAATGAAGACAATGATTAATTTACTAAAAATAATGGGTCACCACCAGCCCCTCTTGCCTGACAGTCAAAAACCGGTGAGGAAGTCATTGGGTGGCACCTCCTGAGTTCACATCAGGCTAATTACAGCAGACACCACTACTCGGCTATTGTCCTTTTCAGCCTTTCCCACAGCTGGTTTGTTTCTGAGGAGCTAGCCGGGCAAGGAGACGTGTCTGGGCTCAAACGACTGTGGGCACAGAGAAGACGAATGAGGAAGGGGGGAGGGAAGAGTTCCCACAGAGCTCCGGTGATGTAAGTGGATAGGCAAAGAATCCATGGCACTCTACAGAGAAGGGCCGCAGGGAGCAGATGCCTTCTCCTAGGGTGGCACTGATGGGAGCGGGTGGCATTTGTTAAGCATCTTCTATGTGCTGGGCGCTGTGCTGAGCTCTGAGGACTAAAAGGAAAGCAAGAAGGCCGATGGCATGGCCTCCTCTTTCTGAGTCCAGGGACTTTGAAACAACCTCCCCTTCTTCAGACACGGCCTGGCTCTCTCCTGATGCCTCCTCTACTCCCCCCACTCTGAGACACGGGATCTTAGGGCTGACAAGAAGGCGAGGAGCCTTACACCCTCGTTACCAAGCAGTTTCATGTCTGACTCTATTACGTGTCCATATTCCACATTAATGTGAATCCATTCACAGGTCCCTCTTTATCACTCTGAGTTCACAGAAGGAGCAATCTTCTCTGGGTAGATGTCGACACAGGGCATAACAGGCCTTTAGGATTTGCAGAGTGCTTTTTTTGTATGACATTTCATTTGGTCCTCACAACCACCCTTGGAGGTAGGTGCTATTATTATCATCACTATTTTACAGTTAAGGAAACCAAGGTTGGGAGAGTTTAAGTGACTTGCTCAGGGTCACAGGGCTGGTAATGATTTGAACTCAGATCTTCTTGACTCCAAATCCAACAGCAGCTGCCTGATTTGTGGTCAGTATGTTGTCTAATAACCACTTTTAGATAATAATGATTTACTCATCCTTCAAGTTCCATCTCTCAATGAACTCCCATCCCTTTTCTGATATACCTAACAATCCCTTAATTTGTGTAGCAGTTTGTACTTTTCAAAGCCCTTGAGGTCATCTGATTTTCCTAATAGCAGTGCAAATTAGGGAGAATGAGTTTTATCATCCCCCTTTTACCGGTAAAGAAATTGAGGCTCAGAAAAGTTAAGTGACTTAGCCAAGGTCTCATGGCTAGTGAGCATCAGAACCCAGTCTAGAACCTAGATCTCCTGACTGTTGTTCTTCTTTCCCCCATTCTAGGGGATCACAAAAGTCTTTCAGATGCCCAGCATAAACACAACGAATTCCTCCTGCCCAGGTCCTCCCTCATCAGTGTGTTTCCCTCCCTTCTCCTGCTCCCAAATTACTCACTTCTCCTGGGTATGGTCTCTTTATGCTCTGGATGGGAAGAGACTGGGGTCGGGGGCCTGGATAGGCCTGCTGCGGCATTCTCTGTCCGTGCGTGCTGAAGGGGCTGATCCCAGGAGGCCGGGGCTGGTTCATGCCCATGGGAGGGCCACTCATATTGGTGGGTGTAATGCCGGCAGGCATGTTGGTGGGGTTCATGCTCCCACCCATGGAGGCAGGCCCTCGGGGCCCGGGCTGATTCATGAACTGGCTGTTGTACGCCTGAGTCGGACCCATCTGGAAAGAGGAACACACCTTCAACGGGAGAAGAAGAAGAAGAAAAAAAAAGGATAAAATGTGACATGCATTGAAAGTGTGCGGGAAGGAGGGATGAAGGGGAAGGAAGCCAAGGGATGAGGGGTGGGAGATGGGGTGCATTTTCCTGAGTTGCTGCCGTCCCTTTCCCAGGTCTCTGCGGTCAAAGAAAGGTGGAGAGTTACCAAAGGTAAAGGGAGAACAGGGACCATCATGCTGTGGGCATCCCAGCCTCATCCTTTCCAAAGTCCCCAAAGAAGAATGGGAGTAACTCCAGCAGTGGAGAGTTGGAAGGGCTGGTCGCCCCCATGCACAGGCAGCATTCTCAGGGGCAGGCAAGCGGGGAAGGTGGAGGGGAGGGGAGAACGGTGAAGTCTGGGGTGGGCTGGGGGGGCGGGGAAATGGGGTGTGAGTGACTGGGTGGGCAAGTGGGTGATGCGCAATGAGCGGATGGAGGTGGGCCACGGGCCCGAGGCATGGACACACTACACTGGTGAGAACAAAGATGGGCTGTCCAGCTAAGCGACACCTTGAACCCCCCATTCCTGAGGGCCGAAGCTGGGCCTGCTCTTGATCCTCAGTCAATAGGAGAGCACAGAAAATCCACAAAGCTTGTCTCAGCCACAAATCTGAACTCCCTTCCCCTTCCAAACTCATCCGGAATAGAGTCTGCCTGGTACACATCCCCTCCCTTGGGCCACTCTATTGGTCCCCGTCCTATTTTCTGGTATACGCTTTCCTCCCTTCTCACACCTTAAACCAGGGCCTAAAAGCATTGATGTAAGGGCCTGGATGGCTCAAGTCCTAGAATGATTGGGACAGGGCAAGAGCTCAGAGTGAACGGGTGAGATGAGAACGGAGCCCCCCCACCCCAATATGCTATAACATGGTGAAGACAGAGGCTGGAGGGGTAGTCAGAGAGCCTATGATGTGGATACACAAACGCAGCCCAACATGCATAAACACACGCAGATATTGTCACTCTACTGAAGGAGTCAGCCCCTGGTCTCGGTGCTTTGCTCTTAAGGACAAAAAAGGGGTGAGGGGAGGCAGAGACCCTTACCGGTCCATACTGGTTCATGTCCTTGTTCTGGGTCTCCTGGAGAGCTGCTACCGTGGCAGTGGCTGTGGCTGTGGCCGTAGCTGCTGCTGCTGCCACTGCAGCTGCTGCCGCCGCCGCTGCTGGCTGAGTAAAGTCTGCGGGTGGCCGGGTGTGAGGAGGGATCCCCATGCCCGCAGGGGCATTGGGACCACCAGGGTAACTGCCAGGGAGAGGAGAGAGAAAGGGTTGAATACAGCTGGCAGAGGAGGGAGAGAAACAGACCCTATGATGGATGGGGTAAGAGCTGGACATGGGCAAGGTTGACTCAGGTATGGAGACATTTGTTTAAATTCCCAGTGGTATGAGGCAGAGAAGGGAGCCACTCTAGGGGTAGATATCATGATACTTGGAGGGTTAGAAGACTAGAGGATATAGACTTTGCTCTACCCCAATTCACAAATCCTAGCGGCAGGATGGGGCACTGGAATGAGCACTGGCCTTGTAGACACAAGTGAAGGGGGGAAAGGGACAAACACCTATTAAATACATACTCTATGCCAGGCATTGTGCTAAGTGCTTTACAGATATTGTCTCACTTGATTCCCACAATAATCCTGCAAGGCAGGTACTATTATTATCCTATTTAACAGTTGGGGAAACTGAGGTAGAAAGCGATTAAATGACTTGCCCAAGGTCACACAGCTAGGAAGTATCTGAGGCTGCATTTGAACTCAGGTCTTCCCAACTCTAGGCCCAGCACTCTCTCTACAGTGTCACTTGGCTGCCTCTAGGATTTCATTACTGGTTTGGATACTTAATGCTTGTGTGATTTTAGGTAAATCATTTAATATTTCTGGGCCTCAGTTTCCCCATCCATAAAAGATGAGGACTGTACTATATGGCCTCTAAAGACGCTACTAGCTCTTATACCATGATTCTGTGAGCCCATAAATTCCTTCCCACCTATGATTCTTGGAGCACAAGACAGAACCACACTATACATTTACTGAGTTATATCTAGCCTTAAAAAAAAATTTTTTTGGGGGGGGAGGAGAGGTGATGTATCCATATAAAGGTGGGCCCAGAGCCAGGAAGATCTGGGTTTAGATCTTACCTCTGACCCTTACTGCCTTGGTGACTGTGGGAAAATATCACTTAACTCCTTTGACCTTCTGACAAGTATTTGAGAGCATAAATTACAGGACGGTTTCAATTTGCTTTAGTGAAGGGAATTTCCACAATGGGCGCGCCTAGACCCACAAACTCACTGGACCATGTCATACTGACATGGCCATTAACAATTCGGGATGTAACCTGTGCTATATTCACAGCCAGCGTCCCACTAGGATTCTGGTGGAAAGAGCATGGAGTTCAGAATTGGAATTAGTGGGCTCTAAATCCCCGATGGAACACTCCCTCAACGTGTAGTCACAAGGGGTTCATTTACCTTCAGAGGCACTTTCCTTGACTATTAAATAGGGAGAGTAACTGCTTCCATTACCCATCTCACAGGGTTGTTGTGGGGACAGGACATTGTAAACAGTCTAGGGCTATGTATGTGGGAGCTGCTATTATTCTATTAGGCCTTGTAGGTTTATAAGGGCATAACTTGTGTCCTAAGGTAGTTTTGTATTTTGAAAAGTCTCTCAGTTGTCTGATAGAAAAGGAATCAAGGGGCAGCTAGGTGGCACAGTGGATAGAGCACCAGCCCTGGATTCGGGACTACCTGAGTTCAAATCTGGCCTCAGACACTTAACATTGACTAGCTGTGTGACCCTGGGCAAGTCACTTAACCCCAATTGCCTCACTAAAAAAAAAAAAAAAAAAGAAAAGGAATCAAATGCCATTGTGCCGGGCTGGGCGGCGGGGAGTTATATCCCGGGACCAAAAATGAAAGTTTCTCAGGAATGCTCCCTGTCCTAAAAAAAAAAACACTGTAGGCAGCGACCTATGAGGATCACCCTCACTCTGCTAGAACTGATGAAGAATACAGGTCTTGGAGGGTAGGAAGTGCAAGGGAACAACAAACACCAGGTCCCCCCCTTCCCTCCCTCCCTTTGCTAAAGTACCTTCCAAGAGAGGACTGTAAATCACAGAAATTGTACAGGACACAAGAAGGATTGTCCTGTGAGTGTGTGGGGGGGGGGGGGCAGGGAGGGGGAAGGAGAAGGTGAAAGATCAAGAAGTGTGTTTTTTTATATTCATTAATCTGTAAATAAAACTCTAATATTTTTTTAAAAACATAATCGTTATTGACCATGAACCTCTCTGATGACCTAAGGCAAGAACTGAGCTATCAATCATGCTAATGACTGCCTATGTGCCCTTAGGAAAGTCACTTAACCTCTCAGGTTCCATTCCTTCAGATGGAAATAGAGGGGCTGAATTAAATATCTCTAACTATAAACCTATGGTCATCTAGGCAATGAAATAGGTTGATTAGCCCTATAGGCTCAGAGTATTGAAGAAATCCAAAGTGGGGACAGGTTTCCTATGGTCCCATGCACAGGTAGGCCCACTCCTGGTGAGTGGTGTCACTTTCATAGCCTGTCCAACTCATAGAATGAAAAGGTCTAAAAATACACACAGTGGGGGTGAGTTAAGACGCTTTAGGAGCTGACACCACAACCTAGAAGGGAGAGAGCAGTGGCTTGAATGTCTGCCACATCCAAGGCATGACTGATGAATGCAAAAACCCACACATTTGTGAAACACTTACAGTGTGCCAAGCCCTGTGCTAAACTCTAGAGATGCAAATACAGAAGCAAGGACAGTCCCTGCCCCCAAGGGGCTTACATTCTAATGGGGAAAGTCACACGGGTAGGTGAATGATAGTCAGGAAAACAAACAAACCAACCAACCAACCAATCAACCAACCAGTTGCTTCCTTTATCTTGGGGAAACTTCCCCTGGAGATGTTCGTGCCTTTTCCAGCTTCTTGATTCCTTTCTCTGACCTGAAACCACAGGCTCCCTGAAAGCTCTGAGATTTTATTCCACAAGCAAACCTTGTTCCTAATTCCTCAAATGAGAAATCACATCAGCATTTTCATCACCTCCCAGAATCTTAAAGTTGGGAGAGATCAAAAGGATCCCCTGCCTGGTAACATCCCCGATAAATCATCACCCAGCCTCTACTCAAAGATTTCCAATAAAGGAAAACTCATTGCCTCTGGGGGCATCCCATTCAGTTTTTAAACAGGTCTAGTTTTTAACAACTTATCCCTCAGAGAGAGAGACACACACACACACACACACACACACACACACACACACACCCCCCTTCCCCTCTCCAACTTCCACCCCATTGCTTGTGGTTCTGCCTTCTGGGACCAAGTAAAACAAATCTATTTCTTTCCCGCCATCTCTCTGATGTACTCTCTACATCTTCAAGTTTGCTTTTCTCCCAATTCCTTCACCAGTTCTCATCTGGGAGGGTCTCCAGTCTCTTTGCCATCCTGGTGCCCTCTGCTGGACCTGTTCCAGATTGCCCATGTCCTTCCTAAAATGTGGTGCCCATAAATGGACACAATATTCCAGACATAGCCTGATCAGGGTAGAGTACAGAAGGCCCAGAACCTGGACATTATGCTTCTATCTGTGCAATTTAATTATTTTGTTAGCTTTTTTTTTTTTTACTTCATGTCACAGAGCTGATTCATATTTCACTGCAGTCCAAGTACAGCAGATAGAGCACAGGACCTAGAGTAAAAAAAATCTAAGTTCAAATCTGGCCTCAGATACTTCCTAGCTGTGTGACCCTGGGCAAGTCCTTTAACCTTATTTGCCTCAGTTTCCTTATCTTTAACATGAGCTAGAGAAGGGAATGGCAAACCACTTCTGTATCTTTGCCAAGAAAATCCCAAATGGGGTCATAAAGAGTTGGACATGACTGAATTTTTTTTTTTTTTTACAAAAACTACTGTCTTATCCATACCTCCCCATGTTGTATTTATAAAGTTGCAGAACTTTATTAGCTACAACCCATTATTCTAATGTGTCAAGGTCTTTTCAGATCTGGATTCCCTTACCCAACAGATGACCTACCCCTCTAAAATTCACAGAAAGTCACACGCCATCTATGCTTTCATCAGGGGCTTATTGTCTTCTCTAGACCAAAATCTGCATGACATTTCAGCTTCCTGGATCCTAGGCTGATACTGAGGTTTACGGTCAATAACGATTTTGAGGAAAGGAAGGGAGTTATTACTGTCGTGACAAACTCTACATGAAACTGGGCGGGCGCTGGCTTGGTGTGACACTTCTGTAAGGACACCAAGCCCAAGCCCAAATGGTCTGGTCTAGCATATGCCATTGACCTTCAGGGTCCCCTGTTCTCACCTGCCCCCGAACCCTCCACTGCCCGCGTAGTTGGGCCGCCCATACATCCCCTGCTGGATGTAGGGCTGAGTGGAGCCCGCCTTGGCTGAGAACTGCTGCTGCTGTCCAGCAAACTGGGGGGAGTTGATGCCAGGGTTGTTGGTCGTCATTCCAGATGCCATGGGGTTTCCGCCGGGATTCATAGGATTGTTGGCATTGGCCATGGGGTTTCCTAGGACCTGTGAAGAAAAATAATGGTCATACTGGTAACCAAAAGGGGGAAGAAGGAGAAATGAGGAGGAAACCTAAGAGGGAAGGAAGAAGGAAGAATGGCCCGGGGGAGGTGGACAAGGAGGGGAGAAGTATTAGACTGTGCCTCATGCTGGGCCCTGATTTACTGAGAGGGCGTGACAGACTGAAGATGAGGATTTGTCAGTCTAAATAACCAAAGGCTGAGAGAAGATAGCTTTGAAACCTGTAGAACTGTGGCTATGGCAGTCAACAGCTCCCAAAAGATGGGGGAGAAGAGGTCTTCTTTGAAACTCAAGTAAGGTATATATAGAATAAAATGAAGGAGTTTGGGGGTGGGTTTGGGGTTTGTTTGTTTGTTTGTTTTTTGCACAGCAGACCATAAACTTCATGAACTTATTACCCTCAAGGAGACAGAAAGGTCTTCCCAGAGAGTTTAGACATATTTCTGAATGTCAGAGCCATGAATGGCGACTGAGAGGAGGTAAGACTCTCTAAACTAGCAGCTAATGTCAAGAAGGACAACTGAGCCCTCCATCAAGACTGCTATTGAGGACAGAGTCCTGGGCCCAGTGGACCATGGCCTAACCCTGCAGAGCATGTCCAATGTTGCTATGCTAATTCTTTCTTTTTAAGCAAGGTGCTCTAGGGAGGGAACTGTGGTTTATACTTCTGCATTTCTCCACAGTGCCTAGCACAAGATTGAGGAAACAATAGTTGTTCAATAAAGATTTGGTGATTGATCAAGAGAAGAGAGGGACACAGGAGGGATGGTGGAAAGATTAGTATGTAGAATAGGATAGGATATGCTTATTCCCAAAGGTTTAAGTCACTTGATTTTGCAGTAGTCAATCCACAAGCAGCTTAGTCAAAGAAGGTCTTCCAAAGGGCATTCCCTTAGTCCATCCAGTGCTTCACATGGCCAGTGACAATTGGGACACTGTGCTTCTCGTGTGGCCCAAGTGAGTTTCATTTGGGGCAAGGGACTAACACCTACTAGACAACCATCCCGGTCATATCAAATCAATGTCAAGTGCTCTAGACCTGATCCACAGTGTAATTGAAGATCACCCTTCCCTTTGGAGCAGGAATACTTCCTGATAGGAAGGCAAACAGGGGCAGGGCCGGATGATGGGAAAAGGTTTCCCCAGTGCCGAGTCCTGGCTGAATGAAAGAGTACTAGAATGTACTTAGACCAAAGTATTTCCTAGCTAGATCTCATCCTGGTGGCCTAAGGATGGCATTCCAAGTCCCTTGGAATGTTGGGATGTCAACTAGGGGATTTTCAATAACTATGAAGGGTGAAGGAAGAATCAAGGGAGGGACAAGAGTCAAACTCTTACCTGGCTCTGGGACGTGTTAGTCACTCCCCAAACAGTAGTGACCACGGAAAGGGATCCTGGTGGCTGGTTGGTGTTCTGCTGCCAAGGAACAGAGTCATAGGGGAACGACCCATCACTGTAGGAGGAAACAGAGATATGGGGGGGACGACAGTTCTTCAGGGTATCTTGGGTGCAGGGGCTCACTCCCAAGTACAGAGCCTGTGCCTGGGGTTTTGGAGTCCAGCTCCTTAGACCTGAAGCCTAGTATGCAAACACAGACCCTGACATGATGTAGCAGAGATGACCTGCTGGTGCGAATCTGACCTTATTCCTCGATTCAAGACAGAAGAATTCAATCGTTCACCCCTGGATGTAATTCCAAGACTATAAAGGGAAGGAGGGGTGTAGTTCAAGTTAAGCCATATATGAGAACACTGGCCAACACACAGCAAGCCTATGGAAATCTGTTGTCTTGAGCTCTCCCTTTCTGACTCTCTCCCCTGAAAAATCTGGTCTCTAGCTATTCCACAGAAGCCACTGGGAGAGAAGGGCCCTTATGTCAGCCCTGTGCCCTGAGAGAGAGCCAGAGTCCCTAGGATTCTTCTCCAAAGGTGACTTAAATTAATTGCCTAGTTCTGGAGTCATTGCCTAAACCAATAGAAAAGAGCAGAAGTTGATAACTGCTATATAAAACCAAGGGCTTTCACAGCCAAGTAGTTATTGTATGAAGGGCAGTGGGAGAAATAAAATCACAGAGAATTGGAGATAAAGTGTCCTCAGAAGTCATCTACTCAACAGTGGTAAATGTAGGTGATGTAAAAACAAAAGATATCAATAAAAATTTATTTTAAAAAATCATCCAGTCTGATTCCTCCCCTCCCTCTGTTTACAATGAAGAACACTGAGGTTCAGAGAGGCCAAAGGACTTGGGACTGGTCTTAAAACTGTTTTCATCTCGGTTGATTCTCTGCACATGAACTTTCAATGGCTCCCCAGTGCCTATAGGATGAAGCCAAAATCCTGTGGCTTGACATTCAAGAATCTCTGTAACTGGATCACTATCTACATTTCCACTCTTCACCTCCTACTTCTTTCCTACGTTTGCCAAATGTCCCATTCATATCTGCTCCTCCTTACTCTGATAATTCTTCAACATATATTCATTTTCACATATTGTAAACACCTGTATGATGTCCCATTCTGAATGTGAAGAGATGCTATTTCCCAGGGACTGATGGGCAGTGAGAATTTTCTCCCCTCTAGTCAAAGGGGGCTATTTTAACCTCAATTCCATTTCCTCTGGCATCCCTTCGTTTGCTCTCCATTTCCCAGATCATGCCCTCATCACTTCATACCTCGGATACAGAAGCTATTGGTTTCCCTGCCCTTAACTAAGCTTTCCCCTCCTATTCATGATACACACTACTGCCAGATTCATTTCCCTTAAATTCTCCTTAGTACAATCCCATTCTTCCTTCCTAGGCAAGAACCTTCATTTGCTCCTGGATGCCTTCAGAATCAAAGCCAATTTCCTTGGACAGGTATCGGAGGTCTTCCACAATTTGCCCTTCAACTCTATCTTCAAAATTCTTCCCTATAGAACCCCCTGAACATTCTAACCTTTGCTTATTTTGGTTCTCCTTAGCTGGAATGTCCTCTCTCATCTCATGACACGTTATTCTCCTTCACACATTCTATGATCCAAGCAAAGGGGCCTTTTTTCTGTTCCTCTGTCTCTCTCTCTCTCACACTCACTCACACACACACACACACACACACACACACACACACACACACACACGATATAGGCACTCTCTCAAGTCTAGAACATCCTCTCTCCTTTTAGAAATCCAAGCTTCCTTCAAGCCTCACTCCCATTGGTAACTGCCCATACCACTGTCAGGAAGGTCCAGGCCACCATACTTTACTCCCTCTGCTATGGACACCAATGACCCCAACGATCTCGTAAGAACCTTGTGAGGACTACTTTTTTAGAACAAAGCACTCCTCCCTGGACCCACTCCCCTTTGTGTGCAGTCACCCCAACTATAATGTAAGCTCTTGAAGAAGGCAGAGACTATACCTGCTTTTGTATTGGTGTTCTCAGCACATAAACACTGTCTTTGGTACGCAGTGAATGTTCGACAAATGTGTTTCCATTCATTCATTCATTCATTCATTCATCCTTTCCTGATCTCTCTGATTTCCTCCAGGGAAATTACCTAGTAATTACTTTGTATCGATTTGACTAAATGTTGTTTCCCTAAAACAGAATGTAAGCTTCTTGAGGTAATGTTCTGTCTTTGTATCCCCAGAGCCTAGAAGGTGTCTCAAATAGGGTAGGCACTTAATAGATGCTTACTTATTAGGGAAATATTACCACTTCTTCAAAGCCAAGCTTGATTCCCAAGGCCTCTACAATAACATATCTTATCTGCACCACTTGGCACTCATTGTGTGCAGCCTTGTTTAGCTAATCATCTTTTTGGTCTATATATCTAGGATGCCCTTGAGGGTAGAGACAGTGTTTTGGAGAGTTTTGTATTCTTGGCCTTTGTTCTGGATATGGTGGAGAATAATAGTTTGCAATGGATGAAAAATTGTCTGCCAGGCCTCTAGAGAGAGGGACTAGGTGGATAGAAACCAGAGTCCCTAAATATTCCGATAAAGATGACTTTATAAATGTATTCCCACCAGAAACATAGGAATTGATATCACTGGAGTTGTCCCCCCACACCCCCCAAAAGAGAAAATAACTTGGACCAGACCACTTGAAAGTTTACTAGTCTGATTAAAAGACTTTGGGCAGGAGAGAGGTGAGCTAAGTATAAACACCAAACAGATCATCTTCCTTGGTTTAACTAATCTGGGCCAGTCACTCAACTACAGTATGAAGGCCCTTGCAGAGACCTGGTATGGGGGGAAAGGGTTAGCTCACCCTTGCAGGAAATTTACATGGGGATCAGGTGACTGAGCATGAGTTTTAAATGTTATTTATCATGCTCTTTCCTGCCTTCCCCAATCAATGCCTTTCTCCCTCCTTTCAGACATCAGTGTTGGCACCCATGTCTAAGTCCAATCTGGACAGGAATATTTTTTTGCAGCACCCTCAATAATCCATCATCTGACTCTGTCTGAAAATATGAACTAAATGGATAACCCACCACAGATGGAGACAGATTGTTTCACTATTTGCTAATTAGTTCCACTTATTGTTAGCAAGTTTTTTCCCAATATCCATTGGAAATGTGGCTCTCTGCAACTTCAAATACACTGCTCCTAGTTCTACTCTCTGAGGGCAAGGCAACTAAGGCCAATCCTTTTTTGATCTTGATAGCCCTTTAAGTGCTTACCAAGTTAGCACATCTCCCCTAACGTCTTTTTTTCCTCCAGGCTAACCATTCACAGTTCCTTCAATTTACTTCTGCAAGGTATAATCCTTTGGGTCCTTCACCATCCTGGTTGCCCTCCCGTGGGAAGTCCAGTTGATCCATGTCCAAGAACCATACACAATGCTCAGCAGATGAGGTATGACCAGGATATGTTTCAGTGGAACTATGAATAGAGAACCTAGCGCCCTTGTGTGTCCATATCTTATTGAGAACTCCAAAATATGACCCATGGCCTTTTGTCCTTGGGAAGATACTAATAGCTATTATCAAGGCAGTAGATGGTATGCACTGAATACAAATGCAGAGAGAGAGAGAGAGAGAGAGAGAGAGAGAGAGAGAGAGAGGAGAGGAGAGGAGAGGGGGGGAGAGAGAGAGAGAGAGGGAGAGGGAGGAGAGAGAGAGAGAGGAGAGAGAGAGAGAGAGAGAGAGAGAGAGAGAGAGAGAGAGAGAGAGAGAGAGAGAGAGAGATGATTGTGGACTAAAGAAGGCTTCTTGGGAGAGGTGGGTCTAGAGGATTGTGTATTATCTGGATTGTATGAAAGGAGGGAGAAAGGCATTGATTGGGGAAGGCAGGAGAGAGCATGATAAATAACAATGCAGTGACTTTTACCAAGTGCCTCACCCCTCTGGGAAACCCAAGGACACCAAGCCCATCTCCTGCCACCTCGAGTTGAGATCAGGCTCTGTGTACTTGTCCCTATCTCCCACACAAGACCCACATGGATTGTGACTAGATCTGCTTGAGCTTGGGCAGATCTCTTCTCTACGGCTCCATTTTCCTGTCTGTAAAATGATGGGGTTGGACCAGAACCGATCCATTTCCCTGGTGACCTCGAAGGAACAGTACATCATCCTTTTCAGGGTAGTCTAGCTTGGGGCTGTAGGAGAGGAAACAAGCCTATGGCCAAGCTGGTCATTTCAGCCAGGATGTACCAGGTTGCCAACTTGGCTCTCTAGAGTGGAGGAATCATTTGAAGCCTACTACTGGATTAAGCTATCAATCAATAAGCAATTATTTAGTAAAAGACAAAAACTTGTTCACCCCCTCAAGCAGCTTACCTTCTACTGGGACCTTGCTTTCTGGGGCAGATAGAAAATTCTCTCCTCTTCTCTCCCAATGTTAAACTTATTACCTGAAATAGGCAGCCTGGTCTGGAAAGGGCCCTGGATTTGGAATCAGAGGGATTGGGTTCCAACTCTGGAAATGTCACTTTTTAAACGATGTCATATTCTTAAGAACCTTTTCCTTGGTTGAGACTCAGTTTCCTCTTTAGGTACCAGGGACTGGTCTAGATAGCAGTTCCCAAACTTTCTGATCCCAAGGCCCTCCGCCTACGGCTTTTGTTTATGTGCTTTACATTTATTGATAGTAACTATATTAGAAATTAAAACAGCTTAGTATTCTTATGAAAATAGTTATGACCTCGTGGATTCCCCACTGCAAGGTTCTTGGGGGTCCCTAGATCACACTCTGAGAACCGTAATAATCTTTCAGGTCTCTTCTGACCTGAAATCTATGATTCTAAATCAGGATTTGAAGCTGAAAAGTCTGAGAAAATTCTGCCCCAGAGATTCGGAATACCCACTTCCTACTCTCTGACCCTAAGGGCCTATAGCAACACTGCAGGTTTTTTCTGGTTCTGAAAAGACCCTTTGAATATTAGGAACCTGGTTGATACCTTTTTACCTAGGTAGGTTGAAGGGTAGAAGGGGACAAAGGGACAAAGGCTGGGTTGTCAGGTTTTCCTCCCTGAAAACTCCCCACACTTCCCCCCCCCCGCCTTTTTTGGTGACAAATCATGGAATATAATATATAACTCTTTTATCAATTAATATGAAAGGGGACATAAAAGCATAGGAGATATTTCTTTGATTTGTTTTTAATTGGGAAAAGAGATGGCGGGCATCTGGCTCCACAACCATCTCAGTAAGATAAATTAGCAACAATCTGACTTCTCAACTCCTCCATCTTCATAGTCCTTTCTCCCTACAAACTCAGGCCACAGCAATACACAATTCCCAAACACCCTAGGCTCCCACTTCAGTCAGTTGCAGCCAGTCTAGCTGTCCATTTAAAAATGCAACACCTGGGCTCCTAAGGTAAGATCCCATTTGCCCTCGTGGCTAGGGAAGCCAAACCCAGGGCTGGTTCAGGGGATCAGGGACCAGTCTAAGGAGCATCACACTCAAAGGGGGGCAGTCACTCCTGGAGAGGAAGGAGGCAGCTGCTTAAACAGCACAAGCCTTGGGAAGGTATGGAGGAGACAGGAGGGAGGTTCTGAACCCCAGGTCATCTGGGAATTCTGTAAGGGGCTTACACAACAGAATTCAAACAGCAGCACTGATAGGTCCCAGTGTTCCACCAAGCCACAGGTGTTGTGAGCCTTCATTTTTCTAGGTGGAAAAATATCCCTTTTCCAGTCCCATCCCATTTCTACCCCCACCCCCATACGACCAACCATTTTCAGCTGTAATTATGGCCACTAAATAAAGCACCTGCATTTGGGGTGAGAATCCCACAGCCAACAACTAAGTTAGAGACACAAGCCTGGGCTAACCCCGAGGGCACACCCCTCTACACGTGCATGCACACACATACATAAAGGAGGCATGCATACATACACAAGCAGGAGGCATGTACGAACAGGTACGGATCTATATCTGTGTAATTTAACTCCCTCTCGGTAGAGAAACGTGTCCCTGTGCAGGCAGAGGGGCACAAGGTGACGGAGAGGGCCACCTTCCCTGGGGCTGAAGACACAGCAGCTGAGTGGCAGCCCCACCCGACAGTGGAGGTGGCAAGTCCTGTCGGCAGCTCAGGAATCCTCGGCTGGCTCGCTCCAGCCCTCGATCCCCGGGGCAGGGCCCGGCCACGCGGCGACGGTGACAGTCCCTGCTCGGCTGGGTCACCGAAGCCGCCACCTCGGTGTCTGTCTGTCTGTGCCTCACATGCCACCTGTTCTCTCCCCAGAAAGAACCGACTGGCGGAGGCTGGCGGTTTGTTTGTGTTTCCGGAAAGGCTGCCTCGAAGTCCCGCGGCTCCGGCTCGGGGTTAATCTTTATGGCCCGCCAGGGATCAATCGGAGGTGGGGAGCCAGTCGCACGTGGGTCGCGCTGCCACTGCCGCCCCCCGGGGCTCCTGTCGGCCCTGCACCGGGGGCTCCCGCAGCCCCCAGCCGCCGGCCCCCCGATCCACCCGCCCCGGGCGGGCGCACATCCTAGCGGCGGCGCCTTCCTCGGCCCCGGCGATCCCGATCCGCACGCCCCGGCTCGCAGCAGCCACAGCCGCCGCCGCCTCCGCCGCGGTCCCCGGGGAGCCCGCAGCTCATTGTTCCCAGCGAGCCCGGAGCCTCCTTCCCCTCCCTCCGCCTTTGTTCCCGGCGGGGCCGGCAGTGCCCTGGCTCGACTGGGGTGGGAGATCGGGGAGGGGGCTGCCGAGCGAGCGACGAGCGAGCGACGAGCAGCAGCCGCCCCCCGGGGGCGGGGAGAGAGGAGGGGGCTCTGGCCCGGGCCCCTGCGCCACGCGGGCGGCCGTCAGCGGGCGAGACTGACTCACGGGCTGGAGGTGGAGCGGGAGGGAGGCGGCGGCGCCGGGAAAGCTTGGAGGCGCTCGCATTTCCGAGATTGATGGAGTTAATTGACACTCAGAGGGGTGGGGGGACAATTTTGCCTCTTCCCCTAAAGTCACGCGCGCTGGCACACGCACACACACGCGCGCACACACACGCGCTTACTGGAGCACGGCGGCGATGTGCGGTGTGCGCGATTTAAAGAATCAGCAGCGACATAGATTTCCGAGGGTGGGCATAGGGATGCGGGGAGCTTTGGCTCCTGAGTCTGGAGTCTGGGGCGGGGTGGGGGGTAGGGGAACGGGGGAGGAGGGGGCACACACATAGAAGCCCTAGCTTGACCCCACCCCCACCTTTGATCTGATCAATTTTGTCTGGTCTTTCCAGCCAAAGTAGAGAGATCTCCTCAGAGGCAGGAGAGCAGACAGCAAACCAGACAGGATGCTAAAATCAGCGACTGCAGAGGGCAAGGGAGGGCGGGTGGGAAGAAGGGCTGGGGAGGGGCCTGGCTAGGGAAGGGGGAGGAGGAGGAGGTATTGCTTCTCTAAACTTTGAATTAGCCCTCCCCCGGGAGGAGGGGGGAGATGGAAAGCAAGAAGAGGGGAGAAGGTAGAAGGAGGGAGGAGAGGAGGGGAAAGGAGAGGAGGGAAAGGAGAGGGAATGGGGGAGGACTAGGAGGATGGGGAGGGAAGAAGAAAATGGGGGAAGAGGAAGCAAATGGGGAGAGAGAATTGGAGGAAGGAGCAGGATGAGGGTTGGGAGAGTGTTTAAGTTGGTAACCAGGGGACCCACGCTTGACTTGACTCAACAACCCAAACCTTGCATTAAGGCATCTTAAAGGGAATAGTGGTCTCAGGCACTAGCAATGGGTCCAGTGCTAGGCTAACAGAACCCCGATATATGGATGTATGGTGGCTCTGAGAAATCCATTTGCATATGTTACTGCCACATCACATCCTATTCAAACATCCTTGTCTAGTCATAGCTCGTTCAAAGAATGATTCTATGTAACAGCATCACCTAATCACAATTCCGTAGCAGGCTAGCCGTATAATACATCATAGCCTAACCATAAAACCACAGTTTACACCCCCCATACAATCCCATCTTGGCCATATTTGGATGGCCCAATCACCTCCTATATACACCCAAATAACACCATGTCACAACATGTCCTAACACACCCAGAGGAGAAGCAGTTGTGGTGTGTCTATAGTGGATAGAGACCAACCTTGGAGTCAGGTAAACTCCCCGGGGTACTTTGCCCTTAGACCCTATAAATTCAGTCATTTAACCTCCCAGGGCTCCAAGCCTGTCTCTCAAGATGAGTAGGGGGAGGTTCCCACATAGATGAAATTAAAAGTACAATCCTCCCCACCCTATCATATCTAGATAATATCACTTCTCCTTACCTACTTTAAAAGATGCTTATGAGGATCACAATCTCCTTAGTACCCAGCACAATGTCTTGCCCCACAGTGAAGGCTGAATAATCAATCATGATACAGATGCATTCAAGGGCAGCTAGGTGGAAAGTAGATAGAGTGCTGGACCTGAAGTCAGTAAGACTCTTCCTGAGTTCAAATCTGGCCTCAGACACTTACTAGCTGTGTGGACACTGGAAGAGTCGCTTAACCCTGTTTGCCTCAGTTTCCTCATCTGTAAAACGAGCTAGATAAGGAAATGACAAAAGCACTCCATTTTCTTTGCCAAGAAAACCCCAAAGGGGTCTGAAGAGTCAGACATGACTGAACAACAGAAGCAGCACTCTGCATAAGGTGCTAGTCAAACGCAAGGTGCTGTTCTTATATTGTATCAACTCTTAATAAGGTAGGAGTTTCTCCCTCAGGTGATCATTTGGATCCACTGGAGAAAAGGGGGGGGATTAAAAGGGTGAGCCCCCTGGCTGGCCTGATATTATTCTTTCCTCTTCTAATAGCCTCTTTATTTGGGAGAAATAACCAATTCCCATTAAAGGCATTGTCAGGCCCTAATTAATTTCCCTGATACATCTGTACAGGTTCTTAACACACTGCCTATTGAGCAGAGCTTTTGTTGTTACCACTAATGAAACACTGAGCCCAGTGATTGGAGTTGAAGCTCCAACCCTCTTTAATTTCGGTGAGCCATTAGAGAGAGCTTCTCCATCACCACAATTACTGGGGACTATTTCCTTTTCTCCCTGCGGTGAAACTTAGAAACTTGAACATCTAACAGCATATTAGAGTTTTTGTTTGTGCGTCTCTGTTTTAATAGGAAAGAAAAAAAAAAACTAAGTAGAAGAATCCAAGCATTCAGAAAACACTAAAATTGAGGGTGCAGGGGCTGATTTATCCTCAGAACCTCCCTCTTGGAGTAGATACTTTATCTCCTCCAGACTGGAGGAAGAGACCTGTTATTCCTTACCTCTGACCATTGGTGTATCACTGACTTACAAAAGTGACAGAACTCAGTGATCGACCAAGCTTATTATGAAGATGAGAGCTCATTGGAGCCCCAAGAAAGGGCAGTGTTTGGGGTTGAGGATTTGGGGGGTTGTTGCTGTGGTTTTCCTTGGGGCCTTTTCTTTCACCAGGCAGGTAATTGATAAGACTGCAATATCTTCTTAATGTAGATGCTATTGATTCAGAATGTGTGATAATTCCAAGCTGAAATTTACCATCCATGAAGAAAGGATTTACTAATTAAATTAATAGTGTAAACAAGATTTATTTAACCTATTTCAGAGCTCAAATGTTTTAAAATTAAGTTAGCAGCCCCTATTTGCATATGAACAATGTGGGTGGATAATGAATATAATCTCTTACATTTGTATAGTACTTTGATACTTATCTCATTCTATTCCTACAATAACCTGTCAGACAGAGAGGACACTATTAGGTTATTCTCCACTCTCCAAGGCCCTCCATTTTTACAGACAAGCAAATTGAGACTAGGAGAGTTAAGGGACTTATCCAAGGGCATAGAGCCAATTAGGGGCAGAATCATTATCTCCAAACCAAGACTAGCATTCCAATCTATTACAGCCAGGCTTCACTTATGAATGAATGAATTGTAACTGAGTCTAAGTATAACAGGATTCTATTCAAGCCAATAAATACTTACTTAATGCCTACTATGCACAAAGCACTGAATAGATCAGCGATGTTATTTAGTAGTGCTGTGTTGCCATTTGGTCTTACTTACATACAGGCACATACTTAAATGTTACCATCATTCTGTTTTTAAAAACTCCTCTATTACCTAGGTTTGTTCCTCTGAACTGAAATTCAACCTTCTGAATTAGCAAAAGTGTTAAAGTGTTACTCCCCCACCAGGAGCTAGGTGACCCCATTCTAGCCTCCACAGCCCTTACTGCATTACCTTGGGGGCATCTCTGGGACTTGAGTGTCTCATCTGAATAAAGGATTATAATTTCCATACTTTGAACAAGATTATCACAAAGAATGACCCAGCTAGAAGGGGTCACAGAGTATTGGTGACCTGTAACCTGAACAAGAATACTGGGGTGTAGTAACTTAACCTCTCTATAACATGAGTGAGTTAGTCTGCATAAGCAACACCAGCCCCTATACAGTCTTAAAAATTACTGAGGACTCAAAAAAAAAAAAAAAACCAAGAGGGGACGCTAGGTGGTGCAGTAGATAGAGCACTGGCCCTGGAGTCAGGAGTACCTGAGTTCAAATCCGGCCTCAGACACTTAACACTTACTAGCTGTGTGACCCTGGGTAAGTCACTTAACCCCAACTGCCTCACCAAAAAAATCCACAAAAAACAAAAAACAAACAAAAATTACTGAGGACTACTTCTTCCCCAAGAACTTAAAAAAAATTTTTAGGTGAGTTATAGCTATTGATATTTAGACATTAAAACATTTTAGGATTATGTTGAAAAGAGTTTTGACCTCATGGACCGCCACGGGTGCCCAGACCACACTTTGAGAACCAGTTGATATTTAAGGTTTCTTCTCAGATGTAAACCCTAAGAACCTACAGATTTATCTGTGGAATGAAGGCAATGGCTTAGATGACCTCTAAGGTCCCATCTGGATCTTCCAGACCCCCCCCCCTCCATATGCCTTGTCAATAACATTCACAAAAAGCTGTTTTTCCTTCGAATGGCTCCATTGGGAAGTTTTCCCTCATTCTGAGCCCATGTGTTTGTCCTACCTAAAAGTCTCTAGAATTCACATGAAGATGGCTATCATGCCCTCCTAACAGGTTCCTTCCATCAGTCTTCTCACGGCATGCTCTTAAGGCCCTTCCACCATCCTGGTGGCCCTCTTTTGATTCCTCTCCAGTGCTCCAAACTGAACATAATGCTCCAAATTTGGTCTGACCAGGGTAAAGCACAGTAGAGTCATCACTTCCTGTATTCTGGGCACTATACTTTTCTGAAGCAGTCCAAGGCCGAGTCTTTTTGGTTATGCTACTTTGTCACACCGTTAACTCATATGACATTTTCTGTTCACTAAAAATCTCAGACTCACCCTGGCAACCCCCCATTTAAATGTTTATAGAGCAACAGTCTCCATTTTGTACTTGTGAAGTTGATTTTTTTTTTTAAAAAAAAACAAGTTAGATCTGGCTCATTATTCTAGCCTGTCAAAATCGTTTTGGATCCCGACTCTGTCATCCAACAAATTAGCTCTACTTATTTGCTTTGTATCATCTGTAGATCTGATAAGGAAAATGGTAAATGACACAGGGTCAAGCACACATCACAGACGCACTCTGCTGGAGGCTTCATTCCAAGCTGACACTGACTCATTAGTGACAACTGCTCATTGGGCCTGGTCATTTCACCAGTTCTGAATCTACTTAACTAGCGTTACCATCAAGCCCACATCTCTCCATCGTTTGCACAAAGATAGCATGCGTGACTTTGTCAAATATTTTATTGAAATTTAACTAAGCTAAGTTTAAGCCAGGCTAGTAGCTGTCAAAAAAAAAAAAATTAGTTCAGGGTTGGCATGACCTTTTTTTGATGAAGCCACATTGTCTCATCGCCTGTTTCCCTTTCTGGATATTCATGAATCATTCCTTTAATAATGCTATCCATGGTTGTTGTTGTTGTTGTTCTTGTTTTTTAAATAACGTAGATTTTAAAATCAAATATATCAACACATAGTAGGACAACACTTTTTTAAAAAACTGAAATATTTGCCCATCTCTGATAGGGCAACAACTTTCCCCATTTTCTATAATTTTTCAAACATCACTAATATCAGCTCAGCCACCAATCTGGCGGGTTTTTTCCCCGCTTCTAGTATCCAGAAATATATTTTGCTGGGCCTGGTGACTTGAAACCAACAAGGCAAACCTAGGTCCTCTTTGATCATGTCTTTACTTAGCTTGAGTTTTATCTCCCTAGTAACCCTTCTTGTCCCATTCTCCCAATCTGGAGACCATTCTCCTAGGGAGAAATATTAGATTAAGAGTTGGTTTTGACCCTTCTCTACTATCTGTTATCTTAATCAGATTCATCCTAAGCAGTCCCATCCTTTCTTTCATTTTCCTCTTGCCTTCAACAGAGCTAAAAAAGTCTCTTTGGTATCCTTAGCATTTATCGCCGCTCTTGGTTCATTTTGTGGTCTAGCGTTCTTGCCACTACTGATGTAGGACGTGGCTACTTTTTTGAATTCATCTTCTACCACCTTGTTTCTCTCTCTCTCACACACACACACACATACACACACACACTATACATACACATATATACACATTATGATACATACATATAGATGTACACACATATAGATTAAAATTTTTTAAGTTGCTTGATGAGCTCCCTGTGTGTCCACATTTGTTTCTTTGGTCACTGCCCTCTTTTTTCCCCCTCGTTAAAAGTGTTCCCATTTTTTATCTTTGGAATTTAATTTGTGAGAACTTCCCATGCCTCTTGGGTTGGCTTTCCTTCTAAAATTTAAGGCTACAGGAGCCTCCTTATTTTTTCTCTTAACCTTCTGGAATTAACTCTTCCAAAATCTAGGGTGGATGTCAAACTATACTCAGCTTTCCTCTCCTCTATCATGAATTATAGGATGGAAAACACTTCTTCCTTAAAATTCCCATCATTTCTACTTCAACAACCAGATTCTCTTTTTGGTCAGAATCAGGTCCAGAGTAGCATGCTGTTTCCCTCATCATCTTCTATCTGTTGGTAAGTTAAATTATTATTGAGATAAGCCAAGAATTTGTTTTGGTACCAAAAATGCATAGTCAAGCAAAACGAAGTTCTATATGGGTCATATGCAAAAATGTATCTCTCACTCTGCACCTCTCTCTCTGTCAGAAGATGGGTAACATAATCTATCATTAGTCCTTTGGAATCATGGTTGGTCATTTCCTTGATAGGGGTTCTTCAGTATTTCTTAAGGTGTTTTTTGTTATAATGTTGTTGCCAATGGGTGAATCACTCTCTGGATTCTGCTCACTTCACTCTGTATCAGTTCATATAAGTCTTCCTAGGCTACGGACAAGCCAAAAATCCATCAGCTGCTTTGCTTTTGGCAGAAAGAGAGCTCCAACAGATGCTTGAATAGCTGAAATTCCCACCACTGCCGTATCATGTCTTTCTTCCCATACTCCATGTCTATTTTATCTTTCTGTCCAGTTAAGTCTGAAGTATGCTCTGCTAGTTACATTGCTTCTGTTGTTACTTCTAGTGATCACAATACTCTCCACCCTCTCTGGTTCCTGGATTCTGCACATGGATATTAACTCTCCCCATAATATATTTGGCCCCTACAATATACAGTTATCCCTTCCACATCATGACTTTTCCCACTGCTGTTTTGATAGATCTCAGGTTGGCATAAGAAATTAAACTGGGGTGGGGGGGAGCTAGGTGGCACAGTGGATAAAACACCAGCCCTGGATTCAGGAGAACCTGAGTTCAAATCCGGCCTCAGACACTTGACACTTACTTATTAGCTGTGTGACTCTGGGCAAGTCACTTAACCCTCCTTGCCCCACAAAAAAAGGAAAAAAAGAAAAAGAAAAAAGAAAAAAGAAAAGAAATTAAATGGGAATTTTGGGGGGTGTTTTGTAGAAGCCACAGACAACATGGGAAGGCCAAAAGATGACATAGAAAAAGTTTAGAAACTCAGAAATTCATAAAATATATGTATAGTGTTGTATAACATCAACATATTTTATCTTTTAATACCATAATAATTCAGACTTCTTCTCTGGCACAAAACATTTTACATGGATTTTCCAGAGCATCATGCCCCAAACTCCTCGATGTGGAAGGGATAATAATTGTATTTTTTTTGGGGGGGGTGAGGCAATTAGGATTAAGTGACTTGCCCAGGGTCACACAGCTAGTAAGTATCAAGTGTCTGAGACCACATTTGAACTCAGGTCCTCCTGACTCCAGGGCTCGTGCTTTATCCACTGCGCCACCTAGCTGCCCAATTGTATTTTCTTAATATGCAGTGCTATTTCACAGCCCCTTGATTCTGGTCCTTTTGAATGTAGTCTATGTACGCTTTTATCACAGTCCAGTAAAATCCAATGTTACTAAGTTTCAGTGATAAACTCGAGGTTGAATTTGCCTCCTTGTATTTAGGATTTGTAATTTATTCATAGGTTGAGCATTTGCATATAGACATTTAAGGCAGTGGAGACTATGAGCTCCTTCTGGGTAGGGGTCAAAGGCCTTTCTTTGTATCCTCAGTGCCAGACCCATAATAAACAATTAATAAATTCGCTGGTTCTTTTCCTGGGTCCGGTCTCAGGTGATACTTTCCCTATCTCATGCTATTCCTCTTCCCTTGTTGTATCTGGCACTTTTGGTGGTATCTGGCTTGACAGACATATGTAGGCCATTTTTTCCTTCCCACTTCACTTCCAGGCTTCATAATCCAAATGGGAAACTTCACAGGGCTGTGACGGTTGCCAGAATCTGAACGGCAAGTGGACCCCTGGCTGTCCCCCATACAATTCTTCTTTTCTTTTTTTTTGTTTTTTTGTTTTTGTTTTTTCTCAGGGCAATGGGGGTTAAGTGACTTGCCCAGGGTCACACAGCCAGTAAGTATCAAGTGTCTGAGGCCGGATTTGAACTCAGGTCCTCATGAATCCAGGGCCGGTGCTTTATCCACTGTGCCACCTCGCCGCCCCCCAATTCTTCTTTTCTAAACAACACTTTCCCCACATCTTTCCTTGGAAAGAACCTTCAGTCAATTTCCCCCACCCCCAACTGCCTAATGGACCAAGTCCAATCTTTCTTAGCCTGGCAAGGAAGCTTCTCCACTGCTTCCATCCCAATTCATCCAAACAGTCAGTCACTCAACTAGCTCTTCCTTCTATTCCATTCCACTCTAATGGGGTCTCCTCACTATTCTGTTTCCACATGTTGATTCTTACTCCCCGCCCCCACCACCAAGTCTTGTTTTTTTCTGGCTATTTCTAAGGCTTCCTGATGTTTCCAGCATATGATGTCTGCCCCCTCCCTCTTGCGGATTTTATGGGATTATTTTTGGATGACCCATGAAGCTGCTCCTGTCAATTAGCATGGATAACTACTAGTGATCTGGCTCTGTGACTCTGGATGCTCATTTGGATGCTCAACACAAGGTAGACTCATGAAATGAGGCAATATAAAAGGCTTTGTTTTGCCTCTCTTTCTTTTTTCTCTTTTTTTCTTTTTTTTTTCTTTTTTTTGCTGCAGGGCAATGAGGTTTGTTAAGTGACTTGCCCAGGGTCACACAGCTAGTAAGTGTCAAGTGTCTGAGACCAGATTTGAACTCAGGTCCTCCTGAATCCAGGGCCGGGCCTTTATCCACTGTGCCACCTAGCTGCCCCCTCCTCTATTTCTTTTTAAACAATTTTTATTTTCAGCTCCAAATTCTCTCTTCCTCCGGCACCTCCCCCACCCATTGAAAAGACAAGAGAAACAGTACCCATTATTCACATAAAGTCATGTTAAGTTTTGCCTAGATTTTAAGGCTCAACCCCTTAGGATTTATTAAGTGCTAACTCAGGCTACGGGGATTGTTTCTTTCTTGGGAATTCTTTTTTTTGTTTGTTTGTTTTTGGTTTTTTTTGTTTGTTTTTTGTTTTTGTTTTAGTGAAGCAATTGGGGTTAAGTGACTTGCCCAGGGTCACACAGCTAGTAAGTGTTAAGTGTCTGAGGCCAGATTTGAACTCAGGTACTCCTGACTCCAGGGCCGGTGCTCTATCCACTGTGCCACCTAGCTGCCCCATCTTGGGAATTCTTAAAGGCATGCAGAGGCAGCTCCTGCTGCTGCAGACTCCTAAGAATTTAGTTCTTCCACTAGAGAATCTTCTAGTTTTCTCGAGCTGCTTTGTAATCAACATACAATTCATACAGCAAATATTTATCTAGTGCTTACATGTACCTAGCCCTGTGTTAGAAGCTATGCTGTGGGATATGTAGATCAGGGTGAATGATCCCTAAGGGGCTTGTGGTTTCCTTGTGTGTATGTGTGTGTGCATTATTACAATTACTAAGTAAGTAGTAGACATTCAAGTAGGATCTTAAGGTTTACAAAGATATATATACACACATACACACACGCTCTCTCCATGTATGTGTATAGACACATACAAACACACACATATACTTTATATAAAGATGTTATATATAAAGTATATATATATATATATACACACATATACACAAACACATACCTACATATGTGTGTATATGTGTATATATAATCCCATTTGATTTTTTAAACAACTCGATGAGATAGGTAGGTATTCTCAGTATCACTATCCCAGTTATAAAGATGAAGAAACGGAGGCTCAGAGACAGCCAGTAGGCATCACAGTTAAGATTTGAACTCAGATCTTTCTTGACTTCAAGTCTTTCCACCATAGCACACAGCCTCTCTTAGGTGAGTAGTACAGACAAAGTTATATAAGAGGGTTTTTGGGGTAGGAGGTGTGTGTGTGATTACTTCTGGCTGAGAAAACCAGAAATGACTTCATTTTAATAGGGAGAGATCTGTGGGATAAATCCAGGCAGAGAGAACAAAGGCAAAGGATAGGAGAATATAAGATGTCGTGGCAGCTAGGTGGTGCAGTGGATAAAGCACCAACCCTGGATTCAGGAGGACCTGAGTTCAAATCCAGCCTCAGACACTTGACACTTACTAGCTGTGTGACCCTAGGCAAGTCACTTAACCCTCACTGCCCCGGAAAAAAAGAGAGAGAGAGAGAGAGAGAGAGAGAGAGAGAGAGAGAGAGAGAGAGAGAGAGAGAGAGAGAGAATAAAAGATATCTTGACTCTCCAAGATCATAAAGTCTTTGAGGAAAGGGCCTGGGTCTTCTCCTTCTGTATTCCTGGCTCCCGTACCCCTTGCCCAATCATGATATCTACCGTGGTGAGGTCTCATGATGTAATCGTGTTGGGTAGTTGACCTGGAGTCCACAGATCAGGGGGTCTATGGTTCTTTTTTGGGGGTTAGGGGTGGGGAACGGTCTGTGAATGTGGCCGGGAAAAAAATTACATCTTGTTTTAAGCAGAAATGGTTTCCTTTGATATCCCGTATATATTACGCATTTAAAACTCACCTGTGGCAACTAGACATAATGATCATTTGCAGAGTATTGGGGGAACCTTAGAGATCATCCCCTCAGTTTACATGCAAAGAAACTGAACCCAGAAGGCAGGCTTCTCAGTATCACTTTCATCTATTCAATCCATTAGCCACCTACTATGTGCTTGGCCCCAAAGGATTTTAGAGCTGGAAGGGTTCTTAATATTTCTAAAGCACTTAGCAATGTGCCCAGCACACAGTAGGCGTTAATAAATACGTATTCCCTCCAATTCCAGGGGCTCTTTCGACTATAAGAGGAACAACAACAATAAAAAGGTGGGGGTGGGGGGGAAGACTAAGACATTTGATTATGACCACAAAGCTCAGCTTTCCTCATCTATAAAATGAGATGGAACCTAACTCAGGATGCTTCTAGCAGAAATAAATGATTGACAGTTTGTGCCTACCAGATACTTTACAATACAGTTTACTCTCAATTTTGAGTGAATCGTTCCCTTTGGGACATTTAAATATTTCTTTATTGTTTTTTTGTTTTTTGTTTTTGTTTTTGTTTTTTAGGCAACGGGGGTTAAGTGACTTGCCCAGGGTCACACAGCTAGTAAATGTCAAGTGTCTGAGGCCGGATTTGAACTCAGGTCCTCCTGAATCCAGGGCCAGTGCTTTAACCACTGCGCCATCTAGCTGCCCCTGACATTTAAATATTTCACATCAAATCACCAGATATTTTTGAGGTGCCTAGTAATGTAAGGCAGGGTTTTCATCCTCATCTGATTTCCAACTGGCCCAATATAGTCCCGGAAATTAGCCAGAGTTCATCCCCTTCAGCATGAAATGCTCTGTCCTCATTACTACCACCACCCCTCACACCTCTGCCCCCCCCCCCGCCCCAATTCTTCCTTTTTTGGATCACCTAAGTTTGATCCAACTTTCACCACTCAGTTCAAGTCTCAACTCTACTGTGACATCTTCAGCTTCCCTTGTCTTTCCTTTTCCATTTCAGCCCCACCAATCCGTTGATAATCTATACCCGTCATCGGGTGCTAATCCCATACTGCCTTGTCACGTTTTGCATATTTTGTTTATTTTTCTTTCTAAGTCATGACTTTCTAACTTGACTGTAAGACCCTTGAGGGCAGTCACCATTTCTAAATTATTCTCTACGGATACAGGCAATGGTAAATATTTGTGGTTGGTGATGAGTAGGATTAATATCGTTTAATTTTAACGTTCATTTGAATAAAACATAAGTGGAAGGAAGAGTCTGTTGCCCAAAAGCATATTTACAAGATGCTGCTTGGTTTAACAATATTCTCACTTAAAATTTTAAATGTTCAAAGCAAGTACATTGAGAGTAATCGCTTACTTTACAAAAATGATCACCTTTTCACCCACGGGAAGAAGTGCCTCACAGTAGCAAAACAGGTTCGAATATCTAGGTTCTACTAGGGTCTCTGTTGTTTATTAGATGACTGTCCATGTGGGTAAGCCACTCAACTTCCATAAACCCTAACTGAATCTCTGTAAAGTGGGCTGAAGAATACTGGCTGTACTTATGTCATAGGGTCATGAGGGATGCCCTCAGACTTATATAAAGTGAATTTCTCTTATTTACCTTATTTTTAAAAATTCTCTTATTTATTGTGGGTTTACCAGAGTAGGTAATAAATGATGGCAGTAGCATAACATTTAACTATTTTTCTTTTCTTTCTTTCTTTTTTTTTTTTTTTTTTGCAGGCAATGGGGGTTAAGTGACTTGCCCAGGGTCACACAGCTAGTAAGTGTCAGGTGTCTGAGGCCAGATTTGAACTCAGGTACTCCTGAATCCAGGGCCGGTGCTTTAACCACTGCGCCATCTAGCTGCCCCAGTAGCATAACATTTAGCAAGACACTTGCCAGAGTCTTTTGGGAAATGGGAAGAATCGTAGGGTGGAAAGAGATGTGCAGGTGGAGGCAGAGGGCATGGGATCAAGTGCTGGCTTGTGCCAGTGACTGTGTGATCTTGTGCAAGTCACTTAAAACTACTCTCCAGGCCTCAGTTTTATTATATGTTAAATGAGGGAGGGTGGACTAGATGACCTTGAAGGTCCCTTCCAATTTTTTTTTTCCTTTTTTGTGGGACAATGAGGATTAAGTGACTTGCCCAGGGTCACACAGCTAGTAAGTGTCAGGTGTCTGAGGCCAGATTTGAACTCAGGTCCTCCTGAATCCAGGGCTGGGGCTTTATCCACTGCACCACCTAGCTGCCCAGTCCCTTCCAATTCTAAGTCTATGATCCTTATAACTTTAGAAATCAAGACAGAGAAATGTGGACCGGATGACAGAATTTGATTAACAGAACAAATTAGAGAGATGTCTGTCACAGGGCTCTGTTCCACTTAATTTATCAATAATCTTGAAGAAAGAGGTAGAAAACCTATTCCTGACACCTACTGTGTGTCAGGCACTGTGCTGAGTACTTTACAAATATTATCTCATTTTGATCTTCACTGAAACCCTGGGAGGTAGGTGCTATTACAATCTCCGTTTTACAGGTAAAGAAACAGGCAGAGTTGTTAAGCAACTTGCTCAGGGTTGCAGTGCTAGTCAATGTCTGAGGCTAGATTTGAACTCGGGTATTCCTGACTCCAGACCCAGCACTCTGTCTATTGGGTTACCCAGCTGCCGCTAGGCTGAGGAGGTTGGGGGGATTCAGAAGGGGTTTTTTAATAGTAGAAAGGTCTGTCCTGTGATGTCCATGTTTTCTGTCCCTGGGAATGCTTAAGGAGGGACCCTATGCCCCTTTGTCCCCGCTATCCCAGACAAGATTTCATCGAGTAGGTGGGAAGTTAGAACACTCAATCTGAAGATTTGACAAATCTCTGATTTGATTTACACAAGCTTAATGGTCTTTCACTTTCCTTTCCTAACAGTGAATTGAAGAGATTGGATCAGATATTCTCCGAGCTCCTTTGCAGTCCTGGATGTCTGTGTCCTCCCATAACATGCTCCCAAGTTCATCGGGAATTCCTTTGGGAGAATCTGCCCCTTTGGCTGACTCATGCTACTGCTCCCATCCATTAGCACAGATAATTGAGCATGGACCCTATTGCTCTGGAACCTCATCTCTGTCATCAACCCAAAGCGGGAGAGAAACTGGGGAATAGAGAGGGCCTGGTTATTCAGGGGTTGGCCACTGGAAAGTTCAGGCATGAGCACTGTGGATTCTAAGTAGGAACCTCTGGGATAATTAACTGGGAAAAGCAGCCAGCCCTAATGGAGAACTCAGCAGCTGGGACATCTAGGGGGCAAAACTGGCAATCCCGACATGCCTGGCTGCTTCCTTAGAGTTGGCTGCCCAATGGCCACATCCTCTGGCTGGGCTCTTTTAGCACTGACTGAACTAATGTGCCAGCTAACCATCAATGACCACTGCTTTTCAAGAGAGGTAGATAGCACCCTCCCAAAGGAAAACTGAGTAAAGCCCCAACTAAGGCAGAGAAGCGGTCTTAATGACCTCTTTAAAGCCTCCCTTTATCTCTCTGTTCTCTAGTCTACCTAAGGTCGGAGCATTGGGGTTTCCCTGTAGAGACTGGAAGAAGGGATAAGGAAAGAAAGGGAGTTCCCTTGGTTAGGGCACAGCCTTCCAAGGTCAGGATTGCTCCACAATTAGGAAGAAAAAATCCAGTCTCGTTTTAACGGCCTTGGGGAGCTCCTGGTCTGATGGGACACGTGTATACTACCTCCTCAGGAAGGTTCTGGAGAAACAGGCTTTGTCCCTCCCTTTGGGAAACTCTTGGCAAGGACATCTTTGGACCATATGTAGATGGCTGCTAGGACTGTGAGACCGACGTCTCTGGCGTCCACCTTCCTACTGTCAAGAATCGTTGAGGCTGATCCTAAGTCAGCAAGAATCCATCCACCCCAATCCCTCTGCTGCCCCACAATGACTCACCTGTGTGACAGCGTGGGTTTCATGGAGCTCATGGAGTTAAGGGGGGGCTGCATGGGGAGTTTCCCAGGAGGGTCACTCTGCCGGCTTTTCTGGTGACGGAGGAGAAGCAGCCGACCCAACTCTTCACACCAGGATGAGAGCAGAGCTGGAAGGAAATACAAACAATGGGTTAATTTACTTTCCTAAGAGAATGCTCTTCACTCACTTCCTATCCCATGCTCCCTTCCCCAGGTAGTAAGCAGTTTAGCTGAAAGCACTCTGGACCATGTTCATGGAGAGTCTCAGAGATCATCTAGTCACCAAATTGGGCAAGTGAGCATTTGCTAAACACCTACTATGTGCCAGTCACAACTATAGGCACTGGGAATACAAAGACAAAAATTACAAATTAAATTAAGCCTTCGAAGGGTTTACTTACATTCTATCAGGGAGGCAACATGCACATACATGAAGAGACACAAAATGAACAAGGTAATTTTCCAGAAGAAAGCACCAGCTGCTGGGAAGTAGGGGTCCACAAGACTTCATCTACAAGGTAATGTCTGCTGAGAAGGAAACCAGGGATTCCAAGAGGTGAAGGTGAGGAACAGGCAGGCATAGGACTTGTGGTACAGGGCTCTTACCCATGGTGAAGACGAGTTTTTTTTGGTTTTTTGAGGGGGGCGATGAGGGTTAAGTGACTTGCCCGGGGTCACACAGCTAGTAAGTTTCAAGTGTTTGAAGCCAGATTTCAACTCAGGTCCTCCTGAGTCCAGGGCCGGTGTTTTAGCCACTGCGCCACCTAGCTGCCCCTAAAGATGAGTTTTGAGACCCGGATTCTAGCCTTGAATTGGGTATTGTGTTCCTTGGGCCAAGTCAATCCACCTCTTTGGGTCTAAATCTCCACATTTATCAAAGAGAAATCACATCGTTCTAACTATCTCGCAGGTGGATCAAGAAGATAATAAAATGTTCATGAAAAACTTTTTGCTGATAGTGTATTATTATTACTATTCCACTTACACTCTAGTATGAGTGGTTTATCATGATAGGGAGGTGACTATGGGTCTACCTCGGTGGGAATCAAGCTTTGGCAAATTTCACTAAGTGGTAAATGCCTTTGAATATGGACCTGGTGATGGATGATGGATTGTATGTCAGTTACCCAAGGACCAGCCTCAGGTTGTCACCAAAATAAAGGCCATTACATGACTTTTTTTTTTTTTTTGGTCCTGAGCAACTTATGGAAACCATCCAATAAGGGGTGGGGAGGTTAGGATTTGCATGAGTAATGGAAATATTTACATATTCTATGCCTGATTCTCCAAATAGAAAATGGAGATAGTAATAATATTGCTTTGCATTTTTACAAAAGGCAACAGATTGGACATGCCGAAGGGAAGAAAAGTGAGGATAATACCAAGGTTGCAAATCTGAGTGACTAAGAAAGGATGGCTCAGCAAGTCTATGATATGCCCACAGGTCACAGAGTAGGTGAGTAGCAGGATGTAGAACTATGAGCTGGGAGGAAGTAAAAGCAGCCCCACTGACCTCAAAGAACATCTCGATCTTCACCTTCCTCAAGCTTCCTGATTTATAAAGTCTCTTTGTGAGCACATGAATGTCTAAAGTGGCAAAACAAAACAAAACAAACAAACAAAAAACCCAACTCTGGAAGCTTCCTATCTCTAACATTCTATAAGCCTAGGATGCTAAAATCCAGTGGTGATTATCCACAAAGAAAGAGATGCCTGTTCCTCACCTTCACCTCTTGGAATCCCTGGTTTCCTTCTCAGCAGACATTACCTTGTAGATGAAGTCTTGTGGACCCCTACTTCCCAGCAGCTGGTGCTTTCTTCTGGAAAATTACCTTGTTCATTTTGTGTCTCTTCATGTATGTGCATGTTGCCTCCACTTGAAGTGAAACCGACGACGATGCCAGCCTTAAACTGGGCAGGAGCAAGGACTGCAAAATCAGGGTAGAGAAATGTGCCCAGGTCTAGAAACCAGAAAGGTGACCTGGTTCTGCCATTATTTAATATAGAGTAGCTTAAGTTTTTTAGAACTCATTTCCCCATATGGAAAATGTAAATAATAATAATATTATTTTGCTATTTTTCAAGAGAGGGCATGTGTAATAGGGGTTAGCAGACTAAGGCTTGAAGACCAAGTCTAGTCCACTGCCTGTTTTTGTATAGCCTGGGAGGAAAGAAGGGTTACAATGTTAATAATAAAAATAATAGGGGCAGCTAGGTGGCGCAGTGGATAGAGCACCGGCCCTGGATTCAGGAGGACCTGAGTTCAAATCTGGCCTCAGACACTTAACACTTACTAGCTGTGTGACCCTGGGCAAGTCACTTAACCCCAATTGCCTCACCAAAAATAAAATAAAATTAAAAAAATAATAATAATAATGAAAACTTCCTCCTCTCTTTGGGTTTTTGCAAAAATCAAATGAGTAAATGAGCTGCAGAAATACTTGGAAAAGTATGCAGTATTCTATGTGCGTGAGATGACCTTGTGGTTGATATTATTTTCAGTCCAATTTTATAGAAATTAGTACTTGTATCTTAAACAAATGCTATGGATGGAAAATAACTTGGGCCAGAAGTATTGGGGGAGGAATACAAAGGACTTGGTAGACTGTGTGTGGCTGCCATTGTTCCTAAGCTGTTAACTGTCATCAAAGTCCCAGTCTCCCACACATGTTCTACAAATAGGAAGCATGGAGTTCCAGGACCTCAGGAGAACCAAAACTCCAAACATCCCAAAGGGCAATGGAAAGACATACAATAAACGTGATGGAATTGAGCTGGGAAGAGCACGCTACCAACGATGGTGTAAAAGACAAGGATATTTATGATCAAGAAGCAAGGTGGACCAGTCATATGGTGACAGTGAAGAACAGCAGCTAGGTAGCCACAGAGTTGACCTAGCATCCATGAACTAGGAAAAGAACGGAAGGATGGCCTTTGATGCATTGGCCATAAGTAGTTCTCAGCTCTTACCCATCCTGGCTGGATGACCCTAGGCAAGTCATTTAACCTCCAGGCAAACTCTAAGTCAGGAATTCTTAACCTTCTCTGTTTCACAGACTCCCCTCCAGCCAGCCACCCCAAACCCTTGCAGTCTGGTGAAGTCACCAGATACTTTCTCACAATAATGCTTTTTAAATACATAAAATAATATAGGATTACAAAGGAAATCAGTAATATTTAAATATAGTTATCAAATTTTTTTTTTAAGTTCCTGGAATCCTAGGCTAAGAATCCCTGGGCTGGATTCTATGTGGATTTTAGAGAAAGGCTCACATTTGAGGCACAGAGTATGAAAAAGCCTAGAGACGCTGTGATCTGCACTAGAAGGGGGGAAATGCCCACTGATAATATCAGAGATCCATTGAAGTAACACATTCTAACTTGAAGGCTGTCAGAAGAGACCGGGGCCACTCCGGGCATTCTCCCATGTAATATTTAGTAGGGTAACCTGTCAGCTCCTGGAGCACAAAGAACACGAAAGCACCATGTAAATGTCAGCTGTTATTATTATTAGCTCATCCGCCTGGGTACCTGGACACCAATACATAGAACATTGGTGTCTGGCTGGTGGGGGAGCACAGCTTTTTTGTGTGTGTAGCTCAGCTCACTCAAAGTGGCTTAATTGCTGAGATATTTCTAGAGAGGATAATTAGAAAGTCTTAGTTTAGGGGGAAATTTTAGAATGTGGTCAGGCCCAAGCTTAACATCCCCCCCACCCCCGCACCAAAAGAACTAGGAAAAGCTCCCCCCCCCAGCGTATTTGTAGAAGTGGGGGGACCACAGGAGTGGACCACTAAACAATTGTCATTTTCTTTAGCTTGGTTAATTTTGCTGAACAGTCCCCCCCCTCCTCCCCACCTCTCTTTCCCTCCCTCCTTCCCTTCCTCTCTCAATCTCTCCCTCTTCCCTATCCCTATGTCTCTGCTCCCCCCCCCCCCAAGGAATGGCTCTCTGGGAGAGTGAGGGAGAATATTCTCAGGGTCATAGATCCAGAGCAGAAAGGGGTGTCAGAACTCATCCAGTCCAACCTCCTCATTCAGTGAGGAAACTGAACCCAAAAGGGGGTTAAAATGACTTTCCTAGAAATTACTGGAAAATGTTGGTGATGTAAAAACAAAAAGATATCAATAATTTTTTTCCCTCAAGGTTGTGGTCAGGCCAGAAATGTTGGGTGAAGAAAGATCAACTTGTGAGTATAAAAAAAGAAAAGCATTTCTAGCTAACACTTCACACTGGGAAATGTTGGTGATGTAAAAACAAAAGATGACAATAAATTTTTAAACAGATGGGGTCAGGCCAGAAATGTTGGGTGAAGAAAGATTAAAAACCTTAGAATGAAACAGCATCACTGGCTAACACTTTCCATCTCTTCTAATAAAGAAAGACACTCATTAGTCCCTCATTGCTTACAATTTCAGCTCTGTGAGGTCGTGTACTGTGTCTTTCTTAAAAAATAAAATAAATAAAAATCTTTGCATCTCCAGTGTCCAGCACAGGGCTGTATGAGTAGCAAAGTGGTGAATTAATCAGTAGAAGGAATTCACACACAGGCAGTAAGTCTGGTGGAAGCTATTATTCAGAATCATTGTAGAGAATCCAGTTGAATTTAGTGTGTTAGAGGAAGGTTTTAATGAGACTATTTTCAAATGGTCTGTGTCCTGGGAAGAGGTCACTGTGTCACCTATAAGATACAGAGGATCATATGTAACAGGCAGCTTCTCCTTTAATCAGCAACCTATCCTGAGACTCCAGCTACCAGCCTCCATCCTGGGGTGCAGCTGGCAATGCCAGACTCTGAGGTAGGCAGTCATGGCCCCTGGGAGATAACAGGATCACAGACCATCCAAGGTGAAAGGGATCTTAGATATTGTCTAGTCCAAAATAAAAGAGACCTGAGCTCAAATCCAGCCTCAGTCACTTACTTTGTGACCCTGGACAAATCACTTAACCTCTTTCTAGCTCTTCTTTCTAACTTTATCATCTATAAAATGGGAATAATAATAATAATGCCTACTCACTCCTTAGGGTTATTGTAAGTATACAATGAGATAACAGTTGTAATATTTATAAAGTGCTTTGCATTTATTTATGTATTTATTTGCGGGGCAATGAGTGTTAAGTGACTTGCCCAGGGTCACACAGCTAGTAAGTGTCAAGTGGCTGAGGCCAGATTTGAACTCAAGTCCTCCTGAATCCAGGGCCAGTGCTTTATCCAGGTCACCTAGCCACCTAGCTGCCCCATGCTTTGCAATTCTTAAAGCAGCCTATATATATGTAGATAGATAGTTATGCACACATACATAGATGTCATTGTTATTATCATTGATATTATTTTCCAGAAGGAGAAACAAAGGCCTGGAGAGAAGTGACTATTCCAAGGCCACAGAGCTCACAAGTAGCAAAGTCAACATTTGAGACTTGGCCTTCTAACCCCCAAATCCAACATTCCTTCAGCCACCCCTTTCTGGGCAGCAGGTTGTTCAAAAGGCTAATGCCTTAACGTAAAATGGGATGGCAGGGCTGGAGCAGCTGCCTCTACGCTTCTCCCCAGCTGAGGGTAATTACCCACTGTGTGGCACGGTAAGTAGCCACTGAAGCCAGGTTAGGCTCCCAAGGGTCATTGCAGAAAGAGAAGAAAAAGCTTCCCTGAAGATCCCTCTTCAAATACAAACAGTCTGGGTGTGTCCCAACCCAACCCAGCTGACTGACTTTCAGGCAAGGCTTCTTAGCCTAGGAGTCACAGATAGTGTTCAGAGACAGATTTGGGAGGAGGGGAAGAATCCATGAACCTGGATGGGAAAAAACTCTACTGTTATTTTCACTAACTGCAAACTGAAATTTGACATTTTCAACAATGAACTTTAAATAGACTTCACTAGAATGCTGCAGGGGTCTAAGACACAAACATTTTTTAAAAGAACCCACAAGGGGCTAACTTGGCAGGGGTGTGTGTGTGTGTGTGTGTGTGTGTGTGTGTGTGTGTGTGTGTGTGTGTGTGTGTGTGTGTGTATGTGCATGCCAATGAGCCATGGACCCTCAATCTAGACGAGTAGATAAGTACGAGGGAAATTTGGTGGTTGGGCCCCAGGTCAGGCAAACAAAACCAAATGCTATCTATTATTAGGGTTGTGAGCAGGAGACAAAGAGGTAACATGGATGCGAGAGGATGGAAAATGGCCACATGGAAACTATGAGGCCTTCTTTCCTATGACACAGAACGAGCCACCATGCAGATGTGTGTATGTGTGGCATCCTTGTTACAGCCAAGCAGACAACACCCACCGCTTCTCCTTAAATATCACTTCCTTAAAGAGAGAAGGAGAGGAAGGGATGGGAGGAGAGGAGAGGAAAGGGGAGGGGAGAGGAGAGGAAAGGAAGGGAGAAGAGAGGAAAGGAAGGGAGAGGAGAGGAGAGGAGAGGAGAGGAGAGGAGAGGAGAGGAGAGGAGAGGAGAGGAGAGGAGAGGAGAGGAGAGGAGAGGAGAGGAGAGGAGAGGAGAGGAGAGGAGAGGAGAGGAGAGGAGAGGAGAGGAGAGGAGAGGAGAGGAGAGGAGAGGAGAGGGCCACTTGACACTGGTGATTATCTGTCTAGAAGACTGCAGGTTACTTCCTGGCCCCTTTTGCACTTCTCATATAAATATAAGCAGAGCCCACATCTGGAGCAGCTGGATGGGGAAGCACACCGCATCCTGCAGCCATTCAATAAAATAAAACAAACTAGATATGAATTTCCAGATTACACTATTCATCATTGGCATGCTTAGCTCCTGCCTTTCTTTTAAATGCGGGCGGCACTGGGTGCATCTCGACTCATTGAAACTCGGAGCACGGGAAATCCAGGATCACAGGATAATGAAGGAGGGGATAAAGAAGCCAGTAGAAAGGAGAGCCCCAGATGGCACTGGCCCGGGAGCTGGCAGGCAAGGCGGGCAGCTGCCTCTCCCCCCCTTCGCCTGACAAGGCCACATGGCCTTTGCAGAAGGGCTTGGGGCCCTTTCTGCCCTGGCACAATGGTGGGGTATGGCTTCTCTTCACCCCCTAGATAGTGAGTGTGTTAGGGGACACAGGTCAAACCCCTCACCTGAAATGTCAAGTAAGCGTCTCAGCCTGCCTCTGAACCCAGAAACTCGAGCTGAGTCCAAGTCACCCCCATCTTTCCCTTACATTTAACAGAGACCCTTTTATATAGAAAGGGAACTGTTTTTCCTTAAATGAAGGAAAAAAACCCCAAAACCCCAACCCACCCAGCAGCAACGGCAAACCTGTGTCCCCCATTCAGCCAGTAATGGAAGACAGAAAAACCTATGGGGTAAAACAGACTCTGTATAACACACATATTGTACCATAGGCAATGTATGGGGCATAGGTGAACATAGGGCGGCAAGCTATGGACAACCTGGGTGGCTGTGTTCCTACATATATAAGGGATAGGAAGAGAGAAGTCACTGCTAGATTCTTACAGACTTTGCAGACAGGTTCCTTCCCCTTCTCATCACACGCCCCCTCCCTACGGCAGGGGCTGCTGGCCCTCAGGTGTGAGGGTGATGCTGCAGACTTGTGTCCTAGCCTCCCCCTGCCCCATGCAAGGTCAACAGAGGTAGTGTAGGGTTTTATTATGGTCTAAACCAAGACAAAGTTTTTTGGAGACAAATGCTGAGACGTACAACTCTTCTCCCCCCACCCCACGGAAATCTGAGGCAGCTGGGAGGGGGGGCAAGAGTGGGGGAAGGAGGAGAGAAAGGAGGAAAGGAAGGAAGAAGGGAAAGAGGAGAAAAATGAGGCAGAATCAGAGAAAGAGGTAGGAGAAAAGCTCATGTCTGTCTGTGGTATTTTTGTGTCAATGGGAGCCGATATAGGCTCAGTGATGAACTGTGTGTCTTTCTCCAAGGATTGGCCTCATTGAACTAGGAGAGGTTCATCACCAGGATGCTCATAGGTAGATGACGTTCTGGTTTTGTGGGTTTCGTTTTGGCCACAGAAACTTTTAAATCTCACCTTAATAAACCTAGATGGGTTGAGCTCTGCAACAATAATGGTAAGGGGGGGGGGTCTTTCCTGCCAAATGCTAGAGGTATGGGAGTCAGAGGATATGTGGGTACTCTCTCCTTACTTGGCATTTAACTAACTAGTACTATGTGCGTGTGTGAGTATATGTGTGTGTGTGTACACACACATATATACATGTATGCACGCACACACACATATACATATATATGTGGCAGGTAGGTGGTGTAATAGATGGAGCACTGGGCTTGGAATCAGGAAAACCCCTCTTGCTGAGTTCAAATCCAACCTCAGATGCTTACTCCCTGTGTGACCCTGGGCAAGTCACTTAACTCTGCTTCAGTTTCCTCATCTTTAAAATCAGCTGGAGGAGGAAATGGCAAACTACTCTAGTATCTCTGCCCAAAAAACCCCAAATGGGGTCACGAAGCACTGGACATGACTGAAAGGACTGAACAACAAAATCCGCATCTACACACACTCACAGATTGTGTTCCCTGATAGAATGTAACTCTGGAGGTCCAGGATTACATCGTCTCTGTCTTTGCATCCCTAGTCCCCAGCGCAATGCCTGGCACATCTGGCTTTGTCATCTGTGTGCCTCCCGTGTAGCTGTCTGTGTTTCTATGCCCCCACGTAGGGTTTTCATTCATCTCTCTGTGTGTGCTTCTGACCATTACCACCACTGCCACAGCTACCGTTACAACTAGCTGTACTTTAAGGTTTGCTGACATTATCTCATTTAATCTCTTGAAGGGCCAGTGGGGCCCTGGGCAGCTATGAATTTTCCTGCTCTCCAAGAGGAAGGAGGGAATCCCTACTCCTTGCTGGTATCAGACCAACTGGATCTGGAGATGAGGGAGAAAGTAGAGTGAACAGGTGGGGAGACTGAAAAGCCCTCCACCTCAAGGGTTTTGTAGGGAAATCCTGGGGAAGTATAATCTCCAGGAAGAGGGTAATGTCACTGACCCCATAAGCCTGATGATGTGCTCAGGACACTTGTGTTCATAAAAGATACCCTCCCCTTGCATCATGGGCAGCCTACAACACAATCATCTGATGGCTTTGTATCTCCTTCTAAGCCAATGCAAGCTGCGATTCTAGAGACTGAGAAGGGGGCCTCCTTTATTCGAAAGGTGGCATAGGTCATCCCAGCCATTCCAGAACTATAATACAATAAGCATTTATTCTTATTTTATTTTATTTTTTTTGGTGAGGCAATTGGGGTTAAGTGACTTGCCCAGGGTCATACAGCTAGTAAGTGTTAAGTGTCCAGATTTGAACTCAGGTCCTCCTGAATCCAGGGCTGGTGCTCTATTCACTGCGCCACCTAGCTACCCCCAATAAGCATTTATTAAGTACCTAGTATATATCCAGGCCACTATGTTCATTAAGCGCCAGGGGCACAAACACAAGCCAAGTAGACAGTCCTTAACCTTGAAGGAGCTGGGAAGGGGGTGATGCCCTCAAGAATCCTACAGTCTAGAAGGGGGAGGTGAGATCTGAACACAGGTATAGTGCAGAAAGCTATAAAACTAAGTGTTTTGTGGGATCTACAGGGTAAGGGCTTGACCAAGAAGTAACACTTGAGTACTATAAAAGATATGGCCTGATATCCAAGATATAACGACAACCAACAAGACTGAATAAGGATATGAACAAATTGTCCTCAAAGGAAGAATTAAAAACTATTAACGACTCTACAAGTGAAGTCTCCAAATTACCAAATATTAAGAAAAATGGAAATCAAAACAACTCTGAGGTTTCCCCTCACACTCAGCAAATTAGCAAAGCTAATAAAAGAAATGAACAGCCAGTGATGGAAGGGTTGTGGAGAGTGGTACACTGATATTGTTAGTGGAGTTAAGCACTGGTCTAGAGAAAGAAATGTGAAATTTGGAAAAGAAAGGGACTAGATTATGTATATTCTTTATTGAGAGAACCTACTATGACAGGTTGGTGGTGGTGGGGGGTGTCAGTGCCAAAAAGAGAAAGGTTCCACATACACCAAAGCATTTATAGCAGCACTTTTTGTAGGAGGAAAGAACTGGAAACAAAGTCAATGACCATTGAGTGGGGAATGACTAAAAAACTTGTGGCACATGAATATTAATTGTGCTGTAAGAAACAATGAATATGATGAACACAGAGAAATATGGGAAGATTGGGATGGATGCGAAGTGAAGCGAGCAGAATCAAGAAAGCAATATATTCAATGACTACAACATTGTTATAATAGAATCACCCAATTATAATAGAATCACACAGGGGCAGCTAGGTGGCGCAGTGGATAGAGCACCGGCCCTGGAGTCAGGAGTACCTGAGTTCAAATCCGGCCTCAGACACTTAACACTTACTAGCTGTGTGACCCTGGGCAAGTCACTTAACCCCAATTGCCTCACTAAAATAAATAAATAAATTAAATTAAAAAAAAAATAATAGAATCACACAATTCCATTCTATAAATGGAAAAACAACAAAACAGAACGCTTGAAAACGATTGTGATTAAGTTAGATATGACAAAGCACTCCCTGTTGCTTCTTTGCAGAGTTTGGGCATTATGGGTATGGAATTCCACATATAATGTCAGACTTTTAACAGATAATTTTTTTTTAACTGGTTCTCCCCCGCCCCCACCTCCACTTACCTTTTATTTTGGGGGGGCGGGGCAATGGGGGTTAAGTGACTTGCCCAGGGTCACACAGCTAGTAAGTGTCAAGGGTCTGAGGCCAGATTTGAACTCAGGTCCTCCTGAATCCAGGTCTGGTGCTCTATCCACTGAGCCACCTAGTTGTCCCCCTCTGCTTACCTTTTAAAATCTTTTGTTATAAGGGATGACTATTTGGGAGGTTGAAGAGGATATATTCAGAAACAAATATGATGTAAAAACAAAAGGTATTGATGAAAAGGGGTAGCCAGGTGGCATAGAGGATAGATTATTGGGCCTGGAGTCTGGAAGACCTGAGTTTCAATTTAATCTCAGACGCTTACTAGCTGTGTAACCCTGGGCAAGTTACTTAACTGTTTGTCTCAGTTGCCTCATCTGTAAAAGGAGAAAGAAATGGCAAAACCGCTCTAGTATTTTTGTCAAGACCCCAAATGGGGGCAGCTAGGTGGCACAGTGGATAAAGAACTGGCCCTGGATTCAAGAGGACCTGAGTTCAAATCCAGACTCAGACAATTGACACTAGCTGTGTGACCCTGGGCAAGTCACCTAACCTCCATTGCCCCCCCCCCAATAGACCCCAAATGGGGCCAGGCAGAATTAGAAACAATTGAAACGACCAAACAACAACAAATCAATAAAAAATAAGAATTTTTAAAAAATTCAACAGGGCTTTGTGATTCACTGAATATGCGAAGGAAAGAAAGTGGGCTGAAAATGTAGGCTAAGATTGGAAATGCGGAAGAATGACTGAACAGTGGTACTGCAGACAGAAAAATAGTCAAAGCAGAAGGACTTCGTCCTATTATGGCTCTTTCTGGCTAGGAGGGGAGGGTGGCAGGAGAAGGGATCAATGCAGGCCTATAGATCTTCTAATGCATTTCATTTGCTTTATGCACACACCCATCAGTGGATCCAATCTTAGAACTGGGTGATTTAGCTGGGCGGATCCCAGAGTGCTGGGGTAAGCATCTCCCGGAGGCGGCCAGACACACAGAAGCACTCCATAAAAGAAAAATAGAGCAGATCCCCACATTAATCTATTTACCTATTAGGAGACCCAGGTATTAGTTACAGCTTATCACCTCAGTCAATCACCTTCTCTTGTTAAGGACCATGCTTCTTAAAGGGGCAGGGCTAAATAAACTGTTATTTATAAGCAGAAACTATATTTACAGGTCCAGATGCAGAGGAGGAAGAGAGGAAGACCAGCAGCAAGGTAACATCAATTGGGCAGCCTCCCAGGGGGATGGCAGAGGGAGCCCAATTGGATTACTGCATCCTCTCTGCGGCAGACAGTTCTGTGGGAGGCTTGCCAGACTCATTTATTATCCCACTGCAATGGGGATATTTAAGGCAGGAGAAGCCCACATGTAGCAGGGGACTGAATCCTGGCTACCCATCAATCTGGATGCTAAGCCTTGGGCAGGTGGTAAGGAGACAGCTCGCTAGAAAGGAAACCCTCACACAGAGAAGAGTTTCCCAGAAAGCTACAGAAATCATTGTTAGATACTCATCACACGCATCCTGGACTCCTTCTGGGTCCAAGACACTGTGCCAGGTCTTGAGAGGACTCAGAGGGGACGAAGACATGATTGTTGCTCTTAAAAGAAGTCACAATCCTGCCATTCTCAGAGCTACAAAGGGCTTTAGAGATAATCTGCTCTGACCTGCTCATTTTACAGATCAGGAAACTGAGGTCCAGAGAAGGGGAACAATTCCTAATGACATTTAGTAACACCTAATCAGGAAGACTCTTCTTTGTGAGTTCATATCTGGCACTTACCAGCTGGGTGACCTTGGGCAAGTCGCTTACCTTGTTTGCCTCAGTTTCCTCATCTGTAAAATGAGCTGGAGAAGTAAATGGCAAACCACTCTAGTATCTCTGACAAGGAAATCCCAAATGGGGTCACAAAGAATCAAACCCGACTGTACAACAGCAACAAATATATGTTCAGCCCAATGGGGCATGTGCAATAGCACAAGATGGGGTCTCTGCCCTCCTGAAGATTACAGTCTAGCAGGGTAACAATGACATTCACCTGTGAAAAACCACCTAACAATCTCAGTTTCCTCATTCGCCAAATGGCAATTAACAATTTTCGATTCCTGCCTATGAAAAAAGGAAGCTGGGCCAGATGGTTGGGAAGGTTCCTTCTTTGACATTCTGTGATCCTACATTTTTATGCCTCATCTTCCATAAAGAGAAAAGAAGTTGTTTTTGATCATTTCTATGGAAGATGGCTTGGGCTAGTGTATAGAGAGCCCTGGAACTGGAGTGAGTAAAACTGGGGTTTGACTTCTAGCTGTGTGACCCTGGGTATGTCATTTAATCTCTGTGAGCCTCATCAGGATAATAAATAGCTGTGGTGCCTACCCTACAGGGCTGGGGTGAGGTTGGAATGGTTTCAATAAGTATACAACTCTGCCAACCTCACAATGTTGGGCAAATGTCCATCTTGGGTGGTGTTATTATTCCATAAAGCAGCTGTTAACTCCCCCAGCCCTCAATGATCTCTCTCTCTTCTAAACTCCTTGGTTTAGGGATTGAACTATGTCATTAAAAGCCTTAACCCTTATATTATTGAATGTGGTTTCATGGGTGTTTGTTTTCTCTCTTTAAGTAGACACTAAGGCCCCTTCAGGGGTCAGCCTTTCTTCTCTTGCATCTCTTCCAGTGCCTCGCATAAGACTGTGCTTAATAAAAGGAGAAACAGACACAGAGAGGAACCAGGAAATAGCATGATAATCACTCACTTTCTACTAATCACTTTCTCTAATCAATCATTTCTGTTGTTCCCTTCCTTCAGTGTCTCTTTTATTTTCATTCATTTATTTATTTGTTTGTTTTTGAGAGGCAATGAGGGTTAAGTGACTCGCCCAGGGTCACACAGCTAGTAAGTGTCAAGTGTCTGAGGCCGAATTTGAACTCAGGTCCTCCTGAATCCAGGGCCGGTGCTTTATCCACTGTACCACCTAGCTGCCCCGCAGTGTCTCTTTTAAAATGGAGAGTGCCAAAAATGCTCCTCTGAACTCTCACTACTAAACTTTCCTCTCTCTTTCCATTTTTTAGGGGAAGTCTGGACTTACCAGAACACTTGCAGGCCAAACCTACTTTCCTCCCCAAAGGAGTTTCAGTTCTTTGTATTTATCCATTTCCTTTTTCTCCTTTGAGTTGTGTTCCCTGGCAACTAGCCCATTTCATACTATGCCTCCTGAGAAATCCCCTGTCCTGTGAAAATCACCATTGCCACGGAGAAACAATGGCCAGAGACAGAGAGGTGGGAGGGGTTGTGGGTAGGCAGAAGGAAGGGCCATGCTTAAATTGACCAAAGAATCTTGAGTCAGAAGGGCCTTCAAAGGCTACCTACCCTTATCCAAACAAGAATTCCCTCTACCACACTGCCAAATAAGGGGTTTCCCCCATCACAGGGTTTTTTGTTGTTGTTGTTTTTTATTGGGGGGGGGCAGGGCAATGGGGGTTAAGTGACTTGCTCAGGGTCACACAGCTAGTGTCAAGTGTCTGAGGCCGAATTTGAACTCTGGTCCTCCTGAATCCAGGGCCAGTGCTCTATCCACTGCACCACCTAGCTGCCCCCCTCCCATCACAGTTTTAAGAGATTCAAGTAAGAACAATCCAACAACCATCTCCAGTACACAGCCCATTTCACTTTTGGACAGATTTAATTCTTAGGAAAATTTCCCTTTTATTGAGCCTGCAACCTCTATCAAATTTCCAAGGAGCAACATAGTATCAGAGAAGAAACGCTGATTTCATACACCTGTTCTCTCCCGCAAACTCCCAGCCTGCCATGCCTATCCTGGATCAGCCACTCTATTCTGTCCCAGTCCGAGAGGATGAGACAGGGAGAGAAGTGCCCGGGCTCCCAAGGTTTGGGCAGGTGATCAGTAGGTGTCTGTTGGCCATGTCCTTTGGGCCTTAGGTTTAAGAGCTATTTGGGGCTTTAGTTTCACTTTTGTTTTTTTGTTTTGTTTAAACAGGGCAATGAGGGTTATGTGACCTGCCCAGGGTCACACAGCTAGTAAGTGTCAAGTCTCTGAGGTCAAATTTGAACTCAGGTCCTCCTGAATCCAGGGCCAGTGCTTTATACATTGTGCCACCTAGATGCCCCTTGGTTTCACTCTTTTTTTTTTTTTAAGTGAGGCAATTGGGGTCAAGTGACTTGCCCAGGGTCACACAGCTAGTAAGTGTTAAGTGTCTGAGGCCGGATCCGAACCCAGGTCCTCCTGACTCCAGGGCCGGTGCTTTATCCACTGTGCCACCTAGCTGCCCTGGTTTCACTCTTAAAAAAGGGCAGAGGGGCAGCTAGGTGGCACAATGTATAAAGCACTGGCCCTGGATTCAGGAGGACCTGAGTTCAAATTTGACCTCAGACACTTGACACTTACTAGCTGTGTGACCCTGGGCAAGTCACATAACCCTCAATGTCCCACAAAAACAAAGCAAACATATAATAATAATAATAATAATAATAATAATAATAATAATAATAATAATAATAATAATAAAAACCAACAACGAGGCAGAGGGGGCAGCTAGGTGGTGCAGTGGATAAGGTACGGGCCCTGGATTCAGGAGGACCTGAGTTCAAATCCGACCTCAGACACTTGACACTTACTAGCTTGTGTGATCCTGGGCAATTCATTTAACCCTCATTGCCCTGCAAACAAACAAAACAAAACAAAACAAATAAAAACAAAAACAAAAACACAGGGCAGAGATGATGTGCTCCATCACTCACCTCATTCTGACTACTATAAATCTGGTCACCAACTTGGAATAAGGAACGATGAATCACGGAATGCTAGAACAGGCAGGGTCCTTTTAAATCATCTAGGTCAACCACCTCAATTTACAAACGGGGAAACATATCCAGAAAAAGGAAATGGCTCACCCAAGGTAAGCCAGCAGAGGCTCATGGGATCATACGACCATAGATTCAAACATGGAAGGGAACTCAGAGGATACCCACTCATTTTACAGATAAAGAAACTGAGGCCTGGCAAGGTTGACTTGCACAAGGTCACAGAGGTGGTAAGTGGCTGAGATGTGGGATTTGAATCTGGTTTCTCTGACCCCAGAGTCATTGTTCTTCTTTCCACTGTGTGGAGTTGCCTCTCCTCTAAGTGTCAGGGTTGGGTTTGAACCCAGGTCACCTGATGCCATATTCCGAGGCTCTTTCCACCCTTTCTAAGACATCACCTAAAGGTGACACAGAACCAAGGGATCTGCCCACCTTCATCACGTATATACCTGCTTATGTCTGTAAATACAGAACCAAGGGGATGCATCCTCCTACATCATGTGTCCCCACCCACCCACACGTTTGTAAATTCGGGCAGATTCCCAGTACAACTCCTAGTCTTGCATATGCCATCCAAGCAGTTGACTCTGATGACCCTGGTCCAGTTGCTTCATGAGCTTCCCAGAGAGGCCCCTTTCCCTTTTCTTCCTCCCTTCAGCTCTTCCTTTGGAAGCTGCTGACGGGAGCATTACGGGGGCAGCATGTGAAACCATGTCATGTGCTGCTACGCAGGCAGAAATGCGTGGTGCCAGGAAGCAAGAATCAATTCTTCTAGCAGCAGCTGCTGCCGCTGCCGCCACCATGGCTCCCCCCTCCCTCCGTGCTCCCTAATTGATATATTATTGCAACCACTGAAAAGAAGACTGGGCCCCAGAGAAGGAAATGCAGCCGGAGGGAGGGAGGGCGGACAGGGGGGTCGAAGCTCTTTCCTCTCACTTATCTGTGGTTGGAGCTCTTGTCCCTGCCCCCACCCAAATGGGAACCTGTGCCAAGAGCTATGGATGCTCTGGTGGGGAACGTAGGGGCTGTGCTCAAACTGAACCAGGGGCTCCCCAGCCCAGACGGGGGGGGGGGAGGCTTGTACAGAGAGCAAACAGGGAACCCCCTTGAACCATCTAGTCTGCATTCCTCTGCAGCTAGAGTGGCAGGAGACTCCAAGAATGCCCAGTCTCTCTCCCGGCCAGCCACCATCTCCACCAACCACTCACCATAGGCTCTCTGTCTTTTAACTTGGGGGAGCAGGAAAGTAATATTAAAAAAGGATGGGGATGGAGGAAGGAAGGAAAGCAGGCAAACCTTGGTGGGGATTTCCTATAGCTTTGCAATTGTGGTTTCTCTAGTAAGAAGAGCCCCTGTGGGTCCCCTTCCTCCTCCTCCTCCTCTCCACCTCATTCTCCCCCCCCCCCTCGCTGGCTTCCCAGGAAGGCAGCTGCAAACAACAGCTCACATCATTACTTCATACTTCCTTTAAACAGAAAATAAGGCCACCTGGGGACACTGGGAGGCCCTGGAGGTATAGAAATGAGGAAGGACAGTGGCACCAAGAGGCTCAGAACAATTCTGAACTGTGTAAGAAAGTCACTAAACTGTTTCTACCCATCGAACCAGCATCTAGCCTTCTGAGATCAATGACCGAAAGAAACCCCTCGTATAAGACCAAATGTCACAGCAGCGCTCTCTGGAGAGGGTGCTGGTCGGGAGGGGGATGGCTGAGCAAATCGTGGGGTATGAATGAAAAGGAACATGACTGTACCAAAAGGGAGGGGGCCGAGGTTGGCTCCAGCGCCTCTTTTATTTTAATTGAGATCTCTTGTTTTGATATCACCTACATTTCCCAGTGTTTTCCTCCCCACTCCTGCTCCTAGAGGGCCATCCTTCATGATAAAGAAGAAAAAATAGAGAGAAAGAAGTTCAGCCAAACAGCCAACATATCAAAGCCTGCCATTATATGCAGTGTTCCACACTCACACAACAAAAGTGGGGTGGGGTGGGGAGGAAGTACCTTCTCTAGCTTTTCTTTGGCACTGACCTCCAGTGTCTTCTTAAGGCCTGATTTTTCTCCTCCCCAGCCTGAAGGTTTCTTACTACTCAAAATAGCATTCTCAAATCGAATCACCACAGTCCTAGGCACACTGTCAACTTTTACATATATTTACTACTAAGAGAAGGAGAGGGGAAATGACAGGTAGGATAGCCCAGTGGTATGCACCCCAGGAAAGGAATCCCTGAGTTCTAGCCTTGGCTCTCTACTGACCTATCAGGTGGCTCTGAGTAAGTCACTTTTAATCTCCCTGGGGCTCCATTTCTTCATCTGAAAAATGTAGATAACAACACCCTCCCTCCCTCCCTCCTTCCCTCTTTCACAGGGCGGCTGTGGGGGCCAAATGAGACAACACCTGTGAAGGTGTGATGAACAACTACGAAGCATCCTAATGAGGTATTATTAGGAAAGGAAACCCAGGAGAGAACAATGATGGAAGAGAAAAGGGTCTCAAGAAAGGGACCTGGGAATTTTTAGCTCTCTATGACTCAACAGTGTGATGTGGTTGCCCAAAGAGCTAACGGAAGGAGCATGCTATTCAGAAGGAAGGAGATAACAGCCAGGCTGTTGTCCCTGAGTGTTCTTGTGGAGATGCCAAGCACAGAGTGGGGAAAAAAACAGCCTTCCTCATTCTTAGGGTCTCACGTTTTTTTGGTTCCAAAGGAAAGATGGCTCCCTTCAGCTCGCACTTGGAATACTGGTGGGTAGTTTGGGGGCAGCATACTTTAGGGAGGAGAATAATTGGTCCAGCAGAGGGGCCGCCATGGTGGGTGAGGAGACTCAAGGGTGGAAGGAGAAATGAGAGATGCTCAGAAGGGAAATGAAGAGACTTGGCTGTGGGCTGGGGAAGCGGGCCATCACAGCTGTAACAAATCCATCAGCCCCGTAGGCACTCAGGTTCCTCAGGAATCTCTTCCCCCAGGGTCCTTCCTATTGGAGGGCAGAGAGGGAACCTCCTTCCAAAACTCCCATTCAAGGAGGGTGCCTGGGCCAGGTAAGCTCTTTGTTTCCCACCCAGCTGTACAACTTTGGACTTCATCATGTTTCCTGCATCAGCCAGCTCTCTCCCTCTCACCACCTCACTTTTTAGCTTCCTTTTTTAATGTATTGTCTTCCTCCCACTAGATTATAAGCTCCTAGGGGCAGGGAGGCGGCACAGTGGATAGAGCACTAGCCCTGGAGTCAGGAGGACCTGAGTTCAAATCCGACCTCAGACACTTGACACTTACTAGCTCTGTGACCCTGGGCACTAAGTCACTTAACCCCAATTGCCTCACCAAAAAATATACAAACAAATAAATAGATAAATAAATAAATAGACAAACGAATAAATGAATGAATGGATAAATAAATAAAAATAGATTATAATCTCCTTGAGGGCAGGCACTATCTTCCTTTTTGTGTATTTGGATCCCCAGCCCTTCTCACAGTGACCCGCACATAGTAGGCACTTGATAAATGTTTTGACTGTTATGTGGAAGTGGGAGAGGAAGTAGATTAATTCTTCCTGGCTTTGCAAGACAAAATAGGAGAAATGGGAGGAAGTTACAGTGAGGTGGATTTCAACTCAAACAAAGTGATAAAGCTGCCCAGGCACTGAATGGGCTCCCATCACTGAAATATAGTGAGTGCCCATCACTGGAAGTCTTTAAAGAAAGGCTCTTATCAGCAATATCTTAGAAAGGGGCTATTCTTTCATTTTGGTAAGGACTGGATGGACCCGAGGAATTCTCCAACTTTTAGATCCTGTCATTCTAAGAAAACCTGGATTCTCGTGGTGAGAAAGTGAGATGCCAATGGAGCCTTCCAAGGCTGGCTGCTTTAGAGAGGTTTGTGGAATCTATGTTAGGTCTTCAGCAAACATCATCTCTGTTCCTGTGCCTTTTCCCCAAATCTCAGAAAAGCCCAAGGCTAACCCCTCATGCATCTCCTCTAAATTCTACAGGGATGATTGTTTGGAAGCTTGAGGTTTCTTGCTATTTTAGGACTTCTCCCAGAGGTAATCCTGCTCCCCCAGACTCCCTAGGCAATAGCCTGGGTGCTGAGTACCAGCAATAAGGGAGGGGGAATAGGGATGGGGTGTAAGGAGGGGGAGCTCTGGGAGATTACAGTGAAAAAGGAAAGACTTTCTCCAGCTCAGAAACAGTTTTTGGAGCTCTGTGAGAATTTTTGCTGCATTTTGGTGTATATCCTTGCTGGGAAGAGTTAAGCCTGGCACAAAAATGTCCGCAAAGCTCTTCCTTCCTAGGAAGAATCTTTTAAAACAAGGGGTGAGGGGGGCAGCTAGATGGCGCAGTGGTTAAAGCACCGGCCCTGGATTCAGGAGGACCTGAGTTCAAATCCGGCCTCAGACACTTAACACTTACTAGCTGTGTGACCCTGGGCAAGTCACTTAACCCCCATTGCCCCGCAAAAAAAACAAAAAAAAAAACCAAGGGGTGAGGTAGCAGCAGAACTCAACAGGTTTACTGATCTCCCCTAAGCCTTAAGCCTTAAGTCTTTGGGATGTTCTCCAGAATCCGCTTATTCTGCATTTCTGATACTGCCTCATTGTTGTTCAGTTGTGTCTGACTCTTTGTGATCCCATTTGGAATTTTCTTTGGCAAAGAGACCGGATTAGTTTGCCATTTCCTTGTTCAGCTCATTTTACAGATGAGGAAACTGAGGCAAACAGGGTTATATAGCTAAGAAGTGTCTGAGGCCAAATTTGATCTCTTTGCATTATGGCGCCACCTAGCTGCCCCAAGTACTTGCCTCCCCAACCTGCTAATTCATTAACAGCTCTCCAGTTTATGTCACTCTAAGTAGGAGCGCCTTCCTCAGAGAAACAAGGGATCTTTGCAGAGGTGGAGAATCTATGGCCATGAATACTGGATACATTGTTAGCCTCAGTTGATGGTATTGGTTAGTGGGGCTGAACTAGTTGTTTTCCTCTCTTTCTGCCTCAACGGTTAGGGGCAAAAGGAGGCACAGGATCACACATTTAAAGCTGGAAGGGACCTTGGAGGTCATCTACTCCAACTCCCTCATTTTACAGACCAGGAAACTGAGGCCCAGAGAGGTCCAGAGCTGTTAAGTGGCAAGTCTGAATTTGAAGCCAGGTCCTTTGCCTCTGGTCCTTTGCATTGTACTATATTGCCTCTCAAGTTTCCTTTTCAGAAATGAAGATGCTATAAAAACAAAAGATGTTAATTTAAAAATTTTCAGCGTTAATATGGAAATATGTTTTACATGGTTGCACAGGTGTAACTTATATCATATTGCTTACCATCTCAGGGATAGGGAAGGGAGGAATGGAGGGATAGAATTTGGAACTCAAACTTTAAAAAACCAACAACAAACGTTAAAAACAGTTTTTACATGTAATTGGGGGAAAATAAAATATTATTTAAAAAATTTCAGTATTAAAATAAAAAAGTAAAACCCTCCAAATTTTCCTCTCGCCAGTTCTCTGCAGCCGTGAAAGCTCGGGTGTCCAGAATTATGGATTTGCCTCCTCAAATCATATACACATTTAGCCTAGACTATCACTTTGAGAGAAGATCCTGTCCGCATTGATAACTTCTTCTTCATCTTTCCCTAGCACCCCTATATCTCTTCTCCCCTCCCCCTGTCATTGCCTATAGTCTTACTGGCATTAAAATTAGGAAACTTGGGGCGGCTAGGTGGCGCAGTGGATAGAGCACTGGCCCCGGAGTCAGGAGGGTCTGAGTTCAAACCTGGCCTCAGACACTTAACACTTACTGGCTGTGTGACCCTGGGCAGGTCATTTAACCCCAACTGCCTCACCAAAATAAATAAATAAAAAATTAGGAAACTTGCTCAAACCTTGGCTGTAACACTAATTGGGCCACCTTGGACAAATCACCTATCCCTTTTGAGCCTCAGTTTCTCTGACTTCAAAATGGGAATTCTAATTCTTGCCCTATCTTAACTCAAAGGGTTTTTGTAGGGGGAGTACTGTGTAAACCATTGGGAGGTGTCTGTGGGTAAATGTGACTGATTATTATCATTATCTTATAGGCAGGGCATAGAACGTGTTATTAATCTGGGCTAAAACAGAAGACTCGACAGCCACCCAAATATGGCGGGAATCACTTTTGTAATTTCTCAAGGACCCTCCTGGGTTAGGGTTCAACTTGCATTCTTTACCCTATCTGAGTCACAGATAATTAGATATCTTCTAATCTGCCCCAATTATTTACAGATAGAGCAAGCCCTTGAACTGAGGTATCCTGACTTGGAATTCTGATTCTTCAAGTTAAAACAAGTTCAGCTGGTAAGATCCGAGATGCACTGGACCTTGCTTAGACTCTAAGTGATGGGGAAAGAGAGGTAGGAATGTAGAGGCAAAGGCTGAAATCTTGTAATCACGAGTGTCAGAGGAACCAGACAAGTTTACTAGGGAATGTAAGGGGGGGAGCATCTCAGGTGAGGCCAACAAGAAATGAGGAACCTGCAGAAGCTACGGAGGCTGGAGAAAAATCTGATGTGGAAGATGAGAAGTGTCAGGCAACAAGAGCTTACTCTCCAGCCCAGGAAAGTTTTGGAGTCAGGGAGGGAGGGGAGACTACAGCGGGTGGTAGAGCAGAGTGGAAAAGGATGCCTACAGAGGAAGGTCCAAAGGCTTGGATGAGAAGCAAGATCAGAACAATTTATCAAACAATACCCAGCCAGAGAAGCCAACGCCTCGAAATGGAAACAAATGGGCATTAGATATCATAGGGCAGCCGCTCATCTGGCTAAAAAGGTCCTTGAGAACAGGGGACAGATGAATGGTGTTCAACATGGAAAAATTCACAGACACTGGGAAGAGGCTCCTGGGCCACAGGGATGCCAAGAGTGGAAGGCAAGGGTGGCTACCAACTCCATCGTGGGGAAGGGGCTCTGGGGGGAATCTGGGCCATCGGAATAGCAGAAATAAACAGGGCATCCAGTAAGATTGCTGTGGTCATTTGGGAGTGGGGTGGGGGGTTAGTAACCAGAAATAGAAAACCTTAGCTTGAGACCTAAAGGGATACTTTACTACCTAAAGGGTAGCTTTCAAGAAACAGGTAGAAAATGTTGTGGAGGAAAGGGGTGCGATGGGATTATATTGTTGGTTCAGAAAGTTCACACTTAGTCAAAATGTCTTCACCACTTTCATCCTATATTAATCCTCACCTTCCCCCACACCCTCATCCTCTAATGCAGGTAGGTTCTTCCCATTAACAGTAGGAATTCATCATTAATAGGGATCATGATGAATATTAATAACAGGATAAGTAATTACCCCCCATTTTACAGGTGAAGAAACACAATTCAGAAAGAGGATGAGATTTGCCCATTCAGCGAGTTAAGGGCACAGTTGGCCCCAAATCTTTTGAGGATTTTCAGTCTAGTATTCTTTCTGCTAACACAGGTTGTTTTTCTTTGTCCTATCTTTCTCTAGTGGTTTCTCCTTCCCTATGTTATGAGTCAACTAAGTTAATAACCATTTCTTACTCTCCTATGTGCCAGGCACTGTGCTAAGTGCTAGGAATACTAAGAAAGGCAAAAGGCAGGCCCTTCTCTGAAGGAGGTGCCTGTGTAGTGGGGGAGACAATGCGCTAACAGGTGACTCTGCAGACTAGGGAAGGAGGCAGCCTCCTGCAGCATCTTCCCCAGTCCCCCAAGACATTCTACAAGGAATAAAGGGGTTTTACCTTCAGATCACTTTTAGGCATAGTATGATTTCAGGGGCCACGAAGAAGGTATCCCTGGCCCTTAAATATTTCCCTCACTTGCTTGCTGATGCTTGAAATTTCTTTAACAGGAGACAAAGCCTTTTATTCTACAATTAGAGGTAAATGGAGAATACCTAGGAGATTTCACTCATTAGTGTGAACAAGTTGCCAGGGTAAATGACAGAGGCAAAATCTTTTCCAGTTGATTGGGGGAGACGGGTGGTTGGAGAGGGCTTCAGAAGGCAGGAAATCTTGGGGGTCAGGAAGAGGGAATGACATGCCAGGGAAACGGGGGAGAAAGGAGTGGCAGGGGGACCACCAAGACTAACTTCTCTGGCTTTCCAAGTGTGCCTTGAGTGGCCTCTCATATACCTTCATCTTTTTTTTTTTTTTTTGAGGCAATTGGGGTTAAGTGACTTGCCCAGGGCCACACAGCTAGTAAGTGTTAAGTGTCTGAGGCCAGATTTGAACTCAGGTCCTCCTGACTCCAGGGCCTGTGCTCTATCCACTGTGCCACCTAGCTGCCCCATATACCTTCATCTTAACCTGGGGTCTTGGTAGCTAGAAGGCCAGCTAGCCAGCTAGCCAGAAAGAACGACAATTATTATTTGTTTCCTACATATTATGTTTTATGCATTTTAGAAGATTCTGAGGAGGGGTCCTTAAGCTTCCCCAGAACACCAAAGGAGTTCATGTCACAAAAAAGGTTCGATCAAATAAAGAAGCATTTATTAAATGACTCCCTTCTGCCAAGCTCTGTGCTAAGTGTTGGGGATACAAAGAAAGGCAAAAGACAAGAGCTTATAGACGAATAAGGGAAGATCTGTCATCTGCACAGTCTCACAGCTAGAAGGGAACTCAGAAGACACCTGCATGAGAATCCCCTCTCAGGCACATCTGGCAGGGAAGGGGAAATTGTCTTCTGAGGCAGCTAAGTCCCCTTAAGAGTCTGCCTCTAAAACTTTCATGCCTCCTTCAGCTAGATCTGTCCTCCTCAACAAAGCAGAACAGGCCTGATTTTTCTGCCGCAGGGCCAGGGCCGTTGAATACTAGAAAAAAAGCAATCCTATCTTCCCTAGGTTTTTCTTCTCCAGGCTAAACAATCACAATTCCTTCAACCAGTCTGGGCCAGGACAAATGAGAAGCTCTGTGGAGTATTTTTTTTGTCCTTAAGGCCCTGGATGTGTGCCCTTCCCTGGGATATGCCTGCTAGGTTCCCATCCGAGCAGAAGGTATTGGCTGCTTCCTCCCCAATCCCAAGGGGGCAAGTTGGCTGAGCCCCTCTTCCACCTGGGAACAATTTCTCTCCAGCAATGCTAGGCAACAAGGGATCTCTCTGAGGAAAACTAAAGGGGAAAAAATAACCCCTCACCAAGGCTCAGCTTCTCAGCCAATACCAGTTTTGGCTAAACACCAAGGGAATAGGATCATGCAGGAACACTGAACACCTGGGCTTGGGCCACTGGGACGAACTCCACCTGGTCACTGATCATGCCCTCACTTAAATCCGAGTCCAGACCTCACCCTCGTGGTGTCCTTGGACTGCCTTGAGAACGAAGGACGAACAACAAGATCTTGCCTTTACCTGGTGGATGGGAGCACAAAGTTTCCACCTCAATTTTACCTCAGGATTTCCTGAAAGCCGGGACTGCTTCTTGGCTGGACAAGGAGACCAGCCACCAAGTGATTTTAGGAGGCTGACTCCCTTAGGCAGAGGAGTGGAGAAACCTCAGCTTAAGCCATCCCATTACAGAACAGGGCCAAGAGAAGGCACAGACCTGAATTCTGAAACATGGTCCATTCAGTTACCACATTCATCTCCACCCACTCCCTCAGGAGGATAATGCCATTGTCCTCAGTGGCAAAGTAGGCACTATACCTTTTCTCTGCTTTTCTTCTACCAAGCCCAGCAAAAAACCAAACAACCAAACAAGCAAATAAAAAACCCTGCCCTATTGGATAGATTATAAACTATCTATGTGTTGGAATAACCCCTGCTTTCCAGGGATTACGATATACTCTAACCCAGAGGTAAGAGTCAAAACTTTCTCGCTTGACCTGAGAGAAAAGGTAAATGAGATGCCAAGACATCCTAGAAGTCTTTTTCCTCTTCCAAAAATGCCCAAGGACAGGAACTGCCAGACAGACAAGGCCAACCCAAAGGAAGAGGGGGAGGAGGGAGCCGGTGGGCTAACAATCCAGCGACAACAAAAGCCCTTTCAAGAAAGCTTTAAACCAAAGGGACAGAGATCGCCTAGGGCAGTGTCATCCAGTCCCTTGCAAGTCCCAAATACCAGCTCTGTAAGATGAGGGGGAACATGGTTAAAGGAACATCTAAACAGAGCCAGAAGAGATATTAAAGGTCATCTGGGGGCAGCTAGGTGGCGCAGTGGATAAAGCACCAGCCCTGGAGTCAGGAGGACCTGAGTTCAAATCTGCCTTCAGACACTTGACACTTACTAGCTGTGTGACCCTGGGTAAGTCACTTAACCCTCATTGCCCCACCAAAAAAAAGGTCATCTAGTCTAAGTGCCTCACTTGACAGATGAGGAAACTGAGGCCCAGGGAAGTCAGTGTAGATATAAAAAGGAAAGATAGCCAGGGTTTCAGGGAGCTCATACTGTAAGTTTTCTGTTGTCTCAGTGACTGGCCCTTTAATGGGCATATTTGCTTTGGACTATCTTCTGCTTTTTGCCCTGAGGGAATCAAGCAACTGCTAGTACCTTGAGTCACAGACTGAGAGCTGGAAGGGCCCTCTGAGGTCACCAAGTCCAACCCCTTCCCTTTACAGATGCAGAAATCAAGGCCTTGAGTTCACCCAGGGATCGAGGAACTGAAGCTTCATTGGAAGCTAGGAGCTCTCGTTCTAAAATGGGCAGTGCTTTCCACTGAAACCAGGCTTCCTTTTGTTACCCCTGTTCTCAAATGGAGAATCAGCAGGGAGGTGGGACACGAGAAAAGGGCTCCTCCCGGGTTCAGATTCTTTTTTTTTTTTTTTGTGGGGCAATGAAGGTTAAGTGACTTGCCCAGGGTCACACAGCTAGTAAGTGTCAAGTGTTTGAGGCCACATTTGAATTCAGGTCCTCCTGAATCCAGGGCCTGTGCTTTATCCACTGTGCCACCTAGATGCCCCCTCAAATTCTAATCAGAAGCAATTTCATTTCAGGAAGGCATGTACCCAAAGTCCTTTGGATCTCTACCCTCCAGTGGGAAAGATCCAAACTGTGGTGACCCCTTGGCATAATTAAATATTTAAGGAATTATTACTCTATTCCACTTCCAAGCTCAGTGCAGAGCTGGGTTTCCTGCAGACTTCACTCTGTATGGTAGCTTAGAAACAGGCCTAACTCAGAAATGAAGAAAGCCGCAAGCCCTAAACCAAGTCTCCTGCATCCACTCAGATCTCCTCCCAAGGGGGAAAAAAAATCACACAGAGAACAAAAGACCTCCAAGAAGCTCTGAAAGACAGCCCAGCACATCAAAAGTAGCTTAAATGTTAGTTTGGTAACTGGTACTGCATTAAGAGCCACAAGGCTAGGGCAGCTAGGTGGCACAGTGGATAAAGCACCGGCCCTGGATTCAGGACGACCTGAGTTCAAATCTGGCCTCAGACACTTGTCACTTACTAGCTGTGTGACCCTGGGCAAGTCACTTAACCCTCATTGCTACACACATACACACACAGAGCCACAAGGCTGAAGGTTCTGGTCCCCACTGAGTTGTTTCCTAGCTGTGTGACGATGGGCAAATGACTCTTTCTCTGGGCCAGTTTCCTCATCTATGGAGAGAAAGAGAGAGAGAGAGAGAGAGAGAGAGAGAGAGAGAGAGAGAAAACCTGCCCTGGCTCCCAACTGGGCTGTCCTGGGAATCAGGTAAGACAAGGGGTATAAAAATCCTCAACACAGTATGTGAGAGAGGTGGTGTAACTATAAGTACCATGTTGTTGATGAGGGGGCTGGGTCCCAGGGTCACACATTAAGTAGCTGAACTGGGACTAAAACCCAGGTCATAGACAGCAGGATTTCAAGTTAGGAGGGGCCATCTAGTCTTTTCATTTTTTTTTTTTAGTGAGGCAGCTGGAGTTAAGTGACTTGCCCAGGGTCACACAGCTAGTAAGTGTTAAGTGTCTGAGGCCAGAATTGAACTCAGGTACTCCTGACTCCAGGGCTGGTGCTCTATTCACTGTGCCATCTAGCTGCCCCCATTTTGTTTTTACAGTGAAGGAAATTGAGGTCAAGGGAAGTTATGGACCTTGTCCAATGACACTAAAGGTCAGGGCTGGGACTCAGGCATAGTGTTCTTTCTACTTTGCCATCCTGCCTTCTTCCTATAAGTGCCAAGTGTTAAGATGGTGGTGGTGGTGGTGATGATAGAGTCCCTGGTTTCTTTCCCCCATCCACCAATCTCTGCCTCTCTTGCCCTGTACCCTGTCATGGAAGTGGAGATGGTCTGACTCACACTGACCTGAAAACCCTTTTGCCTATGGAAGGAGTCGAAGTATGATAAGCTGGCCATACTTGTCTTTCCTCTTGGTTTTCTCCTTCCTGGTCATGCCCAGTCTCCAGATTGAGTCTGATGCCCTCCCAGCTCCTTCTCAGTAGCTATGCTCACCTTGATGAAAGAAGGCTCCATATTTCAAGGGGAGTGTTGGCATCCAAAGTAAGAAACAGGAGCTCAGCCCTTAGATTCACCTAGTCCTGTTTTTATTTTCTTCACAGATAGAGAAACTGAGCCCCAGAGGGAGAGTGACTTGCCCAAGATCACACAACAATATATGTGGAGAATCAGGACCTGCCCCTGTCACTGTCAGGGTATGATGTGACCACTTGGGATGGGGAAGGGAGAGGTTTCCTCCTGCTGGAGGGCAGGTTGTTTCTTTCAGGGCTTCAGGGGAGCTCTATGGGCTGCTTTTGCTGCGTCCTGGATGAATTCAGGCTGTTTTACCTGGAGGCTAAATATGTCCTCTTGCTCAATGAACAAACCGGGGCACTGAGGTTGGAGCAGCAGCCACAATGGGATCTGGTTTTTGGTTTGTGCTGTTTCTAGCTTTTCTATCTTTCACCATGTCGTGCCTTTCTTCTTACGATGTAGGATAGCAATGAAAAGCAAGGGGCCCTCGGGTCGCATTACTCCCCCACACCTTCTTTCCACCCCCAAACCCAAGCCCTACCTGCTTCTGTTTGGTCTGCAGCCCCTGACATCTCTGGCTCCTGTCCACCTCACAGCTGCTCTGGGCCACCCGGGAGCTCTCTTGGGTAGGACAGGGGATGGAGGTCACTCCAAGATCAGGTCTGTTTGTCTCTCGCCACCCCCCAAGCATACACCACACACAGCCCAGCGCAGTACACGGCTCTCTCCTGGCTCTCTCCGGTCCTTCTCTCCCTAAGATTTTAGCTGGCACCACCACAAGAGTCTTCAGGCGTGTGAACTCCTTGTTATGTGAACTGAACTCTGCAGAACCCTGAAGGAGGGCCAGGCTGTCTTCCAAACCGGTTTGTCCATCCCTTAACCTCGCTGAATGTTGGGGCAGCTGGACAGGATAGCACAGGCTCACAGAAGATTGTCAAACGGGTTGGATCTCTCTGTCTCTGTGTGTGTGTCTCTGTCTCTGTCTCTCCCTCCCTCCATTTCTCTGTTTCTGTCCCTCCCTCACCCTTAAAAGTTTAAGAAAGTCATAGCCCCTCACTCCATCCAACCAAGGGAACTTCTCTTGCTCATTTCAAAATTCTCCCTTGCCTATCTGTCTTACTATTTTTGGATAATTATATTAAAAAACATTGCCCTGTTCCTTGACAACTACTAGGCTGCATATTTCCATCCAAAGGAGACTACTTAGAATAAAAGCCACTTTAGCCTCATAATATGAATAGAGAGCTAGTCAAATCTGGGTTCAAATCTTGCCTTTGAACACTGACTGGCTTTGTGACTCTGGCCAAATCATTTAACCTTTCAGCACCCCAGGCCACTTTTCTAAGACTTTAAGTTGCAAAGTAGGTGCTAACTGTTGGTATTTTTATAGGTCCCATCTGAAAACCCCTCAAACTACACAACAACAACAAATACCATGCAAAACTCTTCAACCGCACCTTCCTCTGACTTGGGGTGAGGGTTTGTTATGAGAAAGGTTTAAGGAGGAGATCAGCAGGTAGGGTCAACCTCTCCTATCTGTGGAAAATATGATGGGATTTTGGTATGCATGGGATCATAAGAATTTTAAAGCTGGAAGGAGGGGCAGCTAGGCAGTGCCGTGGATAGAGCACCGGCCCTGGGGTAAGGAGGACCTGAGTTCAAATCTGGCCTCAGACACTTAACACTTACTAGCTGTGTGACCCTGGGCAAGTCACTTAACCCCAATTGCCTCACCAGAAAAACAAAAAGCAAAAAGCAAAAAGCTGGAAGGAGCTTAAGGGATAGATCATCTTGGGGGGGGGGGGGAGATAGAATACATTGGCAAGTATCGATGCTATAAAAACAAATGTAATCAAAACCAATTTTTAAAAATTTAGATCATTTAATTGAACGCTCATTTTGCAGATGAGGAAACGGGCTCAGAAAAGTCAAGGTGTGTAAGGGATCCCCCAGCGAGTGGTAGAGCAGGAACCAGAATCTTAACTCCTGACCTGGGACTCCATCTACTTTATTCTGATAAGAGTCAGCAGTGGTTCTTTCCCACAGAAGATTGGCATTACTCATCCACCTCTGTCCCTCTTAGGGGCCAGGTGGCACCAGAAAACATTACTCTTCTCCCAGACAGATAATGCAGAGCGGGGCCAATGCCTTCAGCAAGATGCCCGCCAGACTGTGAGGGGAGGAGACAGCTCCTGACCTTGGCTTCCCTGGGCCCAGATTCTACATGCAGGAGCTGTAGACAGGGACACATCACTGAGGCTTGGAAGGAGAACAGCCACACCCCAGTGACGGGGTGGAATAAGGTCAACGGCATGGCTATGAATTCCCCAATGCCCTCTTTTCGGGTGGCTTTTTTATTTTTTACCGGACCAAGAGCCTGCCTGCCAGCCACGGAACAACGGGAGCTATTCAGGCCAGACGCCACAAGAGCCTGGCTCCCCAGCCTCCATCCCAGTGAATTTTGGCTCTGAAGCTGGTGCTTTATATTCCTCTGCACGTACAGTACTTCCTTGGGGCTAAATACCTATTGCCAACCACTCTTTCTCGAGGAGCTGGAGGGGGGTAAAGAAGGTTTATAAGGGAATCAATTTCTTCCCTGGGTAATTTACTTTTTTCAGAGGTATCACAGCCTGCCTGGTTCAGTTCAGTTAAATGAATCCTCCTCCTAACCATGGAGGAAAAAAAGAAGGGGGTGGGGAGGTGGGGGGCTCACTTAACCATTCAAACCCTCCTCTTGACTGAAGAATCTCTAAGCTGATTTTCGGAATACTCAAAACCTTGGGGTCTAGACAGGGAAGGCCCTGGAGTCAAGCAGTCAGCTTTCATGCCTGCTCCTCGGTGGTTGGTGGGCGGCTCTCCGAGCCGGAGCCCCCTTTGCCATCTGAGCTCTGGCCCCTTCCATGGGGTCACAGCCCTCTAAACTGATCCTTCCTCTGGATCAACAGGCGGTCAGCCAGTCCCCTAATTTCCATTTGCCCAGGGCCAATCCTAGACAAAACTGTGACTAAATGAGCTCTCCTCTCTTCACATCAGGGCCTGTGTTATCTGTTCATTCCTACAGAGTCTTGCTCTGAGAGGAGCAGCAACCAATTTTTGCTAACTGTAGTTGATAAAGCCTCCAAGTGTTCCCTGCCTTTCCAGGATTCTGTGTTTTAGTAGGGGGACACAGAAAAACTTCAAGATTAGAAGAAATGAGCCTAATGGCAGGAGTGACTGTCACTCTTTCATTAGGGACTATGATGGGGGGTAGGAATGATTTTTGTTGACAAGAGAATTAGCCTGTGCAGGCAGTCATCTACTCTGTCTATGTCTAAAGTTCTTTGACCGTGTCCCTTTGCTTAAGCACATAAGGAATACCAGCCCTGGCTGAGGGCAGAACTAGCATCCACTCCTCCGAGATGGGCAGCTGCCCGCTCAGGTGCCCAACTTTAACAGGCTCTGACCATAAGAGCCATAAGGCACTGAGGAGATAGGATATTGGGGGACCTAGGGAGGGGAGAGGAAGGTGTAGAGGAGAAGTTCCACTATCCCATAGTCTCCTAGTTCAAGAAGTGAGACAGATACAAATACACAAATATTTAAGGAACATTTTTTTTTTATGGTGACAAAAAACTGAAGGTCAAGTGAGTGGCCACTGACTGGGAATGGCCAAACAGGTTATGATATATGAGTATGACAGAATCCTACTGCAGTGGCGCAGTTAATAGAGCGTCAGGCCTGGAGTCAGGAAGAGTCATCTTTCTGAGTTCAAATCTAGCCTCTGACACATACAAGCTATGTGACCCTGGGCAAATCACTTCACTCCGTTTGCCTCTCTTTCCTCATCTGTAAAATGAACTGGAGAAGGAAATGGCAAAAGAAAACCCCAAATGGGGTCATGGAGAGATGGACACGACTAAACAACTGAAAAAGAAATAATCAATATGAAGAATTCAGAAAAACGCATGAAGACGATCATGAACTTTAAAAGGCAATGTGAAGGGGCAGCTAGGTGGCGCAGTGGATAGAGCACTGGCCCTGGAGTCAGGAGGACCTGAGTTCAAATCCAGCCTCAGACACTTAACACTTACTAGCTGTGTGACCCTAGGCAAGTCACTTAATTGCCTCAGCTAAAAAAAACAAAAAGAAAAAACACAAAAAATACAAAAAACCAAAAACAAACAAAAAAAGGGCAATGTGATGCAATGAAAAGAGAACTTGGATTTGGAGTCAAAGAACCTGAGTTCCAATCATTACAATGACCAATTTTGATTTCTGAAGATTGGCAATGAAGCATATCTCCCTCTTTCAGGCAGAGAGGTGATATACCACAGGTGTAGAATGAGGCACGCACACATACAGTCAATGTGCTGATCTGTTTTGACTAACTATACTTTCTTGTAACAAGTTCTGGTGGGAGAAGGTAGAAAGAACATGCCCTTGGGAAGGGAAAGTGGAGTTTAAAAACAACGACAACAGGGGCAGCTAGGTGGTGCAGTGGATAGAGCACCGGCCCTGGAGTCAGGAGGACCTGAGTTCAAATCCAGCCTCAGACACTTAACACTTACTAGCTGTGTGACCCTGGGCAAGTCACTTAACCCCAATTGCCTCACTAAAAAACAAACAAAACACAACAACAACGACAACAAAAACCCTACCAACAAACCTCAAAGTTTAAATAAATACCCCCTGCCCAATCCTACCCATTCGCTCTAGGGGCTTTGCATCCAGAGAGCCATTATCATCAGAGCCTGTTAAAGCTGGGCTCCTGAGTGGGCAGTTGCCCATCTCGGATGAGTGGACGCCAGCTCTGCCCTCAGCTAGGACTGACTGACATTCCTTATGTATTTATGGAAAGGGTCAAATTCCCTCCAGACCTTTAGACATAGACAGAGCAGGTGGCTGCCTGGATAGGCTTATTGTCTTGTCCCCTCCAATACGTTTTCTATCTCCCATCCTGGTCCCTGATGAGAGGAACTATGGAGAAGCCTGCAGATGTAAGTCTGTGTTAAGTGTGTCCACAGAACAGCAGAGGTTGAGACCTCATCCTGTTGCTGCCCCTCACTCTTTCGTCTACTGTTTTCGGCTGCACCTTGCTAGCCCACAGGCTGTCCAGCCAGGGGGATGCGTGCCAGACCAGCTGGCAGATGGTGGAGGCAGCAGGCAGGGCCCGTGGCTTACATTTTGTCTCCAAGGCTCCTGAGCCCAGGAGGCAGAGACTTTGAGAGTTGTTTCCCATGCCATTTAGCTGAACCAGAATGCTAGCTCTGGGGATGAGCAGGAAATCTGAGATGCCCAGAGAGACTGGGTCTGATCTCTCAAGAGGATGAGCCTGAGAAGCAGGAGATTTATGATCCACTTCTGCCTGCCCCTCCTAACTTGCTGTGTGACTCGAGGTAGCTCCCTCCACCACTCTTGGTCTAAGATTCTTCATACGACCAATCAAGAGATTGGATCCGATGTGACACCCCTGAATCTTAACTTCTGGCCTGTGTCATGGGGAAAGAGGGCAAGATAAATAGTCATGAAGAGCTAGAAACACTGTGAATTTAAAACCAGACGCTCATGCTGCTACTGCTGTTGGTTTTATTCCTGTCTGGATCTATTCATTGAGCAAGAAGAGGCATTTAGCTTCTAGGTAAAAATTGCCTGCTTCATATTTCAGGATTCAGCAAGAGGAAACCGTAAGACTCACCTGAAATTCTCATGGAAACAACATCTCCCTTAGCGGAAAGAAATTCCCACCTAACCTATCCCTTCATGCGAACATGTTAGTGGCCAGGTACAGAAAAAAAAATACATGAAGACATAGAAATTAATAGCTATGAGCCGAAAGTCAACAGACCTAGAGGGCAAATCATTTCTCATCTCTAGGATTCAGTTTCCTCCATCCCTAAAATAAAACCAGATACATTCAAGGGCCAAACACTTTTCTACTTGTTTCTACTCGAAACTCATGCTGTTTTGGATGCACTGTCACTGAGAGGGACCTGGGAGGGCATTGAGATCGAGGGAGAGAAGAAGCAGTCTGACAAGGAAGAAAGAGGCCAAGAGGAAAGACCAGTACTGCTAGCGGACTAGGCTTCCACCCATCCTTAGAGGGTTTTTTGTTTGTTTGTTTGTTTTTTTGCGGGGCCATGAGGGTTAAGTGACTTGCCCAGGATCACACTGCTACATCCTTAGAGTTTTTAGGTCAGCATGACTCCCCAGAATCAGGGAGGAGAGATGGACACTGAGCAATGGGTGAGGATTGGTGTCTATTTGAAGATAAAGAGTGCTTCCATCAACTCAGGTGACTGCTTCTCTGTCCTCTAGGATACCCCCTAACCCACACTATCAGAATGGGCAAACAAGGAAGGGTCCCTCCTATCCCCCCAAATTATCCTGGAGTTTCTATATTCCCACAATCCTACTGTGATTACTATCCAATCATTTCCAAGTTTCTCATCTCTATCTGTGGTGCTTCACCACATGACTCCGATGTCATGGTCCTCTTTGAGAAAGAAGGAAAAAAAAATAAATAAAAATTTTTTAAAAAGAAGAAAAAGAAAAAAAAAGGGCAGCTAGGTGGCACAGTGGATAGAGCACTGGCCCTGGATTCAGGAGGACCTGAGTTCAAATCCGGCCTCAGACCCTTGCCACTTACTAGCTGTGTGACCCTGGGCAAGTCACTTAACCCCAATTGCCTCCCCCCCCAAAAAAAAAAAGAAAGAGAGAGAGAGAGAGAATGAAGGACAAACAACAACAACAAATGATGGGGGAATGTTTTATCCACTGAACGTCATCAGAACTGTAGACACATAGACTTCTATCTGGAGCATTCCTGAGCCTTGCAAGAATTAAGGATGGGCTAGACCTGGCTAGCATAGGTCTCTCTTCTTCCTGACTCTCCCCAAGGTATACACCACACATTCTGACACATGATCACATTTCTGTTGACCTTCTGTTGACTTACATTGTTCCTCTTATTCATTCAATAAGCTTTTTTCAAGGATGTACTATTTATTGTTCCATGAATGTTAGCTTTGCCTCTTCAACCATGCCTTTTCTCATAATCCTAGATTATTTTTTTTTTTGGTGATACAATTGGGGGTTAAGTGACTTGCCCAAGGTCACATAGCTAGTAAGCATCAAGTGTCTGAGGCCGGATTTGAACTCAGGTTCTCCTGAATCCAAGGCTAGTGCTCTATCCACTGTGCCACCTAGCTGCCCCATAATCCTAGATTCTTAAAGATCATATAACTTAACACTCTCTCGTACCAGCGTGTACTGGTAAAGGTTTAACAACCAGCTTTCTGGAGAAAAAGGGGGGAAAAAAGTATATGGGATACACTTTTTAGTTTAATGTGCATGATTAGCATTTTTCTATCTTTCCTTATGTCTAAACAATCAATAAAACAAAAACAAAAAATGTCTGACTTGTAGTGTTTGCCAATATCTGAAGTGTAAACAGTCACACTGAAAATTTAACAATCAGCTAGCTCCAGCACACCCCTGTTTGTATCCCTTGGGCAGCACAGCAAAGGGCTCCATAAATTCCCATAGACTTGAACGGGTGACTTTAAATACAAGACTGAGTTTCATTACTCCCACATGGGCTCTACTCTCCCTGAGAGATATTCAATATTTATCTTCAGCGTCTAGTGAATCCTCTAACCTGTTTTTATTAAGTACAAGTAGGCCCCACTCTAGGAAAACCAGACATAAAATAATCTGAATTTATAAAACAGATCAAGTTTCATAGGTGTGAGGGTTTTTTTTTTGAAAGGGAAGATCATTCATATCATAAAAATATTTTTTTGTGCATGATCAGATGATTCTCCACAGGATTCCTTTAAATACCAAGCCTCCTTGGTGCATTTAATAAAAAGTCAGTTTACATATAACCTTTCCCAGAAACCTATATGTGACATAAACTAAGGTCTACCTGTATGTCCTATAGATGTTTTTTAATCTATATCAATACTTCTTGTCTTAAAGGATAAGCTCTCTGGCTACAGGAGCCATGTCTATGTCAGGGAGTTCTCCATCAATGGTGTTATTCAAGCAGAGGTAAAATTAAATTGCCTCTCGGCAATGTTGCAGAAAAGATTTAGCCGGGCTAAATTTTTTTTTTTTTTGCAGGGCAATGAGGGTTAAGTGACTTGCCCAGGGTCACACAGCTAGTAAGTGGCAAGTGCCTGAGGCCGGATTTGAACTCAGGTCCTTCTGAATCCAGGGCAGGTGCTTTATCCACTGTGCCACTGAGCTGCCCCGGGCTAAATTATTTTTAAGGCCCCTCACCAACTCTCAGATTCTATAATTCATCTTCTCAGGATGGTTCTGGGACCAAACAAATAATTAATTCCTTTTTAGGACACTGAAAATCTCCAAGTAACACATTCCATCTTCACTTGGCATTTGAGTCCCTTCAGAATGTGGCCCCAGTTGACCTCTCTGGTCTTCTTGGTCATGTCATGAAACCAAACAAACCCTTTCCTCCAAGTGGGCCAACTATCCCTGTTCCTTAGCTAAACAGTATCCTCCCAGCTCAGTGCTTTTGCTCACTCATACCTCACCTAGTGATAATGTTAGGATGTTTTCATTTCTAAGACAGCAAACATCTATAGCTAAAACCCACATAAACAAAAATTCTTTGGGGAAGGAGAGTGTCCCTCAATTATTTTTCAGCGTGCAAAGGGGTCCCAAAACACAAAAGTTTGAGGACCACTGGACTAGACCATTCATGCTCTTTCAATTTCACAGAGTTCTTGTGAGTATCTAATGAGATAATGGCTATAAAGGCATTTTGCCAAACTCTCCAATATAAGTTATACACACACATAGAATCAATTACACTGTGTCCCAAAAGGCTTAGTGCAGTTTTCTGTTCCACCTTAGATGTAGGTTTACCTTAAAATGCCACTAAGACAAACCTCTGTACCATAAATTTAGACCCTAAACATTTTTCGAGAACTCAATAATAAACTCTACTGATACAGGAGCATTTCACACATCAAACCTTGGTCCACAATCCCCTGGACATGGCATCGGTCTGTTATAACCTTAGAACCAAGTTTTAAATAACTGGTTGTGTCAAATACTCATGATCTCCCATCTGTAGGGCATGAAAAGCTTTCAAAATTGTGAGATCTAAATAAGAAATTTGGAAAATGTGTAAAAAGGGTAGGAACAGATGATTCCCACTGTCCTGTCTGTTATTAGAGAGACTGTCCCAGAGGAAAAGCCTACATCCTAATACTTTCATTCAATTATAAAAGGTAGTATTTATTTTAGCCACCTGGGCAACAGTTCACAGAACATGGAATGTCCAAGAATAATAGCAGGATAGTGACTTGTCCACCAACCATTTCTATCTGAATTCCCCTAAATGAAAGTACAAGGATGATTTTTAAATCAGTAAACTAAAATCAAATTAATAATTAAATGGATGATTTAAAATAAAATAGTTTAATTAAAGCAATAATTAAATAAAATAATGTAATTGATACATGTAATAAAGAATTAGTTAAATTAAAGTAAAAATAACAACATTTATTATAAAACCTGAGATTGTTTATTGAGTGAGCTGAGCTGGTGTGGCTGTCCAATGAGCCTACTGTCTGCAGAACCCAACGGGTCTCATAATAAAATTCTGCCACGGGCCCAAGCCCAGCTGCCTCCCTTCAATACATTTCCAAATTCTCTAGGAAATGCCTTGTTGTACATCAGAATCAAATATTCCCTAAGGACAATCATGGCTAAAAGGAGAGATGAGCTTCTTTCAGTTATGAAGTTTTCATATACAGACTTTTAAAAGGTGGTCATATCGGGCAGCTAGGTGGCACAGTGGATAAAGCACCAGCCCTGGAGTCAGGAGGACCTGAGTTCAAATCCGACCTCAGACACTTGATACTAGCTGTGTGACCCTGGGCAAGTCACTTAACCCCCATTGCCCTGCCAAAAAAAAAAAAAAAAGGGTGGTCATATCACCCTGGGACATTCGTAAATATCACATTGTCTGGGATGGGCAAGAAACCATCTTGTGACTCCATCTGGTTAAACCCAGGTATGCACTTGGAGCTCAGAGCTACGTAGGCTACATGCAAAGGAGAAGAGTGTTCCCTGCCCTCAGGGAGCTTAAAGGTTCTCATAGCAGCCATGGAGTGATCAGAGAACAGCTCAACAAAGTATGTGACTAAGGGTCAAGATGAATGGGACAGAAGATGATGGCCTCAGAGGTGAAGAGAGAAGGGATCGGTGCAATCTGCAAGGGTAATCCTGCCCTTGAGGGCAGGAACTGTTTGTTAATTTTCCTTTTGTATCCAGACTGCCTGGCACAAGGCAAGCACTTCAGAGATGTTTGGTGAATGAATGGATGAGTCGGGCAGAGATGGCAAGCAGAAGAATCAAAGGGATCCATCCAGGTAAGATCTCAGCTAAACAATCTGACCTTCAGAGAGGAGAGCATCACACAGCCTGCCATATAAATACGCTCCAGTGTCTGCCAGCCTCTTCCTTCCCCACCTCAGAAGGATGCTTCAGAGAGATCTGGAGCTAGGAAGGAATCCTTTTCTCTTTAGATCCCCTTGAAGAGAATCTGGGAAAAGAACCAGCCTAAGCCAAATTTAGCCCCGTGGAGAGAAAGAGCTCACATTTATATCATACTTTAAGGTTTATAAAGTGCTATCTTATAAGATAAACAGCACAGATAGTATTCGCCTCTTTCTTATATACTAAGTAACTGGCCCTTAGTGACACAGCTAATGTTCAACCATGTGATTTGAACCCAAGACTTCTAACTCCAAGCCTAGCATCCGTTCCGCTATACCCTGCTCATTTTTTTGACTCTGCTGTTAACAAATCCACTGAAAATGTTGTCTTTAGAACTATAAGGAGCAAAGTCAAGCTAGTTCAAGTTGGAGATCAAGGGAGGTGTGGGGTGGGTAGAGAAAACAGGGACACGGAAGAGTCGTCTGCAGCCCTTTCCTCTTTCACAGTGGGCTTTTCTTCCCAGGCAGCAGGGAGAGAGAATGGCTAGAAGACAATCATTTGTTTAGGTCTCTGCAGTGTTTAACCACCATGTATGGCCTCACAGGAAAACAACTTCCTGCTTTCTGTTTCTGATGTATGTAAAAAATTAACACGACACCAGGCAGGCAGCGTGGTGTAGGGAGATACGCTGGATTTGGGAGCCAGGAGACCCGGGTAAAGCTCCAGCCTCTATCACTTACATTTAATCTCCTTGGCCTCAGTTTCCTCATTTGTAAAATGAGGGGGTTGGATTAACTGGCCTCTGAGGCCCCTTCTAGCTCTGACTCTATAATCCTACGGAAAGGGCAATACTGGCTCTGGTGACTCATAGCCGGAGGATCAGGCTGTAAAAACAGGGCAGCTTGTGAGGGTCCAGATGCAAGTAGCAGAGTACTCGGAGCACAGGAACCTGACATGAGCCATTCCCAGTGATTTCACTCACGCTTGTTTACCTCAGATTCCTTCTTTCCTTCTTGCATACTTTGGAAAATCTTCCCTAAAACCTGGCTCTCACCTTAGTAATCAAGAACTATAAAGGCTGAGTTTGGCCTACTGAATCAAATCCAAACACCTCCTTCCGGCTTCCCACGTTCTCTACATTTTGGCTCCATAACTACCTCTCCAACTATTTCCCTTGTGATTCCCCAATATTCAATCTCTGCTGTAACCATATACTGTCTCCTCCCACTATCTCTGTCTCTCTGTCTCTGTCTCTGTCTCTCTCTCTCTCACACACACACACACACACACACACACACACACACACACACAGTTCTCCTGACCTATGCTAAAGATGTCTCACCGCTATTTGTAACTCTACTCTTTCTCCCACACTTCTGCCATAAAATATTCCTAATATAGAGAGAACCACACACCAAACTGCCAGTCATAGAATTTAAGAGCTGGAAGAGATTTCAGGAGGCCATTCAGGCCAACCTGTCTATTACACGAGCAATACCCCCTTCTAGAGCATCTCCCACAAAAGGTCTTCTAGCAAATAAGACCCATGATAAGACCTGTCATTTCTGAAAAACCTGCACTGGTTTTTTATGGCCCACAGAATTAAGCCCAAACACAGTCTAGCATCCATAGCCCTTCAAAATATGACTCCCATTTACTGCTCAAGACTTATCTCAAATCATTAACCTTTGAGGATTCCTGCCCTTTCTCTTGCTGAGAGATAGTAAACTTCCCAAGGGCAGCAAAGACAAGGCACTGTCTTCTTGCATCTTATTCAGAGTGCAGGCACACAGAAGAACAGGAGGTACCATCTAGTTGGAGGGACACCATACAGAGAATGAAACAAAGATGAAAGTTACAGTCAGATATGTGAAAAAGAGAGATTTCCCCATACTGACCCCAAGCACAAAAACAAAGGGAGGAGGATCATCAAATGATAGAGAGTAGTAAGAGGAACCTTCATTGAGGAGGTGGCGCTTGATTTTGCCAACTGTGGCCTTCACTCACAAGGGAGAAGCCCAGATTTTCAAGATGGCCACGTCCAGTCTGATTCTCCCTCCCCATGTCCAAAGAAATCCAGCCAAGAAAAAAAAAACAAAACAAAACAAAAAAGTTAAAAGTCATCAGGGATGGCCCTAGCTTGGAAACTTTGGCTTGAAAGGGCAAGGGCATTTACCAGAGTTCACACCATCCATCATACCAAGGACAAGTCATTGAGACAGTGGGCATCTGATCTGACTAATAGGGTTGGCTGGGGAGAGGACCTGGATGTATGCTTCCTCGCCTTGCCTACAAATTATAACATCACATCCAATTCGATTACTCTGACTGCCACATTTATCTTGAGACAGGAGACATCCATCGCCTGTAGTCAGAGGCTGGCTCCCGTTCCTCCTTTCCATGCTTGTCAGGTAGTTTCTCTAAATGGAGTCGCCTAAGGTGAGGAGCTCTCTTTGCCCTGAAGTTCAGGTAGTACTTGGAGCTGGCAGCCCAAGCCCTGTCCTCTGATCCCTACATCCCTGCTGAAGCAGAGGGGTCCTAGTAGAGAGCCACACCTCTGCATCTCTCCTCCAGAACATCTCATCTCAGCCCCAGTTTCAAGGAGCTGAGAAAACTCTTCTAGAGACAAAAAGACCTGTTTATATGCATCTCAAGGTTGGAAGATGACCCCAGAGAACATATAGTCTAACCCACAGCTGGGATGAGAAGCTTGTTCACAACATGCCCAAGTGATTATTCAACTTTTTCTTAAAGACCTGAGGTGAAGGGGAATCTATTGCCCCTCTGGGCAGCTGGTTCAACTTTGAGATAGCTTTAATTGTGGGGTAGTCTTGATAACAAGGCAAAATTGCTTCTGGTTCTATTCCTCCCAGCAGCAGCAAGTCTAATCGCTCCCTCCATGTGACAGACCTTCAGATACTAGAAGATACTTATCATATCTAGCCCAAAGCTTCTCAACAGAATGCAAACTCCCTGAGAACAAGTACTCTTTTTGTCTTTGTAAACCCAATGCTTATTTCATATATATGAATGTATATGTATATACATAGACACACACAGATATAGCCCTCTAATTTGCTTGAAGAAGAGTAAGCTTGATTATTCTCCTTTTACAAGTAGGGAAACTGAGGCCCACAGGAATTAAGTGCCTTATCCAAGACTATACAACAAGTTCATGACAGAGATGGAACTAGAACCCCTCCTCTGCTGTCTGTCCATTCCTCCACTCCACTCTTCATGCTGCAAACCCTTGACCCAAGGTAGGCAACCCAACCATTCTTAGAAAAGAAGTTACTCCTGATTTCCCTAGAATGAAAGTGTCTTAAAGGCAGGGTTCATGTTTTCTTACCTTTCTATCCCCCAGTAAACAGAGTAGGTCCCTACTAAAGACTTATTAAATTTAATGGAAGGTTTTTGATCCAACCTCAGGAGACAACTGGCTTCATTGTAAGGACCACTTGTTCTAGACAATCATACCCAGTTATGCCAAATGTTGAGAACACACAGGACTGCCATGGGTATAGCCCCAAACTTCAAAGTTAAAATTCACAGACACATAGAAAAGACAGTCCATTGTCTACTGCTGTATGAAATCCTTTTTTTTTCCATCTTAGAGAAATTAACCTGAGGTTTCAAGGGGATTGATCTAGTCACAAATTCGTTTTCTCAGAGGCCTCTCTGATTCCTTCTCCATTTTTCCATCTCTGACTGTCCGTAAACTCCCAGGAGTTGGCTGCCCCAGAACCCAGGCCTGAGTTCCGTCTGGGTCTACAGGGAAGGCTCCAGCTGGGTTCATCACTGCTGGACGCAAGGAGCGGTAATGGGAACTAAGCAGTTCAAGCTGCTGGGAAGACAAAAGCTTCCACAGAAAAGAAATTACTAATAGACGGTGGGTGGATGGCGGGGTGGGGAAAGCTGTGAAGTTAGGTTGAGTGGAAGGGGCTGGGGAATGTAGTTTGAGGTCGAGATGTTTTTAAGGCTTAGAATTCCAGCTTTATAATTTTGTTGTCAGACACGGCAGGTCTTAAAAGGAGGAGGTGCTGTGATTTAAGGGATACTGGGAAGGTCCACTGAATAATCATATTGCCCCCCTCCTTACTCATTCATGTCCGAAATTCCAGTATTAGCAATCCAGGTCCTGTCCTCTATCCCCAATCAAAATACAACACCCTTCCCCCCCCCCAATGAATTAATTTATTTGCCCCCCCCAACAGGTTTTACAGGAGGGGGATGAGAGTGCTTAGCACATAGAAAGCTCTTAAGAATACTAGCCATCTAAGTAAAGGAAAGGGGCCGGATCAAGGTGGGAAAAGATTAAAGGTCAAATCAACAACCATTATTAATTAAGTGCCAACTATGTGCCAGGAACTGTGGGGACACAAAGAAAAACAGGGGAACCAGAGACAAATTTCTATCACCACCCCCAATTTTGTTATGGGCCCTGATCCCTAACCCCACCCATCACGCACACATGACACACCATGCCCACCCCACATCTGTCCCCTTAATCTTTCGAGCAAGTCTCCTTTGGGTATGGCTGTGAGAAGTATGGTATGGTAGAAAGAAAGCTAACTTTGCAGGCAAAAGATGCAAGTTCGAATCTACATCTCTGATACTTCCTTAGCTAAGTGTCAATGGTCAAGTCACTTAACTTCTGTAATCCTCAGTTTCCTCATTTGTATAATCCTTGTGCCTACCTTGCAATGGCATTGACAGAAAAGAGCTTTGTAAATCTTGAAATGTTATCTAAATAGTAGATTTTAAATTCTTACATTCTCAAGCTCCGGGCCCTTTCTCACTGGTCCAACCAAGCTTTCTCCTCTCCCTCCGTGCCAGCTTTCTTTGCTGGGACTTAAACCAATTTGGGGGTCATGTCCCCTTTGATTGTTTTCCAACTAATACTATTCTCCACGATGGTCTGTCCAGCAGAGAGAGGGCTGTCAATGGGTGGTGATCACTCTTCCTTAGTGTTAAGAGCAGTGTTGAAACGGCAAGGAGGCTCTGTTTGAACAAGAAGCACGGGAGTGCCTGAGATAAAATGAACTGGAACTAGCTGTGTGGGCCTTCTTGGTGATGATTCAGAGGAATTCCACCCCAAGACTGTACAGATGAAGACCTACTTATGAGGACTTTCCCAAGGTCACAGTCAGGGACAGAACCAGGGCTTCAAGTGGGGTCTCTTCTGACTCCAGATCCAGTCATGTTCCCACTAATAAACAGAACCACCCTCTACTCTTGCTAGCTGAGAAGCCCAAGGCCCAGTCAGAGATGTTACTGTACAGGAGAAAGAGCCATAGGCTTAGAGTTTGAGTTGTGGGGTCTACTACTTACTACCTGAGCAACTTTGGGTAAGTTTTTCCTCAGTTTCTTCATCTGTAAAATGAGGGGTTGGGCCTGGAGGGTCCCTTTCCACTCTGAATTGAGGATCCCGTGAAGCCCATAACTGGCACAGGTCCAAGAATATATGCTAATCAAAGGGGAATGAAATGAGTGAGTAGGTAGGAGAGATGAAGAGAGTCAGGGCATGATAGAGGCAACCATGTAGGTATTAACAGGAATACCGGGGAGACCCTGGGCCTCAAATCAAAGCTCAATCACTTACTAACCAGGTAACCCTAGACAAGTCACTCAACCTCAGTCTTACTTTCCTCACCTGTAGAAGGGAGATCAATACTTGTTCAGAAGTCTTCGCCATATTCTGGCGCTTCATCATGATGGACAGCTGACCCTAAGTTCTGGAAAGTTCTACCAGTATAAGCCCTGAACCCTGAAAAGCTCCAAGAATAGTCTCAGAGACAAGCAGGCTACTGTGTCAGGTGGATCCAGCTGGTCCCTGGACCAGCCCAAATGAACTACAAAGAGCCTTGGGGCCACCAGGTGTTAATTTTTTGGCCACTGGGACCCATGAAACAGCCTACCTCACAAGGCTGTTGTAAATGTGAATTACCCTACCCCCACCCCATCTTGCTTCCAGAATGGGGATAAATGGTCCTGCTCTCTCCCAGTCCCCCCTGGGACCTGCATCCTACCACTCCCCACATCTGTTCTCCCCCTACTATACCTGCTCTTTTAAAAAGAAAGGGAACATATGGTACAGGGAAGGCTCAAATAGCAGCTTGGGCCAGAGGCCTCAGCCTATAGCTGTGAGCTTGGGGAGCTGTTAGGCCAGGTACACCTGCCTGTCTGGCAGATGGAAACTCTAACCCTGCCCAAACCTGAGAAGTCACCATACCTTTCCCAGGGGAATTGAAGCCCAGGTGAGGACTGCAAGGGCATGGTCCCCATCATCCTATGCTGGGCTTCGTTATCAGTGTTTAGCCAATGACCTCCTCTACAGCTGCATCACCCTCCCCCAAAAGAGAACCATTGAAGTCATATCTGTAAAAACACCACTGATTTACTGTTGTATAATCAGTTGATGATATGCTTTAAAAACTAGCCCTGAGATAAAATATCTTTTTAAAAGTCCATTCAAGGTTCCCCAGCATGCTAAGCCCATTCCCACTTCTGAGAATTCCTTTGCTCTAGTGAAATGTCTAGCCCATCCATTGCCCGTTTTATTCCTATCCACCCTTCAAGGCCTCACTTCTCCAGGAAGTCTTCCCCGAAGTCACTCCCACAGACTACAGGAAAATCTCCTTCCCTAGGAACTATATCATGAACGCTCAGTGTTACTCATTTGGCACTTAGCACATATTGCTATATTCAACCAGAAACTACCAGACATGGATACAGGGGCCTTAAGTTGAATTGAGAAAATCACAGCGTTTTTAGAATCGAATGGGGCTAACAGATAAGAGTCCAATAGCCTCATTTTACAGACGAGGGAATATCCACCAAGAGAAATGAAGCAATATGACAAAAGTCAAACAGCAAATTGTTGGCTAAGATGCTAAAGGCTAGCGGCCCAACAGAAGAATGGGTCTAATGCTTTGAGTCTCTATTAATCAGCTGGGAGGCTATCAGTGGGGGCCACCAAGACCCTGGGCCACCCACCCGGCCTTCCCTCTCTCCATACACTGCGGCTTACCAGCTGATCTGCCATCCTCTTCCCAAAGGGGGTTCTGCCCCTAGGTTGTATTCCAGTCCCCAGGACAGGGACAGAATTCACCAGCCTTCCTGTTCCAGTCCACTAAGGACATGCAGATGTGATTAAACAGCTTTCCCTCAAACCCAAAGCACCCAGTCTGATGCTTTGTTGTTGCTAATTGTTCCACCAATAAGCAATAGCTAGGAGGACATTTCCCGAAAGGAGAATGAGGCCCCAGCAAAAGTAGTCTGTCTTCCCTGTCTCCATTCCCCTCTGGTCATAACTCCAGACATTTTCCAGCAGCGTCCCCCGTCAAAGGGTTCGGCACAACTTGGAACTCTGGGGTGAACAGGGAGACATAATCCCTGTCCTGGGGCTCCGGTTCTGAACTTTATTGGTCTGTCAACTGCACTTTCCTCAAGATGGATTTTAGGTAGCTGAGCCTAATGTGGATGTGACATCAATGGCCCATTACGGCTGGATCCAAGAGATATTAAGAAAGAGGCAAAACACATATTCCGGGCAGAGATTATAAAATGTTACAAGGGAAGATCACTCCTAATTGGATTCACAAGATGTTTTCAAATTTGCTGTGGGGGGAGAGAGAGAGAGAGAGAGAGAGAGAGAGAGAGAGAGAGAGAGAGAGAGAGAGAGAGAGAGGGAGGGAGGGAGGGAGGGAGGGAGGGAGGGAGGGAGGGAGGGAGAGAGAGAGAGAGAGAGAGAGAGAGAGAGAGAGAGAGAGAGGGAGGGAGGGAGAGAGAGAGAGAGGGAGGGAGGGAGGGAGGGAGAGAGAGGGAGGGAGGGAGGGAGGGAGGGAGGGAGAGAGAGAGAGGGAGGGAGGGAGGGAGGGAGAGAGAGAGAGAGAGAGAGAGAGAGAGAGAGAGAGAGAGAGAGAGAGAGAGAGAGGGAGAGAGAGAGGGAGAGAGAGAGGGAGAGAGAGAGAGGGAGAGAGAGGGAGGGAGGGAGGGAGGGAGAAGGCATCTAGGTCAGAAAAATCTGGGTCCAAGCTCCAACTCTGACACACGCAGGCTGTGGGTCTGAGCAAGTCACTCAACCTCACAGTGTCCCAGGCGATTCCTTAAAATAGTAGGTTGGTTGGTTAACAGTTGCTGATCTCTACTGATAGTGGGATTTTCCTCACCAGGGAATATGAAACACCAAATGAGCAAGACAGACAGAGAATGCCTATGTGGAGTGTGGCATGGCAGAGAGCTCACTATCCTGGCTCAGGAAGGCCCAAGTTCAAGAGTCACTTCTGATGTAAACTGGCTGTGAGACCCAAGGCCTCTTCCCAGCACTCTAGACAATTCTCTGCCTATAACTGCAGAGCAGGTGCTAATTCCCATCACACACACACACACACACACACACACACACACATGCACGCGCGCGCGCACACACACACACGCACACGCACGCACGCTTCTACCCCAGGCGTTTTGTTTCTTAACTATATATGAACAAATTATATTTACTCAATATTAAAAAATGATGTTGGTGAAAAATGTGAATTTAGCTAAAATTAAATTTCCTAAACCAACAGAGAAAATTGCCAGGGGGTGAGGTACACACTGGGAGTGAGTAAAAATCTCTCTAGGGGGATTAGCCAAGAGAACAGTATGTTGGGGATGGCTATAGTAATAATAATGGTAAGCATTTATTTATATAATGCTTTTTTTTTAGGTTTACAAAACACTTTCCATAAATTATCTCATTTGATCCTCACAACAACCCTGTGAGGTAAATACTCCATTTTACGGATGAGGAAACTGAGGTAGACAGAGGTTAAGTGACTTTCCTAGGGTCACACAGCTAGTAAGCGTTTGAATCACAATTCTAGCACTGTATCTACTTCAACAAACCACAGAGCTAGGTACTGTACTGTGCTGAGAGGCTTTGACTTACCTATGGTCACAGAAGCAGGTCTTGATTTTAACTCAGGCTAGCTAGCTCTTCCCATGCCATAATCTGCATGAATGCTGTTTCTCTTTCCCTCCTTCCTACCCTCCAAAATCTGTCCCCCCAAGGCACCCAAGTGGGATCTGGGTCATCAAGGTTCACTGAAGAGAATACTGCCCCTGGAGGCAAAGGGTGATCCTATCTTTGCCTAAATCTTCCAGCTCAGACGTAGATTTCCTTCAGAAACTTAAGCTTAAGTGACTCCCGTGGCTTCTTCCGATTCCCACCTCTAAAACTTGTGTTCTCTAGGGCAAGTCACTTAAATTTCCTGGTCCTCCATCTCCTGTGAGAACACTGGTTCAGAGGGTCTCTGAGGACCTGTCTAACTCTCATCTAGGGCCCTATGGAAATAACAACAAATCAGGCATGTGTTGTCTCCCTCTTCTTGAGGGGAGCAGCGGTTCCATTTTCATTCTGAGCTATCCGGGACCTAGCAGCACATCTGGCACACAGTAGGTACTTAATAAATGCTTACCGATTGACTGACTGACTGAAGACACAAGAGATGGACCAGATGCCACAATTTATACCATGACCTTGTAGCTGAACTGCCCCTCTCCTCCTCCGTCCCTACCAAATGTTTTTACATTTATTCTTGTCCAAGGCAAGCCGGACTCCTCTCAGAAGTTTCAGCCCATACAGACGGCTCTTTCCCTTCTCAAAACACCTATTATGCCTCCAGTCAGGGCTTGTAGAGACGCAGTTGTGTTCTCTGAATGCTTTCTAGGTATGTTTGCCGTCTCCCCAAGTGGGCTGGACACTCCCTGGGAACAGGGGCAGTATGTGCTCTGTCATATAAGCTGACCTCCCTCCTCCTAACACCCAGATCCATGCACAAATCTGGGCACACAGGGCATCCCCCAGGAGTATTTTTGGGTTGGTCAATGGCCTCTCGAGTTTTCTTATATCCTACAAAGATTCTAAGATGGTTGGTTCTTGTTTAAAGAGAAGAAAACAGACTCAATAGTTGTGACTTTCCTGAGGAGACACAGCAGGTCAAGAGAAGAGTCTGTGCTGACTCCTCAGCTGGGCCTTGATCTACCTACCAGATACTGTGGTTTCTGAAGTGGCTGGGCCTGGGGAACCTTTTTCATAACCAGTAAAAACTGCTTAAGAAACAAGTAAAAACTCCTGGTATCTACTGCTTATGATACAGAAAATTTGTGTGTGTGTGTGTGTGTGTGTGTGTGTGTGTGTGTGTGTGTGTATGTGTGAGTGCTTGTTTACCCAATATTCTGGTTAATGCCCAATTACCATAAAACAGCTCCCATTTTAAAGTAGCATTTCATGGTTTACAAAGTGAGCCCTAGGGGGTCAGGCTGGGCAAGCATAATTCACATCCCCATTTACAGATGAGCAAACTGAAGGTCAGAGAGATGGTGATTCGCCCAAGAACACAGCAGCTTGTCACTGACTAATTCCAGTGCTTCTGACTTAGAGGCCAGTGGTGGGAAGCCACCATCTTTACCTCCCATGGAGTACTGACTATTGATCTGGGAAATTCTAACAATACAAACCACACTTAACATACGACAATTATTTACTAAGCATAATTTTAAGTTCTTGGATGACTCAGAAAGCTCGTGAGGAGAGAGTTTCCAGATCACGGCTAAGAACATCAATAACCATTGTGAAAGTCCTTCAGGGGGGAAAAATTCCTTCTGGACTTTGTGGATATTAGGAATTCTGTCCTTTGGAAAGCCAACCAGTGGAAACAAAGAACCCAGAGTGGAATGGGGATGGTTTCAAACCTCACATTGGCCAAAACGTTTGATCCACGGAGAGGGAGAATCTGTGCCTCTGCAGAGGACTACCGTCTGGAAGGGGCGCCACATATGACACTTTGGAGGGTGCTTCAGGGAGGCGATGGGAGGCCAGACCACCCAGTCAGTCGGTCAGCCTATGGAGCCTCTCTTTAACTAGGCGCATTTGGCTAGGTAAACCACAGAAGAAGCAGCCAGGTGCCCAACTACCACGGGCCTACTTAACACCATCCTCAGGGCATCCAGGCTTGCTACCAACCAAGTCCCCAGAGCACCTGCGAGCTTCTTTCAAAGGCTTTCCCCTCCAGGGATACACTGTAGCCTCCTCTTCACAACATTCGGCCAGATAATTAAAGCTACAAACATACATCCTTCTCATCCTGACCCCCCAGGATCCTCTCAACCCACATAGGAAGTTTCAGCTCTGAATTTCCTTGTCTGGCCAGAAATTGCTCACTGGATCATTAAAATGGCGCAAGGAGTAAAAATCAGCCAAGCGAAAAGATCTTCTGTGGCCTCAGGTGGATGGAAGAGAATGTTATTCTTCTTATCCCTTCCTGTCCCCAACACACACACACACACACACACACACACACACACACACCCTCTGAATGAGTCACATATCTTCAATTTCAAGTGGTAGTCCTGGTTTCCCCTAAGGACCTTTCCCTCTAGTTGTTCCCTAATGTACACCTAAATATGACCAGCTGACTGGCTGTCTTAGAAGTCCAAGATGAATTAATTGACAGGGAGAAGAGTGTGTGTGTGTGTGTGTGTGTGTGTGTGTGTGTGCTCATAATCCACAGAGAAGCCCTAGCTCTTACCTTTCCTATTCCTCATGAATCTCCCCTCTGACCACAGCCATCAGTGAGCATCCCCCTTGTGCTAATACTCTGGCAAAGGAGGCAACCCTTGACAGGACCTAGGCCGAGGCTGTTTATTGTGGAGTGACTGCAATGTTTCAACTGCCGTACACAACCCTTGTGTCTGTATACATTCTTAGACTCATCCACAGCACACACACATATACAAATACGGTCACATTGCCTATTCAACTCATTCTCCCAGCCTCTGAAGATTTTATATCCCCGATGAGTCTGTCTAAATTCAATGGTCTATACCTCCATTTCCACAGAAAAACACTATCCCTGGACTCAGGGGCCCCTCTTCCTCCTCGCTGGGCCTGATGTGCTCTGTCTCTAACCCTGGTTTCCCAATGGCCTGAGTTTCACTGGGAATGGTCTTCCATCTTCTAGTCTTAACTGCACACCACCCACTGTGGTTTGGTGAATAAACAAGGAACAATGAAGTGAGTGATTAGTCTCACTGAAGTAGAGGGAGCAAATTCAACCAAAGTGGGGAATGAAGCAAAGCCAAGCCGCATTTAGAAGACCCTCTCATTGAGGCAATGGGCAATGGGCAGCCACCCAAGATCCCAGAGCAAGGGAGTAAGAGGAGAGAGCTAGCCATTAGAAGTAAGCCCAATCAGGGAGAGCCACCTTCTCTATGCCCTTGCCCTGCTTAAAAGCCTTCAGTGGCTCTCCAGCTTGGTGTTCTAAGCCCTCCTCATTTGGCTGTCCCCTGCCTTTACAACATTATCTCTTGACATTCCAGGTTCCTCTCAGTTCCCCTGAGGACACCGGAGACATCTCTGCCTTTCCATTTGCTCAAATGATTTCCTCCTGTTTGAAATGTCCTCCTTCATTTTCACCTATCCAACTCCTACCCATTCTTCAAGGCTTAGTTTGAAGGCCACCTCCTTTATGGTGTCATCTATGTTTATATCTCATATATTGTTATATTATTCTCTCTTCTTTGTCATTATCTCATATATTATTATATTATTCTCTCTATATTAATTATAGTACTCTCTTACCTCTGAATTCTTATCGAACTAATTGTAGCACCTATGACACACCTCAGACCGTCTTGAATTATTTTATCATTTATTCTTCAAATGAACTTCTCCAATGCACAGAGTGCCAAAGCTTGGCAGTAGTTCTAAGGAAACTCTTAAAGAACTGAATTGAGTCAGGAGAGAGAAAGAAAAAAAAAAGGAAAGGAAAAGATAGAAGAGAAGAAGAGAGGGAGGAAAAGAGAGAAAGAAAGGGAAAGAGGGAGGAGAGGAAGAGGAGAGAGATGCCACCCACAGCTAGAATCAAGGATAAGAACATCGATTTTGAGATGAAAGACACCTCATGGGCCCATCTAATCCAGTCTTCTGATCTTACAGATGAGGAAAAGGAGGCCGAGAGAGGTTAAGTGACTTGCCCAAGGTCACACAGATAGGAAGTGGCAGAGTGACTTTCAAACCCCTGATCTCCAATTCTAAATTGAACAACTTTTCCATTGTTCCACAAGGCCTCCCCATCAGGCAAGAAACAGGCAAACATCTCGAGGAGAGCAGAGTGACCTGCATGGGTGTGTAGTATACATAGATACACATACGTTATGTTCACACCTGTGAGATGGGACCAAAAAAAATCATTGAGGTCTGAAAGAGGCAAAGAGAAAATTCAATCTCACTGGAGTGTAATAGGAAGAGAGAAACTTCTTATCGAGCTCATCTAGAGTATTTCTCCGAGAAGGTAAGAAAACCATTTAAAGCTCTTATAGGATTATAAGTCCCTCTGACAAGTCTGATTATTTTTGAGGCCTAATTCCATTAGGGTATCAGGAAGGCCAATGGGGCATCCCTCTACTAACTACGGGGCAAGACGTCGAGATGGATCTTGACAGAGAACATCAGAGGTTAAGAAGATGCAAATCTCTACAACTGTTTTCAGCCAAGAAGTTCTGACCTATATCAAGTGGCACATTTACACTCACCCCTACATACCCCTGTGCTTCCAGACAAGGAGGAAGAATACACAGCTCCTGACCACCCCCACCCAAACTCTGCATTTAAAATCCCTTGAGCTGCTGGGGAGTGGGAAAGGGAATGGCTCTGAGCTTCCAAACAGAAGCAAACAGTCACAGCTGGCCTTCAGCGCTTCTCAGGGTGCAGGTGAGGTAATGCTTAGCTCAGCACTTCGGCAGGACCTCCCAAGGGGACTGTTTGGCTCCAGGTCAATGAATCTTGTCCAACAGCTGCCTTTTGACTGCCCTCCAACTCCAGCAGCCACCAGTGACCAACATCAGGGGCCGATGTACTGGGCCTTCCCGGGCTCCACCTCTCAAACCCTGTCTCCTCAAAGCCTCAGGCGTTTTGGAAACTTCCCCAGATTTATTCACGGATTGTTACCTGCCTATTTTTTTTTAAACACAGAGAAACATAAAAGTGTCTGCTGGGTAAATAAATAGGCTCCAGTCAGGGGAGAAGCCAGGAGTCCTTGACTCCTGGTCCTTCATACAAGCTGTCTCCAGTCACCCAGGATTGTCTGTACCTAAATAGAGGGAAACTAAACAAAGAAGGAAAGCGCATAGTATATGGTGTACTCGTATGTGCATGCACACCTACACCACATCCATACGAACACAGTCAGGCCGGAGTAAACTAAGAGCTTCATCCCAGTCCCATCTATAAATGAGAAAGGCTGGCCAGGACTATCTTTAAAACCAGCATCCTGTCATCTGGTCTCTCCCACTATCCCCCAGTAGGCCAGCTTGTCTCCTCACTGCCCTGCCATTAACTCTTGCTCATTCCTGCCCCCAGTCCTTGTGATGTCTCTTCCTCCACCTGGCACACCCAGCCCATCTTTCTCTTTTGATTCAGATCACCCCCATACTCCAAGACCAAATTTAAGCTTCCCTGACCACTTCCACCCTGTGTTCCAGGCCCACTGAAGCTCAAATGTCTCCCTTCTCCACTTCCTCCCGACACTGGGTGTCTGTATCATACGATGGACCACTGTGTTGTATTCTATCCCTTCATGTGTGCCCCAAGTAGACTAGCAGTTCCTTCCTGCGGGGACTGTGTCCTCTGCTCTTCCCAGATCCCCTATAGGGCCTCGCTAAAGACACTGATGAAAGGGGTCTGGGATTAGCAAGAGAGAGACAGACACACACACACACACACACACACACACACACACACACACACACACACACACACCACTATAGAAAGAACCTAAAGAGATGGTAGAGAACCGTCTAAAGAAGAAGCCAGCACCTCCGGATCTCCCAGGTTTCTCTGCAGCTCCCCTGTTCTCCCCAGGAATCCTCACCTGATGCTTGATCATGGTGTGGATGTGACCTGGGATTCTCTAAGGCTATGCCAAGTGGAACTCGAGATCTGGCAGGTCCTCTGCCAAGCTGGGTAGATTTCCAGACAGGCCCTATGACAAACCATATGCTTGCCATCCAAGGACCACTTAGCTAAGTTTGGAGAGGCTCTGAGCCAGAGGGTTGGCCACCAGATGATGAATTTGTTTTGGCCCTGGCCAAAGACCATCATCTTGGAGGGACTACAATCTACATCAGTGAAGGAGGTACCCACACCAGCCAAACCACTGGGTCTCTGCAGCACTCAGATACTCTTTCCAGGGAGGTGATACAGACATTTCCTAAGACCTGGGAGTGTTCAGAGTTAACAGAAGTACATCTCTATAAGCCATTTCTTTGGGGTCTTTCGGCAGCTTTGGGAGACCAAGAGGAGAGAGGAACCTCAGGGTCCAACATCTTAGTCCCTTCTGTAACTAGGATGCAAAACTCTCCCCTCCCCCATTTAATGTTTCTGAACTTTGCAACTTTGAAGTTCTAGGACACAACAATAGCTTCATATAAAATCTGTCCCGTGGTTAGAGTAGGTAATGGAGGAAAAAAAAAACAACACACAAATTCCCACCCTGTCTCTCTAAGGTTCCTGCCTGGGGGAGATTTTGTTTCACCCAAGACTACTGCTAAAATATAAAGCTGGTCTATGATGAGAGATAAAGAAATATCAGACCCCATACCTGGAACTCTGACAAACTTTAAACCAGAAAATGTTAAGAGCTGAAGGAGGTCTTTGATATTATCTATATAGAGTTTTAACACCTGAAACTTGTGTAACAATGATCACAGGTCTGGACCCAACATTTGAGAAGCACCATTAGATATTTCAAAGAATTTCCAGATCTATCAATTAAGGCATTTTGTGATACAGTGTAAAGGGCATTTCGTAGAGCATCACAGGACTGGGATTCAAGTCTCAGCTCTAGCATGCATTCTCTGTGTGACCTTGGACAAGTCACTTCACTGGGGTTAGCTCATCTAAAGAGGGGGTTGAATCGGGTGATCTCCGAGGTCCCTTCCTGCTGAAAATCTATGATTCTATGCTCTCATTTGATTGCAAAAGGACTCTGTGTGGGAAGAACACAGGAACTGTTATTCTGTAGAAACTGAGGCTCAGAGGCAGTCAATGAAGAAGATTGACCTCTTGGTTATTATTCAAGTTATTCAAGTGTTAAAGTGACAGTACCACCTGAAGAAGTGTGTTTCTTAGCTCTCTCTGCCTCAAGCAGAAGGCTGCAGGTGAATCCAAGCTGATCTAACCTGCTAGGTGAGCCAAGTGTACAAGTCCTGCCAAAATCCTCCCGCACCCTTTATACACACACAACTGCTCATTCAAAAGATATCAAAGCTGAGCAGAGAGCACTTGAAAAGTCCAAAGAAAGTAACATTGTTGGTACTCAGAAAGGGAAGAAGAAAAAGGGAGGAGGAGGAGAGGGAGGAGAAAAAGGAGGAGGAAAAATCCCAACTCCAAAAGCTCCCCTAAAACCAAAGAAAAAGTGGAAGACAGTAAAAATCTCTGGACCATGGGTCTTAAATTCACTGGCTGAAACTGGGAAATAACATCATGTTATTAAACTTCAAACAGTACCAAGAGCCTTGGATTAGGAATCAAGAGATAGGTGTTCTAGTCCTGGCATCCCATTCATTATAATGGGAGCTTCTTGAAGGAAGATAACTTGTTTTTGCCTTTGTATCCCCAAACTTAGTTCCTGGTACTCGGTAAATGCTTAATGATTGTTAGACGACTGAGTATTTGTTGTTGATGATGACGACGATGATAGTGATGATGCCCCTAATTCACTATGTGATCTTGGCTAACTTGTGGTCTCATGTTTTATCATCTAGAAGCGTGTAGGAAACAACAAACGTAGGAAACAACCACTAAGTTCTCTTCCAATGCTAATATTCTGTGAATCTAAATTCCATGACTCAGTCTGCCATGTCTTACCCCACGGCATGTGGGCTTTGAGATAATGGAAGACTAGATTTCTATGAAGAAGCTCTTGACTCCCTGTACTTAACTTGGGCAGTTAAGCCCAGATTTTATGGGGAAGTAGGCTACTCCATCAACACTCAAGGGCCATAGTCTGAAGAAAAGCCCAATGGATATGAAGATGAAGGAAACCCCAGAGGATGGGGCAGTTTGCTGCATTTCCTGGAGTCCGGTGTGAGTGCCAAAGGAGCTTTCCCTGATTCTTCCTCCTAAGAAACAGTTCCATTCTTCTATCAGATCTCACACCACACCTGGCTCTTATGCCCTTATGATGCATTATTTTGTATTATAGTTCTTCGTACATGGATCATATCCCCCAATAAAAGAATGAATTTCATGAAGACAATGAACAAATCCTTATGGTTCTCTGAATGTTGTAGGAATCTGCTGGTAGTAAATGATACCTGAAGTTCCCTGTCACCTGTAACGCCCTTCCAAGGTGCACAGGCTGGTGAGTATCACAATGACTTCCAAAGTAACATATGTCAAGAAGACCAAGGACCTGGTTTGAAACTTTACTTGTGGGGGCAGCTAGATGGTGCAGTGGATAAAGCAGTGGCCCTGGACTCAGGAGGACCTGAGTTCAAGTCCGGCCTCAGACACTTGACACTAGCTGTGTGACTCTGGGCAAGTCACTTAACCCTCATTGCCCCACAAAAAAAAAAAAAAGAAAGAAAGAAAGAAAAAGAAACTTCACTTGCTGATGCTTTCTACCTGTGTGATCTTGGGTAACTCACTTCACCAATCTGGGCCTCAGCAGTCTTTTCTATCTCTATATCTTTGATCTGAATTCATTAATCAACCAGTCTACCAGTTTTTGATGGATATCTACTATGCACTCAGGCTTGTGGGGGTGACACAGAAAACAAGAAACCATGGCCCCTACCCTTTAGTAATTACTGTCTGGCTATTGGAAAACAAAACAAAAAACCCCCAGGACACATATAGATGCATATCCAAGACCCAGGCAGTGGCTGAACATCCACAAAATCACAGCTAAGTTGTGGGATACAGATTTGAAGCACTCTGGGAGTTTGCCAAGGAAGAAGATGGGAGAGGATCAGAGGGAAGGGAAGGCTTCACTGGAGCATCGAGAATTAAGCTAAGCCCTGAGGAGAAGGAGAAATAGAGCTGGCTAGACAGAGAAGAGATCATTCCATGAGGCTCCTTCCCCAACCTTGACCCAGAATGTCCTCCCCTCTCTTCTCTGTCAGAATCCTGCCTCCTTCAGGAAACCTCCCCAAAGCACCCCAGCCCAGATTGCTCTCTCTTTCCTCTGCACAACACTGACTTTGTCCCTCAGCTAAGCAACCAGCATCCACTGTTTGGTATTATTAGTTATCATTTCTTTTTAAAATTTAAAATTTTATTTGTGGTTTATGGAATAAAATGAGCATTTCTATAACATAGCATGATAAAAAAAATTTTAAAAGATGATCAGTTATCTTTTCATATGTATATATTACACATACACAAAGTAGGTGATCGCTATAGCAGATTGAGAGATAGAAAGGATGGAGTCCAACCCTCTCATTTTGTAGGTGAGGAAACTGAGACACACAGAGAATATAAGTGACATGCCCAGGATCACACAGCTCCTAAGCGTCTAAGGTGGGAAATGAACCCAGGTCATCTTCCTGACCCCAGAACCAAAGCCTAATCCACTCTACTGGTGGAGTCAAACTCAATCAGACATGGTGCAGCTAAACTGGACATTGAGATCCCTGATGGCTTCGGATTGATTTAAAATCACATATTAACATTATCTATGTTCTATTGTATTTTTATTTATTTTGTTAAGTGTTTCCTAATTACAGTTTAGTTCAGTTGCCATTTCTGCTATCTAGCCATCCATCATTTATCTATTCATCTATTCACCCACATCCACAAAATACAGACATATGTGTGTATAGATATACATATATAGACATTATATATACACATATATCTATACACACATCTGTACACATAACATGTATATGTGCATATATAATATGTATTAACCATTAACAATATGCATTATAGACGTGTCTAATTCCAATGCCATTACAAGCACTTGGGTGAGGGGAGGCAGGGAAGGAGAGGCAAGAGCTGAATTTTGTGCCTTTCCCCTAGCACCTTCAAAAATGTCATTGACTTGAACCTGATCCATTGAGACAAAACTATATGGGCTGATGCATCAAAGGCTATGGGTTCTATAGAAGGGTTCTCTTAACCCTCTGTGTGGCAGACTGGAGCCTAGGGAGGGGCTAGTGAAAGGAGAGATAAAAAGCTCTCAAGAGTTTCCCTGGAGGAAGAACAGACCAGCCTCTCTGGGGGAATAAATACCACCCAAAACAAACAACCAACCAAACCAAACCAAACCAGGCAAAAAACCCAGACAGGACAAGAGTGCTGAGACAGACTTTCCACTGAATAAGAGTGAGGGCAATGTCAAGATGGTCAAGTGATGGTCAAAAAGCAAGGAATGAGGGGCAGCTAGGTGGTGCCCTGGATTCAGGAGGATCTGAATTCAAATCCGGCCTCAGACACTTTACACACTTACTAGCTGTGTGACCCTGGGCAAGTCACTTAACCCCAATTGCCTCACCAAAAAAAAAAAAAAAAAAAAAAAAGCAGGGAATGAACACACACACACACACACACACACACACACACACGTTTAATTTGGCTTATTAAGATTTTCTCCATCACTTTTTTAGGTCCAGAAAACCAACAAAACGATAAACCAAGTCCCGATTTCTGAGGTGTAAACGCTCCCACTGAAAATTAAACAAGTGGTTGAAGAGCTTGTATGAGCTGACTCTAGCACACCCCGGGTACCTAAGACATCAGCCAGTTTCTGTAGTCATTTTGTTGATGAAGAAACTGAGGTCCACAGAGCTAAAGTCACTTCTAGAGCAAATGAGAGGATTAAATCCTAACATTTTAGGATTGTAAAGAATGTTAGAGACTAGAATGCTGGGGTTCATGTTCTTTTTTTTGTATGCCACCACACCTCCAAAGAAACTGAACTGGCTGTGGGTTGAGCAATGATGGCTGGGATGGGGAGATACCACTGCAAAGGGTCAGTCGTCTTGGGGTCTGAGGCACTGGATAGATATAGGCTTTGGCTTCTCCTTACAGAGGGATCTCCAGCCAAAGAAGGAACCAAGCAGAAGCAGAAGAGCACCCCCCTTCCCCCCAGTTTCCTGGGTTACCGCCAAGGAAGCACCCCCCTCCCCAGAGGAGGAGGGGCTGAATAGTGTCTTGGCTCTGCCCACATGCTCAGGAAGTATCTGTCATCTTGGTCACAGCTGACAGTACTGCGATGTGGAGCTGGGAGTCGGGGTGAGTCACTGGGCTGGTTTTGTCAGTGAAGTTCAAGGACATCTGTGCCAAACCCAGAACAAGAAAGGATAATGAAGACCAAAGAGACTAGCTCTATGTCACGGGGGATCCAGAATGCTCGCTGGCTTGTTCTGGTTGCTGTGTGGGAGGAGAACAGGAAACCTTGACCTTGAGTACCATGAGCCAGCTAGCTTGACCTCCCACTCACCAACACTCATCTCCCGCCTGTGTCAGAAGCTTCTAAGAATCTGAAATTCTCCTGAGGTTCTTTCATCTCTCTCTGAACGGCTGCCACTAACCTTTCTAAGCCAGGAAGCTCTTGCTTAGGTCTAACCTTTCTAAGCCAGGATGGTCTTGCTGGGTCAGGTCTAAGCTCATCTCTCCTTCCCCAATTCCCTAAAGTTTTGGGGCACTCTTCCAGATGAAGCGTTGGGTCATTCTTCCAGATGTCCTGGGCTTAGCTAGTGGGAAGGTTTGTCTTCATAACATTTTCCATGGAAATATTTTTATGAATATTTCTCTGATGTCCAGAGAAATAAATGGAACCAAGAAAATAGCAGACACAATAACCACAACAATGTAAAATATTCACTAACATGTACTTTTAACAGAAAAACCACTAGCGGTTCTGGAGAAGAGATAAGGAGGCACACTTCTGTCACAGCGAAGAGGTGGGGAACTACCGGCCATAATACCGTATACACTCTCAACAAAATTTCTATAATGGATATGTTTCCTAAATTGTTTTTCTTTGTCATGAAGGAGGGGTCAATCTAAGGATGGAGGGTGTGTGTGTGTGTGTGTGTGTGTGTGTGTGTGTGTGTGTGTGTGTGAATAATTATAAGGACAAAAGGCACCAATAAAACATTTTTTAAAAATCATGTTCCCAGCCAGGTGTGTTGGTACATGTACATCTGTAGTCTCACTGCTGGGGAGACTGAGGCTGATAAGTTTCAGAGTTCTGGGCTTTGACAGGGCCACAGCTTATTTGGGTGTCTGCATTAAGTGTAGCACCAATATGGTGAACCCGAGAAGAGGAAGACTGCCTAGGGATAGGTAAACTGACCCAGGTCAGAAATGGAACAGGTTCAAAGCTTCTTGTTTGATCAGTTTTGGGATCAGGCTTGTGAGAGGCTGCTGTACTTCCAGCCTGGGCAAGATAGGGAGAGAGCTAGTCTTTAAAAAAAATCCCCTTGGAATACCAGGTAATGGGGCTTCCAGAGACAGCATCTTTGTCCAGCACAACCATTTTCCTAATCACCTGACAATCTGCTTGAGCTCTTCTGGAGGCCAGAAGCTGAGACTTGAAAGGGATTTCAGAGGCCGTCTAGCTTGGTCACACCTGAACAAGAATCTTCTCTATGATATATAACAGGGATAAAATTCATCCTTTTGTTGGAAGGGCTCTGGAAGGGACGATCCACTGTCCTCTCAATTTCAGGGCACTTCCCCTTAAAGTGAGTGAAAATACCTTTCTTTAATGACAAGCAGGACGATTTCAGAAAGGCCTGGAAAGACTTGTATGAACTGATGTATAGTGAAGAGAGTAGAACCAAGAGAACATTGTGCACAGAAACAGCAATATTGTTAGATGAAGAACTGTGAAAGACTTGACTATTCTCAGCAATACAAGGATCCAAGACAATCCCAAAGGACTGTCCATGAAACATACCACCCACCTCCAAAGAAAGAACTGATATTGATGGAACACAGACTGAAGTGTGCTCTTTTTCACTTTCTTTTTTTTCTTTTATTCAAGTTTTCATATACAAAATGACTAATATGGGAATGTTTTACATAATCGTACTGTATAACCTCTAACTGATTACTTACTGCCTCAAGGAGGGGAGGAGGGATAAAAATTGGAATCCCATACTATAAATAAAAATGTTTATTACTTAAAAAAAACAAAAATAAAAAAATTTTTAAATGCTTTTCTTTGCAGCTACCCCTCAGGGCTCCTCATCCCTCCGGGATCATGCAGAACAAGTCTAATAATTCCTTTCAAATTCGTGAATACAGGAATCCTGTCTCTACTCAATCTTCTCTAGAAACACCATCTTCCTTGAAGCAGTCATCACCTCCTATGATCTCAATCAAGACCCTTCACCCTCCTGGGTCATCCTCCTCTGAACTTAATCTAGATTATCTGTGTCTTTTCTAAAATGTGGCACCCCAAAACCAAGGCTAACACTCCAAGTGTAATCTGACCAAAGCAGAGTGCAGTCACCCCTATCTCCCTGAACATGCTAAGATTATACAAGATTGTTGGCCTCCGTGTCAGACCGCTGACTCATTCTGAGCTTAAGAGTTCTCTTTGCTAAAATCGCCTGTTGCTTTTCTGCAGAATTGGTGCTTGGTCACCTTCCTTCCCTATCTTTTCTTGAGAAGGTAATCGTTGGAACCCAAGTGTACCAGCTGATGGGGTGACCACATACATGTAAATTCCATGATGAAGAAAGATGCCTTTCCCCCTCTGATAAATTAAAGCTTACAGCTACAACAACCACCTGGATGTATAACACTTGATGGCTACAAAGTGGTTTAGTAGGTATCTTAGGAAACAACCAATCAAAAGGATAAAGTTGTCTGCCCCCTAAAATCCTACCCAAATCCTTCTCTTTCCTGTGACTACTGTTTAGGGCTGAAGATGGGGGGAGGGGAACAGAGTTTATTTTTAAACCCCAAAGTAAGAAGGCTTCTCCTACAGGAAGCAATGCGTTATGGAAGAATGAGCAATGACACTCTCTGTTCACTCCCAGCTCTACCACTGGCTTCCTGTGTAAACTCCAGCAAGTCACTTAATCTCTCTCTTGGCCTCAGTTTGCTCAACCGTCAAAGGGGGTTAATGGTCTAATGGCCCAGTCTACCTCCCAGGGTGTTCTGGGAACAGCTAAGAGTCTCAGCTGAGATAATGGACGGGAAAAAGCTTTGTGAAGTCTAAGGCAATAGTGGTGGCATTAAGGTTTCGAGGCAGCCTATTTCTGCTGCACAGAAAAGGGCAGCTCTGGCATGGGAAGGGTGAGAGGCTCTGAGAATCTCAGCAAGTCACCCTCTTGAAGCCTCAGTTTCCCCACCCAAAAAATGGATAAGAATGCTTTTGCTACCCATGTCCTAGGTTTGCATGAAGAAACTGCCCTGGAAACTTTAATGTGTAATGTATGTTTGAACAGCTCTCTCTGTAAAAATAAATAAATAAATAAAAATCTTTCCAATGGTGCTGTGAGAGAAGCATCTCTGAGGCTGGGATTATAGAGAAGGGTGAAGCTGGGCAGAAAAATGGCTATCTCTTACCACAGCATGGTTAAATACCACCTTGACGCAGAGCAGGGGTTTGTAACCTGAGCTCTGTTACCTTGTAGATAAAAAAAGATGTTGTTGATAACTATACTTCATATAATGGAGGTCCTTAGTAATCTTCTCTTTAAAGACATTATTCAGAGAAGGGGTCTCGAACAGTCGGCTGCCATACAAGTAAGGTTAAGAACTCCTGACCGAGAGGAAAGAGCAGTGATTGTTGCTACATTTCCTCTGAGTTAAATGAGCTGGCCACTGAAGTTCTTTCCAGCTTTTTTCTAAGTAACGATTCTGTACTTTCCTTGGGCTTGGCTCCTTTGGTAGTCCCTTGTTACCATTAACCTCTCCAACAACTTATTATAACCCTTAGGGAAGGTATCTCCCTACAGACAGGCACCAGCAAATCCCCTTAGGACCAAAGTGTCATTGATTAAAGATAAACACAACGCCCTCCCCCCAACTCAGCCAAAGCACATCTTCCCATTCCAGGGACCCAACTTGGAGCCAGCTCCCTGGCTCCCATCCCTATGCCCGATCAATTGATGGCTTCATATTGATTGGCGCCTAGGAAGCACTAAGGTACTCTTCAGAGAGACCTCGCTCTGCCTAAGGGCCCCCAGTGACTCCTATTCTGATCCCTCCCTTTACCTCTCTTAATGCTATGGGCGATGGTCAATGAACTATCTTGTGTTCCATGTCCATTCTTGAGGTGAGAAGAGCAACACTTCGTACTTCTGCCCTCTCTTTGATGGAAAAAGCACTGGACCAGCAGTGCTAGGATCTGAATTCTGCCTCCAACTCCACCACTAATTAGCCATCTGACCTTGGCCAAGTTACACAACCTCTCTAAGCCCTAGTTTCTGCATTTGACAAATGGGAGTAACTAATACCTACTCTATACCTTTTTGATAGGACTTTTTGTGAGGATCAGCTGCAATAACAGACATGAAAATCTGAAAAATATCCCTGTTACACAAAGGCAAGCTGTTAGTATTTGGAAAGTCAAGACTTCTTTGTTTTCCACCAAGCTTCTAGTTACTATGAGGGAGTACAAATTCTTCTCATCTGGTTGGTTCTCACTAAGGAAGTTCAAAGTAAAAATAACCATGACTACAACTTTCATCTAACCCAATCTATGCTGGTGACCAGACCAACAGTACAAAAAAGGGAACTAACAAAGCAGCTGTAACAGACCTCACCACTCCCTGGATCCCAGGTCACCTTCCTCAGACAGATAAGGAGGGAGAAAAGACAAGGTTTCCACAGGGGATGAGGAATGGGCTCCCACTCTTTGCCACCAGCACAGGATTTGAGACAGTCATGGCCAAGAACCATAGAATTCTAGACCTAGACGGGACCTCTGAGCATCTAATACAACCTCTCCATAGTGATTACAACGTAGATCTTGGCATGGGATACTCCAAAAGAAGTACCAGCCGAGGCCTTTATGATGTGTGAATTATGGACAAGTATGAGCATAACCCAACACATAACATTTTATCCCAAAGTCTGGGGGAAAGTGTCAGCCACTCATCATCATTTTTGGCCCCACACCGCATCAGTGTCTAAGAATACAAAATCTCCTGAGATGCTTTAACCTTCTATTGGCAGATGCCAAGGAAAGAGAGGTCTTCAGGGCCAAGGATATCTTGGCACTGAGTCTTCTCAAACATGAACCCCCCCCCACCAAGGAAACAATTGTCCAGACCGGACTGCCAAGTATGCCCACCTGTTATCCCACCAACACCAAGACCCTACAGTTATATACTCATCTGCTAGTGCTTTGGGGGACTTTGAGCCAGACCAGAAAAAAACAGAAAGACTCATGACAGTGATGTCAGAATCCTCCCCGAATATTCCTAAGAGACCCCTCTGAAGAAGGACAGATTTTGTCACTAAGGCCAAGGACCATCCAGAGATATGACCACAGCCTTAGCTCCTGTCTTGTTTCAGCTTAGCCATCTGCCAGGAGGCTGCTACCTTTCAGACCTGCCTGGGGTCATTCATCCCCCTCACCTTCATCCCCCTCCAGTCCTGATTGGATGCCTGTTGTGGTGTGTAACACCAACATCTAAGTTGCACACTTTGATTTTATTGCAAGGAGCCTGCCTCCCAAGCCCTCTCATACAAGTGTCCCCTTTCTCCCTACCCATTTACGCCAAACCCTTTGAAATACTCCCTCCAGGCTTTTAAACAGATACTTCTAGTCCTGGCACTTAAAGAGAGGCAGCATCCAGAGTGCTTAGGGAACCAAGGGGAAACTCCTGCCAACTTCTGAGACTGGTCCAAATGCCCAGATAACTCCTCTGCTCGGAGCTTCCTTAGGAACACTTGTCAGGAGTCTGTTTGGGCTTATGTGGCAAGTATTTGCAGAAGACAGTCTGCCTGAAACAGTGACATCACCAGGTACCATTCCCCTGGGAGCATTCAGACAACATTTTGACAGTACAGGCAGCTTAAAGTTCCAAGATGTGCTGTGAATGCCTTGGGTATAGGTTTTAAAAAATGATCAAAGGTTGAGGAAAAAGTCTTTTAAAATGCCTGCTTAACAATCAACACTCCACCTTTTTCTTTCTTTCTTTCTGAGATGGGGAGGTCCTGAGGAAAAGAATAAAATTAGCCAGCTTTGTGCAGCTTGTAGAGGGGAGGCACAATACATGGTAACTGTATGCAAATACGTTCTACTTTTCTATGGAAGTCCGCCTTTTCAGTCTCTTGGGCTGTGCTCTCTCCATCTGACAACATGCAACACAGGGCTTGCTCTACCCACAATGCACCATCTCTGCCTCTGTCTCACTCACTCACACACACACACACACACACACACACACACACACACTCACATACACACAGAGCCTCAGTCAGACTGGAGGACATCCCCAGCACCCCAGCGTCTTCCCCACCTTCAGCCCTTGTCCTTCTTCCTCCTCCCCTCCCCCCTCAACTTACCCACAAGTCACACTTCATTCATACTAGTTCTGCTCGCCTCCCCTCTCGCTTCTGGTGCTGGGGAAAGGGCCACATATGGCTGGGAACAAACAGTTCTAGGCAGAATTCAGCTAGTGCAGAACAAAGGCTGGGAGCCTGCAAGGGAGGGCAGGCAGCCTTCTTGTGTCTGCACAAGGCAGCCAGAAGCTGTTCTCCAGCCCCTGCTCCCCTCTCTGCCTTTCTCCTCCTCGGAGGGCACCCTGCGCTCGCTCACTCGCGCTCTCTCTCTCTCCTTTCTCTCTGCCTGTCCAGCTACTGCACAACACACATCAATTATTCATCGCTTGTCTCCGAGTTTCCAGGCAAAACCAATCACAGATGGAGGCTCTGCTAATGGGGCCGCTGCCGCGGTTGCCAGCAGCCTGTTTGTGATCGGCGACAATCCTCCAGAGACAATAAAGGGAATCGGGTTAAGCTGGAAAACTTCACACATCCCTGAGCAGCCCCGAACAGGGGAAAGGGGGGGGGGGAGGGAGAGAGAAAGAGAGAGAGAGAGAGAGAGAGAGAGAGAGAGAGAGAGAGAGAGAGAGAGAGAGAGAGAGAGAGAGAGAGAGATGGGGGCAGCTAGGTGCCAGGCTTGGTGGGCACCACGTCTAGGGCTCCCCAGTAAAGCAAGAGCGTGGGCTGGTTTAAATGCCCCTGGTGGGAAGGACATGGATAGGGCTGGGCGAAGGGTGGTTCTTAAGGGGGGGGGGGGGAAACCAGACACACGTTTCTTTTTTCTTTTCTTTTTAGGGGGGGAGGAAGAAGATCGCCCTCCCCTCCAAAGAAATAAAGGAAAATCTCACCTCGGCTGTGTGCCTGAGATATGGGGCGCTTCTCTGTCTCTCTAGTGATCCATTTCTTTCTCTCTCCCACCACGAGAGCGTCGCACACACCCACCCGCACACACACTCACGCCACACACACGTTTTCAGACAGACACAACCACTTTACAGAGAGAAAGAGAGAGAGAGAGAGAGAGAGAGAGAGAGAGAGAGAGAGAGAGAGAGAGAGAGAGAGAGAGAGAGAGATTGATTTTGAGGTGGCTCACATTTCAAACTTACAGGGAGGGCTGGGGCACGTTTCAGGACAAAGCACAGCTCCTGCCTCCAGCCTCCCCTAGAGGAGGCTAAAATTCCAGCCGCCCTAGCACCCCCCTCCCCTCCCCACCCCATCCATTAATTGGAGGCAACACTTGTTCGAGTGTGTCCGACAAATCATCTCTCAAACCCAGGGGGCTGGAAAGTCTTTGGATTAGGGACCCCTAGGAGCTTAGAGTGACTACAAGAATCAAACCTCCCCGGCTAATGAGTGTCCGGGAAGGAAAGGCTGGCTGGGTTGGGGCCGGAAGGCTAGGTTAGGGGCCAGGAAGGGGGCATTCCAAATGTACCCCGAGGCCACATTCTGAATGAAGCTGGGGCTGCAGATCCATAGCTAGATGGTAGCCATGGGGAGGGGAGGGGAGGGGAGCCCAGCCGTAAGCCTCCCCACCCACCTGTCCAGAGGAGGGGTAAGGCCAGCTGTCTGATCAGAAAAGGCTTCCTAGGGCTAAGACCAGCAGTAGGAGGTGGGTACCTTTCTTAGTGGGGGTGAAGGGTACAAGGGCAGAGTGGGGGCAGGGGTGGCCGCTGGCTGGAGTGGGATTTACATAAGGAAGGTGACTTGGTCCTCCCCTTCTCTCTCCATCCCACCCTCTCCCCAGCCCCCCATGCTCCAATCTCTGGAGCCTTGTACAGGATGAGAGTGCGCGCGCACGTGGGGACACAGACAGACACAGACACACGGAGCCAGCGGACCATGTGACTCGCCTCTAGTTCCGAGGGAAAACTGGAGGGAGGTTGAAAGCTGCTGCGGGCGGGCTGGCCCAGCCTACCCCCTCCAGACGCAGCATCCTGTGGTGGCAGCGGCCACTTTCTTCCCTGCCACTAGCCTGCCTCAGAGCTCCGGGCTTCCTGCAGCACGGCGGCGCTTCCCGGCACAGCAGGGCTCAGCGCCCCACCGGGAGGCAGCCGGCAGCCTCTCCCCTCCGGTCCCCATAATCACCGTGGGAGGAAATTCACCAGGGACCCTTGGAACGGACCAGATGTGTGTGTGTGTGTGTGTGTCCCTCTCTCTCTCTCCTCTCTCTCTCTCTCATTCACTCTCTCTGTCTCACTTCCCCAGAGGCTGATAGTGCTTCATCTCCTCCCTCCCCCACGCCCATTGCAGCCCTGAGTGAGCTGCTGCTCCCTCTCTGGGGCTCACTCTGCCTATATAGTGACCTTGGGCAAGTCATTTCACTTCCTCTTTGCTCCAGTTTCCTCATCTGTAAAATGGGGATAATCATAGCGCCTATGTTCCAGGGTTGTTGTGAGGACCAAATGAGATGATAATTATAAAACGCTTAGCACACAGTAAGAACTATATAAATGTCAGCTACTATTATCATAGCAATTATTATTTAACCTCTCCTTGCCTCAGTTTCCTTATTTGTAGAAACAAAGGGTTTAGATTGGTCTGCCTCAGAGGTCTCTTTGCATCTAAGATCCCCATGCTCCTACTACTATCAACCTGTGGAAATGATTTGAACCTGGGCAGAAACAAAACATAATTAGGAAGGGAGGTCTGTTTGCACTTGCTACCATGAAGAAATAAAAGATGGACAAAGAGTCCTAGAACCTTAGAGAAGAGACCTTATATGGTAAAGTGGAAAAAGCACTGGTTCTGGAGTCAGAAGACCTGGGTTCAAATCTTGCACAATGCTTACAACCTCTATGACCTCGGCACTAGCCTCTCTTAACACCACCCCCCTCCCCCAGTCTTCAATGTGCTTATCTGTAAAATGATGTTGGGCCAGTTGGCCTCTTGGAGCTCTTGTAGCTCTGGATCTACTGATCAAGTCCAAACCTTTCATGTTAGAGATGTAGAACTATACTGCCCTGAGAGGGGAGGTGATCTGTCCAAGGACCTGAGGAACTTCAAGATTTCCCAGTAGAACCCCCATATTTTGTCCAACATCTCTCTCAGGGACGATGTAATAACTAGGAACTTAAGTGTTCTGGTTCATTACAGGGCTCATTGCTCCACATGACAGCTTGTATTTGGCTCATCTCTGGTTTGGGATTATCAGCCCCCGTCTCTCCCAAGCCCCCAATGAAGAGCTGATTAAATGTCATTTCTTTCCCACCAGGCTTGCTTCTCAAATCTCCACCTGTCCTCCGTGCCTCCAAAATCCCCGCCAGGGCCAGTTCATTTTTCAGCCTCAGTCTCTTCCTTAAAGCCACCCGTCTGCCTGTTTGCCTTTGGAGTGGAAGCGTGTTAGACAAATCGCTTCTCTAGAAATTATGTACTTATTCCTTGTTTGACATAAATCTTCAACAGGACTCTAATCCCCCCCCAATGCTACTTGAAATATCACTTTCTATGATGACATTTTGAAACAGAGTTGTCATGGGCTTTTCGACCAGCACTCTAGTTAAATGGATTAATTCACACTTCATAACTTGCTGAATTTTGGACAAGAACAGTGTCATGTAGGAGAAATTCATCCCCATTTCTCTTTAATCCCCACCTCTCCCTCCCCCCTCAGGCCAAAGACTGGGACAAAAAAAGTCTTCTCTGGATCTTTAGGCGTGCCATTGAAGAATATTTCTTCTTGTTCTCATCCTACTCAAATTCTACCCATTACTTCCAGGCCCAGCTGAAGTGTAATCTCAGCCAAAAAAATCTTCCCTGACTACCGCAACTATACATAACCAACACTTTCAGCACTTAGATGTCCTTTCATATTTTATGATGATTTCACTCATTCAAAAAATATTTGCCGAGTGCCTACTGTATCTGAGACACTATGGAAACTACAGGAATCGGTAATATTTGATTCCAATCCTCTTTTTGATCACATTGGTTTTATGATAACACAATGGATCCAATTAGCCGAGTACAGTAAACCTCTCACATATCCAGAAATTAAACCACAAAAATTAAGTGTATAATGAATTCTCCAAAATTAAGTATCGTTTCAGTGTACTTCATTGCATTCTACATTCCTTGAAAGTAGATGCGCAACACTGCCAATGTGTTGATTTGTTTGGATTGATTTATTTTTTATTTGTTACAAGGGAAGTTTCTTTGTAGGCAGAGGGTACCATGGTAAGTGATGGTGTTGTTTAAAAAAAATAAGAGCAATAACATAACATTTTTAAAAAGTAGCTCTGGTGATGAGCTTACCACATATGGTTTATATCAAGGCTTCTTAAACTTTTTCCACTCGTGATCCCTTTCTGCCTGAGAATTTTTTTTTCTTTTTTGTTTGTAAGGCAATTGGGATTAAATGACTTGCCCAGGGTCACACAGCTAGTGTTAAGTGTCTGAGGCTGGATTTGAACTCAGGTCGTCCTGACTCCAGGGCCGGTGTTCTATCCACTGTGCCACCTAGCTGCCCCGCCTGAGAAATTTTTACTCGACTTCAGGTAAAAAGGTATATAAAAGAGGCATACATAACCTTTTACTGGTGCTAAATTTTTCTCAACCCCCACATTTAATTACATGACCCTATATGGGGTGGAGATACCCAGTTTAAGAAGCTAGGGTCTATATCATAAAACTATTAACCACAATGGCCCAATATAGGGTGGGCATAGGTGTGTGTAGAAAGAACATCAGCTATTGAATGGAATCCAAGTACTTTGGTTCAAATTCAGTATCTTTTAGATGCTGCCTCTGTGACTTTGGGTAACTTAGTATCCCTAGGACTCAGTTAACTTATCTGTAAATCTGTGATTTATATAAATCATAAACTTATGTAAATCATAACTTATCTGTAAGTCTATGATCTATGAACTTTTCCTGTTGAGGCTAGAATTCCCCCCCCCCCCCACCGAAACTAATTTTCCATTGTAGCACATTGTGGGTAGCCATTTCTTGGCAATAATTCATATCTAGAAGACCTGTAATGTGAAATGAGGCTATAGTACAATCAATCCCTAGTTATTACAACTTTTGGGCTACATAGAACACATCACCCATATTCTACAGGATATTCTTGTGAATGTATCCCTGCCTATAGATGGGTGAAGTGAGGACCAGGAAATTTGGGATGGAATAACAAATTGAATCAATCTAGGAGAAAGACTGGATGCTTGATAACTTCTAACAACTAACCTGGGTTGGTCCTTTCATCTCTCTTATACTGCTTAGGATTTGTTACACGTTTTGGGAAGATGGCAATTATTAATATCATTCACCCAGAATCAGAAAAGAGATGCATTTTTCTCATTGTGCAAGAATGTTTAGAACATTTTGCCATGAGCCTCTGGGTGTGTGTGTGTGTGTGTGTGTGTGTGTGTGTGTGTGTGTGTGTAGAAATAAAAAAAAATCAACATGTTATTTTCCCAAGTCTGGAATCCCATCAACTTGAAGAACACTACATGAGAACATTAAAAATACCAGCTCAGATCAGCCCAATGGTTCATGAATGAACCAGGATTCTGTTTCTCACTTTGGCACCATGGGGCATATTATAAAAAGAAATCATTGATGTCTATCTCATAAGATTCGTCTAACAAGTGTTTATGGAGTTTGTGTTGGAGACCTTCCTTGAGTGTTACTGAATCTGTCATAATTCACATGGAATGCTAAATGCACTGGCTCATATCAGAGCCACAAGGGACCTCAGCGGTCATATCACAGTAACTTAAGAGCCTGGATTTAAAGCTGGAAGGGACCCTAGGCATTGCAGACATTTAAGTGTACAAATGAGGAAGTGAGGTTCAGGAAAGTTCCACAGCTAGTAAGTATAGCGGGGTCAGGATTTGAACCCAGGTTCTTTGACCACAAATCCAGGACTCTTTCCACCAACTACTTTGCCCTCCAGTCCTTATCTGCACCGGATGAGGCTGGAAAGTGACCAATGGGGGGGGAGGGGGGGGGGAGAGAAACAACTCACAAACAAACCCAGAGGGGTAAATAGGGCTTTTCAAATGCTTAAAAAGCATGCATTTACAAACAAATAAGACCAGGAAAATTGAGGCAGGGCCTCTTTGAGACCATAAATTACAAATCCTTCTTACTCTTCCTAGAGGCGGTACCTCTTTTAGGCTATTCTTTCTGTTAGGCTATTTCCTATTAGTGCATGTGTATGGAAGCTAGAAAACGTCAAAATTCTTCTAAATTAGTAAGCAATTCAGGTTATCCCCTAATCCAGAGTGAGTTGGACGATGGTCCAAAGTAACTGAGTTGCCCACGTTTACAAAACACCAAAATAGACCGACGTCCCCCAAAGGCAGAGAGAGGCAGGAGGAGAGAGTGCGTGGAATCAAAAGGAAAAGTAAAACTGGACGCCCCCCACACCACCCTCTTAGTGACTGAAGAGACAAGAACCTTTCCCGAGGCTAATTCAAGGAAAATCTCAAGCAAGCAAGGTGTGAGCTGGCACAGCAGGGCACTCGGCTAACAGACCAAAAAGAGCACGGTGCGTGTGTGTGTGCGTGTGTGTGTGTGTGTGTGTGTGTGTGTGTGTGTGTGTGAGAGAGAGAGAGAGAGAGAGAGAGAGAGAGAGAGAGAGAGAGAGAGAGAGAGAGAGAGAGAGAGAGAGAGAGTGTGTGTGTGTGTGTGGACACTGAGACCCCCGGGGAATGATTAGGAGAGTGAAGGAAAAAAGGAAAGGAAAATCAGCAGGCGGAGGGAGAGCTACCTTCGGGATGGATGCCTGCCCAGGGCTGGAAGTACCCAGAATGCAAGGATCAATAGTCTGGTGGGTTTGTTCTCTGCCTCTCTGTGTGTCTCTCTTTTGAACTCCTCCTTGCCGTGGGCCTGGGCTAGCAGAGGCGCCAATAAATCACAGACCCGCATCCCAGTCACACAGCAGGCACCGCACTCGCTCTCCTTTCACTGCGCTCCAGGAACCTTTCAGGCGGAACCCACCTTGGCAGGATCAAACCAACTCCATCTGGGAGGGGTGGGGGAGGCCCTGCAGGCAGAAGGAGCAAGGAAGGCAAAATCTCCTCCCCGGGTGGTTCTCCCCGTCCGTACGCAGCTGACTACGCTTAGAGAGCTGGGCTGATTCAAGCCGGGTCCTTATCCTCCCCGCCTAGCTTCCGGCCAGACCTCTCCACTAGCGAAGAAGGGGAGTAGGGGGGCGGTGTGACTTTGTGTGTGTGTGTGTGTGTGTGTGTGTGTGTGTGTGTGTGTGTGTGCGCGCCCGGGCTGGCGGGCCTGGGTGGGGGTGGGGTGGGGAGAGAGGCCACAGCTTCTCTTTCTCTCCTGATGGGTGGGGTTGCTGGGCCAGGTCGTTCACTTCTGCCAAAGCCCTACTCCTCCAGCCACTTTGGCTTCTGGGCGGTCCCCTCCCCTTATCCCCCCCCTCCCCGCCCCCCTCCATCAGCTCCCTGCAAAGTGCTGCTTTGTGGTCAAACCTCGGCCATCGGGACGCTTCTGAGAGAGGCTGATGCTAATATAAGGTTACTACTTGAAGTTGGGCTAAACAGAAGAATGGGAATGGGGAATCCACGAGATGGTTCTTCCCTCCTATCCATGGAGAACCTCCCCTTAAAAGGCAGAAGAAGGCTTCAAGACTAGCTTCTACTTGGCAGGAGTTTGTTTATTTGGCTGATCCTAAGAGTCCTAAGGCTTCTGGAAGACCCTGGAGAGCTCTCCTGCTTTGGGCAGGGTCAGGAGTACACAGGCTTAGTGGGGAGAGCCAGTAAATGCCTAGAAGATGTTACTAACGAACCCCATGGGGGGCGGTGCGGAAGCGGGTCACAAGGGGTGGGGGGTAACTGGACCTAGATCGAGACAGATCTGGGTGCAAAGCCTGAGTCTTGACATTTGCTAACTGTATGATCATGGACAAGTCATTTAACTTGGTACCTGTAAAGAATGCTGGGTTTGGGTTTGGAAGGCTGAGTTCAAATCCCAGCTCTGTTCATCTCTGTTGACCTTGGGCAAGCTGCTTAATGTCTTTTACGCTTCATTTTCCTCATCTGCAAAATGAGGGGGTTGGATCTTAAGTCCCTTCCAGTTCTAAATCTGAGACGCTAAGAATTTTCTCAGAACCCTGATTTTCTGTTCTGCAAAATGGGGCTAATATCCACAGAACCCACCTCACAAGGATACTGAGGCAATAATCTATGTAAAATCTTAGTAATTGTTATTGTTTCTCCAATAATAGGGATGCGCTGCCTTGAATTACTGAATTAACTTTTAATTCAACAAATATTTTCAAGCCCATACATTTCTACTTACTGCCCCTCCCCCAAGGCTCTATGCTTTCTAGGTTATTGGGGATCAAGTCCGGGATGGGGGTTGGATATCTAAAGCTTAGTAAATCTGACAACAAGCTGCAAAACAGCAATTAGGATTGGTTCCCTTCAGGAATGATTTCTATACCTGCCCAGCTGTGAAGGAAGAAGAGCTCCAGGATGTCTGCCTAAGCTATCAGGAGACATACACACACACCCTGAGAGAGAGAGACAGAGAGGCAGAAAGACAGACACAGAACCAGAGAGAGAAAGCTCTGCTAAAACAACTGCACCAACTCTCCTGGAGCCGTCAGGGATAGTTTCAAGGCCAAACAGACTGGACGCTGCAATCAAGGAGACCAACCCACTAGAGAAGAGGGAGAGAATTGGTTTAAATCATTATTAAATTAAAGTATTTCCACTCTTCTCTTTCATTCTAACCAGCATCAGAATGCCCAAGGTCCACATGACTTCTCTCTTTAGAACCCAGAGATGATTTGATGCCATGGGAGGGGTACCAAATTGAGACCTGGGCTCTAAATTCTGCTCTGCCACTGTTTCATCTTGGACTTAAACTTTCGGAGACTCAGTTTGCTAATCTGCAAAGTTAGAGAAGTGACCCAGATGGCCTCCAAGATCTAAATCTATGATGCTACGACCTTTCGGGCCTCAGTTTTTCCATCCTCTAAGATAAAGGGTAGCTTGCTGATCTCAGGTCTCTTCCAGCTCCACCACCCTATGACGCTCTCTCTATACTAACAAAATCCCAGGGAACACTAGACCGTCAGTCTAGACACAGGGAGGTGGCAGGCTTTTTGACAGGCAGAAGCAGGCAAGCTAATGGGAAAATTACATTTAAAAATCAAGGGGGTGGGGGCAGCTAGGTGGCACAGTGGATAAAGCACGGTCCCTGGATTCAGGAGGAACTGAGTTCAAATCCAGCCTTAGACACTTGACACTTACTAGCTGTGTGTCCCTAGCAAGTCACTTAACCCTCGTTGCTCCACAAAAACAAACAAACAAAAAAATCAAGGGCGAAATTGTCAAGCCTATGCAGGCCCACCAAGCCTCGCCCCCAGGGAAATAGTAAAGCACCGAAAACCTTTGGATGGCTGAGCCACAAAACCCAATCTGTTTTTTTCTGTCCTATCCCTTCAAAAGAAACTTAGAAATCAACAGGAAGAAATTCATTAGGCACTCTACTGCCCTTCCCAATTCTCTTCCCCACTCCTTAAACAAAATCTAAACCAAAGAACGCTTCCTTTCTGAATTTTCCAAGCCCAAGATGTTCCTGCCCAATACATAATTCTTAATGAATATGGAAACAAGGATCTCCTCCAGCCAGGCATGGCACTGGGATCTGGAAGTCATCAATAATTTTGGCTATTAGCTTAGACAGCCTCTACTCCAGCTCTCACCACCATTCTTGGCTCTGGCTCTAATCCTTTGGGCTGGATTTTGACAGAGAGAATGGGAACTTGAGCTGGTGGCTGAGAGGAGAGGGTGAAGATGGAAGCTGGCCAGGGTTGATCCAGTGTCGGTTTTATTAAAGGAGACCAAAGAACCATTCTCCTGTTTGTACCATACATCTATACCTCTATCTAGATATCTATCTATCTATCTAATCTTCCATCCATCATTTCTCTCTCTCTCTCTCTCTCTCTCTCTCTCTCTCTCTCTCTCTCTCTCTCTCTCTCTCTCTCTCTCCCCCATCCAACTCTCTATCTAATCCTGGTGGTGATTTCATTGGTATAAGACACTTCTCTTGAAAAAATTCTCCCTACCCGTTGCAGATAATGATATGTACAGCCTTAGAGAGTTTGGGGGCGGCATTGAGAGGCACAGTAACATAGCTAGTATGTGTCAAAGGCAAGAGTTGAACCTAGATCTTCCAGACCAGCACTTTATCCTTCTTTAGTACCTTATAATACACCAATGTATTCAATTCAACAAACATTTATTAAGCACCTACTATGTACCAGGCACTGTGCTAGGTGATAAGGATTAAAAAGTCAAAACATCAAATGTTCCCTGCCCTCAACAAGCTTACATTTTTACACACAGTTAAATAAACGGAAAAAAAAAAAGGTAGAACAAATATAATTTGGGGTATGGTGGTGGAGAGTACTAACAATTGCAGGATCAGGAAAGGCTACCGTGTGAGGGAACACCCAAGTTGTTCTTTGGAGCAGAAACGTCAAACACATGCCTAGCAATACTCCCAAGGATAAAAACATAATTGAGAAATAGTTAAGTGAAAAATACAAAATAAAAGTAGAACATAATAAACAAAAATAATTAATTAAAAAAACAAACATAATTAAAAAATGAAAATAGAACATAAATAAAACTAAATAATAAAATAAAATAACAAACAAATAAAAATAGAACATCATGTTTTTTTGTTTGTTTTTTTTTTTTGCGGGGCAATGGGGGTTAAGTGACTTGCCCATGGTCACACAGCTAGTAAGTATCAAGTGTCTGAGGCCGGATTTGAACTCAGGTACTCCTGAATCCAGGGCCAGTGCTTTATCCACTGTGCCACCTAGCCTCCCCTGAACATCATGTTAATATGTTGTCTATTTCAATTTGCAATCTACATTCTTATGTATGGTTTAGTGACCCCATTTTTATTTGAGTTTGACATTACTGCTTTGGATGACGCTATGGGGATCCTAGGAGGAAGAGGTAAGGCAAGGAGAACATGCCAGGTTTGGGGAACCAATCAGGCTACTCGAAGGTAAGGAGGCAGGAGATGGTAGGGGGAATAGCAATGAACACATCTGCAAATGGTATACACCAAAACCAAATGAATACTTTGTTCTACAGGAGAGTGTTTCTCTGTATCATCATTTTATTACAATACTTATTATGTGAGTTTATGTCTCCTCACCTGCAGCTTTTCAGGAACTATTCCTTCTTTCCTTTTAGCTCCTTAAAGCACATGGGACGTGGTTGGGAACTGGTCTGAAGCAGTTAGAATCTGTTGACTGTTACTGGATCATGGACTTAAGAGCTATAAGGGATCCTGGAGTTTATCTACCCCACCCCCCAATTTACAGATGAGGAAATGGAGGGCCAAGGTGGTTAACATTTACTCCAGACCAGAGAGGTAGTAAATGGTAGAAGAATGGATTCAGATGCAGGTTCTCAGGTTCCTGCAGCCAACAAGGAGAGTGCAGGAAAGAGAGCTTCCATACCATCTTTTTTTTTTTTTTTTAGTGAGGCAATTGGGGTTAAGTGACTTGCCCAGGGTCACACAGCTAGTAAGTGTTAAGTGTCTGAGGCTAGATTTGAACTCAGGTACTCCTGACTCCAGGGCCGGTGCTCTATCCACTGTGCCACCTAGCTGCCCCCACTTCCATACCATCTTAACATTTTCCAGATCAAAAATTTATAACAGCTATGCACTGCCAGAAGATTCTTAACCTGGTATTCAAGGCTCTGCACCTAACCTACCTTTCTAGCCCTCTCCCCATTCACCTTCCTTCACTATATACCATAGCCCCACAGGGCAACTAGCAGTTACCCAAATTCCCCCTTTCCTAACACCATGACTCTGCTTATGGCTTGTCCCTCATCTGGAATTCCTGAGCTATCCCAGCTCCCATCCAGAAGTCTATCTGTAAAAATCTTATCCACCATTCAAGGCTCTGTTCAAATGTGATTTCCTCTATTTAGCTTTCTCCTTTGTGCTGCCCCCCTACCCTGCCCCTAGGCAGGAGTGATCTCTTTCATTTCTGTGTTTTCATAACTTTTTGGTTTGGTTTTGTAGAACATAACATTGTGGGCAAGGGTGGTTTCATTTTTGTTGTTTGTACTTCAGCATCTGGCACTTAGTAGGTGCTTAGAAATGCTTGTTGGGGGTGGGGCAGCTAGGTGGCGCAGTGGATAAAGCACCGGCCCTGGATTCAGGAGTACCCGAGTTCAAAATCCAGCCTCAGACACTTGACACATGCTAGCTGTGTGACCCTGGGCAAGTCACTTAACCCCCATTACCCAGGGGAAAAAAAAAAAAAAGAAATGCTTGTTGGTTTCTACCTGTCCACTCACACCTTTCCAACCCTTCTTTCCCTTATTTATTTCTGTTGTCTCATCAACCCTATAAGACAGTAGGCTCTTTGAAGATACTGGAGCTGGAGAGCAAATGGGCACTTGATCATTTGTCTGGGGAAAGTCAGTGAGGGAGAAGAGAGAAGGTAGGGGAAATGGAAGGAAATGATATTCTAAGTCTGACCTAAAAGAAGAGAATTGCCTTATGCAACATCTCACAACCCAGGTAGAAGTGTTGCCAACCAACTACTAGGTCTAACAAATGGGAATACTGGGAGGGTCTGGCTCTGTGAACTTGGGCACATTAGGTCTCTGCTTCCCTCTGCCATGTGAGGCTAGATTCCAATCATCTCTAAAGGCCTTTCCAGCTGTGGTATTCTACATAATTCTCCCTCTGGCCATGAACTCCAGCTTCTGGCCTCCCATTCTACCTGCTAGTGAGACTTCAGTGTCTCTTCAGACAGACACTTTTGGATATTTTTTCAAAAAATTAGATTGCTGTGTTTTCTAAAATTAATCAATTGCTACGAATTGCTATTACTGGATTTTATAAATTAACTGATTGCTATTGATACCAGTTTAGGCAATAAGCATTTATTATTAATATTAATAATACTACATATGTGATGTAGGAGGGAAAAAAGGGGTAACAGAAAAACACAAGACCCAAGCTCTAATTTAGATCTGAGTTCCAAGGAGCTATAACTTAACAAGCCACAGTTCTGAGAGGAATTCAGACCCCAGTTAATGGATAACTTAAGATTTGGGAAACAAGTCAAGGCCTAGGTTCTCTTACCCACATTAATCATCTTTCATAACAAGAATATAAAGAGGCATTAAGGTCAAAAAGACCTTAACTATAACAATGATACACTGACAGGGTATAGAAATTCTAATGAAAAATGAAGATATTTTGAAACTAGCCATGGGAATCAGAAAGAGACATGTGCAGAAAAGGCCAAATTTGTCTCCAGATTCACCTTATGACATGTAAACCCCCAAAACACACCTCCATGGAAAAAGGTACCTGCCTCAGGGGTTGGCTTAGGCCCCCTAGAACTCCAAATTAAGAATAGGCCCTCCCCTGTACCTCCCTATGGTGGAGATTATTATAATGAGACTGATAATCAATTTATCCATACTATAAATATAACTTTCTATCTTTCCTTATTCGAGAGATACCTTTCCATTTTTCTGGTTCTCTCCCTGTGTTCACTCACAGTATTGCAATAAAACTTGGGAAACTGAGTCACTGAGTCTTGTAATTCCTTTGGGACGACTCAAGAGCAATTTGACCCTAATTCCATCCCACATCATATGTATATGTGTGTATGTATGTATGTATACATGCGTGTATATAGGTATAAGAACTGATCGCATGGCAGTTAGCACAAGTAGAAGAAAAGCCCCAGACACCCATGCTGTATCTCAAAGAGACAGAACATGGTCTCATGGAGAGTTCAGAAGACCTACAGAACCAACCCTATCCTAAGAGGAAGATCAAGCACCAAGAGAATTGTGAGGCCCTGGAGTGGCCAAGGGTTTTATGCTCTTTTTTTTTTTTTTTTTTTTAGGCAATGGGGGTTAAGTGACTTGCCCATGGTCACACAGCTAGTAAGTGTCAAGTGTCTAAGGCCGGATTTGAACTCAGGTACTCCTGAATCCAGGGCCGGTGCTTTTAACCACTGCGCCATCTAGCTGCCCCTATGCTCTTTTGATAGAGGCCTGTCATTATACATTGATCAGCATCATTCAATTCCACTGATTGACAAGACTTGAGGGTGGTCTAAATTAAAATGAACTCTATGGATGACCTCAGGAACAAGAATGTAAAAGACTCTCCCCAAGTTCCTTAAGGCAAAGTCCATTATCTAGGTGTGATCCTTGACTGAGCTAGACAAAAGAGTCTATCTCCATTTCTTTTATTCCCTTTGGCTTGTCCCAGGCAAGATCTGCTGAAATTCCTTGAGAACTGGACTTTCTGGAGTGGGGGGAGGGGAGAAAGGACCAAACTTATCTCTGGTTCCCCCCAAGAAATTCATTATTAATAGTTCTTTTCACGCAGATTGACTGAAGCTCTTTGAGAGTAAGGGTTGTTTCTTTATATCTCTGTCTTAAGCACCTAGCACAGGGCCTGGCATACATGAATCATTCTGGAGTAGTGCCTCCTGAGACTAACTTGTAAAAATGTAGCATCATGGATTTAGAGCTGTGTGAGAAATGATTCCTTTGGACCCTTCCTCTAACTGCAGGTTGTAAGTTCGCTAGCTTAATCATAGGAAGCTAACCAGGAGCTTTCCACCCTTGTTTTTTGTCATAATGACCAAGCCCAGTGTGGTGGAGGTGACTCAATGACATGGAAAGTCCTCCAACTTATTTTGTACCTCTTTACCCCTCTCTTGTCCCACCTCATGACAATTTAGTCAGTGGAGATGCCACATGCTTCATCAACCTGAGACCCGCCCTCCTCCCCTCAAGCCCTTGACATAGCATTTCTAGTTTGTTACGGGCCTGGAATTCCTAAGAACCCCTACTCAACACTCCCACCAATTTCCCCTATAAATAACATAGCTGATGCATTGTTTTTTGACCCATGAAGCAAGATCTATCCACCAATGGGATTCTGTACTTTACATAGCCTCTTTCAAATGTTTAGGTACCAAATCTAGGGGCATCTCAGATGATGAGGAAGATCTGAGGTCCACTTCATTAGAAGATACCATAGGGGGCAGCTAGGTGGCGCAGTGGATAGAGCACCAGTCCTGGAGTCAGGAGTACCAGAGTTCAAATTCAGCCTCAGACACTTAACGCTTACTAGCTGTGTGACCCTGGGTAAGTCACTTAACCCCAATTGCCTCACTTAAAAAAAAAAAAAAAGAAGGTACCATGATCTTAACAAAGTGCCATTGGTTCAGAACTCTGCCTCAGTCTCTTTTATTGTAGGTTGGACAATTTTAATCCCCACAGCTAAAAGGGGTCTTAGAGGTCATTGAGTCCATTCTCCTTTTCCTCTTTTTTTTTTGGGGGGGGCAGGGCAATGAGGGTTAAGTGACTTGACCAGGGTTACACAGCTAGTGTCAAGTATCTGAAGTCAAATTTGAATTCAGGTCCTCCTGAATCCAGGGCCAGTGCTTTATCCACTGTACCACCTAGCTGTCCCCATCTTCCTTATTTTTATATATGAGGAGACTGAGGTTAGGTGCCCTACCCACAGGTTGCACAGTTAGGCAGCATCTAAGTAGAATTCAAACTCAGCTCTTTTTTCCTCTAAGTAAACACCCTCTACAGTTGACCTGTTCCTCAGTTAGAATACACATGTCAGGCATGGTGGCTTTTCTGTGGCAGTGGAAAATCCCCTGGGCTTGGTTTTCTGGATCCTGGACCAGAGGCTCCATCTCTGCTAATAACTGGGTGTCACGAACTTGTTCACATTTACTTCCCCCCACATCTAGCCCCTAGTATCTCGGTCAAGCTAAGGGATTCGATTAGATGGTCCCCAAGGTCCCTACAAGTCTTTGAGTTAAAAAAATTTTAACCGGTTCTTCTCTAGAACTATTGCCCTGGGCCCCTGCTGCTCTGATTGCTGAGGGTCTCACCTGGCCCACTATTTCAGGCAGGCCTCAGAAATGCTTCCTTTTCTTCCCTATTCCCTGACCATCTTTTCACCAGCTGCCTTGCCACTTGGCCTCCACCTCTCTCCCGGCCCCATCCCCTGGGTTCTAGAACTATGATCAAATTAATTCTGTCATTTGTTCCTGAAAAGGGTGTGTCAGTCTCTTCCTGTACTGTTCCATTCACTATCCTCCCTGCAGTGTTCTGGCCTGAAGTATCCCTCTTTATATACCCCTCCCCTATAGATGTTGTTTTCGTGACCCTTGAAGGCAGAGAATGTCTTTATTTTTGTTTCTGGGTCCCCAGATCTTAGCACGATGCATAGCACATTCATTCATTCATATTTGTCATTTTATGGTACACTAATATTCTATTACATTCATGCACCCCAATTTGTTCAGCCTTTACTCAGTCAATGGATAGCCACTTTAAAAGTTCTTTGCCAGGGGCAGCTAGGTGGCACAGTGGATAAAGCACCGGCCCTGGATTCAGGAGTACCTGAGTTCAAATCCGGCCTCAGACACTTGATACTTACTAGCTGTGTGACCCTGGGCAAGTCACTTAACCCCCATTGCCCACAAAAACAAAAAACAAAACAAAACAAACAAACAAAAGTTCTTTGCCACCACAAAAAAGGCTTTTGTGACTATTTTGGTCTCTGTGGGACCTTTCTGGGGTAGAGGCCTTCTAAACAGCAACTCCACAAGCCCAATCTATAGGCTTTAATGGGGGCCATTATCCCCCGGTCCTCCCCTCTTCCATGCTCAGTATCCTCTCCCTCCTCCCCAGGTCTCATCTTAGACTAGAACATCTTCTTCCCTTCTTTAACCCTTACTAATTAGGACTTAGCTTGCACTCATTCAAACTCCATTTTATTGGGAAATATTCCCTCACCATTTTTTTCAAAGATATTTCAGCCTTGTTCACTCTAAATCTCTCTTGATAAAACAGTCCAATTTGGGATTGAATGGGAAGAGCTGGCTCCCCCTCCCTGGATGGAAAGGGGATACCCAATAAATCCTTTCATTCCATTAAAGTACCGCTCTAAACCAAGTCAACAATAAAAAGAATGAGACTTCTCAAGATGTACTTAAAACTACCACTCGGTTTCCCCCATGGAGTTCAAGAAACAGACCCATTTCTTGCCGTCTGTGCATCAGGAGGGAGAAGTTTCCACTTTATCTATTACAAGGACCGTTTACACACACATTGGCCCCTCAGACACATGTGGGACCCTCGCCTCCTCATCTCACAGCAGACGTTTAATTGGGAGGAAGTGATTTTAAACATCTGGGGCAAACATCTGAGAGTTGGGCTGAAGACCACACAGAGCCTAGAGGAAATTGAAATATATGCAATTATATCACTTCCTAGTCTGTGTGTGTTTAGGAGAAAGAACAAGATAAACAAATACAGAAGTTTCAAGGGGGTGATGCTTGCCTGCACTTTCTTTCCCCGGGAGAGAGGGAGCTGGGAGCCAGAGAGAGACAAAGGCAGCACAGTGTCTTTCCAAAGAACAGCGTTATTTCCTTATATCTGCTGGCAACTTGGATGTCACCAGGCCAAGAGAAGTAAGTCAGTGATGGATAGAGTGGAGAGAGTCCCTTGGGGGGAGAGGAGGAACAAAGAAAATGGAGAGAGAGAGAGAGAGAAAGGAGGTTAGCAGCCATTTAGCTGAAAATCCTTCCTCCTTCCAGGAAACCAAACACCACCTGGATGATGGTGGGGGAAGGAAGCCAGAAATCTGAATGAGTGGGACAGAAATCCAGGCCTGGCTTAAGAACATAGTGTGTAGAACCGGAAGGCACGGAGTCCAAATCTCTCATTTTTCAAAACTAGGAAATGGAGGTCCTGAGAGATGAGGTGATATGGGATTTGAACCCCAAATTTCTGACTCCATGTCAGGGTTCAGCTGCAAAGCTGGTAGAGTTTGCTCTGCATGGCTGCCTTCATCCTCCCCACCAGAATTACCGAGTTCTGAAGCTGTGAAGACAAACAACTAAGTCATGATAGTCTGTTCCCAATATAATGGTTTAGAATTAGGACCGAAGGCTGAGATCCTGAAGGGATTTCAGAGATCATTTAATCCCAACCCTTGTTTTTACAGATGAGGAAACTGAGGCTCTATCTCATCAGTGGCAGATCCTCTAACTCTGAATTCAAGGCTCTGTCCACCTACCCCACTGCCTCTAAATCAACTGTGACCATGGAGAGAACAATTTCAGTTAAGTGGCAGGGTCAGAAGCCTGGACTGGCCTATAAAATATCCTTCCTCAGCCCCCTTTAGGGGGAGATGATAGAAGACAAACAAACCACACAACCCTCTCAATGTCCTTCCTCATTTTGAACTCCAAGCATTTCCCACAAATCTCTCATCATCTCTCTGCAGCAGGAAGAGAAAGGCTGCTAGATTATGGAATAGCTGAGATGACTAAGGCATAGGCTCATTTAAAGATGGTTAGGCTTGGGTTAGGTACCATTCCTTCCCTTTTGGACTACCCTTCCTCTTCTTAGAGGCACAGTGCACTCAGGAAGACCTGGGTTCAAATCCAAATTTAAATACCTACTAGCTAGGTGACCTTTGGCAAGTCATTTAACCTCTGACTCATTTTCTTCAACTGTAAAATGGAGACATTAGCATCTGCCTCCCAGTATTGTTGTGAAGCTCAAGTGAGATATTTTTTTGTAGAAAGCTTAGCACTCTTATTAGCACAAAGTAGATGCGAAATAAAGTAAAGGTTTGTTACCTTCCCCCTCTCCCTCCTGTTTTTTCCTGTACCCAACCAAATCTTATCCATTCATTAAGACCTAAGTTGAATCTTAGCCCTCTAAGAGTAATCTGCATTTTAAGGTCAAATAAAGCTATAACCCAAAGGAATGACTGAAAACGTTAGACTATACCTCCAGTTATTTATTTTTAGCCCTCCAACAGAATTCACCTAATTTAATCAAACAAATATTTATTAGGTACCTACTATGTGCAAACCATGATGCTGGGCATCAGGGATACAGTGACAGAACAGGCTCTTGGGGGATTTAAGGTCTAGAAGGAGGTACAGGACTAGTGCGCAAATAATTAAAAAGAATTAATAGAATGTCAAGTGAGAAAAATGCTACAGAGATATTCAGGCAAAATTATATGAGAAATTTGAGGAGGATGCAGTCACCTATGCCAGGTGGGATCATGTGTGTTTGTAGTGGTGGTATATTGGGGAGGGGGGTGTTGGTCTGCAGAGTTCATGTACAAGTTGGCATCTGAAGGGAGTGGGAGGACTTCAGAAAGGTAAAGAGAAAGGAAAGGACAGACCTAGAATGGGGAATGAGCAATAGCACTAGTTGACCAGGCAGACAGGAGCCAGACCATGTAAGGCCTTGAATGCCAGAGTCAGGGGTCAATGCTTTATTGTAAGCATCAGGAGAGCTACTGGAGGCTTTTGTGTGTGTGTGTGTGTGTTTTTTTTAGTAGGATGGTCTCATCAAGCCTGACCAGAGGAGCAGTTTTTCTCTGCAGAACTAGCCTTTGGAAAAGAATGTTTAAGTCAGCAAAATGCATCTTTGGTGTTCCCAACTCTCCTTTCTCCTCCTCCTCCCTCCCCCAGGCATTAGCGTCTTCATGTGACCTGACTGCTCGTTCTAGCCTGGCAGCTCCTCTCCCCACCCCCCACATAGGCCATCACAACCTACTCTCATGTACAAAGCCGAGGGGGAAAGGATCCAAAGACATTTGGTTTGTTTTCACTCTCAGCTCAAAAATAATTATCAAAGCATATACATCAATTATATAGTAAACTTTATTATATGCAAAGCCCTATTCTAGGAAAATGAACTAAGAGACAAAGTAAAAAAACGACAACAAACAAACCCCAACAACAAAATAGTTCTTGCCTTTGAGAACATTGGAGATCACTGCGGGGTAGAATATGAAAGATAAACAGATAACTCTTAGGGTGACACCTTGGGATCAAGCTAGGAGGAGCAGGGTTAAGGAAGGAGTGCATTTGAAGGATGGGGGACCCAAGGCATGAAGATGGGAGATGGAATGCAATCCCCGGGGACAGGTAAATAGATTAACTTGACTAGAACTGAGTCCATGAGGGGAGGTTCTATCAGATAAGACTTTCCAGTCTTATCTAGGGAAATAGGAGTATGATGTGGAAAGCTGTCAATGACAAGCTCTGTATATTTCATTTTATCATAGAGGCAAGGAAATAGGGAGCCACTGAAAATTCTTGAGTGGGAGAGTGACATGGTTATATCTGTGTTTTAGGAATATAAATTTGGCAGTAGAGCAAGAGATTAGTTGGGAAAGAAAAGAGATAGGAAGCATGGAGGTCAATTAAGAAGCTTTTATAATAGGCTAGGCAAAAGGCCATTGCCTTTTCAAAAGGCCTGAATTAGGGCAGCCACTGAGAGGACAGAAAGGAGGTAACAGATTCAAGATATGCTGGGGAGCTAGAAACACGAGATTTAGTAACTGATGAGATATAACAGGTTAGGTGATGCCTAGGTCATGAACATTCCTTGAAGATATTCCTCATGCTCTTCTTGGTCAGGGTGGTAACCTAACAAAGCTTCCTGAAAGTCAGTGACCTTAAAGAGGCTTGAAGCCCATTCCTTGTATATAGCTCCTCCTCTTTTGGAGAGATTAACATTTAACAGAGAATCATGCTTTTTGGAAAAAGAATTCAACTCTATGGAGACTGAATATGCACACAGAGGAATATTGTTGGAGAAAGGAAGGTAGGCATTCATCCAACCACTATCATATCTCAATAGGTAGGTTATGGCAAACGCCACAGGGCCAAGCCGATTTGCAATCAATTATAAATTTACTCTTCTTCCCCTTGAGGATTGCTCTATCTCTGTCAAGGTCATCTGCATTTAGGAGCATTTTTGAAGCACTCCAAGAAGACTGTGTAGAGTAAACACATGTAACTCCTATCACTACACACACTCTCAGGTTCCCTTCAGTATACTTCTCTCTAATTCCTCATAGTTCCATTAATTTGCAGGAGTTGTGCCTGTGTTCTTAGATAGTGATCTTTATGGCTTTATAGCTTGGTAAATTGAAAGAAGAATTGGAGAGCTGTTTAGAGTTAGGGCTGACAAGAATTAGCAACTAATTGGATGTGTGTGTGTGTGTGTGTGTGTGTGTTTGTGTTTGTGTGTGTGTGTGTGTGTTTGTGTTTGTGTTTGTGTGTGTGTGTGTGTGAGAGAGAGAGAGAGAGAGGGAGAGGGAGAGGGAGAGGGAGAGGGAGAGGGAGAGGGAGAGGGAGAGGGAGAGGGAGAACACAGGAAGAGTCTTTCTGAAGCTTCAAACCTGGGTGGCTGGAAGTATGGTGGTAGCCTCAAAAGAAATAGCGAAATCAGGAGAAGAAGAGAATTTGGGGGAAAGTTGGGTCGAGTTTGAGACGCTGATAGTATATCCAGGCAGAGATGCACAGCAGGCATTTAGCAATGTGGGACTGAAGTTCAGGGGAAAGAGTGAGATTAAGAGCTGGATATATAGATTCCAGATTCATCTCCATAAAGATAATTAGACCCAGGGGAATTGATGAGATCTCCAAGGGAGAGAGGCAGAGTGAGAAGAGTAAAGAAAGGGCCCTTTGAGTATTCATCTGTAAAAATAGAGGGTTGATTCTAAGGTCCTTGCCTGCTCAAAGACTGAAATGAAATAATGGGTGTGAAAAGTATAAAAAGAGTCATAGAAACTCAAGGTGTTACCATCATTATTACCAATGCCCAAGCTCTCCATACAATGCTGCAGATCACAGTATGAAGCACAGAGGAGACACGAGGGCATATCACATCCGTGCTCAAAACAAATCTATAAATGGTTTCCTATTGCTTAAGACAGGAGTCTCTAAACTCCTCTGCCTGACACTAAAGGTACTCCATTATTCTCCCTAGTCAACCTTATTTCCACTTCCCCAACTGTAATGTAGTCTCCTTGGTGGTGGCACTATGGATCTTGTCTAAGTCTGCTTCTGAATCTCTGAGGTTCTTGGACGTTTGCTAGGAGACATGTTAGATGCTAAAGGCTTGCAGCCTCATTAACATTTGGTCTCATAGATTTATGGACTGGTAAGAGCTGGGATGCACTTTGAGATCAACAAGTCTTATCCTCCCACTTTCTAGATGAGGAAACAGGGGGCAGGGGGAAGGATTTACCCAAGACCACCCAGCTTGTTAGTAGCAGAATCAGGATTTGAACTCTGTTCCTGTGACTTCCAGACTGCCCCCAAAGGGATGTGATGCATTCATTCTCAGATATAATGTCTAGATTATGCAGCCTCAGAATTGGGACAGATTGAAAGGAAATTCTTTGGTAAGATTGAGTTTCTTTCCCTATACATACATACATACATGCATGTATAATATATAACATTTTAAATATATCTATACATAAACACATATATGTGTATATATACTATAAACATAGAAAATATATTTAGTATATGTAAAATATACTAAAATATTAATAGTAAAAATATAAAGTATATGTGTATATAGTACACATATACATATATATAAACATATATGCTATATATAAACTATCCCTTGTTTTGTGTGAAAATCTCTTGGTGGTCCATGTTTTATTTCTTTCCAAACAAATTAGACACTGATGCCTTGGAAATCCTTTCGGAAGGTCGTCTTGGCCTCACACAAGGGATTTGCAAACCTTTAAAGGTGATGTCATCAATTCCATCCCCCGAGAGGCAGAGAGAATTCATAATAATTATAGCTATCTCAAGGGCAGCTAGGTGGCAAAGTAGATAGAGTGCCAGGCCTGGAGTCAGGAATGCTCATCTTCCAGAGATCACTAATCTGGCCTCAGACACTTACTTCCTAGCTGTGTGATTCTGGGCAAGTCACTCAACCCTGCTTGCCTCAGTTTCCTCATATGTAAAATGAGCTGGAGAAGGAAATGGCAACCCACTCCAGTATCTTTGCCAAGAAAACCCCAAATAAGATCACAAAGAGTCTGACATGACTGAAAAAGGAATAAACAACACTAGCTATCTCAAAATAGAATAGGTTGTTTTGTTAAGTACTGGGTTCCCCCTCACTGGGCATCTTCAAGCCAAGGTGATTGGATGTAAGGGGTATTCTTGTACAAGTCACTGGGTTAAGTGGCTGAAGTGGCCCTAGATTCTGAATCTAGGACTAGCAGCCAGGTAAGGGGAGCTCCTGTCCCTACCTGGGTAACCTTGAGAATGCCAAAAGTACTTTTGGTCATGGGACTGAATTTTCTCTCCCTCCCATCTTCCCCTATTGAAGAAGCAAAACAAGATCCTTGTAGCAAATATGCAAACCCATCATTTTTCCAGCTGAGGAGAATACAGCCAGAGAGGTTAAGAGACTTGTCCAAGGTTACCCAGGCATTAAGTGACAGTCAGGATTCAAAACCCTGATTACAATCCAGATCACTTTTTACTATTTCTAGCTGCCTCTTAGCTTCCTTATTTGTCAAATGAGGGGGTTGGTCCCTTTGTCCCAAACCGGCTCAGCTGGCTCTCCTTCCAAAGCCCAGAACCACACATGGCCCAGATAGCTGCTTTTTCCCCTATGGAGGAGGGTGTGAGAGTTCAGTTGGGGCCATGGGCAGAAACAGCTCTTTAAAATGTGCATAGTAGAGAAAGAGACTGGGATCTTATCCCAGCAGGGTCCTCTGAAGTAGGAGAGGAAGAGAAGAGACAGCCCTGTCTGTTCAACACATTCAGGATAAAGGACATTGGAAAAGTTGGGGGTGGGGCAGAAGGGGGGAAGGGCCATGGCTGCCTCAGACCACTCTCTCCCAGAATACAGGCTCACTTTCTCTCCCAGGGAAGTGGAGTGATTCAGCAGCAGACTATCCACTAGGCCTACCCTGGAGAGTTTCCAAGGCCCACAAAGGACCGGACAATAATGGTCAAGGCCTGTGTGAGGCTCCTCCCTCCTGCCCCTTTGTTTTCTCCCAAGAGACAAAGGGCAGGCAAACTCCATCCTGCAGTCTTGGAGGGAATGCTGGCCAAGAGGAAGCTAAGCTGGAGAGGGGGGCGGGGTGGGGGAGGGGAGAGAGAGAGAGAGACAGAGAGAGAGAGAGAGAGAGAGAGAGAGAGACAGAGAGAGAGAGACAGAGAGACAGAGAGACAGAGAGAGAGAGAGAGAGATGCAGCAGTAAGGAGGGGTGAGGGAAGGTAAGAGAGAACCAGAGACAGAGATGATCACAGAGAGACAAATAAAGAGGAAAGTGGACAGACAGGACGCCATCCCCTCTGAGGCCCTTATCTCTTCCAAACCAAGGGAAACTGAGTTAGAACTAGAGAACCGACAGGGAATGAGCAAAGTAGGAAGCCCACTTGTGATAAGGAAAAAAAGAAAAGCCAAACCAAAAAATCACCCTGGGGACCTCTCATTTTCCTCCCACAGAAATAAGAGCCCAACCAGTAACTGTCCATGGCAGCCCTCTCTAACTAGGCCGGCCACCTTTGACCCGGCTTTCTGCTCTCTCCCCACAGTTTTCTCTAAGTTTAGGGTTCAGATCTCTCCGAGGCTTCCCTTCTGGTCCCACCCTTCCAATCTGAGATCCCTGGGCAGCAAGACTTGTTATATACATTCCTAAATTCAGGCTCCTTCTTCCCCCCCACCATCCCACTAGATAGACTGGATTCCTAAGCACCAGTGCAGCGTGCTTGATTCCAAATTTAGGACAATACATTTGGGCTGGGCTTAACTGGACCTTGGCTGACTTTCAACCCCACCAGAAAAGTGGGGGGGGGCCTCATTAAGCTTAATAAGAGGTAAACAAATTACAAGTGTGGGGGGGTGAGGGTGGGGGTGGATAGCTAACAAATTCAACAGAACAAATAGTATTCAAGTACTATTTGCATTCAATTAATTTGCTAATTACAAACAGGCCCTTATCTATTCATTAAAGTAGTTTTGGGTTTTTTTTTGTTTTTTGTTTTTTTGGTCTGTATAAATAGAGAAAGGCTAGATACATGGTCCAAAGGTTAGAGTCCCTGGCCAGGAGAAGCTCATCTTCCAGAGTTCAAATCCGGCCTCGGATACCTAGAGCTGTGTGACCCTGGGCAAGTCACTTAACTTGTTTGCCTCAGTTCCTCATCTGCAAAATGAGCCAGAGAAGGAAATGGCAAACACTCCAGCATCTTTGCTAAGAAAACCCCAGATGGGGTCACAAAGAGTCAGACAAGACCAAAATGAATGAATCATAAAAAACCAGAGAACATAAAGTGTCCGAATGGAATTGGAGCACCTGCAGGACATTATCCTTCCCTGCAATCCTTGAGAGAAAACTGCATTTTCAGACAGCTTAGGGTACAGCCTTTTCATAACAAAAGCAGTGATGTCTTAAAACAACATTTGGAGTTGACTACAAAAGGGTGAAGACGGAAAGGTGTTGTCCCCTTTGGGTTCTTTCTCAGGGGCATCAGAAGCTGACAATATGGATTCTAATTCTGGCACTGTCATTTACGCATCTATCTATTTACTTTTCATTCATCCATCCATCCATCCATTTTTTGCAGGGCAATGAGGGTTAAGTGACTTGCTTGGGGTCATACAACTAGTAAGTGTCAAGTGTCTGAGGCCAGATTTGAACTCAGGTTCTCCTGAATCCAGGGCCGGTGCTTTATACACTGTACCACCTAGCTGCCTCCCTGCACTGTCATTTATTACCTGGGTAATTTTGGACAAATCACTTAACCTCTCTGGTCCTCAGTTTCTTGATCCATAAAAAAAAAAAATGTGGGGGGAGTCAGACTAGATGGTATGTGAGGTCCTTTCCAGCTTGTAATCAACAATCCTACAGTTAAATGCCTTCATCACCTGGCTCTTTCCTAGTTGTCTAGCGTTCTTACAACTTCTCTCCAAACATTCTAGACATGTTGATCTGTCTCCCATTTTCCATGCTTTTGTCCTGGCTGTCCCCCAGGCATGCCTGGGATACTGCCTTCTCATCTCAGTCCCCTAGTTTCTCTGGCTTCTTTCTAGATTTTGCAGGGAGCCTTGGGGGGGACCATCAAGATGACCTCCACCACTCTCCCCTTTATATCTTGCATATGCTAGTTGTTTGTTTACATGTCAGAATGTGGTCTCTGAGAACAGGGTTTATTTTATTTTATTTAAAAAATTTTTTGTTGTTTTTCTTCCTTCCTTCCTTCCTCTATTTCTTTCTTTCTTTCTTTTTGTGGGGCAGTGGGGGTTAAGTGACTTGCCCAGGGTCACACAGCTAGCAAGTGTCACATATCTGAGACCAGATTTGAACTCAGGTCCTCCTGAATCCAAGGATGGTGCTTTATCTACCATGCCCCCTAGCTGCCCCAATTTTTTTAAATTAAAAAAAAATTTTTTGGCCTTTCTTTGTAACCCCATGTTTTAGTACAGCTTCTGGCACACTTATCAATGCTTGTTGACTCCAGTGACTTTAGGCCTTCCAACTAGGCACAGAAGTCTGGTGCTCCTTCTATGACAGCATACTGCTTGTTGGAGGCCCCTGAAGCCAGGATGATTGTGAGACCTGGCAGGGGAGCACTGCATCCCACAAGGGGATGACTCTTGTACAGATGAAGACTGAGATAGAAAGGGGAGGCTGCATCTTCCCTTGCCTTAACTACTTTCCCAATGCTGATCTGGGAATTTTTTTTGTAGATGAATGAATGAATTCTTTATTAAGCACCTATCTTGTGCAAAGCAATGTGCTAAGGGCTGGGAATATGAAGCAGTCACACTCTGATGGTTGAAGACAATGCTGACTTTCAGCTAGAAGATGGTAAAGTCCAATGGTCCTTAGGATACACTTCTTTCCTCTACATCTTTAGATGGCTTGCTTCCCAGGATTCCCGCAGATCCACCCAAAACCCTTTCTACCTTTCTCTCTGAATGCGCCTTTCCTCGGTGGGCTCAGAGAAGTTGGCCATGCTGTTTCACCAGACACCCATCCTCCCCATAGAACTGAAGCCTGCCCAGCTCACTAAACTAAAACCTTTCCAGTGATGTCATTTAACCTTCTCAACAGCTATCCTGGGATGAGTTCGTCTGGAAATTAACTGTACAGAGGACATACAGGAGTCTTTAGGCAATAGGAAGCAGGCTTGAAAGACAAGTGCTTTTAAGTGGGTGTAGCAGGAAGACTTGGAAGACGGCCAGTTATAAGATTCCACCTCTCCTGCTCTCTACACTGGATATGTCGGCTAATCCCTAGCCCATCTGGAATTCAGAGATGGCTCCAGGCCCGGTTAGCCTACCGTCAATGCAGAGAACAAGGGAACCACAATTTTACTATCCTGTCTACTTAGGACATATGGGGCATCAATGGCCAAGTCGCCACTGGCTAAAGTCATGAGGGAGTGTGGGAATCCTGCTTTTGCCAGGAGAGAAGACAGTCAATGAAACTCCAGTTCACAAGGAGGCTTCATATCTGGGCTGACACAGACAAGTATGTATGTATTCTAGGCAGGGAAGATGGTGAATTTCAGGGGAGTAGTGGAGTTTTAGATTCTGGAAAGCCAATCAGATCTCTGCGAATAAGCCTGTAGAACTCTTAAAAAGTGAACGACAAATAGAAAGATGAACTGGAAAGATGTAATGCTCATTCGGAATCCCTCTCCAATTATGATCATTTCTCTTGGTAAGCAGTCAACCTGATGGGAAACCTCTACTTAATGACACATTAATTGGGTGTATGTTTCTGATATCCTGGCATAGCTGGGGTAGCCTGACTCAAAAGCCCATGGACAGGTTGGGGTTACTGCTTTTTACTGGAAGCAGTCTGACTTCATGACATGGGAGGAATAATGTTTAGCCTTGGAGTCAAGACAACTTGGGTTCAAATCCCACCTCTGACACTTATTAGATGTTTTATCCTTAGTCAAACAATTTCTCTGAGCTTTAATCTCCTTATCTATAAAGTGGGCTTAATGATGCCGGAGGTGTCTGTGTCATAGGGTTGTGAGGATCAAATGCTTGGAAATTAATCAATCATCAAGCATTTACTAAGGTCTATATTAGGGCCAGGCACTGTCCCAGGGATACAAAGGCAGAAATTAAAATAGTTCCTGCCCTCAAGGAGCTGACAATCTATAGAGGGAGACCACACGTATTCATATAGATACATAGAAAATATATAGAAAAAAATTCAAGGTAATTTCAAGGAGAAAGCACTGACAGCTGGGGGTAGAGATTGGGGGCAGGGAGATCAGGAAAGGTCTCATGTAGGAGGGGGCATCTGATCTGTAGACCTTTGCAGTCCTTACAGCACTACATAAATATCAGATTATGATCTAGTCCCTAATATGACCCATACAACATCTTTGAGTAGGCTGGAATTATTATCCCCAGAGGACATATAAGGAAACTGAAGCCAAGAAAGATAAGGTGGATTACCCAAAAGACCAGAACTGAGGATTTTGGAGTCCTTTCCCAGCCATTCAAAGATAAAGAATTTCACATACCCAGGGCTCCCTCCATGGGAATCCTATCACCTGTTTCCTACATTCCTGTTTTTGCCTCTCTGGGAAACTCTGGTTTGTTTTTTTTTTTTTAAACCTGTCATTTCCCCTGTCTTTCTTGGTCTAGTAGATTGATGAATGTAGGTTTCTTTAGAGTAGCTAAACCTGAGTTCAAATCCTACCTCAGACATTTACTAGCATGAAAACCTGGGCAAATCACTGAATTTGAAGCCCTCATCTCTTATGTGTAAAACAGGAGTAATAATAGTACCTATATTACGGGGCTGTTGTGAAGATCAAATGAGATAATATATGGAAGGGTTATAGAAATGTTCATTCATTACCATTATTATTATTATTATTATTTCTAGTCCCTTGTCACACTTTTCTACTTAAGGCTGTTAATTTCCTCTTTAGATACTGAGGTTTACTGAACAGTTTGTGGTATATATAGTTATCCCTTCCCCATCACGGGTGTCAGAGGGAAAATTCACGTCAAGTTTTTTGGCCTGCCCTTCGTACCAGAGAATTTTTTCCTTTTTTTTAAGGGGGTGTTTACAGTACTTTATTGTAAAATTTGGGTTAAGTGTTTGGTCATAGGCTATATGTAGGTCAATGTAAAGTAAAAATATCTTTTCTGTGTCATCTGTGGCTACCACAAAACTCCCCCAAAATTCCTATTTAGTTTCTTATGCTGACCAGCGATATATAGAAACTGAGATGGGGAAAGCTGCGATGTGGAAGGGACAATAGTAAAAACAGTAAAAGAACAGAAGACTTTCCACTTCAGTGCTGGCTGTGTGGCCAGCGTGCTTGCGCCTTATTTTTCCAGTCTGAAAAATAGGTCTCCTAAGTCCCTGTTCTGGCTCCCTAGCTCATGGTGTCTTTGGAGTGACAAATGAGATAATGGATAAGAGCAGCACTTTGCAAACTATAAAACACTGTATAAATGTTAGCTATGATAGATGTTGCAAAGGCAAACTTGTCCTTCTCTGAGACGCTCCGTCCCTGCCTGTGCTCCTGTGCCCTAGACACTTACCTAAGGATATCGTCATCGCCTGATGGATGAGTGCAGGTTAAATATATGCCAGCAGCACATCCTCCCCCTCCTGGGTCGGGGTGCCTCTCTTCCCTTTCTCCCTTGCATAGCTGACAGGCTGAGAAAACAAATCATCACCAAAGTCGGCCTCCTCAGCAAACTCCCTGAAAACCTGGAGCTTGGTGGGAGAGCTACCTCAGAGCTAATCTCACCAGATCAGAGGGAGATGAGATAGATGACACATTTCTTAACAAGAAAAGGCAGGCCCCCTGGGGATACCGGGGAATCAGAGAGGGTTGTGTCAGAGGAAACTGCTGAGACAGCACAGGATATTGTGGGCTCCCTGTCTCCTGCATCTCTCTCCTGTATGTGTCTCACTCTCCATTCATTTTCTCTCCCTCCCTCCCTCTCTCTCTCTCTCTCTCTCTCTCTCTCTCTCTCTCTCTCTCTCTCTCTCTCTCCCTCCCTCTCTCTCCCTCTCCCTCTCCCTCTCTCTCCTTTCTTCTTCCCCACCCCCTATTTGCCTACACTCTTACCTCTCTGTCCTGGAGCCTTCACTCCCAAATCCCCAGAGCATTCAAACCTAGTCAAGGCAGCAATTTTCCAAGCCCCATATCTGGAAATGCCCTGTCACTTGGTCCCCTTTCCCCCATCCATCCTTCTTCCCAATAGTGGAGCTGAGTTAATTCCAAACTAACAGAACACCCAGACCTCAAAACCCTCTGCCTGAAGGAGGGGAGAGAAGAAGGATACTGATTCAGCTAAAGAACATAACAAAGACCTATGTGGAAAGAGAGCTGGCTGGGAAATCAGGAAACAGAAGGTTATAGTCCTCAATACTCTCTATCAGTCACCAGCTGTTTGACATTTGGCAAGTCGCTTTCCCTGTCTAGGTTCATAGGATCTTTTTTTTTTTTTTTGGTGAGGCAATTGGGGTTAAGTGACTTGCCTAGGGTCACACAGCTGGTAAGTGTTAAGTGTCTGAGGCCGGGTTTGAACTCAGGTGGTCCTGACTCCAGGGCCGGTGCTCTATCCACTGAGCGACCTAGCTGCCCCGGTTCATAGGATTTTAGACACAGAACCAAAAGAAACCTTAGAGGTTATCTAACCCACCTCCCTTCATTTTACAAATGAGGAAACTGAGGCCCAGTCAGATACAGTGAGGTCACAAAGGAAGTAAACATCCACCGTGGGAGTCTCTCTCTCTTTTCCTCCATGGAGTGACTCTCTTTAAAGTCTTTTCTAATTCTAAGATTCTGCAAGTCTAAGCCTCAGTTAGGAGGGTAAGGAAAGAGGCTGCTCTGGTGTAGGGAGTATTAAACTAAAAGACCCTTTTTGCTTCAGACCTTGTTGAAATGTATCCCAAAATACCACGTCCCCACTGTTCATTCCAGGGAACAGAACTGGATCTCTGAGGATAAAGGTTCTCCCAGTGCCTAAGGGTCATTATTTTGAAAACCAGTTCTTCTAGTTACAGGATTCTCCATATAGTGCTGGGAGGGAGTTCAGAGGGTGGAAAGCTCAGTTCCCCCACAGTCCACACGGTCCAGGAAAGTAACAGCAAATAACCAGGTGCCTGGAGGTCTTCCGTGGACGTGTCATCAGTAAGTCTAGTGATTCAGGTAGGGCTGGCTCTATGCTGCCCATGTCCTGTGGTTGCAGGGTCCCAGGATCCTTTTTCTTCCACCACTTAAGAAAATTCCTCACTCACCTGGTCCCAATACATCCTTGAAAGAGAGGACAGCCTTCCTTTTCCTTGTAGCTAGAACTACAAATATTTCTGGGAGAATAGAGTCTCTAAATAAATGCTTGTTGATTGATTGACTCAATGACTAATTCAGACTCACGTATAAGTGACTGATGGCTAAGCCTTGGTTGAGAACAGACAGTTTTCTAATAAAGAAGAGGAGAGGGGCAGCTAGATGGCGCAGTGGATAGAGCACCAGCCCTGGAGTCAGGAGTACCTGAGTTCAAATCCGGCCTCAGACACAACACTTACTAGCTGTGTGACCCTGGGCAAGTCACTTGACCCCAGTTGCCTCACTAAAAAAGAAGAAGAAGAGAGAAGAGAGCATAGGGCAGTGGCCAGCCCAAGGTGGATGGGAAAAGCATGGTGGGAAAGGCTTGAAAAGAGAGGGTTGAGGTGGTTAGGTCGGAATTTGTAATTCTGCAGAAAGATGCATAGGGTGAAGGAGGGAGATGCTTTCAGCTCCCAAAGCCTTGAAAAAGTACAAGTTAATTCTTTGGGGACTGTCAGCAATTTCAATGGTATGGCCGGGACTGAGTTTAGGGGGGAACTGATAAATAATGTTAACAAATTCTCTAGAATTTACTTATGTCAAGCACAGGGCAGCCTAGAGGTGAGTTGTTTCTCCTGATGAATCCCCAAAGGCCAGTCCTGAGGGGCTTTCATCAACGGCCCAGCTTCTTCAGTGAGTGTGACCCCTGAACACTATCATTTGTATGATGAATGTCTCCAAGCCTCCTTGTCTCTGGGGAGGGCCACGGAACAAGGACAGAGGGAGCAGAGATGATGAGGATGAGGAGGCAGTTAGGATGAAGGAAAAGAGAGGTAAAGGCAACTTTAAAAAGTCAATGGCATAGTCTGGGACTTAAGAGCAAATCACCGTAGTGGGCAGAAGCAGCCACGGCAGAAATGCAATGGGGGTAAAAATGGTAAAAGGCAGCAGGGCTGTTTATGGTGTGGACTCACATTACACAGAGACACATGTGGCAAGCATGCCTCAAACAGGAAGCAATTAACCAGGGAACAGAAGAGTTGCTTCTTGAGTACGCCGAACTGGGGGGTGGCAGGCTGGTATTATTCTGGATGGCTGGCTTTATCCCTCAAGCATGCCCCATACACTTAGACTCACTACCCTATACTAAAATTTACCATAAGTGCCAGGGAGAAGGACACCTGATCCATCTGAAGTGGGAAGATTCTATGTTTCTTGGTCACCTAAGGCCACACAGTCCGGAGAACTGATTCCGTAAAGAAGCTAGATTTAGAAGCTTAGCTGCTGGGCCGAAGTTGGCTCTAAGGGAAGCCCAACCTCAGCCTGAGCCTGCTTTCACCCCCACTCCCACAGTTACAAACCATCAGGGTGCCCACGGATTTCCTGAGACCCTATGGTACCACTACAGACCACTCAGCTGCAACTACTGGTGGTGGGGTGGGACTATTAGAGATCTGGGTTTTCAGTTCACTATGGGAGAGGAGAAGGGGGAGAGAGACGGGGGGGGGGGGGGGGGGGGATAGTGACCTCTAGATCAAATGACTGTCTGTGAGGAACTGCTCTTCTTTATCCAAACTAAAGGTTTCCTTGCTCAGCTGCAGGCTTCTGGATCACTTAGGGCAGTCAAACCACCCCCAACAAAACAACCCAAAAGAAAGGTGTTTGTAGATCGTGACATCAAATGATAGATTCTGCTTGTCTTTATTCTGTTCCCAAAGCTAATTTTGTTTATGGGATGTGATGGTTTTAAAAAACCACCCTTCCCCATGCTCAGGCCCCCTAATGAGGACAGTTTAATAACAAACCATTAGGTTGACAAAAGGGTCAACTTTTCACACAGGCAGAAATGACTAATTTGCTCACTGCCGGTAGACAGTTGCCCAGAACACATGTAATTTACAAGTCCCCAGAGAGAAAATGGTAGTGAGGGTGATGGCCTTGCTTTGGAAGCGAGAGGAAAGACCACAGAAAACATCTTGCAGCCTCAGTTTTAAGGTCTGTAAGACTAGAAGAAGAAACACTGGGGAAAGAGAAGAGATGAGCTAGCTCCCCACCTCCACCACCGATTCATGCTTCAGGAAGATCATTATGAAAGTGACAGTTCTTGTCACAGAAGAGGGGACAACTAAGAGGGGTCTGGGTGGGCTCAGAAAGGCGTCCAGTCGGACAGCAGGAAGGACTTCCTGACAGAAAAAGTGCAAAACACGTACATAGGAAAGATCTGTAGAGGGCATGTAGACAGAGCGTCTTTCTGGGGAGTCATTCGGAAAAAGATGCCTAGGTGAAGAAGTTGTTCTGGGGGGAGGAGGAGATCCAACGGCCTTTAGGACAGCCCTGCAGCCAAAGGGTGATCATGGGACGACAAGTGGTCAGGGGTGGGGGTGGGGGAAAGGAAGCCTGAGCAAAAACCAGAGGCTGTACAAGAACAAAGCATGGCTGGGACTCTGACACTGAGCATCCTGGCTTGGCCACTGTGCTGCAGAGTGAGAGAGTGAGAGAGAGAGAGAGAGAGAGAGAGAGAGAGAGAGAGAGAGAGAGAGAGAGAGAGAGAGAGAGAGAGAGAGAGTGTGTGTGTGTGTGTGTGTGTGTGTGTGTGTGTGTGTTTTCCTGTGGGTCTCTCCCTCTCTGCAGCTCTCCTAAGGTGCATGGGTTCTGGAGTCTCTCTTTCCTCTGAACAGCCCTGCCCTCGGGGGCCCCCCCCTCCTCTCCCCCTCCTGCATCAGAAAGGCCAGGAGGGAGTTTGCAGCCACCATCATCTCTGTGGACAAAGCACTTGATCTGTATGATCTCATCTGTCGTCCCCCTGTCTGGCCCCAGCCTGGCCGAGAGAGAGAGAGAGAGAGAGAGAGAGAGAGAGAGAGAGAGAGAGAGAGAGAGAGAGAGAGAAACAGGATGAGAGCTATCTAAAGATCAAGACACACACGGGGAAATGCAAGAGAGACAGAAAAACACAGAGACACAAAAGGAAGACAGAAACTGGATGAAACAGAGTTAGGGATGAGAGAGAGACACAGAGAGACACACAGAGAGAGACAGAGGAGGGGTTAGGTGGAAAGAGACAGATAATCAGAGATAGACACAGAGCCAGCCACCAGACAGGGACAGATGCAGAAGCAGAGACAGAGAGACACGGAAAGTCAGGCAGATGCAAACAGACACAGAGCCAGTACCAGATACAGAGAAAGACAGAGAGACTAAGAAAGAGAGAAAGAAAGTCAGACACACACACACACAGAGCCAGCACTGGACAGAGACAGAGAGAGAAACAGAGACAATGCTAGGGCTAGAAAGTCAGAAAGATGCAGAGACAGAGATACAGAGAGACACAGATACTGAAAGTCAGACACACAGCTGGCACCAGAAATACAGAGATAGAAACAGAGACAAAGACAGAAAGTCAGAAAGATGCAGGGACAGAGAGACAGAGACAAAGACACAGAGTCAGACAGACAACAGAGACAGACATAGGCAGAGACAGAAAGTTCCAGAGAGAGGGGGATTCAGAAGCAGAGAAAGAAATGGAGAGAAAGTCTAGGGACCGGGGAGAGAGTGTAATGGTGAGTGGGTAAGAAGGCAAAAACAGGAACAAGGAGAAACACTGGGAGAAGCTAAGACGGAGTCAGCCAGAGGCCCCGAAGCCAGGGGACCCAGGGGACTCCAGAGCTTCTGTGAAGGCAGAAACATGGGCGTTCAGAGACAACAGAGCTTCCAGAGGCCCAGTGCTTTTCTGTCCTTTGAGGTTCTTAATCTGGGGTCCCTGGACCCAGGGAGAGATTTGGGGGCTCAGTGACTCAGGAGAGGAGAAGATGCTATCTCTATTTTCGCTGACTTCTAATGGAAATGCAACATTTCCTTCCATTACCAGGCTGCCAAAGGGATCTGTTAATCAAACCAAGTTAAAATGCTTGCTCTGGGAGCTCTATCTCCAAGTGGCTGAGACGGTCAGCATTTGGTACGTGCTCCTTGTCAGAGCCTGAAGAGCACTGGTAGGTTAAGGGAATGAGTAGAAGGGGAGGCAGGAGAAAGGAGATGTAGAGGAAATGATCTCTGGGGTTCCCTCGCCTCTCCCAGCCTTCCATGGGGAATAAAGACACGGGAGAGGCTGGGACAGCCCGCAGGAGGGCGAAACGGGCTGAGGAGACGAGAGAGAGAGAGACAGGCAGAGAGACACAGACACGGAACAGAGCCTGGGTCACAGAAAGCCAGCCAGGGAAAGAAACAGGTACCCAATGGTGAGAGACGGGAGACAAAGAGACATCAGAGATATAGAGATAGGGAGAGAAAAAGACAGATATGTAACAGGAGGCACAGGAGAAAAAGATCAAGAAAAAGATATATATACACGCACACAGATACAGAAAGACTGACATGCACAAATCAGGACATGCAGAGCAAATCCATCCGGAGATATGGAGATCACCATTTTTCAAGAAGTCTTTTCTACTCCTCCTTAGTCTGACCGCCTTCCTTCTAAGACTACCCCCAATTGATGCTGTCTAGATTTATTAAGCACCTGCCATGTGGCAGACACTGTGTGAAGTTCTAGGGGTGGAGAAATACAACAACACAAAAGACAAAAGGACCCAGACCCTGTCCTCAAAGAGCTTACATTTCCCAGAATGAAATAGAACCCTCCAAATAAACAGTAGAAATACTGGTGAGTAAAAGTGTAGATGGAATCCTTGGGGACCATCATGAGATTGAAAACTGGGTTCCTGATATAAAGACTGATGGATGGGAGCAGTGCCATAGGGAGGATGAAAGATGAAGCCCATCTAGAGCCCCTTGGGGAAGAAGGAAGATGGGATGATAATTAGGAAGGGTAGGGACAAATCAGAGACTCATAAGCTGGGGTGTACAGACCCCCACAGGGTCCATGGAGAGATGTCTAGAGCTCTGTGTACTTTGGATGAGGAAAAAACAATTCCGTGTTCATTTTTTTCCAACTTTGGTTTCCTTTGTAATCCTGTGGATTTTATTTTCTACATTTAAAAACATTATTTTGAGAAGGGGTCAACAGACTTAAATAGACTGCCAAAACAGGGTATGACATAAAAAAAGATTAAGAACTCCAGGGGTAAAATCAAGGGTGATATTGTAGAGTGGAAAGAAGATTGGTTTGGAAATGAGGAGATCAAAGTTTGAGAGCTGGCTTTGTCACTAGCTTGCTGTGTGGCCTTGGTGAAGACAATGCATCTCTGAACTGGCTAAGTTATGAGATCAAAAATCAGGATGGAGGATAAAGGGTAGTGGAAAGGGGGAGGGTGACTTGTGTGTGTGTGTGTGTGTGTGTGTGTGTGTGTGTGTGTGTGTGTGTGTGTGTGTGTTGAGCTGGGCTTCCTGGGAACTCTGAATGGTTTAAGAGAAGCAAAATCAGGCAGAGAGGTTGTTTCTTAGCAGGGGAACACTGGCTTGGAGGGGAGGGGGAATGGTTCAATGAGGTTGAAGGTGTAGAGAAATGATGAGGGAGAGGAGAAGAAGTGATTCAAAGGAAGGCTCTCTGAATGATCAGCATCCACATTTAACTACAACTTTTCCAGAATAGGAAATTGAGAAAGGGACCAAGAGGATGCTGGGTGAGGGTCATTTACTATAGAGATACCCAGCTGGAGTTGAGGGGGAAGCAGAGCAATCACTGTTGTTATTATTAATAAACATTATTGTTGGCAGTTATTGCTTTGAATGTTATCCTTCATAATTTAATACTACTGACACTTGTAATAAGGATGGTATTGATAAATGAGATCAACTTTCCTCTCAGGGCCTGTGGCAGCCCTCCATGTACCCGCACAGAAAGGAGAAGGAAATCAAGCTGGGTGGAGGCTGAGCCTAACTCAGTGATGATGGAGAGGGAAGTCTGGGCACCCAGCAAAGGGCTGGGTTTTTGTGTAGGCAGTCCAAGAGCCATGGACTAATTCATAGGTGCTGCGGCTCGATTCCCAAGCCCCCTTATGGGACAAGAACCTTAAGGAGGTACTGAGAGGCGAGTACTCAGAGGGCTGTTTACACAGCACGGGGTCTTATAAGCCTAGGCCCAGTGTGCAAGAAACCCAGCGGACTCAGTTCAGGGTTTGTCTTTTTGAAATCTGCCTGTTTTTTTGGTAGAGTTCCTGAAGTCATCAGCCCAATTCTACCTAGTGCCTGAAGGAGTCGACGTAGGTTGTAATAAGTAGCAGCCACAACAATAATAACTGACAATCGCAATAGCACCTCAAGGTTACATACATCATTTCACTTATCCCTTACAACCATTCTGCAAGGTATATTGTTGACTCCATTTTACAGACGAAGAAATTGAGGCTGAGGGAAGTTAAGGAACATGTTTAGGTTTATACAGCTCAGAATGGATTCCAGTGGGTTTTGAACCTGGGTCTTCCCTTCCTGACTTCAAATCCAGTTCTCTGGCTATTTTTGTTGTTGTTATTAATAATAAGTTAAAAAAAGTGAACAATAAACGATTTCCCCTCCCATTCACTCCCCTCAATGAGAAAGAAAATGCAAATGCTTGCAAACCAACATCCAGTCCACCCCAAAGCCTTATGGATGCAAAGACGGAACAATGCCATGGAAGAAAGCAGGGGAAGAGTCCTTCTGCTGGGGAAGGCTGTGCTTCCCAGTGAACCTCAAAAGGGAGTGTGGGGAGGAAGCGTGACTCGGTTGTACCTACCAGCTGATTTTGGAGTGAATTTGTCTCGGTTTGCAGCACATACGGCCAGCAGTCTATAGCCAAGATCCAGGTCAAATCCTTGTTGGGCTGCTACTCGACTGACAACCTGAAAGGAGACAGAGGGAGAGAAGAGAGAGAAAGTGTGTCATTTTCCAAATAATTGTCAAATCAAAGCAAATACCTGATCTGCTTCCGTAAAGAACAGCATTTGCGGGGGCGGGGGACACACCTCTAATATCTTCATATTGCCCTTCATATAACATCATCCTCACCATCACCGCCCCCCCCTTTCCTGCATATCACACTTGGCACTTTCACATACATTTTTTCACTCCTCATAACCACCCTTTAAGGTAGGAGCTAGGCTTAACCCCATTTTACAGATAAGAAACTGAGGACCGCAGGGTCACAGATCTAGAGTTGTTAAGGATCCCCAAAGACCATACAATTCAACACCCACATTTTAAAGTTGAGGAAACTGAAGCCCAGCCACGTTAAGAGAGTCACACAGGTCGTATCAGACAGTGTTTGAACCCTGACTCCAGAGACAAGTCAGTGTTCTTTCCACTGGACTGTGATGCTGAGAGAGATGGAGTGACTCTTCTGTTCTCACAGCCTAGTAAGTGTCTGCAGTGGGAGGTGAGGGATGGAGAAACAGACAGGGCAGATATTATCTCCATTTTACAATGAGGAAACTGAGGTGAAGTGACTTGCTCCCAGGTCACAAAACCAGAGTCCCAAGTTCCTGCCTCTTTCCATTTATACCAAAATGCAATTTCATTTTGGCAGTGGATGATTCTTTTTTTTTGGGGGGGGCAATGAGGGTTAAGGGACTTGCCCAGGGTCACACAGCTAGTAAGTATCAAGTGTCTGAGGTCACATTTGAACTCAGGTCCTCCTGAATCCAGGGCCGGTGCTTTATCCACTGAGTCACCTAGCTGCCCCCTCTTTCATTCTTATCCCTTATATCTGGGGATCGGTTCCTAGGGATTGTTTTCTATGGGCAAGGGCAGAGCTGAGAAATGTTGTCCGCCTCCTACCTCCTGGGCCATATTAAAGTTGGGCAGAAAGGTCAGTTGCCTGTGACCCAGCAAAGTCAGATAGGAGATGCCAGTGTACCTAGCTGGGAGGAGAGGTATGATATGGTATCCAAGTACCTTTCACTGGCTTCTAGAAGATGACACCCTCAACTTTGAATTCATACAGGATGGTGCCTTTCCATTCCATCCTTGACTCTTATGAATTCATGTCACCCTCCCTTGCCCACAGAATTATCTCCACTTAGGAGCTGGTCACCAGTTTTCAGCCATTCTTCTGTCTTGTGACTCTTTGTGACCCCATTTGGGGTTATCTAGGCAGAGACAATAGAGTGGTTTGCCATTTCCTTCTCCTGCTCATTTTACAGGTAAAGAAATCGAGGCGAACAAGGTTAAATGATTTGCCCAAGGTCACACAGCTAGTAGGTGTCTGAGGCTGGAATTAAGTCCAGCAAGCCAAGTCTTCCTGACTCCAAGCCTGGCACTCTATCCGCTATGAACCTAGCTATTCCAGTCACCAGTTTAAGAGAATTTGTAGTGCTCCATCCAAAAAAATCTTACTAAACTCTTGAGATTTTTTTATTAATACCTTTTTAAATATCATATTCATTTCAGAATATATTCCTCCCCCTCCAGCCTTCCCTTTTAACCAAAAATAACAGCAGTTTAACAAAACTAATCATTTATGAGAATATATACAATGTTCTACAAATGTGATCCCCCCATTTTGCAACAAAGGAAAAGGAAGTAGATTTATTCATCTCTTCTTGGAGGAGTTATGCCTGGTCATTATAAAAACATCATGATTTTTTAAAGTACCCTCTATTCTTTCAATTAGGAGTGTCCTAAAAATATGGGATACATGATGACTCTAAATAAAAATGGCATATCAAACATTTGAAAAGTGGCACACACCAAGGTTCTAATCCCTTCCCTATGGGTACGTCAAGAAATAGTAAACATCTCCTTGGAGATAGGGAAGAGAAAGAGGTTAATGCCTATGGCTGCCATTCTTTTTTTGGCCATTATTCTTATAGTGGGCAGAGGACAGTACTGTCTTTCATTCACCAGCAGTGAAGAGAGCAATGAGGTAGCAACAACAAGCACCCATGCCATCACTGGCAGACACATAATGGATTGCAAACCCTTGGTGTCTATTCTTTACAGACACAGTACAGGGAGTTGTTGGGTTTTTTTTTTTTAAGTGTTACTAATTACAAAGTTGTTCCACTGTATCGTGGAATGATACAGTACATTTAACACTTATAGGTTAACTCTTCAGCAGTATTGGGTGAATTGTATTATTCTGAACTGCTTTCTAGCATCTAGACTTTCTAATTAACAGCACAAAAATGGGATTTCTATTATTGAGAAGGAATTGCTGTGGACAATGATGCAGTTTATAAGCAGACCGTGTTATTACAGCTGATTTGGAAATGGAGATTCACATAGACAGAACAGGTCAGATTTTAGTGTTGTTTGTTGTTGTTGTTGTTATTATTATTATGGATATTGATAGGAAATGGACTGGTCTTGTGATTTCACTGGTCTAGGGAATGACCAGGTGAGGAAAATCCTTTCACCAATACATATCATATTTTCTTTGCAACTTACAGAGAGTTGCTTAGAAAATGATAATTAATAAAGAATAATAGAGGGGGCAGGTAGGTGGCACAGTGGATAGAGCACTGGCCCTGGAGTCAGGAGGACCTGAGTTCAAATCTGACCTCAGGCACTTGACACTTACTAGCTGTGTGACCCTGGACAAGTCACTTAACCCCAATTGCCTCACCAAAAAAAGAAAAAAAAAAGTTTGTTTGGGGCGGCTAGGTGGCGCAGTGGATAAAGTACCAGCCCTGGATTCAGGAGTACCTGAGTTCAAATCTGACCTCAGACACTTGACACTTACTAGCTGTGTGACCCTGGGCAAGTCACTTAATCCCCACTGCCCTACCAAAAAAAAATTAATAAAGAATAATAGAATCTTAGCTACAAAAGGGACCTTGGAAACCATCTGGTTCAACCCTCTGATCTTATGTATTAATTTTGTTAGAAGAGACCTATGATTTCATCGGTTTAGGTAACTCCCAGGTGAGGGCACTCCCTCTGCTAATCCAGATCCCTCACTTGCTCTATCGCTAGCCTTTCAGACTCACCTGGGGCATTAATAGGTGAACTAACTGGCTCAGGGTCGCAAAGCTAGCTAATGACAAAGTTGGGATTAGAATTCAGATCTCCTGCCTACCTGTCTAGCATTTAATAAATGTTTACTGATTGATTGGCTCAATTACAGCATACTAATTCCTAGCACAGACTCAGTTGGGGCATTCTCCCCTCTGCACTGGAGTCTAGCTAATGGAGGCAAAGGAAACAGTCCCCGAACCAGAATCCCTGAGAAGAAAGGGCCTTCCTGTGGCTGAAATGTTTGCTTAGTTTTTCCTGAGCAAACAGAGAACATATTTCCAAGCCAATATGACATAGGAGACTTCCACTACCACAGCTCATTTATATTGGTCTCGTTTTTCCCTGCTTACTACTAAGGATTCTTTCAGTGGTTCAGTGGATAGAGTGCTGGGCCTGGAGTCTGAAACACCAAAGTTCAAATCTGGCCTCAGATACTTCCTAGTTGTGTGACCTTGGGCAAATCACTTAACTCTGTTTGCCTCAGTTTCCTTCTCTGTAAAATGAGCTGGAGAAGGAAATAGCAAATTACTCCAGTATCTTTGCCAACAAATAGGGACATGAAGAGCTGGATAAGACTGAGCAACAACAACAAAGGTGACAGGCAATGTTATTTCCATTCTCATTTAAAAAGTGGAAAAACCAGAGGTCCAGGGCGGGGGAGGGTGTAAAGACCAAAATCAGCTTCATTGTTCCATCTCCAAGGGGTCCTAGAACTAAGGAGAAAATGCCTCTCTCTCTCTGTCCAACTTTGCTGACTCTACTTTGTCTCCCCATATAAGCTAATATCATTGATCTGATTTACTTAAGAAAGAAAAAAACCAACAACAACAACAAATCTTTTCTCTTTTCAGCCACAGATGACTACTGCATGCCTCTTTTCCCTCCTGACTTTCAGGCAGTGCTTGTGGGAGCTGGTAAGTGGGATGCTTGTGAAGGAAGGAGGGGAGAGGGGATAGGACAAACTGAATTCATGGGCTCATGGCCCACCCATCTCAGCATTCTAACGTCCACAGGCATGGGAACTGGGAAGGCCCAGCTGTCCTCTAATTGACCTTAAAATCTGGGTACATTCCAGTTCCTCTCAAAAAACATTCCTAAAGCTGCCATTCATAACTTTTCCTAAATCTTTTCTGACTTCATTTCTATTCCTTTTTGTCACTCCTAAGGGTTAGGTTTATTAACCAACGTATGAAGAAGGACTTGCTTAAGTTTACCTTAAATTCACCATGAAGTCCTAAAACCACCCCACAAAATTATTGCAAAATATCATCTCTTTAACATCGATAATCTCTTGGTAATGTGGTGTAGTCATGAGTCACAGAATACTGCAATCTCAGAAAAACTGCAAGCCACCCAAAGGACAATGGAAAGACACGAATGCATTGGGTGGAAGCGGGTTGTGGCATGTTACCTACGTTGACATGTATACTTAGAGGGCATCACAAAGGCCGTGTATGATTGGAAAAAGGAATGGGGTTGGTTCAGGTATCAAGGGTGAAGGATAACAGATGGGTAGCTTGAGCCCTACACTGGTGTCTGTGACATATTAGAATAACCAGAGTCAAGTCCCTAGCCCATTGGTGAAATGGACAACTTTACATAAGGACACTGACAAGATCATAGCATCAGAGACATGACAGAGTTGGCAGATTGCTGGCTACAGAGCTGTTGGATTTGGGTTCAGATCTTGCCTCTGATGCTTATTAGCTACGTGACCATGGACAGGTATATTATTTGAATTTGTTTCATTTGTAACATAAAGGGGTTGTGACAGATGACCCCTGAAGTCCTTTCTGGTTCTTGTTCTGAGTCTGTATTAGACAGTCTCACAGGCCATCCAGTGGAACCTCTTCATTTTAGAAATATGCCCAGAGAGGTAAAGGTAACGTGCAACCTTCAGGTTGCATGGGTAGTAAGCAGCAGAGACAGCACCTGAATTAAAATCCCAACACTCTTTCCATTGTGCCGTGCTGCTTCCTAGAACCATAGAGAAAGAGAACATATAGGTGGGCTCTGCTGGTGAGGGGAGTACCCATCTGAACTGATGAGAGTGACGATCCATCAAAGGATCCCACCCTAAAAGGGAGCCTCCTCACCCATTCTTTCAGATACTGTCTGTAACTAAGTCAGGGCCACCTTAGCGGTAGGGCTGCTGCTTGGGAATGATTCCTGGGGACCCAGTTGTCTGAGTACTTATCCTGTGGCTGAAGTCTCTTTGGTCTGGGGAAAGTCCCAGGCACTCAGGAAATAGAGAATGGCTTGAAGGATGATAAAGCCAGTGCTGGGAGGGACCTCAGAGGTCAGCACTTCCAAACCTTCATCTTTACAGATGAAGAAACCAGCAACAAAAGAGGGTAAACAACTTACCTAGGATCAGATAGTGAGAAAGTGTTAGAGGTGGGGTTTGAACTCTGGTCTTCCTCATTCTAAGGTTGGCCCTATAATCACTAAACCACACTCTTTCCTTTTCAGTGCTTGCCTCTCATTTGACAGAAGAAGCAGTTGAGGCTCAGAGAGGAAAAGTAATTTGCCCATGGTGAGTATGAAGGTTTTTTTTGGTGTAGCACAGCCTTAAACACAGGTCTTGTGTCTCTCAGTGCGGTGCTTCTTCCACAACTCCACCTTGTCAGCTAGGTGGCACAATGGATACAGTATGCAGCCTGGAGTCAGGAAGTCCCGAGTTAAAATTTGACTGGCTGTGTAACTCTGGGCATATCATTTAACCCTATTTGCCTCAGTGTCCTCGTGTGTAAAATGAGCAGAAGGAAATGGCAAACCACTCCAGTAATCTTTTCCAAGAAAACCCCAAGTGGGGTCACAAAAAGTCAGACATTACTGAAAAAATGACTGAACCACCACCACCACCTGTATCTTGGAAAAGGATGGGGGGCACCCATCCTTGGGTTCCTCTCTCCTCAAACTTCAAAGCCACCCAGAAATTTGACCTGGCTGCCATCTGTTAATCAGCAATTATATGTTAGCTTTCTTTTTAAAATTTTATTTTATTTTTAGATCTGAATTTTCTCCCTCCCACCTTCCCTTCCCTGTCGGTTAAGTTTCAAAATAAACAGTGGTTTGATAAAGACACAAACACCCACCTCTGGCCTTTGGGACTAAATCATAGACCTCTCCCCAGACCATCTTGTCAGTTATGCAAAAGGAAAATACTTGGGGTGAGGGAGGGAGGTTAGGACTTGCAGATTGCTGACCCTCTAAAGAAGGGCATGCCCCAAGGCTGAAGCCTTCTCATGACCTCTTCTGGCCACTTTGGGTCATGCTCCAGTTTGGCCTCCCCTCCATCATTTCTGTGGGAGCTCACCAGTCCATCAAATACTACTTTTCTCCTTCTGCCCTTCCTTGGCACAGCAGACATGAGTCCAGTGCTGGGACTTTGAATGAACACTTGAAGGAGACAGTTTAAACCTTGTAGAGAGTCAACATACTTTTTATTTTTTTCTCTGTTTACTTGAGAAAGGTTATATGTTGGTATTCTGTAATGATGGCTGCCCAACCCTTACCTTCTTTCTGACAGCCTGATGTGCAAATTCTGCTGTTTCCCAGAGAGTTATTATTAACAGGGAAAAGGTGGGATAGACTGACTGGAGGCAGGGTGATAAGACTGTAGGCATATCTCACTTACCTAATCTTGCAGAGTGCTTGTGAGCATCTCATAAGGTAAGACTTAGAGCTGGAAGGAACCCAAGAGACCATCATCAAGTCCAACCTCCTCATTTACAGATGAGGAAACTGAGGTACAAGGTCCTAGATTTAGTGTAGGGAAGGCCCGTATAGACTTTCAGGGTAGGAAGTAGAAAAGCCAGGATTTAAAGCTAAGTGTCCTAGCTCTATACCCAAAGTTCTTTCCATTATACCAATCTGGCTTTCCTGGATGACATGGCCAGAGAATCGATGAAGGGCAGCCTAAGCGTTCTATTTGAAATCTCTAAATGTTTCAGTCAGAGGAATAACTTGGGAGCCATTTAGTCCAATCCCTTACTTCCTCTAAAATAAGTTTTGTTAACGCCTTTTGTATATATCACATTCATTTCTGGATATTCACCGCCTTCTGCTATTTAAGAACTGAATCTTTTTTTTTTTTTTAAGTGAGGCAATTGGGGTTAAGTGACTTGCCCAAGGTCACACAGCTAGTAAGTGTTAAGTGTCTGAGGCCACATTTGAACTCAGGTACTCCTGATTCCAGGGCTGGTGCTCTATTCACTGCGCCCCCTAGCTGCCCCCTAAGAACTGAATCTTACAACAACAACAACAACAAACCAGTTAAGAAAAACCACTTGAGGTAGCGAGCACATCTTTTTTTTTTTTTTTTTTTTTTTTTGGTGAGGCAATTGGGGTTAAGTGAGGCCACATTTGAACTCAGGTCCTCCTGACTCCAGGGCTGGTGCTCTATCCACTGCACCACCTAGCTGCCCCGTGAGCACATCTTAAAAGGTATACAGTGGTCTGCTTTAGTTATCTCCCCATCTCTTGCCTGAAAGGAAGAGGTATTTCACTTTTTTTTGTTTGCTTTTTGCAGGACAGTGGGGGTTAAGCGACTTGCCCAGGGTTAAGCGTCTGAGATCGGATTTGAACTCAGGTCCTCCTGAATCCAGGTCCAGTGCTCTATCCACTGTGCCACCTAGCTTCCCTCTGATATTTTACTTTTTGTTCACTGGAATCATTGCTGCTGATTCTTTTATTTTACATATAGGGAAACCAAGTCCAGAAATATCAAGATCACACAGCCAAGATGATGGGAAAAAACATCCGATTAATTCAAGGGATGCAGGGTATAAACACAGTCCTAACTTGCTCTGTGACCTTGGACAAATCCTTTCCACTTCCCTAGGCATTTATTTTCTTACCTATTAAATGGGATTAATGATCCCTCTGCTGTCTCCCTCACTGAGTATAAAAAGATAGCATCCTAGACTCAGAGTGAGAAGGGACCTTGGGAAGTCATCTGGACCAACCCCTTCATTTTACAGAGGAGGAAACTGAGGGCTAGAGAATTTAAATGACTTTCTCATTGATTTAACTGCTCTAGTATAAGTCAGACCCAGGATCTGAAACTTCTTGGATCCAAGGCTAGTATTCTATCCACTTCATCAAGCCACCGTGATGACCACATCATTGTGTAATAGAAGGGAATTAGCACTTATTAAGCATCTACTGTATGCTAAGTGCTTTACAAATCCTGGCTTAAATACTCCCTAGCTACATATGACTGTGGACAAGCCACATAATCTCATTGAGGTTTATTTTCTCCATCTGTATGATGGCAGTGGTATTGTTGTTCTGCATCTGATTCCCCATGACCCCATTTGGGGTTTTCTTGGCAAAGATATAGGAGAGGCTTGCCATTTCCTTCTCCACCTCCTTTTACACATGAGCAATCTGAGGCAAAGAGGGTGAAGTGACTTGCCCAGGGCCCCACGGCTAGTAAATGTCTGAGAATTGATTTGAAATCAGGAAGATGAGTTTTCCTGACTCCAGGCCCGGTGCTCTATCCACTATGGTACCACCTAGCTGTACCATAATGGAAATAATAAGTATATTTCCACTCTCAGAGGACTGCTGTGGGACAATCACATAAATCTTACAGGACCAGCAGAGTTCTTTGCCCAAATTCAAAACACTGCATGAGTCAAGGATGACTATGAGGGCCTTTCACACCCTACTGTGGCAAACCAAGTTCAAATCCTTTTCAGTGGAGCCTCCTGACTGTCTGAGCTTCTTGTCTGGGGACACCGGCCACAGCCTGGGGTGGATGTCTCCCTGGAACAAAGGGAATCTTTATGTAACCAGAACCTCATGCTGAGCTGGGGAGAACTGAAGATGAGCAAGGAAGAGTGGTTAGCGTGGTGGAAAAATTCTAGCCACCAGGATCTTTCCCAATAGCTCTGCTGATGTCTTTGCAACCACTAGTGGAAAAGGCGGAATGGGGATGGGGCAGGTGGTAAATGTGATGACGCTGGGTGGGTCACATCTAGGTTCTTTCAATAGGGACATGATAGGAAATCTCTCCTACTGTCTTCTTCCCTTTCCCCTTACCCAACTGGAAACATTATATACATAAATGATGCTACCACTGTTTACCCAGTTTGGTATTCGAAGACTAGAGAGAACAATAATGCAGAAAAAGCCTTTAGGAGCAAAAAAAGAAAAAAAAAGAAAGAAAGAAAAGGAGGCAGCTAGGAGTAATGGAAAGTGAGCTGAATTCGAAGTCAGAGGATCTGAGTTCGAATCCTATGTAAAATATTACCTATGGGACGATCTTCAAGTCATTTAGTTTAATTTCTTAACTTAATCTAACTTAGAACCTTAGTTTTTTAATACATAAATTGAAGGGATTGGATGAGAGGCAGGGTATATAGTAGAAAGATTTCAGGATATGGATTCAGTCAATATGCTTTGACTATCAGTTAGGACTTGTGTGACCTTAGGTAAACCATTCAATGTCTTTGGGTGTCAGTTATCTCATTTGGAGAATCAGAGGGTTGAACCAAAAGGCCTCTTAAGGTCCCTTCCAGGACTAAATCTATAATCCCATGACTAGATAATTTCTGATGTCTTTCTGAGCACTAAATACTTCAAACCATAAAGTGGGGGGGCTAGTTTATTTATAAGTCAATCACTTGATCTCATTTTTCTTTTCTTTTTTGTTGAGGCAATTGGGGTTAAGTGACTTGCCCAGGGTCACATAGCTAGTAAGTGTCAAGTGTCTGAGGCCAGATTTGAACTCAGGTCCTCCTGACTCCAGGGCTGGTGCTCTATCCACTGCACCATCTAGCTGCCCCTCATTTTTGTTTTCAAATAGAGTTCAAATTCAATTTGTCTAAAACCAAATTTAGCACCACTGCCACCTCACACTAGCTCTGATCCGTGGCTTCTCCATTTTAGTTAATGGCACCTTCAGCCTCCTTTACATCAACTAGGCTTGAAATTTTGGCTCCTTCTTCCTCAATCTCCACTGGGATCATCAGTTGTCAATTCCAATTGATTCTTCTTTTGTTTCTATCTACAGAATCTGTTCCTCCCTTCCCCTTCCAACACTGCTGAGGGCCCTTCCTCTTCCCACCTTCATTATCACTTACACTGTTGTTGTTCAGTCCTTTTTCAGTCATGTCTGACTTTTCATGACCCTATTTGGGGTTTTCTTGGCAAAGATACTGTAGTGGTTTGACATTTCCTTCTCCAGTTCATTTTACAGATGAGGAAACTGAGGCAAACAGGGTCAAGTGACTTGACCATTATCTTTTTTTGGGGGGGGTGGGGCAATGAGGGTTAAGTGACTTGTCCAGGGTCGCACAGCTAGTAGGTGTCAAGTGTCTGAGGCCGGATTTGAACTCAGGTACTCCTGAATCCAGGGCCGGTGCTTTATCCACTGTGCCACCAAGCTGCCCCCTATGACTTGACCATTATCACAGAGCTAGTGTCTGAGGCCAGATTTGAATTCAGAAAGATGAGGCTTCATGACTCCAGGCCTGGGGCTCCATCCACTGTGCCACCTAGCTGTCCTATTGCTTATTTAGGAGACTATTATGATAACCTCCTAAATGAAGGTCTCTAGTTTCTCCCTTCTCTACACACTGTTGCCAGACTAACCTCCTTAAGGCATAGTTGGGCTTATGTTACTTCCCTACCCAATAATAACCTTTACGGAATCTTTACTGTTGATCAAAGTTCAACCTCAGCCAGTCATTAAGATCCTTCATGATCTGGTCCTACCTCACCTGTGGGTCATCCACCATTTTGTCTTCTACCATTAGTTCTCTCTCTCTTTTTTTTTTTGCAGGGCAATGGGGGTTAAGTGACTTGCCCAGGGTCACACAGCTAGTGTCAAGTGTCTGAGGCCGGATTTGAACTCAGGTACTCCTGAATCCAGGGCTGCTGCTTTATCCACTGCGCCACCTAGCCGCCCCTGATCTATTTTATTTTTAATTTTTTTAAATAAAGTATTTTATTTATTTTTTCCCATTACATGTAAAAATAGTTCTCAACTTTTGTTTACACAAGCTTTTCAATTTCAGATTTTTCTCCCTCCCCCCTCCCCTAGACAGCAGGTAATCTGATATAGGTTTTATATGTATATATAAAATAACATCAAACATATTTCTGCATTAGTCATGTTATAAGAGAAAAATCAGAGCAATGAGGAAAAACCTCAAAATAGAAAAACAAAAGCACCAGAAATAGTATGTTTCATTCAGCATCTATACTCCACAGTTCTTTTTTTTTTTTCCCCCCCTGGATTTGGAGATCCTCCTCCATCATGAGTTCCCTGGAACCCTTCAGTATCATTGCATTGGTGAGAAGAATCTAGTCCATCACAGTAGGTCAACACACAGTGTTGATGATACTGTGTACAATGTTCTTCTGGTTCTGCTCATCTCACTCAGAGATGATCTATTTTAAAGAGATGTGCAAGCCTGAAGATGTCATAGAAATGTCAGCTATTTGTTATTATTAGACCCCAAACTGCCTACTCTACTAGACAATGCTGCCTATGGGCTTGTGCTATGTACTCATTGCTTCATGGGCTTCAGCTGAAATGTCTTCTCCTTTCCAGATCTCATGCGCCGAGTACATAGGAGGCATTCGAGAGATTCTTGTTTGGCTAAGAAAGTGGGGCTATTCCCCTAGGTCTTTGGCAGAACACTCACTGTTGCCCTAAGCCTTTGGAAGAGAGACTCATCAAGTGGGAAAGGGAAAGAGCATCTGATTTTAGTGAGGCTAAGGTCACAGGTGAAGTAATCCCCGCTCAGGGGGCTCTCGGAGGCCAGCCAGATGAATGCTTTCTCCTGGGCTTGGCAGCTCCCCACAAGCTGAGAGCCTCTGTGGGCAGTTCGGCCCACAAAGCAGTAAATCCCAGGAGCAGAAGGTGTGGGAGGCTGGCTGATGGCAGGGACACAGGCACAGTAAAACCATGTTTTCATTCTTCCCACTAACACAGGGATGGCAGGAGGCCAGCAGACATCTTCTCTAAGAATTCTGGGATCCAGGACCAGTGGTCACTCGGAGGGTTACTGCCTGCATAGCTGCCCCCTACTCAATAATAATAATGATAATCATAATCTAGCATTTACATAGTGCTTTAAGGTTTGCAAAGCACTTAAATCTCATTTAATCTTCATAACAACCCTGGGAGATAGGGTGCTTTTATTATTCCCATTTTAAAGTTGAAGAAATGGAAGTAAATAGAGAACAAGTGACTTGCCCAGGGTCATATCACTATTAAGTGACTGAGGTAGGATATGAACTCGGGTCTTCTTGACACCACGTCAATCATGCCACCTAGTTCCTCTTTCTCATATCATGAGCACAGAGGACATGCTATGTCCTGTCCCAAAGCTTTTCTCATAGCTTACTCTGGAAAAAAAAATAAGGTCCAGAGGAATCACATTCCATGTCCTTTTTGATGAGGGGAAGAGGAATAGGGAGGTGCAATATGGCTGGAGGGGAGGGGAGGAGGAATAGGGAGGTGCAATATGGCTGGAGGGGAGGGGAGGGGGATATTCTAGTAAAGACAAACATACAAACTGTAGGGGAAGGATGAGGTTTTCCCTGGATGCTAGGTTGTTGGGCCTTAGGGTTTTGGATTCAGAGCTGGAATGCTCCTTAAAATCATTTCATCTAGGGGCAGCTAGGTGGTGCAGTGGATAGAGCACTGGCCCTGGATTCAGGAGGACCTGAGTTCAAAACCAGCCTCAGACACTTAACAGTTACTAGCTGTGTGACCCTGGGCAAGTCACTTAACCCCAATTGCCTCACCAAAAAAAATCATTTCATCTAATCTCAATTTACAGAGGAGATAACTGAGGTCTAAGAGATATTAAGTGACTTTCTTGAGGTTGAAGAAATACCATCAGAATCAATTAACTTCCATGCACCGTGGGCCTCCCTGTTGAGGCTGGGTAGAAGTAGGGAGACTGAAGGAGCCATTGCCACCATCGCCATCATGGGAGGTACTTAGTGAGGGCTCAATTGCTTCCTTCAGAACAACCAAGGAACCAGAGCACAAGGAAGGATTTCGAAGGTTACTTGATCCAGTTCCCCCTCCATTTTAAAGACACGCAGGCCCAGAGAGATGAAGGGACGTTACTGAAGGGGCACAGCAAACTAGAGGCAGATGCTGTACAAAAACGTGGATGCTCTTACTCTCTCTCCAAGGTGTTTCTACAATGTCAAACATGTATTACTTGGGAAGGAACTGAGCTGGTGACTGATGAGGTTCCTGCAGGGGTAGAGCCAGGGACCACCATCAGGGAATCCCGAATCCAGCTGAAGGCACTGGCATCCTTCTCACTCTGAAGTTGCCTTTATGCAGAATAGAAAAGCAGGGTAAATAATCCAGGCCCCTGGGCTGGGACTCCTGAACTGTCTATGCAGAACTGACTAGAGCAAGGCATCCAGGTGACTTCTTGTCATGGCAAAATGGTCTCATTCTGTGTAGGCTCCTACCTGGCTACATGTTTGCATACCTCTGTGCTGTGTGTTTCTCTTGTGGATTAGGCTATGCTGTTAACTGCCTGAGGTCTTAGGCACAGCAATCCCTGGACTTTTTGAAAGATCACTGACAGTTGACGATATCTTCTGAACTCTCTCCTGTTTTCTCTCATGTCCCCATCAGAGACCCTGACAAGGAAACTCTTCCTCTCTTCTTTCCCCTCCCACCCCAGCCCCCGTGCTTCTTCCTATCCATCTTGGTAGCTAGTTGGTACAGTGGATAGAGAGCTGGGTTCAGATTCAGAAAGTTTAATAAGTTTGAGTTTAATTGAGTTTAAATAGTCTCAGATACCAGCTGTGTGACCCTGGGTAAGTCACTGTCTACCTCACCTTCCTCATCTGTAAAACGGAGGTCATACCAGTATCTACTAAATAGGGCTGCTGCAAGGATAAGATAACATTTGTAAAGTGATTAGCATAGTGTCTGGCATACAGTTGGTGCTTAATAAATGCTGTTTCCTTCTCCCTCCTTGCCTCCTTCCCTTAGTAGTGGCCCTGTGGAATGGAGGAGTAGAGGATGGTTAAGTGGTATGGAATGAGAAGAAAGGGCAGAGGCTGAAAGAAATCTGACATCAAATAGTTTGATGGAAAGTTCTGGTCTGAGGTTGATTAACATATATATATATATATTTTTGGTGGGGCAATGAGGGTTAAGTGACTTGCCCAGGGTCCCACAGCTAGTAAAGTGTCAAGTGTCTGAGGCCAGATTTGAACTCAGGTCCGCCTGAATCCAAGGCTGTTGCTTTATCCACTGCGCCACCTAGCTGCCTCGATTAATATTTTTTTTAAAGCACATTTTTTGGAAAAGTCTAGTTAAGCTGCAAAATATATTTGGAGGAGTGAAAGAAAAAAATTGAAAAAAAAGAGAGGGATACATTCCCTCTTCCCAAGTGGAGCAGACCAAGCTGACGCTGAACAATAAGGCCTCTGATGTTTTGGAGAAGTCGCTGATCAATCATGTTAATAGTGTGTGAGCTACTTAGAAGCTCTGTGTGATGCAAAAGCTCTGGTGACACCAGAGGCTAAGTGGTTTTTAATTTCTATCCCCCAAAGTCATGTGGATTCAGAGGAATTTGTTTTGAAAGGTCATTTTAGGGATTACAGAAACTGCAAAGGGATGGGAAGAAGGAACGGTTGTCCCAATGTGGCCAAGGAGCTGGGCTCCTCAGCTCCACCAGACGGGAGCCCCAGGAGGGTTCTGGGAGATCACCTGGTCATGGGGATTATTCCGTCCTAGGAGAAGGCTCTCTGGGGAAAGAAGATTAGGAAAATGGGATGGGGGGGACATAGCCCAGTGGGACCAAGAGACATGGGGAAGGGCAAGACTTGGGGACAGGCATCCCAGCCAGTTGCCCTGAGCCTGCTGATTCTCAAACTTCATAAAGCAGGCAGAAGCCATTGCGTTCTATTTCTTTTCCTTGAAGATATGTAATTGTTAATTTGAGCATCTATAATGCAACAGTCTTTATTATTATCATTTATTATATCAGGCAGCTAGGCAGCACAGTGGATTGAACGCTGGACCTGGAGTTAGGAAGATCAAAGTTCAAAATTGACCTTAGACTCTGAGCCACTTAATGTCTGTCTGCCTCAGTTTTCTCACTTGTAAAATGGGAATAATCATAATAATGATAATAATGATGACAACAATGGCACCTACTTCCCAGGTTTGTGATGAGTATAAAATGAGATGATGTTTGTAAATATAAACTATAAAGTACTAGCTATGATTATATTTATTATTATTATTATTTTGGGGGGGCAGGGCAACGAGGGTTAAGTGACTTGCCCAGGATCACACAGCTAGTAAGTGTCAAGTGTCTGAAGCTGGATTTGAACTCAGGTCCTCTTGAATCCAGGGCCGGTGCTTTATCCATTGCGCCACCTAGCTGCCCCCCATATTTATTATTTTTATTCTTATCTTGGAGCAACCTTGGCTTCTTCCTCTCTTTAACCTCCTCCATCTAACCAGCTGCCAAATGCTGTAGATTCTCTCTCAGGAATAATTCTCGAGTTCATTCTAATTCCAATGGCCACAACCTGATTTCAGCTCCTCTTTTCCTCTCCTTTAGCTTGTTGCAGTAGCGAATGGTCTCCCTGCTTCTAGTCTCTTCTACACAAAGCTGCTAAACTTTTTTTTAAAACAGCCTCAGTTCAAACCCATCTTTCTAAATGTGCAGGTTGGATTGGCCTCTCTTCTGCTTTAAGATCTTCCAAGACTCCTTGCTGCCAACAGGCTAATATGACAGATTCTTCTCTTGTTGTCCCGGAACCTTCACAATCCCATGTTTCCTTAGTTAAGGAGCAGTGTGGCATGGTGGACAGAGGGCTGGACTTGGGATCAGGAAGCCCTAGATTCAAATCCCACCTCAGGTACTTACTAGCTGTGGGAAATGGGCAAATCACTTAACTTCTCTCACCCTCGCTTCCTTCAAAAGGAGAGGACAATAATAACAGAGGGTTATTGTGAGGGCAGCTAGGTGGTACAATGGATAGATTTCCAGGCCTGGAGTCAAGAAGACTCATCTTCTTGAGTTCAAATCTGGCCTCAACCACTTATAAGCTGTGTGATCTTGGGCAAGTCACTTAACCCTCGTGGTCTCAGTTTTCTCATCTATAAAATGAGCTAGAGAAAGGAAATAGCAAACCACTTGAGCATCTTTGCCAAGAAAATCCCAAATGGGATCACGATTGAACACCACCACCGCAATGAGGAAATGGATGTAAAGTATTTTGCAAACTAAAAAGGGTACAGAATGGAAGGTATCTGTAATTTCACAGTATCACCTTTTATCCACTCTACTTCTTAGTCAAATTGGACTTAACTTTAAAGCGCCACATAGATATGGTTTATTATTACCATTATCTGGCCCTCTCTCCTTTCTGTATATTCTTGTATCTTGTTCCCCATACCTGGGATGGTCTCTCTCTACCTCCTGAAATCTTTCTTTTCCTTTAAGGCCAAGCTTGTATCACCTTTTCCATGAAATCTTCCTGGACTTTCTCAGTTAGAGGAGGACCCCTTACCTTCCCATGATCCCTACCCTCTATTCTTCTACCTAGCCCATTAGACCTATGGTCTTCACTTACCAGATTCTGACTTGCTGTATTATGATTGTTTGTGTACATGTCTCATTCCCAACCTCAACCCCCCAATTAAGATGGTAAGGGAACTAACTCCCAGTGAAGACATTTCCTCTGCCAATGAGATCAGAAGCCATTCTGTAATTTATCACCCTAGGGAGTTAACTGGAGCATCGAGTCAACTGGCATTATGTGTCAAAGTCATCATTTGAATCCAGAGCTCACTGACTCTGAAGGCTGATCTCTATTTATCATTCATGTTGCCTCACTCTAGTTTCCTGTAAAGGTCAGCTCAAAAGCTTTTTTAACATGATGCCCTTCCTGATTTACATGTTGCCTCCTTGTTGGAATGCCAGCTCCTTACAGGAATTCTTTAGTTTTTGTCATTGTATGCTTAGTGTCTGTCACATAGTAAATATTTCACAGATGCTTTTTTTTTTTTTTTGCACAGATGCTCTCTTAAAATTATTTGAGGGGCAGTTAGGTGGCGCAGTGGATAGAGCACGGGCCCTGGAGTCAGGAGTACCTGAGTTCAAATCTGGCCTCAGACACTTAACACTTACTAGCTGTGTAACCCTGGGCAAGTCACTTAACCCCAAATGCCTCACCAAAAAAAAAAATTATTTGAACAGGACCTCTCCTTAGGTTTTGTCTGTACATAGAACTGTGACCTGCTCTGGGGCCTTCCACCAAGTATCTGTGCCATCTCCAGTAACTCTCTGGGCCTGAGCTTCTGCTCTAGCCAGTTAAAACTGCTTGTTATCCCCAGCATACCTGCCCTCCCTACCTTCCCGGAGTTGGCGCATAGGACACTCCTTTCCAGCAAAGTCTTTTTCTTCCCTCCCTGAAAGGCTGACTCACTATTCATTTCCTTCCAGTAACGCTTTCCAGACTAACCAGCTCCCCATTTGATCAGATAGTCGCTCACCTGGGCACCTCCTTGGCTCTCAAGCCTCTGGCTTCCTACCTCAGTATGGCATATCTACTGGATGTGTCCCTATGGCTTTGCACATACAACTCTGTGTCCTCCTCCCATCGGACTGCAAACTTGAAATGTCAGGACTCCTCTTCCCTGTTGGAATTAGAGCTCTCCAAGGTCAGGAACCATGTTTCCCTCACCAGGCTGAGAGCTTCTTTATTTGGGGAGGAAACTGAATTTCTTCCTTTTTTCTCTCTCTCTCTCTCCCTGTCATGGAGCTATAAGATGTACTTGCTTATAGATATTCCTGAGACCTAAGGAAAGTCAGTACTCTCCTAGTCAGTGCACACAGGAAGGATGGTTGAGGGATTATGGCCATTTGGAAGCAGGCAGGTTTCATAGTTGCCTTTTCCTTATCATCAGCTCTTGTTAGGATCCAGGTCACAGACTTTGTAGCTACTGAACAAATGGTTCAGCAGGGATGGTCCCACACCATGAAAACCCGGCTTACCGTCAAACATCCCATCAGGCTCTGCTCGAAGGGCCTCTGGAAAGCTCTTGGGTCACCACACCAGTCCAGGAGCTCCGTTGCAGCATTGTGGAAGTTGGCAGGATTCTGTAAATGCTGGGAAGGGGAGAGACAAACAGCATGAGGCAAGGGAGAGCAAGATTAAAAGAACAGTAAAAGTAGGTAACAGCAGCATCATGCTTTTTACTTTTCAACTTCCCCTCCAAAAACAACAACAACAAACAACCTCTGCAGGAAGCAACAAGGTACAGTAGAAAGTGCACTGAGCTTGGAGTCACAAGCCCTGAACCGGAATTGCAAGTAGGCCAGAGCATACCTTTATGACCTTGGGTAAGTCATTTAACCTGTGTGGGGCTCAGTTTCTCCATCAGTACAATGAGGATTTTGAACTAGATGACCTCTAAGGCCAATCCCAGCTCCAGACATATATGTAAACTCCCTCCATGCTCGTTAACATGCCAGGGAAGTAGGGAAGGACAGGGATCATCTCCATTTTACAGCTGAGGAACCTGAGAGTCTGACCTACCTAAGGTCAAACAGAGCCAAGCACTAGAATGAAGATGTACCTTCTAACCCAAGGCTCTTTGCCCTACATCATTCTTAGTTCTACAGAAATGACAAAAAGGCATAACTTGACTGGTTGGTTTTTGTTTGACAGCCTGTTTGTGAGGAGTTCCAGATCAGCTCAGGGAACAAAGTAGATTTTTTTTTTCCTAGCCAGATGACGTGCAGAAACCTGCCAAGAGCTTCCCTTGGGTCTCGGGAATAACCTATAAGCAAACACAGCCCACAAGGGCAGCCAAGCAACCGCAAGTGGAGGAGAAACAAACATGTAGACAAAATACCCTCATCCAGTGGTATACTCTGGGCAAGCCAAGGACAAGGGGAGCTTCTCTGTGTTGTATATAAGGAGGGGTTGGCGATCAGATGTTAATCTATTTAATACCTGATATCATATTAGCATCTGATAAACTATCCTCTTCTTTTATACTGATTTGGGGGTGGGGAAAAGAGAGTCACCACTGCGGTGTTTCTTGAGGATGGATATGAGAAGCTGGGAAAAGAAGAATGCCCTGTTTTTGTTTTTTGTTTTTGTTTTTTTTTAGTGAGGCAGTTGGGGTTAAGTGACTTGCCCAGGGTCACACAGCTAGTAAATGTTAAGTGTCTAAGGCCAGACCTGAACTCAGGTACTCCTGACTCTAGGGCTGGTGCTCTATCCACTGCGCCATCTAGCTGCCCCGAACCCCCTGTTTTAAAGGGTGCCTGGAACCTAGTTTCCAAATCCAATATTCACCCACCTCCATGAATTCTGCCTCCTCATTGGCTCATTGCCTTTGTGACCTCAAGCAAGTTCCTTGGGCCTCCTTTTTTCCATCTATAAAATGAGAGGTTTGGACTAAGGAGGTCTGTGATGTTCCTTTCAGCTCTCTATCCGTGATCCCCAAAAGCTGCTTCTGATGTGCTCCTATTTCACAGAGAGGAGTCTCTGAATCACCAGCCCCATTTTCTGACAAATTCTGGACCCAGAGTGAGGTCACTGGGAACAAAGCCATCGGGGGATGCCAGGACCCTGGAGAGGGGCATTTGGATCATTCCGGCTGGGATAGAGGGGCTCGTTCTCTCCCCAGGTGTGTGTTACAGCATGATCTCAGCTCCTTTCTCAGAAACTCTTCTTTCTCCTCATGGCTCGCCCTCCCAAACCCGTGTTTGGTCTGAGCCACTGGAATTCTGAGGAGGTGTCATGGTACTTTGAGCCTACTATTCAAAGTTTTCTGGGTTCTTTTCTGACACGTGGTTTGGACCAAGAAGAGTCAATTCCACAGCACCATGGAAGCAGCCTTGTCAAGACTTGGCTTCAAAAGGGAACTACTCACAGAACAAGGCAGGGATCAGTATTTGGAAGTTAAGTTTCTCTAGGGAATCGAGCATATTCACAAGGTTTGTGTGTGCAAACAGGTGTGAGCTCATTCAATGGAAGGGCAGGTGCCACAAATACATACAACCTTTTGCTTGATCATCACGGATGGAGCACCTTTTAAATGCTAGGTACTACAGAGGATGAAAAAAAAAAAAGGGAGGGAGGCCGTCACTATAGCGCTTACATGCTCTACTCCATTTCCACTGTTTCCATTCTGCTGAAACTGCTTTCTCAAAGACTCCCAGTGAGCCCAGCTGCCAAATCCAGTGACCTTTCCCAGTCTTTATCCTCTTTGATTTCTCTATAGCTCTTCCTACAGTCGATCCAATCACTCCTTAAAACCGGATACTCTTCCCACTCCTGGCTTTGGGGGACACCACATTCTCCTGGTTCTCCTCGTCTCCCTCTTGCCAGTCTTTCGCTGGTTCCTCCATCTCCTTTTTTTTTTTTTTAAAGATTTTTTTTTTTTGCGGGGCAATGGGGGTTAAGTGACTTGCCCAGGGTCACACAGCTAGTAAGTGTTAAGTGTCTGAGGCTGAATTTGAACTCAGGTCCTCCTGAATCCAGGGCCAGCGCTTTAACCACTGTGCCATCTAGCTGCCCCCCTCCATCTCCTTTTAACTCCTATAGGAAATCGTTCTTCAAGGGTCTGTTCTTGGTCTTCTTTTCTACTTTCCCTTAAACTCCCTCTCCTGGAAAGGTCACTCACTTTCTAGATAGATGATCCCCAAGTCCCCATCTTCAGTCCTCAAGACCCACATCTAAAACTGCTTTTACTTGTAAGTCCCACGGGTACTGGCCATGAAATGTCCAAAACAAGCTCATCTTCATCCAAAACCCTCACCTCGCCTTCTGACTTTCACGTTTCTGTTTACGATACTGCCGGCACATAGTAGGTGCTTTTAAAAAATTGTATTTGAGTGACTGATTGGGGAACTCACTCATTCCCCTCCTTTCTATTTTGACAAACATCGATTAATTCCATTCACAAGCCACTGTGCTAGGTACAGAAAACTGAAAGACCAGAAGAAAACTGTCCTTACTTTCAAGGTCTGTACATCCTATTGGGAGATAGGTGAGTAAATACAAGTTTAGCCTAAACAAGGAGAAGGGCCACTACTTTGCCAGGTAAGATAGACTTGTGCCAGACTGTGGATGGCTTTGAATGTAAGAAATATGGCACACAGGGGCAGCTAGATGGCACAGTGGATAGAGCACCGGCCCTGGATTCAGGAGGTCCTGAGTTCGAATCCGGCCTCAGACACTTAACACTTACTAGCTGTGTGACCCTGGGCAAGTCACTTAACCCCAATTGCCTCACTAAAAAAAAAAAAAAGAAATATGGCACAGGAGTTTTGAGTTTTTCTTGGCAAGCAATAGGAAACCAACCGAAGATGTTTGAGCAGAGCATGATATGATCAAGTCTATAAGAAAGAAATGATGATCTGGACAGCAATATGAAGGACTCAGGCAGGTAAAATACTTACACAAGGCCAAACAGAGAGAAGCAGGATTTGAACCCAGGTCCTCAGAGTCTGGGCTCTTTCCATTGGACCATTCTGCCCATCCTCTCATGCACTATTGTGTTATGATTATGTATTTCAGTCTTATTCCCCTACTAGACAGTAAGCTCTATGAGGACAGGTGTTGTGCCTTCTCTGCCCTTTTTATCTTCATCAGTGCCAAGCACCGTGCTCTGCACAGTGGGCACTTCATGGATTGAAAGATGCAAGAACAAGAGTGAGTCTGGGCACAGGGAGATCCCTTAAGCATCATCTTTCAGTTTTGATTTCTGAGGAGCTGAATCGGGACAGCATCTGACCCAGAGACTAGGATGGTACAATGTCTGGCTGGGGAGCTTTGCTCTTGTATTTCCAAAATGGGACACAAGGACCAATTCATCCAGTTTCCTGAAATTCGACAGTGTGTCTTAACCTATGTCACGTCTTCAGCATCTCACTGAGTAATCGAAAGTCTCAGACCTCCCAAGCTCTCCTTTTAGTCATTTTCTTTCCTAATTCCTGTTAAGAGTCTTTCCTTCCTTTACCCCAGGGCTCCCTGGGCCTTCCACCCATTTGCCTTGCCTTAGTTCCTGGTATTAAAGGAAGTAAATTAGAAGAAGGATTGGTACTCAGGTGGTGGCTCTGGGAACAAAGACCACAAGGTAAAACAGCAGGCAGCAGGCTCTCTCCCGGATCCATGAATCAGAGTCAAGTTCATAACCCCAGCCAAATCACTGTGGGCTGGAAGCTGTGAGTCTGGGTGTGCCAGGTCCCACGGCAGCTGCGCTGGGGCTTGGGGACAGGTCAGACCAGTTCAGTGGCAGCTGCAGCTGTACACTGGGGGGGGGGGGGTGGGGGCACTAGGGAAGCCCTGGGGGTAGTGACGAAGGCTGCATGGGGCCCTTCCTGGCATCTCAGTTCTCCCCTTCTAGAGTCTGGGAGACTGTTGGGTTTCTGAAGCCCAGGAGGGGGCCGATAACAGACAAAACTCAGCTTTGGAAAGCAGGCAAATCACAGAAAAGCTAAGGGGCCTAACCCACCTCATGCCCCGGGGGGATTCATGGCCTCATTGGGGATTTCTTTATGACAGTGATTTCAGAGCAAAGGGCGAACACCTGCTGCCCAGGGGGACTTTATCAGCATAGGCGTCCTTCCTGCATGCCATACAGTTCACAGTCTCTCATAACCAATGAAGAAAAAGCGGATTTATGTTATAATGGGCCTTTGTTCTCTCAATCTGTATTCACCTGTATGTTGACTTGCAAGTCCTCCCAAGTCAGAAAATCCTATAATAGGATCATTGACTCAGACCTGGAAGAGCCTTTAGAGGTCATTAAGACCAATCCTCTCATTTTAGTGATGAAGGAACTGAGGCTCAGGGAGGTTGACTTGCCCGGTGTCACATGGCTAGTAAGTAAACCCTAGAGTTTCTCACCTTACACCCCATGCGAGAACACCATCCACAGCATCCCTGACAGTTGGACAATCAGCGTCTACTTAAATACAGGGCAGTGGCAGGATGTCCCCAAAGCAGTCTATATCATTTACCATTTTTAAGGCTCTTAAGTCAGCATGTTCTCTGTTTTCCCAACACCTGCTATACCTTTCTTGGCCCAAGTGACCACAGCAAGTATTTGCTGAAATAAAATGATATAAAAGAAAAGAGAGCTAGTCTTCTAAACGCCCCACCAGTCAAGGAACCATACTTATACACATATAGATCTAACAACAATATAAGTCCATGATTGTACAGTGCTGTGTTTTAGGAATTTAGTAAAGGAAAAGATTTGTATACTTGGGTATCTAAGTGCCTAGTGAACACCTCTAAGATATAGCTATATATCCATATATACAGAGATAGACACACATACACACACACACACACACACACACACACACACACACACAGAATCACTCAGTCCATTAAATTGACTTAACCTTTCACCCCCTCTGGGCTCCCCGTTCTAGATCCTTGATCTTACAAGGTACAGGGAAAGCCAAGGGCCGATCAAATTGAATTACTGTTTCTGCCACTTTCTGACTTAGGCAAGTCATAACCTCTGTGGGTCTCTGTTTCATCATCTGTAAAATAAGAGGATTGGATTTCTTTATTTGAATTCTCTTCTGGGACCAACATTTTGTGAAACCTGGAGGGGAAAGTACCGGCACTCTCCAACCTCTTTGACTTGGGTCTGTCCACTGGCTCCCTGGCCCTAGCTTCCCAGATAGGGAGAAAATAGTTCCAAGTTACAATGGTAAGTCTAAACTTGCTTGTTTTTTTTCTCCTGCACTAATGGTGGGCCCCAGCACTGGAAAGCAGCTTAACTGTCCAATGCCTGGGCATTCTAACCAATTTTTCTGCCCTTGCCCTCCTCCCTCCCTTTCTCCCCACTCTGTCTGTTTGTCTCCCCTTGCTGCTAGAAAAAAGACAAATTCAGGTTCAACCATAAGTACCAAGTCTATCTGTCAGCATGGCCCTAGGTGGTATTAATAGGAGGGAGGCAGCTTGTTGTAAAGGAATGTTAGATTCAGATTCAAATCCCAGTTTTGTTACTTACTACCTGTGTGCCATTGGGCAAGACAGGAAAGCCCTCTGTCCTCATCGATAAAATGTGGGTGGTGGGAGCTAGCGATTGTCCTAGATCAGATGTTCTAAGCCTGGATCATGGGCCCCAGATAGATTTTGGTGGTCCATGAAGTTGGATGGAGAAAAAAAACATCCATCTTTATTTTCATTAATCTCTAATGGAAATTCAGTGTTTCCTTCAATTATAAATGTAGGCAACAAGGCACAGTAATATTAGCAGTACTTGTGACTTTGTCAGGAATAGAAAGCAAAGATTTTTCCTATCGTATTACAGTTGCCGTAGATAACACCAAATACCATTTATGTTTGTCACTCCTTTGAACTTACTGTAGTTCTTAGACTTGCTGCTATATAGATGACTATATTACATGAGTTTAAAAAAAGATTTTATTAACTTCAATTTGGTAAAACAGATTCCCTTTGTAACCCGATGTATTTTATTTTGTGCAAAAAATCCCCCAAAACCCTATTCTGAAAAGAGGCTCCTAGGCTTTGCCAGACATTGTTAAAGGAGTCCAAGAGAGTAGGAAAGTTAGAACTGGTTCCTTCTAGCTCTAACATTCTGTTGTCTTGTGAAGTGTCATGTCTGAAATAAGGAAGGGATGAGTCTGGTCACACCCTGCGCTACTTTCTACACATACACACACACACACACACACACACACACACCCAAACACAAGAAAATCTGGAGCCTTCATAGTAATACATTTGACTTAACTAACCATAACAAACCCACAGGATGACATGCATCTGGGTGGGCAGCCCATTGGGTTGGTCCAGTCTGTCTTGGAAAGGCACAGTGGAAGGGGAAACATCAGAGTACAAAAAGGAATAAGATGTGTCCTGATCACATGTGAGTCACTGGGCAATGCTGTTGATGATGCCTAAAGGCTCCCTGACTCAAAAACCCACTGCTTTAAGGCCAGTGTTCTCTCAGTGATGCTATAGAACCACGAGTCATGGAAAACCACATCTCTGTAGAATCAAAATTCCAGGTGCCCTAAAGGTCAATGGAAAGACTCATGATGGAAGTGAGTCAGCTGGAGCATATGACCGATGAGGATTTGTAGGTGAGAAATGGCATAGGAGACATCATCAAGGACACATCTAAATAGAAAAGGAAGTCAGCTGGTGAGAGAGAGGAGAGCGAGAGCGAGCGAGCAGATAGATGTACAGCTCACGTGTTCAGAGGATCATAAATATAAAACTAGAACCTTAGAAGCCACTGAGTCCAATCCTTTCATTTTACAGATGAGGCAACCAAGGCACAGAGAGGTTTAGTGACTTGGCTGCCCTGGACTTTGTAAAATATTTGAAGTGCTAGAAAGAAGACCTCTGGGGCAGCTAGGTGGCACAGTGGATAAAGCACTGGCCCTGGAGTCAGGAGGACCTGAGTTCAAATCTGGCCTCAGACACTTGATACTTATTAGCTGTGTGACCCTGGGCAAGTCACTTAACCCCAATTGCCCCGCCAAAAAAAAAAAAAACAAAAAGGAGAAGAAAAGAAGAAGACCTCTGGCACAATGGGTAGTTCCTCTAAGGAGAATTTATGGAAGATGATGGCCCAGAATCATACAGGAAGGACCCAGTGCCACACAGAAGTATTTAGAGATGGATTAAAAATCCATGCGTGTTGGTACTCGATCCACCATTGCAGATCACAGCCCATCTAAGCCTCCTCATCCACCCTGTGTGATTCTTGTCCATCATTTCCCAAACTTCCATGTTTTATAAGGTTTCTTGCTGGGCATTCAATTGCCTGTTGGACATAACTCAGAAGTGTGCTAGGACAAATGGAGTGACCCAATCTATTAGCCAAGGCAATGGGAGGTCTGACTCTGCTGTTCCTAGATCTTCAAAGGCCAGTTTGTCATTATTATCATCATGGAATAAAGGGAAAAAAAGCCCGGACTGCTCAGCCATTAGATCATGAACAAATTGCTTAATCTTTCTGGGCCTCAGTTTCCCCATCTGGCCAAGTGGCATAAAAAACACTTGCCCTGCCTAGAACAAGGGGTATCTTGAAGATATGATGCAATGTTTTGTGCAAGTCTTCTGAAAAGTCAGAAGTGTCTTAGTAGTTTAAGGTGGTATTATTGTTTCCTGAGCTCCCACTGTGACTGGGCTGGAGATAAAATGAATAACAGGAAAATAGCTATATAGAACAATGTTAGCAAGATGCTCAGGGTTTTTACTCCTCTCAGAGGGAAGCCAAGTACACATCTTGGGAGGCAGCAATGCCAGGGGAGCTGAGAATTCAAAAGCCCTTTGGCCACTTCTTATTCGGCCAACATTCTAAAATCCAGAGAAGGCTTGCTCCCTAAGGGGATTGTATCCAGAGGTGGGAAGAAGAGGGCTGGATGCTGGGGAGCAACGGTTAGGATTTATGAACTGGCTGGACAGCAGATTTACTACGGGGAGTGTTGGGTACCTTTCCCTCCTCTCTGTGTTTCTGGGCACAGGAAGAAAGTACAGGCTATTCGACAAAGATACAAGGAAAGGAACACAGTCAGTCACCAAGGCTTGCCCATCCATATTATAGGATTTACACCTAATCATTTCTTCTCTTCACTACAATAGGAATACAGGCTGAACCTCCCTCCCCTTGATTTAACTGGTTTAGGAAACTACCAATGCAGGTTGGCACCTTCTCTGAAATTATAGTCCAGAGAGCTGCATGAGCACTGAGAGATAAGCAATGAGCCCAGGGCCATGTGGCCAGTATGCGTCTGAGACAGAACTTGAACCTTTCTGGCTTGGAGTACATCTCTCCATCCCCTGTGCCCCTCTTCCTCTCTGCTTGTAATGGAGAGGAAGGGAACGCAGCTTCTTCTATCAAATCCATGATAAATTCACGAGGTCCTGCCAATAAAGGTCTCAACAATTTGGCTTCAACTGACCTTTCTTTTGGGCCCAGACTAGACTGCTCTCATCCCCTGTCCCGCCTCCCAGCCTCTGCTGAGGTTCTCACTCATTCCTGGAAAGGACTCTCTTTCCTGCCCTCTCCTTCACTCCAGACCTCTGTCTTTTAGAGGTCCTCTCTTCCCATCAAAGCACAATTCCAGTACTAAGTCCTCCACGAAGCCTTTCTCGCCTCTCACTCTGCCCTGGGAAAGTGCCCTCCCTCCAAGAATCGTTCACAGCACTTTGTTCGAAGCTCTCCCTTTTCATTTATCTAGCTCGACTTGGTATCTCAGTTACTTATAATATGCGTCCTTTCCCTCTATTAACCTATCCGTTCCTTGAGAGCCAGGTACACAGATCTACAAACCCTGGTTACCCCCAGGGCCCTCCCTGCATGCAGAAGGTTTTTAATATACAGTTGCTAAAATCAAACGACCTGGAATAAACCAGGCAGTCCCCGAGGGGATTGTCACAAAGGTTCCGGTGATTCTCCTCATCTCCCTGCCTCTATCACACTTCCCTTTCCTCCCTTGCTATAATTCTTCAGAGGAGGAGGTGCCAACCAAACAACCAACCCACCAACCCAAGACTAGCAGGGGAATGAAAGGACGGGAAAAAGCAATTACCCAAATTGGAAATCAGTCCAGACACCTAGACTCACACCCACTAAATATAGAAAACAGATGCTCATCACACACAACGCTTCTTAGGTACAACAAAGTAAAGATGGGAACAATAAGCAGTTCGAAATTAAGGGCAATTACGGCGGGTTACTGTTATTTTATGAATATATCAAGACACTAACATGACAGCCCGACTATGAAAACAAAAACATCTGAAAATCTACTTTATGTATTTTGATTTGCTGCCATGGAAAATAAAGGTGGAATTTTAATTTGTAAAAACTTATGTATTTCTGAGAGGAGGAGAACCCCATGTGCACCTCCCCCTACCCCCACCATCATAGGTAGCCCCCTCCCCCTTTCCTTTGAAACATGTCATGCTCCCAATAGCTAGGGCCTCATTTGCCATGTTTAACTGCTGCTGAAATGGAAAGTCATGCAAATAAGGTAATTCTGAGGAGCAAACTGCTTAACTATGCTAAACGAGTGATTACATTGATTTAGCAATGCCAGGCCAAATCACCAGGGCGGATGGGGGGGCTGCCTAGGCCCTTAGCCCCCCCCACCTCCACCATGGAATCCACTCCATGACTCCCTCTTCTCCTTAATCAAGCTGTGAGAGAGTGGGGGCCCCTAATCCAAGAGCACCAGTTAGCAGGCTGGGTTCTGAGTAAAGCAGAAATTGTCACAGCAGCCAAGCTACTGACTGAGGCTGTGTGAATTGTAGTCCATGGATGGCATCCTTCAAGGCCTGGGTAAAACCCTGCATAGTACGTTAGCACAGGCAGAGTTGGATTCATAATCAGGAAGACTGCAGACACTTTAGAGCTATATGAATTTGGGCAAGTCACCTTGAGGCCCTCTAAAGCCTCTGTTTCCCCCTTTGTAAAACAAGGGTAATAACGGATCCTACTTCTCCGGGTAGTTGTGAGAATCAAGTGAGATAATATATGTAAAACGCTTTGCAAACCTCATTAAATACTAATTAAATGTTAACTATTATGGAAGACAGAAGGTCACAGCAGCTAGATGGTGTGGTGAAAAGCAAGTCAGGAAGATCTGAGTTCAAATCTGATTTCAGGCACTTGTGAGCTGTGTGACCTTGGGCAAGTCACTTAACCTCTGTCTGCCTCAGTTTCCTCCCCTATAAAATGAGCTGGCAAAAAGAAATGGCAAACCACCCTAGTATCTTTGCCAAGAAAACCCCAAAATGGAGTCACCTAGAGTCAGACACAAGTCAAACAACTGAACAACCTGGAATGTCTTCCAAGTTTTTATTTGTACAGATCCAACCCACTTTTACAATCCTCCTTTCTAGCATCATGGGAAACGACTTGCCTCCACATGCACTATGTATGGTCCAGCCTAACCAGGCTTCTTCTTGTTCTTCATACACAGACATGTCACTTTCCTCTCCACTTAGGTCAAATGCCTCATTCTATGGAGGTGTCCCCCTAGGCCCCAATCTCCTTGTATCTCCTTTGTAGACATCTCCATGTCTTCTCCAAATAGTCCATAAGCTCTCTGAATGCAAAGGCACTTCTCATTGTTGTCTTTGGCATGCAGTAGGCCCTTTATGTTTATTGATTAACCGACTGACTTTTTAAGGTCCCAAAAGCTTAAGTCATTTCCCCAGGATCATATAGCTAGCAAGTATCAGGGCTGGGATTGGAAATCCAGCTGGCTGGATCTGAACTGATTTCAAGTCTGAGCACTTCTTCTTCTTCTTCTTCTTTTTTTTTTTTTTTAGTGATGCAGTTGGGGTTAAGTGACTTGCCCAGGGTAACACAGCTTGTAAGGGTCAAGTGTCTGAGGCTGAATTTGAACTCAGGCACTCCTGACTCCAGGGCTGGTGCTCTATCCACTGTGCCACCTAGCTGCCCCAAGTCCGAGCACTTCTTGGGGAAGAAGCACAGCCCAATAGGAACCTTGCTGGGTTTGGAGTCAAAGGACCCGAATTTGAACCCCAGAACTCCCAATACTCCCTGTGTGACCTTGGACAAGTCACTTCATTTCTCTGGGCCTCCCTTTCTTCATCTGTAAAACAAATCAAGTCTCTAAGGTCCTTTTAAACTCTCCTTCTATGATCATAGGTGAGCTCAGTTTCCCGTCTGAAGGGCTGGACTCACAAGTAAGATAAGCAAGCGGCTGACTTCTTGGTATGCTTTCAGATCTTGGAAGGCCTCCCCTCCCCACCAGTATCCCTCCCTTACCTGCTCACTGATATCTGAAATGCCACGCAGGAGTTTCATCCCTTCTGCTTAAGGCCTTTGAGCTAGTAAAAGGCAAATCCTGCTGGGAGGTTGTGACAGAATGACCCTTTTCTTATAGAAGGTGGAAACTGTCTGTTATAACTGTATGTTTAAAGTAGTTTTGATGCTATAAAACTATAATGATAGGATTCAGGAAAAGTCATTTCCCTGGGAGGGCACCTGAGTGATGAACCATCAAAGAGAGCCCCTGGGGAAGTAAGTCTAGCCGCTAACTGGAGTCCAAAGGCGGGAGCAGCCATTGGGTTGAGACAATGTCAATCATTTCTACTATGCTAATGAACCGAGAGCTAGAAACCTCTCTTAGAGAGGAAACAGGAACTTAGTGGGGGCATCTGGCAGGGTCCCAGGGCTTAGAAACAGGAGGAAAAGTCAGCTCCAGGAATGATGACCAACTCTCCCCTTGGGGCTGTTGGAGACTATGTCTGTGACATGGCCTTGACCAAGAGAGGAAGGAACTGAATCTCACTAAAGGGTAGCATCAGTCTTAACCACTGGCTGGCGAATATATACTATAGGCAACCAAACCACCCAGAAAGAAATGGGGCAAGAGCAGGAATTTCAAGTAACTGAAGCCACGAATGTATCCAGGAGGAGCTAAGGAGGTGACTACCAGATCACTGCAGAAAGACTGGGGGAGAAATCCTTGAGGGCCAGACAAGAAGACAGTATAGTCCAGCTGAAAGCGTGCAGGAGACCTTGATTTTAAACTCAGTTCTCACTCTTCCTTTGACTACAAGTAGGTTGTCACCTCTCTGACCTTCAGTTTCTTCATCTGTAAAATGGGACTATTCATAGTCATACTAACTACCTTGAAGGACTACTTAGGAAAGCTTACAAGTGCAATAGAAATTTAAGTTTTGATTATAGTGGATAGATAAGTTAGCTTTGGAGTCAGAAGGTATAGGCTGTGTGACCCTGGCAGATACTTTCACGTCTAGGGGCCCTCTCTAAGATTATCAATTGCAGAGAAAGTGTGGATCTGAATTGGTAGAGTTCCCCAATGGGGCTTTTGCCTTCAAAGACTAACGGAGGAGGCAGACACAATGATGGAATCACAAGTATTTTAAAACAGCAGAAAGGTAAGTAGTTACCCAAATCACAGCCATGTTCTGGTTGAAATAAAAGGAAAGGGAGTTTGTTCAGTCTGGCCAAGAGGTTCCAGAAGAGCGCTCTGGGCATGTTAGGGGCCCCAGGAAGATGCACTGAAATTGAATTGAAATCCCCATTTCTGCCTCTATTTGCTCTGTGGGTTCAGAGCCTAGAGTGGGGTCTGACCCTGACTAGAGACTATTTCTTGCTGCTCAACTGACCTTTGGAATAAGCCTCCTCTCTGGGAAGGGAAAGGGTACTCCGAAGAAACCACCAGCCTCTAGTCCAGCCTTGAACAACAGAAGCAGATGCGTGAGGGCTACCCCAGAACCACTCAGCCTTTTCTCCTGAATTTCTCACCTGCCCCTCCTATTTCCAGAGCAAAGCTCTTTAGGAACTCTCAAAGCAGCAAATTTGAGTGAGTGAGACAGGAATCAGATTCCCCGGGCTCGGAGCAAGCATGCCCCAAGCTGCCTCATGGCCCCCACTGGTACCTGCCACAAAGCTTGGCACACTGCAGGCTTGATAAATGTTGGAGGATTGATTAAAATTTAAATGCCCCTGGGCAAAGGATTCAATCAGAATCTGGCATCTGTGGGTGAATGAGTTTCTCTTGTTCCTGTTGAAGACACTTGTTGGCTCTGTGACCTGGGACAAGTCATTTAACTGGTTGGACTCAGCCTCAGTTTCCTTCTCTGTAAAATGGAAAGAACTATACCTGTAGTAGCTGTTTCACAGGATTGCTGAGAAGTGTAGTGGAGATAAAGTGTGTGAAATGTATTATGTGTCCAGGGGCAGCTAGGTGGTGTAGTGGATAAAGCACTGGCCCTGGATTCAGGAGGACCTGAGTTCAAATCCGAACCCAAACACTTGAAACTTGCTGTGTGACCTTGGGCAAGTCACTTAACCCTCATTGCCCCCCCCCCAATGTATTATGTGTCAACTGTTGTTATTACTCTCCATCTTTAAGTCGGGACCACTGAAGAAGCCTCAGAGAGAATATCAGATGAGTCAGTCTAACCCCCTCATTTTAGAGATGAAGAAACTGAGGCGTAGAAAGGGGGAATGATATGCCCAAGGTCATAGAGTTCTTGTTCGAGTTGAGACCAGAACTGAGGAGTCCTGATTATGCCTCCTGTGATTCATCACTTAGTACTGAATCTTGCTTCAGATACTCACTAGCTATGTGACCCTGGGCGAGTCATTTAACTCTGTTTTCCTCAGTTTCTTCCTCTGTAAAATGAGCTGGAGAAGGAAATGGCAAACTGCTCTAGTATCTCTGCCAAGAAAACCCCAAATAGGGCAGCTAGGTGGTGCAGTGGATGAAGCATCAGCTCTGGATTCAGGAGGACCTGAGTTCAAATCTGACCTCAGACAGTTGACATTTACTAGCTGTGTGACCCTGGGCAAGTCACTTAACCCTCATTGCCCCGCAAAAAAAAAAAAAAAAGAAAAGAAAAGAAAAGAAAACCCCAAATGGGGGTCACCGAGAGTTCGACACGATTGAAAACAACCAAATGACAACATGACTCAATCTACTCTATAGGTTTTCTTCTCTACAGAATACCACCTTAAAGACCAGGGGGTGGGTGGGCAGCACAGGAAGGTGGCAGGACTGGATTTAAACCCATCCACTTTGACTTCAAACCCTTTTCAGGGTAGCCCACCCTCTCCTAGGGCTTAGGTTCTTTTTTTTTATCAACCTCAGAACCAGGAGAAAAGCCAATCTTTCTTTTCCAAGCTCCCCAAGGCAGGCTATCTACCTGCTCTGGAGGCTGCTCTAAAAACAGGGTGTCAAAAAACAGCCTCAGCTCTGACCATCAAAAGATGCTGTAGTGGAAAGGGGCCTAAGTCTAAGCCAAACAGGAGACGAGGGCGAGTATCCAAAATGAATTGCCATTGGTAGGGAAGCAGGGCTCTTGGGCCTTATGCTGCCCCTCTGGGGCCGGAGGTGGGCAGTAAGGGCAGGGAAGGAGGCTGCTTCAGAGAAAGGAAGCCCAGGGAGTCAGGGCCCCCTCTCCTGCTCAGCCAGCCGGCAAGAGCAGCGTCTGGTTGATATGCCACAAGGAGAGGCATAATTGGTGTTTCGGGAAGCTGTTCTGGGCTTGGTTCAATCTGTAAAGAGTCTTCTTCAATTTCCTGTTCCTCAGACCCTGAGCAAGCATCTGAAAATGCCTTTACTTGATGATAATCAGAGGACACACATCCTTCATTCCCACTAAGAACCCTCAATTCCGCAGGGTATAAACCTTCGAGAGGCTTTGCATACCAAGTCCCAGGCCTGGCTCAGCCCTCACTCCTCTCTACTCACTGGCTGCCTGCAGGCCCCTGCTCTCCTAGGGACAAACAGCTGGCTGGCTGGGCCTGGGGCAGGGTGTGTGTGTGTGTGTGTGTGTATGAGAGACAGACAGACAGAAAGACAGTGAGAGAGAGAGAGAAAAAGAAAGGGAAGGAGAGAGAGAAAAAGAGAGAGGGAGGGGAGGACATAAAGGGGGGAAAGGGAGGGAGAGAAAAAGACACACAGAGAGATAGAGAGACAGAGAGAGAAAGGAAAAACATGAGGAGGGAGGATGACAGGCCAGCTGACATAGTGAGAGAAAACTCTAAATACAGCCAATTGAAAGGACACATCCAAAACCTTCCTCAGGGATTTCTGTATTTCGTATCTTCTTTGTAAGTCTATATCTAGCTCAAAATTTGCCTCCTCTAGGAAGTCTGCTCTGATTTTCACTTTTCCTCAATTCCCTCCTACTCCCCCCCATGCTTATGATTATACCTTTATTCTGAGTACTACTGCATAGTCAAGTTATAATTTAGTCAACCTTCATTTGTTTTATTAACTTGGAACTGTTCAACCATCTTGCCTCTGTGTGTGTGTGTCCAAAATATTCTATCTACCCCAAATGGACTAAGAATGTCCTCAAAGGTCCTAAGGATTCTAGATGCCAAACAGAGGCATTTGTATAGGGCAGGGGTCCTTAATCTGCTTTGTGCCCTAGGCCCTCCCCCTTTCTGGCAGCCTGGTGAAGCTCATGGACCCCTTCTCTGAATAAATGTTTTTAAATGCATCAAATAAAATACATAGGATTATAAAGGAAATGTACTGTTTTGTAACTTATCAATACATATATATGTATACATTTCAATCCATGTATTGAGATAGTTTTATATATCTCTATATATATGTACACACATAAAAATATATACTTATACATGCACATACAAGTATATGTATATACATACGCACATGTACCTACATGTGTATGTGTGTGTATGTATATATAAGTGTGTGTATATGTGTGTGTGTGTGTGTGTGTACACTCCTTGTAGCCTTCTAGACTATTGTAATCCATCCTCATCTCTCCTCCTCTGGAACCTTCCAGTACTTCTAATTTGGACCACTCAGTTTGGCCTTTCATTGCCTATTGGTGTGTTTTCTAACCCCCTTAATTAAATATGTCTCTCTAGTCTTCCCAAGTGTAGGGAAAGCCTCTTGAGGGAAGGAATCCTTGCATCTAGTTTTCAAGTGGAGGTTGGGTATCCATCCCTTTGTCAAGCAAGGAATAGCAGGCATCCTGGGAAGGTGCAGGGAGACCCAATGGTCTCTGAGCCCCTCCCCAGTCTGAGACTGTGCAGCCATGTACCAAGATAAACTCAGGGCACATGTTTGGGATCCCCTCTAGCTCCTCCTATATGAGGCAGCATACAACATATTCCACAGATAACAGAAGAACAACGGACATTTTTTATAGCACTTCAAGGTTTACAAAACACATTTTACATACACAATCTCATTCAATCTTCAAAAGAGGAAGGTATTAAAGCCATTATTACTCATATTAAACGGGTTTAAACCCATATCAAATGGGTTTAAATTTTACAGTTGAGTAAAATGAGGCTCAAGGTGATCAAGCAGTTTGCCTAAGGTCAACAATGCCAGTACACGGCAGAGTTGGGATTCAAACCCAGGTTTCTCCTGCTTCCTGTCCCCCTTTACTATAAGACAATCAGTATACCATTGAATGAGGGAGTATTTCTTTTGGGGGTGCTTACTGTGGGTGTGCTGTAGGTTATTGAAGAACCCTCCAGGGTGAAACATCCATTTGGTTCTATATATAGATAGTGTGGGTGGGAAATGTGGATGCTTTATTGAATGCTGTTCCCACTCCGAGGCATGCCTAAATCCTGCTGGTAGAATGAGAGAAACCTGGCACACAGGGGATGAAAGATATTCTGCGACTCGTGCTCTCCTTCATAGGCCAGGGTAATGTGTCATGGTGATCCCATACCTCTCCCTCCACAATGTCCTATAATTACCGTCAGGGCTGCCTAACAGGGAGTGGTGAGGGTAAGGGAAGACCTCTGCTAAACTGATGACCTTGGAAGGGAAATAAGGTGAGTCGCAGACCAACTCTCAGTAGGCAAAGTTTGACAAAAGTTAGCATAAAAAAATAGATATCTGGGGATGTTGGTGGGACTGCGAGCTCAAAAATGAGTCAAGGTTGTGGCTTGGCAGCTAAATGAAGCTAGTGTGATTGGAGGCTGTGTTAGTACAAGCAGGGGGTACAACCCATAGGAAGTAACAGAGCTCCTGCGTACTGCCCTCCAAGAAGGACGTGTGGGAAGCCGACCTCTGGGATACAATACTCAGTTTCAGGGAAGGCGATGACAGGCTGAAGCATGTGCAGAAGAGAATGGCCCAGAGAGGAGAAGATCTGGTTGCAAGTGTCTGGGTGGGGTGACCTGGGATTGCTTGAATGGAAGGAAGGTCCTAGAACCTCTTGGGAAGTATCTACATCATCTCAGAAGAATTATAAATGGACTTCGATTTACATAATTGATGCTTTCTTAAAAAGCTCTTTCTGGAGCACATTTTGTTAAACCAAATTCCACTTTAAATGTTCCAGAAGGACTTACTATTCAAGGAATCCTGCGTTGATGGGATTGGTCAAGAGAACATAATACCTGGCAGCATTGCCCCCACAGCACTAGCTGGCATTTCTCTGACGTCTAGAGATGGAAGGTAGCCACAATCTAGGTCAAATCTGTCCATTCCTTCCCACCGAATGAGAACAACTTTCCACCACCCCAAGTCCCACACCATGGGACCTGTCAGGTGGGTACCCTTTTGGGCCAATGTCTGTCCTTGGTGCTAAACACTCCCTGCTAGGAAAGAGAAATCTCCTTCTCCCCCACACAGATATCTGAGAGCCTCTGCTGTTTCACTTAGTTCTAAAGGCAGAGAGCTGCGTGTGCACACCCTCTCTCCTTCCCTGTTGCCACCCATACCCCGACCTCTGCTTCTTCAATTGTCTGCCAATGCTGAGTAGTACCTGCTTTATGCACTGCAGCCGGTCATTGGTCTGCTGTATATGCCGGTCCATAGAATTCATTCTGATTGTCTCCTCTTGCCTTCTACCTGAAAGCCATTCACGTTTTCCAGCCTGTGGGGAGAGAGAGAGAGAGAGAGAGAGAGAGAGAGAGAGAGAGAGAGAGAGAGAGGAGATTGTCAGTCAGGGCTACTCCGGACAGATCTGACCCCTTTCCTCCCCTCCTATGAGAGTTTTCCCTCCCCTTCCCCGAACAAGGAACATCCCTAAAGTGAAAATCCCACAGACCCAACCCATATAACTCCAGGATAGTAATCACATTCCCTTAAGTCACTTAAGGACACCTGCAGGTAGAGCAGACTCCAAGCAGAGCTTCTGCATAGGCTTTGACAAAGGCTTGTTTGAAAAAGGGAAAGAAAATGTACCCTGTTCCACTTGCCCCCAGCACTTTGCTGACACCCTCCACCCCTGCAACTAAAGCTGCTCCGGCTGGGGTTAGAATGTCCCCCTTGGGGTAGGGGAAGAATAGCATGATTCTTCCTGTGTTATGCCGACTTGGGTCCTCTGCCTATGTGTCAGGCACAGTGCTAGACACTGTGGATGTAAAGAAAAAAATTTCAATACCAGCAACCCTCAAGGAGTTTACAATCTTTTGAAGAAGAAAACTTGTACATGTTTAGCAGAATACAAAAAGAATACAAGGGAGATTAGTTAGGGAGCAAGGAAGGCATTAGCAGCTGACTGTAGTGGCTGGGTCTAACAGAAAAGATTTTATGGCTGACTCTTGAAGGAAGAAAGGGAATCAATGAGGTCAAGATGAGGAAAAGGGGGGAGAGTGGAGAGAGGAAGGGAAGGGAGGGAGGGAGGGAGGGAGGGAAGGGGAGCAGAGAAGAAACACACACACACACACACACACACACACACACACACACACACACACACACTGGGGAGAGGAAGGAAGAAGAGGGAGGGAGGGGGAAGAGAGAGAGAGAGAGAGCACCGGAGCATATTCTAGGTGAGAATGAATATGCAGGAGTAGGTAGGATGAGTTAGGGTTAGGGTAGATGAACCTATCACATCACAGAACTGAGTATGCATCCAGGATTAATCACAAAGAAGGCTGGAGAACAATGTGGCAAGATGGTAGAGGGTCCCCGAACACCCCCTAGCCTTAGGAGTTGAAATGGTATCCTAAAGGATATAGGAAGCCACCTATTTCCCTGGCTGGGGAGCGAAAAGATAAAAGCCTCAGGTTAGGAAGCATAATTGGGAAATATTATGCCAGATGAATAGGGAGGGGCAAAGACCAGAGGCTTGGAAGCTGCCAGTGGGAGGTGATAAGGGCCTGCATTTAAATGCCTGTGTCTCCTATCTCCCCAGCTAAACTCGAGGGTCCCAGAGAGCCTGGCCTGTATGCTTATTTCTTGGGTTTCCTCCCATATTGCTAGGAAAAAGGCTCCATGCCCAGCAAGGACTCATTACCTAAGACTGAAAAGAGAGTTTGTGGTACTGGAGAGCTTGAGGAGGTTCACAGGCACCTTTTGGGGGGTCACTTTACAGGCGTTGGGCCAGGGGGTGAGGGAGAGTGAGGGGTAAGGAGGGGAGGCACAGTGACAGTCTCCCACCAAATCTGCCCTGAGGGAACACCCCCTTTTCTAATGCAAAGTCAAGTTTCCCTTCTCCCCTCCTCTCCCCAGGGGTGTTTATGGCCCTGGGCACCAATTAAAGTGGACTTATTTACATATTCATGAGATTTAGAGGGCTCCCGTCCCCAGTTTTAAGGGGGAGGGTAACAGATGTATTGACCTGTCAAACAAAGCCTTCCTGTCCAAAAGGTCCCCAAACACTAAGGGTGAGGAAGCCTGAGTCTTCCTTTAAATACAAGCCAGCAGGGAGGGGGATTGGAGGGGGAGGGCGCAAAGACAGCCGGGGGGAACAAATGCCTTAATTCTAGGCTCTTCTATCCCCCAGGCCAGAATTCCCATCTCCCACCTCTCCTCAGGAAAGAGAGAGGCTTCAGTCTAGACAAAAGACGCAGTGATTACTCCATATAACCAGCAGAGGTCGCTATTTACAAACACAGCCAGGCTTCCCACCCTCCTCTCATCTAACCTGCACTGAACAGGCAGATCCTCAGGGAAGAGAATGCTCCCATCTCAGATTTCCCCCCCCCCCGCCCCCCCCCCCAATGGTGATGATTCAGAAAAAAAAGTGTAGACAAGTTCTGGCTCAGCCACTAAGTATATGACCACGGCCACTTAACCTCTCTCTGAGCCTCATTCATTCCTCCATCCATCAGTGATTATTAATCATGTGTTAAATGAAAGGGTTGGACAAGATGATTTTAAGGTCTCTTCTAGCTTTAAATTGTTGATGCTTGAGGTGATTGGCCTCAGTCTGTCCTGGGGACCAGATCAGGGAGAAGCTGTTTTAACCATCATCTCCCCCCGCCCCAATTCCTTCAACAAATATCTGAGCAGAACCTATTACATTCAAGACGCAAAGATTAAATTCCACTCTACCCCATTTATCAAACTTTATTAGACATTATTATGTATTAGGTGATGCGGGCTATAAAACTTAACCCCCCCCCCCCAAAAAAAAACACCCAAAGCCCCAAACCACCAGTACCTGTTCTTAAGAAGCTTAGGCTTTACCTGAGGAGATGAAAAAGGTGAACAGATATGTGTCATGTCCTAGGGTAAGGTGTGATGCGGGCAAAAGTGAGATAGCTATGGATATTGTGGAAAGAGTGTTGAAAGGGGATTACATTTCCACATGAATTAGAATCCCTGCTCTGCTCTTTGCTATCTTCATATATCATAGGATCATAGATTTAAAACGGAAAGTGAATTCTCAAAGGCATCTGTTTTGTTTGTTTTTTTTAAATCTTTTGCTTTTATACTACCTACATTTCCCAAAATATCTCCTCTTCTTCTCACTCCCAGAGGAGGAGAGGAAACTATATTATATTTTTCTTATAATAAAGAAAACCATTCAGTAAAACTAATCAACACATCCAAGGAACCTGCCAGTCTCTGTAGGGTGTCTCACTCCTACTCCCCCACCTCTCCAAAGGAGGGAGGTGGCACTTTCCCATATCTAGTCTTTGGGGTCAGGTTTGGTCATTATAATCTCACAATGATTTCATTTACTTTGTTATTCTTTCTGCTCACATGCTTCTAACTGGGCATACTGTTTTCCTGGTTCTTCTGACTTCACTTTGCATCAGTTGATGTCTTCTTACACTTTACCACATTCATCATTTCTTACAGCACTGTAATATTCCATCACATTCACAGACCTTAACTTGTATAGCCATTCACCTTAGATGGACATCTATTTTGTTTCCATTTCTTCATTAATAATGATAACATCTTGCATTTCTGCAGTGCTTTACAGACTGCAAGGTATATGATCTTGGTATAACAACTTTGTGAGGTAGGTGCTATTATTATCCACATTTTACAGATGAGGAAATTTAGGCAGACAGAAATTATGCTCAGGGTCACTCAGCTAGCAAGTGCCTGAAGGCTGGATTGATCTCATGTTTTCTTAACTTTCAGTCCAAGTCTTCCTGACTCTTGGTCCAGCACTTTAACTACTAGGTCACCAAATAGTGCTGCAATAAATATTTTGGCTTATAGGGAAAGAGGAAGGTGGGGTTTTGTTTTGGTTTTTTTCTTTGGTCAATGATCTCTCCTAGGAGTATATGCCTAGCCGGGGACTCTCTGAGTCAAAGGGTATGCACATCCTAGTCATTTTCTTTGCATAATTCCTAATGCCTTTCCAGAATGGGTGGATTAATTCAAAGCTCCATCAAGAGTTCACTAAGAGTACCCATTCTCCTTCCAACTCTCTCACTTCAACTATTCCCAACTTGTGTCATTTTTGCCAACTTGTGGGTGGGTGTGACATGAATCTTCAGAGAGGTTTTAATTTGTATCTCTTATGATTAGTGATTTGGAGCATTCTTTCAAATGGTTGTTAATAGTTTGCAATTCTTCTTTGGAGAAATGTTCATATCTTTTGACCACTAATCTACTGGAGAAGGGCTTTTGGTCTTATATATTTCTGTTAGTTGCTGATATATCCTTGATAGCAGACCCTTATCAGAGACAGGTGATACAAAGATTTTCCCTAGGCAATGGCTTCCCTTCTTATCTTACTTTATTAATTATCTTCCTGCAAAAGCTTTTCAATTTCATGTAACTGAAATTATCTATTCTATCTTTTTTAATTCATCTAGTCTTGGCTGCTCATTTAGCGCAGGAAGAAACTGTTACCAGTAGGACTTACAGGTGATAAGCTACAGAACTGGAATTTGAACCTGGGTCCTCTAATTCTAAATTCAATGCACTTTGCATCGCATGATAATGCCTCCTGCAAGTAACTTCACTTCTCATTTTCCTCCTGTGTAACATGAGAAGGATGAACTGGATCCTTTCCAACTTCGGTCCATCTCTAAGTCCTAACATCCAATGAGATGCAAACAAAATGGTCCTGGAAAATGTGAGGAGGGAGGGAACAATTTTATTGCCTATTTAGCTTAGAAGAGATAAGATACAAATGTACACAAAAGCTCCTCTAAAAGCTAGAATGTGTACTGGGGAGGTTCAAAGTGCCCTGAATACACCGAGTGTACACTTCTCTCAGCCCCAACTACCTCAGACTTGTGACTTCTTTTTGCTCTTCTCCCAGCCTGCTTCCCTCTCAGTCCTATGTCGATTGGCCCCAAGGCCCCACCCCTTTGTACTGTGAGTTAAAATTTCCCATATATATCTGCCCTGCATCCACCACTAGGCTACAAGTTCCTTTAGGCCTGGGGATGATGCTTCTGTATCCTCCACAGGACTTAATATAATGCAGAGTCCAGAGAGGTACTTAAATACTGATTGGCCGATAAATAGCCAATTGGAAGGCCGATGACATCAGAGGGTCCAATTTTGGACAAGCCAAGTTTGTTGGTGACAGCAGGCACGCATGCATGCTATAGTGGCTAGAGCCCTAGAACTGGCTAGAAATAAGGGGGTTCAAATCTTACTCAGACGTTCACCAGCTAGCACGCCTGGGCAAGTAGTTTCTTCATCTATAAAATGAGGTTAGACTGGCTTCTACAATCCCTTCCAGCTTTAAAGCTATGATTTTGTGACTCCACAGTGTATATTAACCCTTGCCCAAGGTCTTGGCTTGTAAGCAACATGCCACTTGCTAAGGCAGCTCAGAGAGAGTGAATGAACTACAGCAGGAGGAATTTAGCTTCATTGGGGAGAGAATCTCTCTCTCAGCAGCAAACTTACAAATGGAACTGAGAGCCCAAACGAGATTTTCACCCCGTAGGTCTTTTAAAACAGGAATCACAACTCATGAGGCCTTAGCCACAATCTGATTTGAAAGCAGGGGGAATGGACAGGTTGACTGCTAGCGAGTTTCTCTGGTGGGAAGCAGGTGGCCTGGGCTGTCAAGATTTACTTTCCGGTGTTGGAGATAATGGGAGGGACAGGGGGAAAGAGGGTGGGGTTGGGAGGAGAAACATTACTCTTTCAGGTAGAAAATAATGGGCTATTTTAAAAAATCTATAAAGGATAAAATGTCTGGCTGATTAGAAAGGCACTGGCTAAGAAGGTGACATTTTTAAACTTGAGAGATTAATGGTGTAAAAATGGGGTGAATAATAGCTATTAACACCAATAATGGATGGTATTGGTAGCAAATGCTTTAAGAATAAAAAGTGGCTTTGGAGGAAGAGCTGGGATGTGCTTTGACCAGAAGTGGAATCATTCTGTCTCCATCATCTCTCCTTCCCCCTGCCTGGCACAGGAAGGAAGAAAGCCCCTTGGTTCTCTCAAGAGAGGCTGGGTAAATTCAGGGCCCAGAAAAGTGGGGGAGATGTCTAAGTGGGAGGGGGTGGATGGCCCAAAGCAAGCCCAGGCTTCCTGAATCATTCTGCCTGGGATGCTCTCCCCTCAGAGATCATGTATCTATTCTTTGTTTATCTTAATTAAAGGTCCATCTCTTTAAAAGAGCTTTCTTTGACTGTACTCTCCCTGCCCACACAGATCTCCTAAAAGTTATTATTGTCCACATTACTCATTGGGAAAGGCACTGGACCTGTGATTTCACAGATACAGGGCAGAGGTATCAAACATTCATTCAATACTCCCAATGCTACCCCAACCACATTAAAATGGATTCAGGAAATATTTTACAAACGAGATAAAAATACAACAAAACATAGATAATGTTTTTTAAAGTTCTATCACTAATTCCTCTATGACGCACTTTTTTGTTTTGTTTTGTTTTATTTTGTTTGCAGGGCAACGAGGGTTAAGTGACTTGCCCAGGATCACACAGCTAGTAAGTGTCAAGTGTTTGAGGCCAGATTTGAACTCAGGTCCTCTTGAATCCAGGGCCAGTGCTTTATTCACTAAGCCACCTAGCTGCCCCCTAGATAATGTTAACACGTGGTTTTCTACGTTAAGATGCAGCCCACTGGGGGCAGCTAGGTAGCTCACTGAATAAAGCACTGGCCCTGGATTCAGGAGGACCTGAATTCAAATCTGACCTCAGACACTTGACACTTACTAGCTGTGTGATCCTGGGCAAGTCACTTCACCCTCGTTGCCTTGCAAAAAAAAGAAAAGATGCAGCCCATGGGGGGTCCCTACATATGCTTTAGAGGCCCCCCCATTTCTGTTTGAGTTTGACACCACTTGTAGGGAACTCCTATGTAAGAAAAGGCCCTCTACCAATACAGGTCAGCACTTTCTCTGTAACTTTGGGAAGAGCATGGGAAGTTAAATGATTTGCCCAGGGTCACATAGCCATTATGTGTTCGAGGGACTTGGACTCAGGTGGTCGGGCCTTAGAGGTTACCTCTCCAGTGGTTATTCTATGCTGGTAACCATTGTATAGCACCACTTATTCATAACATTTGCATGTTATCTTCCTAACTAGGCTGTAGACGCCTCGAGGTTAGGGGCCATGGCTATTTCTCTCCTTTCTCCCAGGAGTGGCGTAGGCATAGAACAGGCTCTTCATAGGTTTGTCTCTTGCGTGATCAAAGTGGGAGAGGAAGCACAAAGGGACTAAGGGAACAATATGTTTCTTGTGGGTTGATTTTCTCAGAAGCACAGAGTCTTAGGATTAGAAGGGAGCTCAGAGGCTAACCAGTCCAACCTGTACCCAGACAAGCAGCCTCTCTCTGACAGGCCAGGCACTCAGCCATCCAGCTTTTGCTGAAAAGCCTTGGGGGGGTCAAGGAAGCTACTAGATCTGAAGGGAATCTCTTCTAACTCTGGACAGAGTTAACCGTTTCCTCATATCCAATTGAAATTTGTCTCTTGGTAACTTCCACCCATTGCTCTCCGTTTCACCTTCTGCCATCATGCTGGACAAGCTTAACCCCCTTCTTTTAAGTCATGTCAAAAAGCACATACGTGCCCACTGTATGTTAGGCACTGTGCCAAGTGCTGGGCATACAAAGAAAGACAAACTCCCTCACTTATACACACACACACATACATACAAACTTGTTGTTTTTTTTCTGTTAACCTTTTTAAAAAAAATAATTAATCAGGGGCAGTAGGTGGTGCAGTGGATAGAGCACCAGCCCTGGATTCAGGAGGACCTGAGTTCAAATTTGACCTCAGACGCTTAACACTTACTAGCTGTGTGACCCTGGGCAAGTCACTTAACCCCAATTGCCTCACCCCCCCAAAAAAATAATAATACTTAATCAATCAGTTAATAAATTTATTTATTTTCGTGGGGGCAATGAGGGTTAAGTGACTTGCCCAGGGTCACACAGCTAGTAAGTGTCAAGTTTCTTATGGAGCCCAGATTTGAACTCAGGTCCTCCCAAATCCAGGGCCGGTGCTTTATCCACTGCACCACCCAGCTGCCCCCTCTGTTAACCTTCTTAAAAGTTAACTCTGATCAGAGGGAAATTAGGGAAACAGGAATTCAATTCCATTCAACAAGCATTGAGTGCCTACTATGTCTAAGAGGATTTTAAGATAAGAGATGACAACTGCAGGTACAATCTAATGAGAGGGGATTGGATGTATAGAAATGGGGCAAAAGAGAGATTCAAAGTGTTCTAGAAAAGTGTTAGGAGGAAGGAATCCCTTGGGGTGAGGGGGGAAGAAAGCAAGGAAGACACCAGGGGTTTAGTGGTCAAGGCAGGCCATCTGAGACCTTCCTATCCGGCTTCCATCTGGGGCTGGAGAAATGATAACAGACAGAAATCCTATTTTAAGTTTCGCATTTTTTAGTTGCTTTCTTTTCCCCATTCCCCTGGGAGTCAGCCCACTGGTTTTGTAGTCAAAGGATTTGTATTCAAATCTTGACTCTTATCTAACTACACCTATATGATAAATTTCCCTGTTGGGACTTGGTTTTCCTCCTCTGTAAAGTGAGAGAGCTGGACCATTTTCCTTTCAATTCTAAGACTTTAGGAATGAGGGGAAGTTTCTTGAGTGTCCACACTCTAAATTAAGTGTAGTCTTGTCTTGCCTTAACTCTCCTCTATTCTCGCACTCACTCCATTGGGCAGACTCTCTGTTCCATCAACACAGACCCGCTTGACTACTATGTGACTTTACTGATGGCATTCCCCCATCCTCTCCCCCTTTCTTCCCACCCTGCTAAGTCTATCCTGTTCATTCAGATTCTACTTGTTGCCAGCAGACAAGCATGAGCTTGAGACCCGTCACCCAAGCTCATTTTCTCAACCACGATATAGGGTAAGAATTTATGACTTATTTCACCTCTCTCATGATAAGCAAATGAGGATACGGATGTGAATATGCTTTTCAAATCACAGGGCTCAACATCAATGTATCATGAACCATGCTTCAAAGTCTTCTCCGGTCATTCTAGCCATGGGGATGTCCATCTCTTCTTTTAGCATTCGTCATGAACCCCACTTCTTTCTCATACTATATTGTCTTTTAAGTTATTTATTTTTTCATTTGATGGTTAGTCTTCTATCCTCAACTAGATGATAAACTCTCTGCTGGGGGTGCCATATGATCTAGCTACGAAATGAATGGATTAATGAGGGGATTTGACCAGGGACCCTCTGAGGTCCCTGCTAGCTCAGATCTTGGATCCTGTAGCTAAGGATTACTGGACTATGCTTGAGAACATCTGGGTTTCAATCTTGGCTCTGTCATCTACAGGATGTGTGATCCTAGGTGAGTCACTTAACTCTCTTGGTCTCCATTATTAAAACAGAGACAGTAGGAGGCAGCTAGGTGGCACAGTGGGTAAAGCACTGGCCCTGGATTCAGGAGGACCTGAGTTCAAATCCGGCCTCAGATACTTGACACTTAGTAGCTGTGTGATCCTGGGCAAGTCACTTACTCCTCATTGCCCAGCAAAACAAACAAACAAACAAACAAATGACTAACTAAATAACTAAATAACCTAATAGAAGATTCAAGAAACATATGAGCCTACCTAATTCAAATGGAGACAGTAATCCCTGCCTTGCCCTTCCTACCTCACAGGGTGATTTTTAAAGATCAAGTGATGTGTGAGACTATAAAGAGCTATGATACAAATGTAGAGTAATAGGATGATCAATAATACAGTGGCACGATTTGGAGTCAAGATTTAGATACCAACTTTGTCACTTACTGGGTGGTTTGTTCTTGGGCAAGTCACGACTTTTCTGAGCCTTAATCCTTTCCTCATCTAGGAACTGGGGATAACAAGCAGTCACAAGACCTATTGGCTGGGGATGTTGTGGGGACTGAACATGAGAAAAACGTCCTTGTTTCAAACCATTTCCATCAGAAAAAAAAGCCCACGTGTAAAAGGAGCACCCCTTACATGTGTATGGTTCTGTGTAAACCGTAAAATATTACATGAATGCAAGCCATTATTGTTTCTTTATATCCCCCAAGTGCTTTGAATAGCAGGTGCTGAATAAATATTTTATTGATTGGGAAAGGGCTGGAACCCAGGACTGATGCAGAACTCTTTCCATTATATAATAGGCCACCAGTGACTACTCTGGATTCAGGACTTTAAGTGTGCTGGATGGGACAGAAACTGAAGACACATGCACACAAAACTGGCTTTGCTGAATTTCTCTGATTCATTCCCCCTTGTCCCTCCTCCCTCCCCTCACTTTGTATGCCTGCCAGTGGATTCAAGAAAAGAGGCAAAGGTTTCTTTTTCTCCTTTTCTTTCATTCAGAAGACACTCTTTCATTCATTGTTCAGAAGACAAAGCAGGTGTGAACTGGGCATTTTGGAGTTAAGTGGTAGGGACTGGTAGCTGTTGTTGGCACTGGCTATTGGGGGTGGGGTGGGGCCAACAACTTTAGAAATCAGGTCTAGGAAAAAAACTCAGTAAAGGAAGCTAGGTGGAGCAGCAGATGGAGTAACAGGCCTGCAGTCAGGAAGGCCAGAGCTCAAATCTAGCCTCCAGGCACTTACTAGCTGTGGGACTCTGGGCAAATCACTTTACCTACATTTGTCTCAGTTTCCCCATATAATAATAACCCCTATCTCCCAGGGTCGTTGTGCAGATCAGATGAGATAAGAATTGTAAAGCACTTAGCATGCAGTAAGCTCTATAGACATGTAAGCTATTATTACTGCTACTATCACCACTTTTATTATTCCATCCAGAAGAGTCAGACAGGGACAGCACCCTGGGATGACTAGAGAGAGCAGAACCAGAGGAAGCCGAGGAGCTTCTGCCCCAGTACCACCACCACTCATCTTTAGCAGAGGTAGAAAGTCATGGGAGGGAGAGCGGGTAGTGGACAGTAGTCTTCAGATAGCAGGAAATGCCAATGGATAGCTCATCATCTGTCTCCTCCCCTCTACTCAAGCACATTCAAAACCTCCCTGTTGTCTGAACTCTTCTCTCCCCTCCTGGCTCCACAGGTCCGCTCAAATGAGGTCCCCACACCTCTCCATCTTCTGCTGTGTTTTTGGAGGCAGGAACTAGAAAAGGCCACTGGCTACCAAGCTGCATTTCCTGCGCAGGCCAGCAGGTGTCTCCCTTTCCTACCAAAGGACAGCTCCCTCCGTCCCCCCCTGTCCTTATACCCTGTCTCACAGAGCTGCCTGATGTTTCCTTTTAAGCCTTTACAAGTCCCTACAAATCCTCCGCTGCTGCCCCCTAACAGGGAATAAGTAGTAAAACTGACACTGACTGTCTGACCTTGTGGCTATTGATTAACTGTGTCTGCACTCACTGTCATCCTTCACACCTCCTGGGCTGGTAAATGTAGGGCTAAGGACTCCTTTCTCTAGCCAGAGCTGAGCCCTTCTGAATGGGGCCATCTTAGGGGTCAAGAGGCTGCCACACTGGGGATCCCCAAGCACCGTGTCTTCCATATTCAGTCACTGCCCCCAGAGTATGGTTGAACATGCCAGCCAACGTGGCGCCTTCATGGGACTGAATATGCCAGTCAACACGGTGCCCTGGTGAGACTGAATATGCCAGCCAACATGGCATCCTGGTGATAGCACTAAGGTCATAGCCCAAAGATTTGGGTTCTGATCCTTGGCTCTGCTGTCTGTGTGACCTTGCTGAAGTTTTCTTCTTGGTGCCTCAGTTTCTCTTTCTGTAAAACGAAGGGTTGGAATGTACCACCCATTTCCCTTCCAGAGTCCGTATCATCAGCTTAGGTTTATACAGAAGGGGGCACCATGGAGTCTGGGATCGAAAACTGGTCTCAGAGTTCTGGAAGACCTGGGTGCAAGTCCCATCTCTAATACACACTGGCTCTGTGACCCTGGCCAAGTCACTGAAATTTCCCAAGGGCAGAGAAACAAGCTTCTCTGTGCCTAACACAATACAACACACTGACATAAGTCGTTGACATGAATTGAATTCCAATTTTTATTTATTTTGAAAAGGTCCTCCAGTGGTCAATTCATGCTACCCAAGCCAACCAGTCTATTCTCACTTGGAAGGTCTACAGAGGAACCCTAGCTCCTCCTCCAGGTTCTAATCTGTATTACAACCTAGGCCAATTCTTCCTGGATGTCTAACTTGAATTCCTTTCACTGTGTAGCCTAAGTCTGTTTAGAGCTCAGTAGAGAGGCACAAGGATAACTCACACTGATATAGTAACATGGGGGTCCATCACTTCCCCTAGGATACTGCCACCCACAAATTCTACCTTGTAAACAAGCTCTGTAGATCAAGACCTCTCAATGCATTCTGGGTTCTTACTTTTATATAGATGCAATCTTAGTGCGGAGCCACTGGCTGGGGAACGAGGCTTTCTGCCCACCTTCTCATATTCCTCATCTGTTCCCTCTCTCTCCTGCAAGATGCTGGGCTACATGACAACCTACTGACCTTTCCCCTCCCCAACCCAAGCCCACCTCCCAAACAGAAAGGGAACACCGCGAGACAAAGCGATGGGTTGTTTTTAGAAGATAGACACATACGTGGTTATGTGCTCCCACACATACGTGCTTTGACAGTGAGTTCTTGATTCGCCATGGTTGTGGGGGACAGGGAGAGCACGAATAAATGCAGCCCACTGAGAATCCAAATCCTTGTTTTAGCCCACCGCCTCCAGCTTCCCACCCTTTTTACTGTAGGCAAGAAGCCAGTCAGACTGGGAGGCTATAAGGCGGGGAGCGGGGAGGACTAGATGGGAGACGGCAGGCACACTTTCACCCCAGTGCTGCCAAACTTTACCATTCATTTAGTCATGACTCTGGGCAAGTCACACCTCCTCTCTCTGGGCCTCAGTTTCCTTTTCTATAAGATGGCAAGAGTGGGAAGGAATAAGCATTTATATAATACCTACCCGGTGCCCGGCACTGTGCTTTATAAATATCTCATTTGATCCTCCCAACAACACTTCAAAGTAGGTGCTGATATTAGCCCCATTTTACACTGAGGAAACCGAGTCAAACAGAGGGGAAATGACTTGTCCAGGATCACACAACTAGTAAGTGTCAAGTGTCTGAGGCCGGATTTGAACTCAGGTCCTCCTGAATTGAAGGCCGGTTCTTTATCCACTGCGCCACCTAGGTGCCACCTCATATACCTTCTTTTGATGCTTCCATCCACCACCCCCTAATGGACATGGCTTGGGTTTTATTCATTTATCCCAATACCTTTAAACAATCTATTTTTTAAAGATGCAGTGAAATTCTGAGCTTTTGTGTCCAACTCTCTTGCCTCAAAATGAGATGGGGTTGATGGAAAAACCCAGCCCCGAGCATCTCCTGAGTTGAGGTGCCCAGATACTTCCACAGCTGACCCTCTACCCTCCCTCCCTCCCAAGACACGGAACTTTTCAGGTATTTGGGGCAAAAAAGAAAGTAAGGGTTTGTGTATTTGACAGAAGAAAAAAAGGAAGTCGCTTGGTTTGCAATATGCCAGTGAGGAGTCAACCGTGTCTCATCTCAGGTGAACACTGAGCACGGATGGATGTGTGACAAAGCATTCCTGACCAATGGGGAGAAGCGGAACAGAGTGAGAGAAGTCACTGAACTGGGCTGCTTCCATCATGCAGAGCTCTCCCAAAGATGCCGGCCCCTCCTTTGCTCTAGAACTATATCTGTCCTTGGGGAAAAGGAAGAGAGAGACAGGAGGGGAAGTGATCTGCTGCTTCCTTGGCGACAGCCTTGAGAGGTGAGCTTGTCCAGAACAAGGCCTCCCTTTACCCTGTTGATTAAGCTTTCCTATGTATGCATGCATGTATGCATGTATGTACGTATGCCCTGTTTCCATGGCTAGAGCCTACAAGCTTGTTGAGGGCAGTGTGGGCTATTTCCACTTGGGCTCTCTCTCCATCACCCCCACCTCTGCCCCCAGCAGAAACCTGGGCCCTGCCCCTGGTGGGCCTCACTCTGATCAGTGAGCTAGCTTTTGTCTTCTCTTGCCCAGAAGCCTTCACACCCCTCCCCAGTCCTCTCCACGTTGTGCTGCCCCATTCCAGCCAGCACCCCATCTCTGTTTTAGCTTCTGTCTTCCCTTATTAGAGTGTAAGCTTCTTGAGGACAAGACCTACTGGGCTTGTTTGGATTGGTATAATGAGTACTTGGCCCACAGTAAGGAACTCATGCACTCCTCCCTCTCCCTCCCTCTCTCTCTCTTTCTCTCTTTCCTCCCTCCCACCCTATCATCTTATTACCTGTCCTTGGAATTTGGAGGACCGGAGGTCAATGGGGTAACTATATATATATATATATACACACACACACACACACACACAAATATACATACAGACACACATATATGCACACACATCTCTCTATAAATATACATATTCAGTATATGGACACAGTGTGTGAGGCAGGCCCGGTGATAAACACACACACACACACACACACACACACACACACACACACACAGAGTGATGGCATGAGTATGTGGAGCAGCTCTCTTTGGGGGCCTTGGGCCATGGTGCACAGAGATTGTTCACTCAGCAGCCTCCTCTGCAGCCTGACTCCCAAAGGGAAGGTGCTTCTCCACATGGGGTGAGGGTGGGGATGGGAGGGCAGAGGGGGCCCTAATGCCCAAGAGGCATTTTCTCCAAGGCTCTGCTGAGATGACCCAGTGGCCTGGCTGCCCAGGGCCTGAGAACAGCTAGGGCTCCCTTTCTGAACCCCTCCCTGGCCCTCCATCAGCCAGGAGGTGATGTTCAAGGAGAGGGCCAGCAAAGAAAGAGGAATCTGGGGAGTAGAGATATTTAACACATCACAATCTAGGGAGGGGATGGAAGGAAAAAAGTCAATTACTCTCTATTCGCTCATTACATTCCATCTCTGTCCACGGAGGGCAGCTAGGTGGCGCAGTGGAGAGAGTGCCACTTCTGAAGTCAGAAAGACTCATCTTCCTGAGTTCAAATCCAGCCTCAGACACTTCTTAGCTATGTGACTCTGGGCAAGTCACTTCACCCTGTTTGCCTCAGTTTCCTCACCTGTAAAATGATCTAGAGGAGGAAATGACAAACCACTCAAGTGTCTTTGCCAAGAAAACCCCAAATGGAATCACAAAGAGTTGGACACAACTGAACAGCATACAGCAAAGAGAAAGAAGATACAAATTCAAGTAAGACACGGTCACTCACAGAGGCTACATTCCAGTGGAGGGAGAGGGCACAAACACTGATAGGTTAAGTGCTGGCCGAGGTCTGAGAGGAAAGGTCCCTACTGATCAGGGGGACACCAGAGAAGGCTTCAGGTGGAAGTGGCCTTTAGAGGTGAGGTGAGAACTCCATGGGGGCTTTGGGGGAGGGAAGCCATTTGAGGCACTGTGTCACTGTCCTGGATTAGCCCAGAGCATTTTGTGTTCCTGAGCAAGGCCTTGTGGTCAATTCGATAACTTCACATCAGTCTTGCAGCTAGGAGCCATCCTTAATTAAGGTGGCCAGGAAGCATTAATCCTTCAATACACTGCTTCAGAAAATCCATTAGTCCTCAAGCATTTATTGGGGCATCTCTAGGAGCCTGGCCCCTATCTAGGCATGGGAGGAGTCAGAGAACTAGGAGACAGACTCTCTCTCTCCTCCAAGAGCTTGTAGTCTAGGCATGGAGATGAGCTACCGACATAGAGGAATGATGATTCCTAAGAACATCCAAAGTGTACTAAGTCTACCACAGAAGACGCAGTATGGAAACCCGTGCTAGAAGAGTGAGGAGGTGGGACAGGCTGCTAGGGGTCATAGTGGTCCAATAAGGTTTTGTGGAGGTGGAATGACTTGAGCTGGTCTTAAGAGGGTAGGTAAGATTGGGGGAGGTGAAGGCATGCCAGGAGAGCTAACTAAATAAGGAGTGGAATCAGAAGATCACAGATGAAGAGCGGAAAGGGACCCCTGAAGCCCTCACCTGAAGTCACGGAGGGCAAATGTGTCAGAGGTACAGCGAGGGATGGCAGCCACAGCAGGCAGAGAATGATGACCAGTATGGCTTAGTGAGGACATATCGGTGGGGAAGGGAAGCAAACTGGTTGGAAAGACAGGAGATATCCCTAAAAGCAAGCTTCTCTGCTCGAGCCAGTGGTGACGTGCCTGAAGACAATTCAGAACAAGGGCAGGAGCATTGAACTTGAAAGGTCCAGAGGTGAAACTCAAGAGGAAGGAGGTCCGGGAAAGAACCTCAAAGTGGAAGTGAAATAGGTGAAAGAGGCAAAGGAAGGAACCGGAAGAGGACCTCAGAATCATTGATCTTGAATTAAGAAGGGACTTCAGGAGTCATTTGTTCATTTCTTCTAATTTTTCAGATGGGGAAACTGAGGCTTGGAGATGTTAAGTGATCTGTCTATGGTCACAAACATAGTATATGGCAAAAGCAGAATTTGAAACTGTCAGAGGACTCCAAGTCAATGTTCTTCCTATTGTAATATGGACAAACTGTTTGTTGGCTAGGGACTAGAAAGATGAGGAAGTGGTTGGTTGACTAGGGAGAAAGCAGGAAGACAAGGTAGGTAGGAAGGGAGGAAACCAAAGAGAACTGAAGGGAAAAGACAAGGGAGGGGAACTTGCTCATGGAGGGGTGGGGAAGACATGACAGGTAGGTGGAGCCATGAATACAGTTAGGAGGATCTGAGTTCAAATTTGTCCTTGGATACTTACTAGCTGTGTGACCCTGGACATGTCACCTAACCCCAATTTCCTCCAAAAGAAGCCCCCAAATCTCAGCATCTTCAAGGAACAACCTATTAGACTCAAGTTCCCAGAAATCAAAAGGGATCACCAGGGAGATGGTGGTACTTTGTGGTCATGCTTCGTGGTTTTAGGTAGCCTCCCTCTTCTTCCTAGAATAATCAGTGTCAGACGGTCCTTATATCCAAAAGGGGATAACCCTGTCCCTGTGGCCCCAAGCAGCCAGTGGAGAAAAATTCACCCTCAGAGGGGGAAAAAAAAAAAAGCAAAAAAAAAAGCACACGTCTGGTGATTCTCCTGTGGGGAGCCTATAAATACAATCAAATATGTTCAACAGCAATCTTTTCCTCTCTGCAACGAGAACTGCCAAATTGTTCCCAGGAGTAATCCTCTACAGGCCGCCACTGGGGACTGCTTTCCTCTTTTGGAGAACATGCCAGGGGGAGGGGGAGGGAGTTGGAGATGTAATTAGCAGGACCCTCTGGAGACCAGCATCTACCCTTCTCTGGGGCCGAGAATTGGGATGAGAGGTATTCCCACTGTTTTCAGTGCCTGTGTCGAGGAGACCCAGGGAAAGGCATGCACACCCTGATTGGACTAAGAGCTCTGGTTTAGCGGGCTGGCCAGACTTCCTTAATACTACAGAACAGCTACACTCCCAGCTCAAATGAGAGAGGGGAGGGAGGTCTTCTCAACAAGATCCGAAAGAAGCATGAAGTCCCATTGCAATCAAGCATACAAGCAAGGACCTACTGTTTGTCAAACATGCTAGGCAACTGGGAATACAAAGTTAGTAAAAAACAAAAAAATGAAAACAAAATAGGCCCTGCCCTCAAGGAACTTATATTCTAATAAGGAAGATAACAGGTTAATAAATAGTTAGATACATACATACATGAAAATGAAACTTATAGTCTACAAGTAGATACAAAGGAATCTTAAGAGGGGAACACACATTAAGCACCTACTATGTGCTGGGAACTGTTCTAGGTGATGGACAAAAGAAAAATCAATCCCTACTCTCAAAGACCTTGCATTCTAGTTAAGAAGCCTCTGCCTGGAAAAGTAGAACACTTGGATTCTGGGACTAGCAGACAGTCTACAGCAAGTCACAGTCAAACAAGGCAACCTTCAAGCATTACATAACTGTTAGCTGCCAACAAATTAATGAATGAATGAATGAATGACACTTTCTCCAAGTCTCAGTGTTTTTTTTTTAACCTATAAAGAGGAGGACAGTATTATTCTTCCTATCACAGGGATATTGTGAAGACAGAGACAGTGTTTTGAAAAATAAAATCTTGAATTACCCCCAACAGATTCCTATCTGATTTCTTGCCCCTTCTCCCTCCCAGTGTATCCTATCTCTTCCCCAAAACTCATCTTCCATAAAATAACCCTGACTCTGCCCCTACCAAACTGTGTGACCTTGGGCCAGCTACTCTTCCTATGTAAAATGACAAGACTGGATTAGGTAATATCTAAAGTTTTATAGGGTTGGAAACCATTCTTGTAATTTTACAGTGCTTGCCACATGCATAACCAATATTTACTGAATTGAGTTGACTAGTGAAGGGAAGAAGAGGGCGAGAAAACTTTCTTTCCCACTGCATATTGGCCCCTTCTCTGCAACTTAGTTTTAGGGAGTTGCTCAGAAGCTCTGATATTGTCAGCTTCAAGCCTGATACCCAAGTCTTCCCGGTTTTGAGTCCAATTCTCTATACACTATTCCATACTGTTTCCCAAAAGTTACTTCCAACTTGAGGATTTTAAGATGGGGAAGTTCAGGTTAATGTAGCTCAGGGGTTTCTCTTATTAGTTTGGGATTATCTTGCCCAGGCTCTGCCCACCGCATCCCCTAACTCATCTGCCTTAGGATTCAGTTTGATTCCTGGGCTACACTGTCAAGTTCCTCTGATGGCTTTTCTTAAAATGGAATGTTTACTACAGCTAGCTTTGGACACCCCTCCTGGCCCCTACCCCACACTCCCTGAATTTCTCAGGGTCCCTCTATCCCTCTTCTTCTTGGGACAGTTTCTCTGTGGGAATATGCGGATCCTTTCCCCAGACTAGCCCTTCTCTCCCCTGGTGTTAAGAGCACCTGGGGGTGTGTGTGTATGTAAAGGGTAGGATCCTTATAAAACGCCTAATTAGGCTGCTTGGTGCCAGGAGGCTGGAGGGAAGGCAGGGAAGGGGAAAGCCATGAATAGAAACAGGGAGTGTTTCTTTTGCCACCAGCTGGTGCCCGCATCATGGCTGGCTCCCCGAGCCTTAGCCAGGATCACCTTTTTTATGCTAACTAGCATCCTTGCAGATGCAGGTCTGGCGGGGCTTTGTTCAGCTGCCCTTCATCGGGGTTGCAAAAGCACAGGCCTGGTAGTCAGGGCTGGTTCTCATTTCCTTTGGGAACTCCCTTCCCACACTCCAGGCCTCTGGGAGATCTGAATCTTCAATACAGATTCCCCCAATTGCCCTTGAGAGCCTGGATAGACACGGGCAGTACCTGTCTCCTGCCTCTTCCCTCTCCTCCACCCTTCTCCAACTCGACCCTTCCACCCCAGGGGAATTAGGTTATTATGGCCCAGAAAGGACCAAATCCATCGGATCGCTATCTCAATGAACCAGGGGGCATAAAACCCCTAAATTCTGGGTATAGGCTCTTGGGACAAAAGTTTCCGGTACTCTGAGAGGTTTTTCGATGAGCCCGAAGGTTCTTTTTCTGAGCACCATCTCCACACTTTATGTTTTTTTCCCAGGAATAGTTTCTTTTTTTCTCCTAGCACGTCCTGAAGTTCATCTTGGAGAGTTCAAATATCCCCGAGTCCAAGATTTATACGTGGGCTCTAACATACATGTGAAGGACCCCACAACAGATCCATACTTAGGCTGAATCCTTCTGGCACTTAGAGAACTACGTAGGACAATGGGAGATCAAGGGCTGGGCGGGGCTTCAAATTCAAATGGCTTCATCTGCATCAGCCTGGCCTCCCCACAAATACATTTTAGCCTCTTCCATGGAAAAGATTCTGCTTTCTGTCCTCCCGGCCTTGGATGGGGAACATGGTAGGCACTTTAATAATTAATGATGATACTCACATTTTGTGTGTGTGTATGAGGCAATGGGGGTTAAGTGACTTGTCCAGAGTCACACAGTTACTAAGTGTCAAGTATCTTAGGCTGGATTTGAACTCAGGTCCTCCTGAATCCAGGGCTGGTGCTCTATCGACTGTGCCACTTAGCTGCCCCATAGCTATTCAATCTTAAAAGAAGACTGAGATTTTTGGGACACCCTTTATTATAAATTATAAATGATAATTATTAGGAAGCACGGGCAATATTATCCCCACCTTACAGATGAAGAAACAGAGGCTCAGGGGGATCGCTGAATCTGGGGTCTAGAGTTAGAAAGGGGCTTGGAAGCAATCTAAACCAACCCTCTCCATCGACAATTGAGGAAAACAAAAGTGGAGGTTACATATATAGTTCAGTGATTTGAACTCTGGGTCCTCAGACTCTCCCCTTTTACAGATGAGGGGTAGAGACAAATTGTCTGAGGCTACATTTGAAATCACGTTTTCCTCGACTCCAGATCCAGGGCTCTGTCTACTTCCATTTATGTGCAATTGACAAAATGCAACAACCAGTGAGATCAAGAAGGAAGAAGTCTTATTATCCCCTCTGCAGATGCCCACCCAGAGCTGCCTCTAATCTGGCTCCTTGACAATTGCTACTGGTTACCCAGCTGGGCCAGTGTGCTTACCAATGGGCATTGGCAGTATATGGAATGCCCAGTCTGGCTGACCTTCACAGTGGCTTCCATGTTGGCTCCAGGTCACTATTATAAACTATTTCAGATGACATCTCCATAAGGCACCAATTTTTTTTTACCCTGATCTAGAATTTTCAGTGGCCTGCTCCATCCCTAGGAAGATGGCACTTCTCTGCCCGGTTGGCATTCAAGGTGCCTCAGCACCTTGTTCTGCTCCTTAACCATCTTCCACTATTTCCTCATACACAGAGGCAGATTCATCCAGGCTGGTCTTTCCAGTCTTTTTACACTTTGCTAGCCAGAGTCTCAAACAGCCCCTTGTATAAAGCTGACACTTTGTAAATATCAGTTAAATTGACCTAGGTTCTTATCTCAGATCAGCCATTTACTGGTTGTGTCATCCTGAACAATCAACTTAATTTTCCTGTGCCTCAACTTCCTGTTCTGTAAGAGGAAGAAGAAGTAGATGATCGCTAAGGTTCCTTCCACTTTGATGAATCTATTGTTTTCTTTGGAAATCTTTTTCTTCCTCTCATCCTTTCTCCCTCCCTCCCTCCCTTCCTTCCTTTTTCTTCCTCCCCCTCTCTCCCTTCCTCCTCTTCTCTCTCTTCTTCTTCTCTCTCTCCCCTCTTTTCTCTCTTCTTCTTCCTCTCTCTCACCCCTCTCCCCTTTCTTCTTCTCCCTCTGTCCCTCACTTTCCTCTCTTCTCTCTCTTCTTCTTCTCCCTCTGTCCCTCACTTTCCTCTCTTCTCTTTTCTTCTTCTCCCTCTCCCCTATTTTCTCTCTTCTTCCTCTCTCACCCCTCTCCCCTCTTCTCTTTCTTCTTCTCCCTCTGTCCCTCACTTTCCTCTCTTCTCTCTCTCTTCTTTTCCCTCTCCCCCCTCTCTTTCCCTCCCTCTCCCTCCAAATATATCCTTCTTCATTCTCTCCTTCCAACACTCCCCCATATCTGAAAAGAAGGGAGGGAAGTACATGTTCTCATCTCTCCCTCAGGGCCAAGATTGGTTATTATAATTAGATGGTGTTCAAGGATCTTGTTGTTGCTGCTGCCCTTTCTAATTATATTATTGTAGTCATTGTATACGTGTATCATTTTTCCTGGTTTGATTTCCTTTTTCAGTACTTCCGAATGTTTGTAATTTAGTTAGACTGGGATAGTCCCTCTAGGGATAAAGATCACAGCTCTTCTATGCCCTAGTAGGTGGTTTTATAAATTGCTTTAGCAGAAAAGATTCACCATCTGGTGCCCAAGTTTCTGGTGATGAACTTCTCGCAATGTAGTTACGTGGTTATCAGATGACAGGTACATAGTCCTTTGCCAAACCTCTTATTGAAGCTGTCCTAGCTTGGTATGACCAGTGAGAATTAGTTCTCTGCTTGAAGTCGCAGACCTCAAGAACCCAGGATCACAATTATGTGGACTTCAGTGAAGAGTGTGTACTATCTTTACTTAGGAGTCAATTCTATCTCTAAGAAGCCTTTTCCTGATTCTTCCCCCCCCACCCCCTTAGTTGTTACTTCACTCTTCCTTTTCAAATGATTTTGTATTTACATATCTGTGCACATGGTGTACTTCCCTCCTACCCCCAGCCTTGTAACCTCATGGAGGACAGAAATACCTTTGTCTCGATCCCTCTATTCCCACTGCCTTCCACATAGTGAGGTGCTTAATAAATGTTGGTTTAAAAGGACCTACATCATCCCGCACTTAACTGTGATCTGATTATTTCACCAGACCATGAAGGCAGAGACTATGTCTTATACATCTTTGTAGCACATAGCTAGGCACATGGTTAAAGTCTTTATTGAGAGTCCTTCATCATGGAATTTTAAATTTTTGAATGAGATCTCTGTAAGGGCTGGGGCTGGGGCTAGGGGTGGGGGAGGGAGTAGAAAGAGGTTATTAGTATTTAAAGTCTTGAGTTCTTGTATAGGGAGAGTCAGGGCTGAGCAAAAGGTCATGCCTAAGCACCGGCAGGTGCAGGTATTAGGATGGGGGTGGGAATGGAATGGAATGGGTAGTAATTTCTCTTACTGAGTAATGAAGTTGGGTATGAGGTGAAGCTATGTCAGTGGAAACTCAAATTCAAGAAGGCTCCAAGCATCTAGATTTCCAAATGTCCCTTATATTTTGCATCAACTGACTTAATAAAGGCATCTCAAATTCCCGGGTCTGGATCCATCCAAGTATTAGCCAAATCCAGATGTATTTCTCTAATCTCAGTTTCAATAGCAAGGCCTTCTGCAGGATACGACCAGCCACTTTTGTCAGATGTGAGCAGAGAGGTGGCCCCAACAGGGAGAGCCAAGCTAGGGAGAGACCTACTGGGACATTGACAGAACAGAGGGAAAGATCAAAGTTGCAAGGATATATAAACCTTCCCAAAGATGGGAAGATGAGAAGTCAGAAAGACTCAGCCATCACGGCCTATCACCTGAGCTCTTCATGCCAACATCATTTTAATAGGAATGGTGCCATCCAACATACCACATGCGCCACCTACTTTGTGGAGGGATGGGAAGAGGTTGGGGGGAGGGAGAGTGGAGAGGAGGCACCCTCATGGCCTTACAAACCTGAAAACACTCTGTGTTCATTCATTGGGGCCAAGGAAACCCTCTGGTGAAACTACCAGCTCTGAGTTTCTCTGGACTGGGAGCCAGAAGCCTGGGTTCCAGTTCTTAACTCTGTAGCTCTCTAGCTGTGTAAGGCCTCAGTGCACATGGTGGCCTCAGTTTCCAATGCTAGAATTCTCTGATTTCTCCTTTGTGGTCTTGCCTTCTCTTTTTCTTCCTCCTCTCTCATGTTTCTCCTTCAGCTCAACCCCCCACCCAAGCCTCTCTTTCTAGCCTGAACTTCTTTGGAACATTTCAGTGCTCATTAGCACCCTGACTAAAAAGAGGCAAAGGGAAGAAAGTGGTGACAATTCTCCCATTAGGTCATTTCACTTCCAATGACCCCAGTAAATCAGTTTGGGGGTGGAGGGGAAAGGCCCCGAAAATATCATCTTAAGAGATGTCTCCAAGGGCTTCTTTCATTCTGTATCTCTCTGGATCACTGAGACCAAGGAAAATCAAGACACAGCTCAAAGCATTTCACCAAGCACTTGCTAAACACCATGGATATGAAGATGAAATTACGTAGACTAGGTTATTAAAGAAATTATAATCCACTGAATGGTACAAGGTGCAGGGAAAAGTACATCAGGCTTGGACTCAGGAAGACTCATCTTCCTGAATTCAAATCTGGCCTTAAACACTTACTAGCTGTGTGACCCTGGGCAAGTCATTTAACCCCATCTGTCTCAGTCTCCTTAACCATGGGGATAATAATAGCATTTACCTGCCAGGGTTATTGTGAGGATCAAGTGAGATCATTTTTATAACAGCACAGTTTCTGAGAGCACAAAGTAGGTATTATATAAATGGCCATTTCTTTCCTTTTTTCCTTTTGTTTTTTTTTTTTTGGGTTGTTGTTTCTTTTGTTTTTTTTTTTTTTTTTTGCAGGGCAATGAGGGTTAAATGAGTTGCCCAAAGTCACACAGCTAGTAAGTATCAAGTGTCTGAGGCCAAATTTGAACTCAGGTCGTCCTGAATCCAAGGCCAACGTTTTATCCACTGCGCCACCTAGCTGCCCCCCTTTCCTTTTTACTTTTAAGCCCTGCATGAAAACAGGGGACTGGACGAGGTAACCTTCTGAAGTTCCTTTCAGATTTTTAATTCCTTAGCTTTGGATCTTTCTTTACCTTTCTTCCTTTAAGAAAAGGGGAAAATGTTTAGAGGAAAAGAAACAAGTCCTATCATTTTGTCATTCATTCTGCTGACAAGAATCTATTATGTAGACGGTTTGGCTTGGCGTGGGAGACACAGAAAATAGGAGAGGCGGCCCCTGGTCTCTAAGGCCTTACCAGCAGATAGTTGGCCCATAGACACTTATAAGATAAAGAGTAAGAACACAAGGCAGTGTGCAATAAAGGCTAAATGAGTGGTACAGGCTGACAGCAAGGGCTATAGGAGGTTGAAAAGGGAGAGCCTCACTGATCCGGATGAGCTTTTTGCTGAGACAAGAAGGATGGGGGGAATTTGGATAGTGGAGACAGGATTATTCTGCAGCAGACTGTAAGTTCTTCTGTAGTAAGAACTGCAGAAAGGACACTGTATTTGGAATCAGGAGAACTGGATTCCAGTCCCAGATATCACTAACCACCTATGTAATCTCAGGCAAATTATTTTCTCTTTCTGGCCAGTGTTTTCTGATCCATCCAATAAAGGGAGATGCACTAAATGTTAAATTTGCTATTGTTCTGATGCCTGTAATTCTGTGTGACTGGGCACTGTCAGGGGAAAGGAGAGAAGGAGAGACAGCATTACAGGCAGAAGCAAAGGTTTGGAGGTAGGACATATGACATGTTCAAGGGACAGGGACAAGATCATTATACCTGACTACTTTCTCTTACAGATGTTGGCCAGCCAGGCTAGGTTGTGTCTAGGTCCTTCTTAAGGGAGAAAGAGCAACCAGGGGATTTAAAATTAACCAGGACACTCACAATTAATCTGCTTTTTAATTAACTTGCTCTACTGCTTTAAGTGATTCCACATTTACGCTCGTTCCTTTGAAAATTCCAAAGTGCTATTTCTGACCTGTGATTTAGTGTTGCTGTACATCTTTATAAGCAGTGCTTTAGCTTAAGTGGCAGTTGCATATTAATTACAAAGTTAATTATGTGCTGTGTAATCATGCTGTAATTCATTAGTTTACTCTACACTGTGAAAGCCTAATGCTAAGCTAAAGACCTGACATAGAGTATTTCAGGAGCTCACCCTTCGGCTCCAAGCCTACCTAAAATATCATCCGGAAAGTCAAATCGTGGGCTGAGAAAATTCAGTAACACGAACTATAACTGGATCCCCGTGAGATTATTAATCAGAGTATATTTACTCTTCCCACGTCAAGGGCTTCTGCAAGATTTAGTTGTTTAGGCTTAGCTACGACGGTGCTATCTATTACTACAGCTTCTTAAGAGGAATGCTGTCTGGTAGCACAGGCAGACTGGAAACCTAACTTTCCTGAGGATGATGGTAGGAAACAGAGCCTTGTTCCTCCCCCTGTACAAATGCAGGGAGAGAAAAGAATTTCAAGGTAACAGAGTCATTTCTAAGTGAAAAATTAACTCGGCATAACACTAGCACAAAGTGATTTTCTTTTCTCCTAATTTATCCCTGGACTCATTAAACTCACCCTAATCTGGAAGAACAAAAAAAAGTTACTTATCATTTCGTCATCATCATCACCATTAAAGTTCTTATTTCTACATCATTTCAAGGTTTACAAAGCATTTCCCTCACAACAAGCCTGTGAGGAAGGCGGTACAAATAATATTTTCATTTTACAGATAAGGAAACTGAAGCTTTATGGGCAATAAGAAGTATCAGCCTTAGGCTTCAAACCCAATCTTCTGGATTCTAAGTTGGGAATTTTTTCCACCAAGCCATACCACCTCTACAAATTTTCCCACTTTTTCCTACTCTTTATTTTTTTCAATCTTAATAATATTATTTTCCAGTTACATGTAAAGATATTTTGCAACATTGGTCCCTCCTATTCCTTAAAACTAACCAGTTGGTAATCAGAAAAATAATACCTATCCCTCATTCATTGGGGGCTATATATACCTAATGCTAGTGTCTTTTAGGTTTTCATTTAAAATAAAATCTTATTTATATCCTTTGTTTCCAAATCACCTGTCTTTCCCATGATATCCCTCCCTTGTTGCCTCCCCATCATTTCTTGCTGTTGTCGATCCTTCGTTCTCAAAGAAGACCAAAGACAACACAAAGGTGAGGTCCTGATTTAAGCACGTACTAGATTTAAACGAAGCAGAGTTGGGCAAAGTCGTCAGCCTCAATCTCCTCCAGAGTCCATCATCCCTTACGATAAAGAGGGAAATAAAGTTCAGCCTTTAAAAGAAATGAATAGGGGGGTGGCTAGGTGGCGCACTGGATAAAGCACCGGCCCTGGATTCAGGAGTTCCTGAGTTCAAATCCAGCCTCAGACACTTGACACTTACTAGCTGTGTGACCCTGGGCAAGTCATTTAACCCCCACTGCCCCACACACAAAAAAAAAAGACAAAAAAGGAAATTAATATATTAAAAAATCTAATGTTATATGCAGTGTTTCCTGCCCTTAACTTTTGGGTTTCAACCTGTACTCATACCCTCTGTCCTGACACCAAACTACACGCACTTTGAAGAATCACCTGTGATCTTGAGATGACATTTCAAAGTCAAAGTCAGTAAATGTAGGTTTCCTTGAGAGAACCTCTCTAATGAGCAAATCTGTGCATCTTATTTCAAGTCACAGTATACGGAGACATATTCCATAAGCAACCCAAACATATCAATCCAGGGACCATGCTCCTATATTTTACAAACATAAAATGATCCATTTTGCTAAGGGTTGAATAAAACAACAACATCATCAGAAGATGTGAAGGTCCTTCCCTTTTTGGCTTTAGTCAAGGAAAAAGAGAAAAGTGTGTTTGGAGTCCAGCTGGAATGGAGAGAAAGAAATAAGAGAAAAATATACCCTTGATCGGCACAAGAGCATTAAAAGAAAAGAGGGAAAAAAAGGAAACATAATTGGGGCTCAAGTTCATCTTCAACAATTTCAGCCCTGCTCACACATTGGCCAGATTGTTTCCAACTGAACTGTTTCAGGAGGGGGGAGAACACAATCATTTTATGCAGGGGTACCCTAACAGCCCCAATACATATTGTTTCCCTTCCAGTGAACACATTGGTTTCCCTAGCAACAGAGAATGTCAGTTTCCAAAGTTGTGACAGGAATCAGTTCGTTGGCATGGGATGGACAAGATACTCTCTCAATGCTTTGATGGATTCCATGACCAAAAAAATAAATCCTATCAGGAGCACTTGTAGTCATGGTTGGGAAGCTAGGTTGCTGGCAAAATTTTCCCCAAATATTATTTACACACTGGACTGGGAATCAAAAGACGTGGGGTTTGTTTGGTCCTGGCCCTATCCCCAACTGTATGACTTTGGATAAGTCACTTACCCTTTCTAAGTGGGCGAGTAGAACACATTCCTTCTTCATCTCTACTTCTTATGATTCCTAGCTTCCTTCAAAACTCAGCACTGATATCTCCTAAATGAGGCCTTTCCTGTTTCACCCCCTGTACTTCCATGAGCTCCTGGGTTCCTGATGACTATAAAGTTCTATGGTTCTGACTATCTCAAAAAAAAATTTGATTATGATCTTGATTTTTGAAAGCAGTTCTTTACCTCCATAATGCTTTGCCTGGGCCATGTTTCTATGGGCTTAATGGCTGAACAAGTAAAAATGTAGAAAAATCCCAGTGAAACTCAGTTCCAGCACTTCACAGTGTTCTTTCAGAAAGGCTTAGCCCCTCTGGTTGTGGGCAGAAGAGTAGCCCTGGGTGGACGGCTGAACAGCATCCCAATGCAGCCACATTTCTGACAAATTACAGATTCCCCACTGCCTGCCGTTCATATTTTGGATCAGATACCTGCTGAATAAATTCATAGAGAGCAACGGATGTGGAAAATAGTCTATCTAAATTTCTAATGACACTACAGCCTGATGGGGCACAGCCACATGTCATCTCACTCAATAGCAAAGCCTAAACCATTTTGCATGTTTTAAGACCCATTTTTCAGAGTTAAATATTTTGAATCATTTCTGGACAGGTTTGATTCCTGTCATTCTGGACACAAAGGCTACACACCTCTCCTTTAGGTTTTGGTGGGATTAAGAAAATAAAGTAAGAGGGAGGGGGGAAGGGCAAATCATAAAGGTGAAAGAGAACAAAGAGAGAAGCAAGGGAAAAGGAAAGGAGAGAAAGAGAGAAAGAGGGACACAGAGAGAGAGAGAGAGAGAGAGAGAGAGAGAGAGAGAGAGAGAGAGAGAGAGAACAAGCAAACACAAGCAGAACAGGCTGTAACTTTGCTTAAAGGAGAGTTCTTTCATAAATTGGGAGCAGGAAGAGGCTTGAAAGGCATGCTGATTCTCACCCTAATTAACTCTCAGGCCTACCACTTCCTTTTATTCCCCATACCTCCCCTTTCTCAATGGATAGCCTGATGATTACGACTGGGGTAACAATTTAGGCAGTCAATATATCTGGATGCGGGAACACAGGGGCCTTGTCTGTGCCTTGGGTTCAAGCAATATAGAATACAATGACAGAACCCTGAGCCCAGCATTTTGGCAAACCTTGTCTCTGCATAGACAGATACCTAATCTAACGCTCACAAATACTAGATGAATAGAAAATGGATGATTAAGCCTATTTTTAAAAAGTTCCTAAGGTGTGTGGGTGTGTGATATATACTTACTTGGAAGTCTAGTAAAGCCTCTGGACCTCTTCTCAGAAAAATGTTTTTAAATGCCTAAGAAAACATAGGATCTCAAAGGAAGCAATTCTACTAAAATGAAGTTATTAAAGTATTTTTCTCATCCAAGTTCTATCCATGGACCTTCAGGTTGAGAACCTCTGTCTAAAAAGAGCCCCTTTTATTACCCTATTAAGTATGTAGCTAGTTCCACTGGGCCAGAACTTAAATGATATAGCTTTTGTTTCTTATTCAAGACAAAGTCCCCCAAACTTAGACCCGTTGTCATGAGGACCACAGTGCATGGCCCTTTGTCCCTGTTGAATTCCAGTGGTTTGCTCCCCACCCCCCTCCCCTTGTCCCACTGATAAACGTCAGCCTAAAAACATTTTCTGCCAGGTGGGGGGTGGAGGGGGGTGGGGGGTCCTTCTTAGTCAAAAGCACAGACAGCTTGGTTATTTTGTAACCAACCCCTGCCAAAACCCATACAGAGAAAAATAAAACTGGACCACACGCGGGAAAAATGTTGAGATTAGGTTTATCTGAAACAAACAAACCAAAAAACCCCCAACCTGTAGGCCTTTATACCTAGCACAATTTAAAAACAATAATACAACAACCCATATTGCCCCATAGAGTTCGGATGGCAATAGGAATGCATCCATGTGTGCATTCATAGCAAATGTGTGTTTTTGCCACAACCTTGTGTTAATAGAGGGGAGTACAGCTGATTTATCACACTGCAAGTAAACAGGACTGCAAATCTCTCCCACAAATCTTCCTTATCATGTCTTTGGGGACAGGCAGACATGTCATGAATTCCCAACAACAGACAGGTCTCCACCTTGCTTCCCCTTCTCTTCCCCTATCTGGCCACAATGGGCACCGGAGGGTTGGTTGCTGGGCCCAGGGGTCCCCTCACCTGCCTGAGCCCACCCCTTGTCGCTCAGCTGGCTGCCAGCTCCTGCCTTTGCCGACCTGGGAATACCAACTGCTGTTTACAAAGCCATCTTTAGATCTGCACTGATTACCCACCACTGGGCAATCAAGACGATACACTCCTTTACTTAATTATTGACATCTGGATGAGCGGCATCATTGTTAAACAGAAAGGGCTCTTAAATGCCAGCTCCTACCCCTGGGAAATTTCCCAGGGAAACATCTCTAGCATTAGTTGTCTTTCTTCTAACAGGGGCCCCAGAGCCGACTCACTTTGCCAGGGGGCCCCCAAAACTCAAGTGGATGCAGTTAACCTAACCTTGGCCCTAAGCACAAAGTAGGTTTGCATGCAAGACAAATTGAGCCAATGGTCTAAACTCTAAGGCATGGAGTTCAGGGATACAGTTTGGTGATTCCATGATCTTGGATTGGGGCCGGGGCGGGGGTGGGGGTGGGGGGGAATTTTCCATTTTTATTTTCACCAATGTCTAACTGAAACTAACATTTCCTTCAGTTGTGAGTTAAAAACAGCATTATTTTGAGAAGGGGTCCATAGGTTTCAGCAGACTGCCATGACACAAACAAGGTTATGAAACTCTGACCTGCCACTTCCTACCCATTACAGCACAGTCAAAAGAACAATGGATCTGGAGTCTGCAAACCAGGGTCGGAATCCCAGTCTGGTTATTTACTGTAGGTGGGTCACGTTGGCCCACCGGGCTTCACCTTTCTCATCTACAGAGTGGGGTCACGAGGCTGGCAGGAGATAATATCTCAGGTTCTTTCTGATCTGAATCCTAGGATGCATGTTGCATGTTCCCTGAACATACCTACCTAAAGTCACCCTTATCGCATTCCTGTCTCAAGGCCTATCTATTTCTGGTATCACCTAGTCAGCACTGTCCCACAACTGAAGGAAGAGGAGACTTAGGTGGGGACCATAATAACTATCTCTAAGTATTTGAAGGGCTGTGATATGGAAGAAGGGTTAGCCTTATTCTTCCTGGGCCTTCAGGGAAGGATTAGGGACAACCAATCAGCAAAAGTTGCAAAAGACAGATTTAAATCCGAAGTGAGACAAATATTCCATTGATCAAAGCTATTACAAGGCAGAATGAGTCACCTTAGAAGGTAATGGATTGACCTTCATTGGAGGTCTTCAAGCTAAGGTTAAATGACCTTTGGTTGGGTATACTGTAGTGGTGATTCTTTCTCAGGGACAGGTTGGACTCCAGTGATTTTAATTAAATTTTTATTGCTGGATCCTGACTCTCTTGTCTTTTGTGTTGGCTTTTCCTCCTAGCTTTGGGTCTGTATTATTAAAAGACTCATAATTAGGTCATTAATAACTAATTAAATAAGCATGCCATCTATACCTTTGCCTGCCCCTGATAACGATGTTAACCTGGACAAGCACAGAACCCTGGGGCACTATTCTAAAAGACCTTCTTCTAAGGTGATACTGAGCCATTCCTCACTACTCTTTTGATATGGCCATTCAACCCACTCTAAACTCATCTAACTGGTATTACCTAGCTTGCACTTCTCCCCCTTGTCCACAACAACTGCCTAAGAAACTGTGGCGTGCTTCCCTCAAATCTAGAAAAACTATATCCATGTCACTTGCCTAATTTTCTAGGCTAGTAACCCTATCAAAATAGGAAATGTGGTTAGCCTGGCACAGTCTGTTTTTGATAAAGCCATGCTGGCTCCTTCTGATCACTGCCTCTTCTCTCAAATGTTAACTAACTTTTCTTTTAATAATATAATCTAGAATTCTGCTAGGAACCAAAGTCAAATTCATTGGTCTCTAGTTTGCAGGCTCTGTTCTCTTCCCTTTTTTGAAAACTGTGATGACATAATATCCTTTTCTAGTCCTGCGGAACTTCTCTTTTAATGTCCAAAGTCTTTTAAAGATCACTGAAAGTGCCTTGGCAGTCATACCTATCAGTTCTTCCAGTATTTGAGAAAGGAGGCTGTTAGGTATTGGAAGTGGGTAGTGCTGAACTTGGAGTCATAAAGACCCAAGTTCAAATTCTGCTGTGTGAATCACTTAACTTCCCTTAAGCCTCGGTTTCCTCATTTGTACAATGAGGACAATAACAACATCTACTTTATAGGGATGTTGTAAGGATCAAATGAGATCACACCGTAAAGCCTTCTGTCAACCTTAAAGTGCTGTTATTATTGTTATCGTTATTATCTGGGCCTTGGGACAGACTCATCAAGAGAAGAGAGACGGGTATCAGCTTTCCATTGGTCATTTTTGCCGGGTGTTTTCCAGTTTAAAGATCTTTGACTTGAGAGAGAAAACAACAGGGAGATAAGTTGGGCAGCCATCTTCTCTCCATTATCTGTGATCGCCATCCCAATCACCCCAAGCAGGACTCCTTTTCTTTTCTTTTCTTTTTTTTAAAAATCTTCCTCTTTCCCCCCCAATAGCTAAAAAGACTTAGAGATACTTGAGAAGGGGACATGAGACCTGGTTCTGCCAATGACTCCCTGCGTGATCTTATGCAACTGATTTCATCAATCTAGCCTCAGTTTCCTTATCTGTCAAATGTGCTTAACACCTGCCCTACCTGCCTCTCAGAATTGTTGTGATAATGAAATGAAACAGTGTACATGAATGCAATTTACAGACTATGAAGAGGTGTCATTTAATAGTGTTTAACAATCATTAATAATGACAAGCTACAGAAACCTCTGAAAGAAATACCACATGTTTTGAACCCTTTGGGGGAAAGGTGCTTGGAAACACACAAATCATTATGAATCTACCTAAAACAACCTCTGATAAACCCAGGATTATCAAATTGGTGGAGGATTCCTTTGATTCTAACTGTGGGAGCTACTGGGGCAGGGTGGCAGCTTTAGGAGAGGTGAAAATTCATAAAATTACCTGAGTTCAAATCCCACCTCAAACATTTTCAAGCTGTACGACCCCGGCAAAGTCAATTAACATTGCTCTGCCTCAGTTTCCTCAACTGTAAAATGGGGGTAATGATAGCATCTTCCTCATTGGACTGTTGTACAGGTCAAATGAGATAACACTGCAAAGTGCTATATTATTATAGCCAAAGTGTTATAATGTTAATGCCAATAAATCTTGTAAATGCACTCAGAGGCCTAGATAACAGGGACCCATTCAGAGTTTAGGAGATAAATAGGATCATATCAACTGCCTATGCAGAGTCAGGACAGGAAAATCAGAAAGGAAGGAGAAAGAAAGAAACTCTATAGGGAGATGGAGAGAGGTTTGGAATGCTAAACCTAGTGAGCAACAAATAAAATTCTTCTTCCTGGGTGCTTCTCCGTTACCAATGAGTCTACTTAGTTTAAGAAACACAGAAAAAAAATGGGGGAGAGTCGAAAGAATGTTGAGTGTTCTTGGGAAAGATTGTGGTGTAGGGAGAACAACAACAGATCTGGTGTCAGAAGATGTGAGTTCAAATCCTGGCTCTATCATCTACAACCTAAATGACCATGGCTGAGTCATGGCAATCTCTGGATCTCAGTAACTTTATCTGTAAAATAAGGGGCTTAGACTTGATGACTTCCATATTCCCTTCCAGACTGTGATTTCACCCCCATCTGTGTTATTTATTAGCTGTGTGACCCTGAATGATTTTACCTCAATAGGCCTCACTCACTTCATCTGTAATATGGGGATTAAAATATTTACAGAACTTACCTCCTAGGGTACTTGATTGCAAGTAAATTAGTTTATAAATCTAGAAGTGCTATAGACATGTAGATTACTAACAGAAACAAGCTCAACTCTGAGCAAACAGTGTTGATTTATGAGATGTGCCAGTGACGGCTGTAGCCAGACACCATTGTAGAACCTAGGGGTGTGTGTGTGGGGGGGGGGGTAGGTGGGGCACAAGTTTGATTTCCCTTTGACTATCATTCCAGAAGGGGCACCCAGGCTAGACTGCAGAGCTTGGAGTTCAGGACCTGACTTCAAATCCAGCCTTAGACACTTAGTAGCTGTGTGATCCTGGGGAAGTCATTTAACCCTGTTTGCCTCAGTTTCCTCATCTGTAAAATTAGCTGGAGAAGGAAATGGCAAACCACTCTAGTATCTTTGCAAAGAAAATCCTAAATGGAGTCATGAAGAATTGGACATGATTGAAAAGATTGAACACCACCACCACCATTTAGAATATCATGGAGCATTTTAAAGTTAGCTAACTGCATATAAAAAACCCCAATAAAAGGAGTGCTTGGAGAAGAGTCTTTTTTTTTAAAGGTATAACCCAGTGCCTGGTACATAGTAGGCACTTAATATTTACTCAATCAAATTAATGACTGGAGCTTCATACACAATAGAGCTGTTAAATTTGATCTATTGAATTTAACTGAATGTGGAAGTTTCTCTCTTGCTTTTCAGGATCAACTGATCTCCACTGATAGGCCTAAAAGTATCAAATCAATGGCAGATCAGAATTGGAAAAGACCTAGGAAGTCATCCAATCTTCCTCCCAATGAAGGAATCCCCTCTAGGGCATCTCTCACAAGGTGTCACCCTGCTTTGGAGCATTAGAAAGTAGACCATCACATAAAGCAGCATAATCCACTGTTGGACAGATCTAATTAGCTGCTAAGTTCTTCCTTCTAGACTCAGAACCTGTCTTCCAATAACCTCCAATCCTAGTTCTGTTCTCTGAAGGAACACAGATTATGTCTGTCAGTCCGTCCATCCATCCACCCACCCATCCACCCATCTACCTATGGCATGTAGTCTAACCTCACTATCCCAGATGGAGGCTAACTACATGTCCCTTTCATTTTTTATTCCTCCCTTATCACAACAAGAAAAGAAAAAAAAAAAGAAACCACTTCAGCAAAACCAATTGACAGGGGGACTATGAGAAGACATGCCATATTCCACATCCCTACCTCCTTGAAACACGGAGCTCTGACCCTCAGTTTCCTTACCTGTAACAATTAGGGACTTGGAGTAGGTGATTTCTAAGGTCTCTTTCCATTCTAACACTCTATGCTATTTTAATTCCTCTTTCATATGACAGCCCTTCAAATATTTGAATATAGCAATCAGGTTCCCCTCAATCAGTAAGTATTTACCTAGAGTTCAGTACTGTGCTAGTCTTCCTAATAAGAAGGCAATTTACAAAGGAGAGTTCTCACTGCCTATCTGCTTTATTCTCTCTCCATCTCTGTTGCACAAAATGAGAAGCTGTACACAGGATGAGTTTCTCTCTCTCTCTCTCTCTCTCTCTCTCTCTCCCTCCCTCCCTTCCCCCCCTCTCCCCCTCTCTCTCCCTCTCTTTTGGTCCCACCCATGAGGAAGAGTCCAGGATTTCCTCTATAGTGGCAGTCATGGGCCTCTCCTTTCATTCTGCTTTCTTCTCAGGGCTCAAAGCCTATAATTCACTTTGGGGAAAAATGACAACCTTTCAGAGAGGGACCCCATCATCAGGCAGACTGGCAGGCAGCGGCGGTGAGGGAGGGAGGGTGGAAGCGGCTGGAAGGATGAGAGGATGAACCAATAACCAGAGTCACGGGAGGTCACGGGCAGCAGCAGGGAATGGATTGAGGAAGCCTGTGGGTTTTCATCTTCTGTAAAATCTTGGATTCTGAAGGTGGAGGGTGGAGAGTTGGGAGGGAGCAAAAGAAGGTAAGTAGATGAAGGCTGGCGGGCTTCTCTACTGATTATCCCTACCCTGGCCAAAGCTGACTGGGAAGGGTTCCACAGGTCCAGGGCAGGGCAGGTGAACTTCTGTTAGGACAGAACTGACAACCAGAGAGAGAAAGGAAAAAAAAAACATCAAGTGGGATCCCCAGCTTTCCAAGGCGGTGGGAGGAGAGGGCATATGACAAGCCTGCTTGGGAGGATATAAGATAATAATACAGCACACCATGCTACTTACAGGCAGTCAGGTGACGTCTATCGACCTCTCTCAGAATAACACTTTTCAGTGCATAAAATAAATCAAAATAAGATAAACTGAAAGCAGCGAGGTGGGACAGTAAATAGAGCACTGAGCCTGGAGTAAGGAAGACCCGAATTCAAATCCAGATTCAGACACATTAGCTGTTTGACCCTGCACAAATAACTTAATCACTGAATGCCTCGGTATGCTCAACTATAAAAAATAACTGGGGATCATGACAGCATCTACCTACCAGAGTTGTGGGCACCAAATGAGATATTTGTAAAGCACTTTAGCATAGTGCCTAGTACACAGTGGGTGCTTAATAAATGGTTGTCTTCCTCCCCCCCATCCAAGCTCCATCTGATGGGTAGAAGGCAGGACTCTAAGATCTTAATTGTTTTAAAAATTTTGTGTGTGTGTGTGTGTGTGGGGCAATGGGGATTAAGTGATTTGCCCAAGGTCACACAGCTAGTGTTAAGTGTCTGAGGCCGAATTTGAACTGAGGTCCTCCTGAATCCAGGGCCGGTGCTTTATCCACTGGACCACCTAGCTGCCCCTGGACTATAAGATCTTAAATGCTTTTTCATGCCCTAAAGGGATCTATGACCAAGGGGTAGGGAGAAAAGGATTTTGGTTAGACTTTTCCCTAGCTGAGTCCTGCAAATAATCTGTCTACCTTGGGATCAGAAATAATATGACAAAACAGAGTATCTTTGAAATCTCCGTCAATCTTGAGAAAAAATGGTGAATTCTGCAAAGTTTGTCTTCAGGGCACCCTGGTGTCTATCCTTTCTGGGGGTCCTCATTTCAGCCTATTTGTCACCTGGTATTCCCTGTGGCTGCTCTGTCAATTTCACCACAGGAAATGTCAGGCAGGCAGAGTGTGAGTGTGTGTGTGTGTGTGTGTGTGTGTGTGTGTGCGTCTTTAGAGAACTTGGCCTCTGTCTGATATGAGAAGGTTTGGGGGAGCTACTGGGAGAAAGGAAGAATAGAAGACTCAGCAACCATGAGGCTTGGATGTATCAGACCCAGATCCAAAAAGGCAATCCATGTGTGAGGGGTGTAGAGGTGGGTGGCTGCCCTTTGGGATAGAGGATGGGCAGAGGGTGGGTTTGGCCACAACAGGCATGAGGCAGTGGAAAGAACTTGGAAAGTGGGTCGGTCATGAAGCATTTATTAAACATATGCCAAGTACCAAGTGCTATGTTAAAGTGCGAGGATACAAGAGCAAAACCAGTGCCTGTCTTCTAGAAGCTTACATTCTAACAGGGGGACAATGTGTAAATAACTAGGCTCTTTTCCACCCTCTGGTGACATTTAGCCAATGTAGCTGGATCTGTAGAACTCATGGAGGGGAGTCAAGGGTAGGAAGACTAGATGACAGGCTCTTGTTCCAGCTCCCCTCTCCCCTACTCTCTAACATTCCCACACTCCTCTTGCCTTGTTTGCTGAGACGTAGGAGTAGATATTCCTTCCAGCTTTACGTTTTGTGATTCGAAGACTATGAGACTTGTCAGAAACTAGAAGGAAGCCTTACTGGGAAACATCCCTTCCCCTGCTAGCCTCACAGCCCATACCATTCTCTGGAAGGAAGGGGCCAGTGGTGACTCTGGTTTAAAGAACCCAGAAAGGAGCTCTGTTTTTCAGTTACCAGTCATATGCTTCACCCCACTTCATTCATCACTGCTGTGAGTCTGCTACCATCTATCCCGTTCCTTCTGTTTACCATGCTCTGCATTAAAGTAAGTATATAAGTTATTCTCATACGATCTCTCTTCTTTGGTGAGGTGCTAACATCTCACAGGCTCTATCTACCCATGCGGACCCACCACACTGATGAAATCACAGGTCTGGACCAAAAAAATGTAGAAGGCATATTCCTAGGTGCCAGGGCTATAAATATGGAAAGTGACTCAGTCCCCTCCCTTAGGAAGCTTCATAATTCTACTTGGCCTAGGGTAGGGGATATGACACTTCAAGAAAGGATGATCAGGGAGAATTTCATGGACCATGTGGCATTCAAGCTTAGTCTTCAAAGAAGAGGATTCTGAAAAGGTAGAGATGAAGTCAGAGGAGGAAGAATGGATTGGGGGGCGGGGTGAGCAGGGTGAGCTGGCTTGTGAGGTGAGTTACTTAAATGAAAATACTTAAATTACTTCAATGAAAATACTTAAATTGTCTCAGTCTCAGTTTGTTCATCTATATAATGGTAATAATAATAGCACAGGGTTAGTGCAAGAATCAAATAAGATAACTTGTATAGTACTTTGTAAACCTTTAGATATATATATACACATATATATTGTAAATAGAATGTTGTATAAATGCTTCTATTAATTGTGATAATAATCATCACAATGACAACAAGAAAAACATCCAGGTTCCTCATCTATACAATGAGAGAGGTAGGTTAGAGAGTCTTTAAGGACCAACTCTACGCCTATGAACCCGTGACTCTAACATATTTCTTCTACTCTGGTTCCAAACTCCCCCTCTCCCAAACCTTGTTCCTACATTCACCCCATGCAGGAACAGAGAGCTGAGTCCTGGTAGGCCTCAGTCCTACTGAGCACAGCGACAGGCCTCCAGGAATTCCTAACCCCATTGAGGCCCCCCACCTGCCGTGGTGATGACCGCTAATTATAAGAGCCAACCAATGTGGCGGAGCTGACTAATTAAAATTGGACAGATTCTATCTTCAAGACAAGCTTCCCTGGATAACAATTTTCCTATTATTAGTGAGGGAGTTGAGTTCTCCTTAACAAAGGCCCCTTGTCTCCTGCTCCCCAAATGTCAGAGAAAGTGTTTTATGTTATTGCAGAGACTGATTTATCGAGGCCGTACCAAGCAGAGACCTGTCCTGCCCCTGTTCCTCCTTCTCACTTGCCTCTGAAATCCAAGGAGCATTTAGAAAGAAAAAAAAAGGCTATTTGCTCAAAGGCTTTCCAGAGGGGGTTGAAGGGTGGGTGGGTTGGGAGTCTGGTTTCCCTCTTGAGATAACCTCTTGGAAGAATGGCTCACCTTAGATAAGTCTGGACACTGGGGTTTCAGGCTCTGGGTCCTGACCCGCTTTCTCAAGAGCCTCCTATTAGGGCATTCCTGGGAGGCAGTGTGCAGTATCCAAGGCCCTCCCTCGGGAGCCTGGTGCTGTGGGGGGAAGGGAGAGGCAGGGGATACAGTCCCGAGTAAGTAATGCTGTGTCTTTACCCTGACATATGGAATCAGGTTTTAATGAAAATAATCATGAGTAGGAAAGGGGAGTGGGAAGGGCCCAGCACCACTCTGCCTTGGGGATGGTACTGGAGGGGTGTTTAAGGTTCATGGACCAATGGGGACTCGTACCTTTATTTAAGCAGTTACTTTCTTTCTAATCAGATGTTTCTGAACCACATGCCAGGTTCCAACAGTACAAAGCCTGTATTGCCTCCTGGGTCTTGGTTCAATTTATTAGATGCTTCTGCCATTTACTCTCTAGATAACCCTCATAAATTCTTTCTTCTCTGCCTTTCTCCATCCACCCACCCATCCATCCATCCACCCACCCATCCATCCCTGCCTCCTCCTCTCTCTCTATCCATTCTATGCCCTCTCTGGGCCAGTTCCTAGGTCCTCAGCTTCAGAGTATTCTACTGCCTGATGAACCCACCTCTAGTCCAGCTGATCAAAGTCTGGACACCAGCAATGCTGCACTGACAATCCCATCACGACCTCTTTCCTTGGTCAAAAATTACATCCAAGAATTGTTAGTTCTCTCTTACATAGAGCTTGAAGGGCAATGAGGCAGCTTTTCTCAGAATAACCTCAGAGGCAGGTGCTGCAAGCATTCACAGGTCACAGGATTATAGATTTAGAATGGGAAGACGACCCTTCTGGACCAGTAAATGCGACCTCATTTACAGATGAGGAAATGGTGTCCCAAAGAGTTAAGGTGACTTATCCAAGTCACAACAGGTCTTAACAGAACAGAGCCGGGTCCAAACACAGGTCCCCAGTGCCCAAAGCAGCAGCATTCTTTCCACTGCCTCTCATGAGGCTCAGACAGATGAAAGGCCTCGCCCAAAGTCACACAGAGGGGCAGAGCTGGGATTCAAAACAGTGACTTTTGACTTGGACCCTGGTTCTTTCCTCTGCTGTACTGTTGTCACTCTTATGCATCCCTCCCCCCCCCCCCAACCTGGTTTGTAGGGACACAAAAACCCAACCCAGGGATTTGGTGATAGGATCCTCTTTGGGGTCACCCTAGCAATGCAAAAATGGAAAAGATGATAGGAAAAAGGATGTGGGGAGAACAGGGGTCTCCAGTGTGCTACTCAGCTCTGGGCTCCTCTTTGTGGGTCAAACTGCCCTCCAAGCCGCCATATTGGTAAAGGCCTGCCACTATTTCACAGTCTCCTAAAAGGGCTTCCTTTCTTCTCTGCCTCTCTTATGTCTGCAGTACCTCTTGGGGGACTGGCTCAGTTTCTACATTTCCCATTCTTCTTTGGATTCATCTTCCTTGACCTTATTACTCTCTTTCCCTTGACTTAACTTGCCCTTTATCCTCCATTGCCCTCCCAGCTCAGCTTCACTCTCCTGTCCCGTCCCCTCCCCTCCCTTCCCCATGGGCTCCTGACCCCCTAGATTCTCTTTGCCTCAACCTCTCCTTCCAGTGTGGTATCGTCTCTTCCACTGCCCTCTCCCAGTTTATACTTCTCTTCCCATTAGCTGTCTTTTACCTCTCTCCTCCCCAACTCAGCTTCCCTTATCCTCCCAGCCTGCCCCCTCTCCTTTAGCCTTCTCTCACCTGCTTTTCACTGCTCATTTCGGCCTCTCTCTCCTCCCCTATTAGCCTCCTCTCACCTGGTTCCCCTCTCAGCTCAGCCTCCCTTATCTCCCCAGCCTCCCCCCTCCCCCTCCCCCTGGCCTCTCTCCCTTTCCTGCCCTCCCTGCTCAGTCTCCCTCCCTCTGGCTGGGGGCTGCCTGCCTCACCCGCTCTCAGCTGCCTTCCAATCCCATTCTAATTGCCCTGGTTATCACAGGGCCTCTTTCACACGCTCCGAGGCCTGGGCTGGGGTGAGAGAGAGGGGGCAGACGAGACCACAGAGCTCAGTGCCTCCCAATGGCCCCAGACAGCCCAGACAACCACCCTCGATTGTCTCCTTAAGCTCCCTTTTAAAATGTTACCTTTTTTTCTCCCCTTCCAGAAAAGGGGGGAGGGGGCTTGGGGTGGGGGATGGGGAAGAAAAGGGAGAAAGAAAGAAAGAAAGAAAGGGGGGAAAAATCATCTTTCATGCTCTCCCACCTCACGGGGAAGTTTTAAGATTATGATAATTTTCTGTTTTTTTATTCTGAGGCCCCGTGTCTGATACCTTCTTATCTACATTTCTCTGCTAAAGACATTTGCTGATCTTAAACCTGGCTTGAATGAATAGCAATTGTTCCCTTCTGGTTTTGAAGGGACTTTGTTTGTCTCCTCCATTCACTGCCCCCAAATCAGCAAGGCCTCAGATGGCTGTTGCCATGGCAACCCTGTTCATTCAATACTGGCATATAATGAAGACAATGTGTTTTCCATTTAGATGAGTTTTGGAGCCAAAGAGAGGAGGCTTCCCGCTTAACGGCACCCCCCCCCCCAGAAGGGAAGGCTTGGGGAAATATAATCAGCTTTTCTGTAGTACCAGTTAAAGCGTGATGTGTGACTAAGAGAGAGAAAGTTACACTGGCATTTAGCAAATACAGCAGCAGACCAATTGATGGGGGGGGGTGCTAAAAATTTACTCATCCTTTGGAGCCCTGAGCTTAACTCTATGCCAAAGGGGGTGGAGTGGGGGGGTGCCCTCAGGATCCCGAATTTAGAGCCAGAAGGGACTCCAGAGGCTAGCTAGTCCAACATCCCTCCCCTCCATTTTACAGATGAGAGACCCCTAACCGGGGGAGCCTCAGTGACTTGCTTAAGGTCATACAGATTGGGCTAGGGGCAGCATTTGAACCCAGATCTTCCGACTCCAAAGGAAATAAGAGAGAATCCTCAGTGGTTCTGTGTTGGATCTCAAATCCATTGCCCACTATGGGCCCCTGAACGGGAATGACGAGGTCAGGTCTTCAGGAGCAGAAACTAGGCCTGGGAATCTCCAATCCCCAGCAGCCAAGGTAGCTTAGACCAGACAGAGGAGCCAGTGTAGCTTAAGGGAGAAGACAGGGGTCCAGTGATCATCGGTTCACTTTGAAAAGACAATAAGGTCTTGTTATGGACAATGAACACTTAATAGTTATTCCCCTCTTCCTCCTCACCCCCCCCACCCCAACCCCCAACAAAGAAAGGCAGGAAGACACTCACCTACTAAACCATAGCCTCCCTTGACTTTATCAATTAATCAACCTGGTCCCTGCCCTTCTCCTCTGACCAAGCTGAAAGATTACAGGGAGAGAAGGAAAGGAAGCAGAAAATCGCATGAAAGCTAGACACATTTTTAAAAAATGTACCAGGAAAAAGTGATCTAGCTCAGTTCCTCCCTAAACCTGACTGGAGCCCCACCAAGGAAGATGGGGGGGGGCAGGAAGCGGGATTCTTTCTAGGAGGGACACAGTCGTTGTTGTGAGGCACTGGCCTTTCTCTGGCCGCTCTGGACACCTGGGGAGGGATGGGGAAAGGAAGCTAGTGCTACAAAGTAGAACCTTGTGTCATTTCCTCCCTCTCCTCCCCAGGAGAGAAAGGGTGGTACAGACTGTGCCGGGCACCAAAACCAGAAGAAAAGAGCCAAATCTTTGTGCCCAGGGATGGGTGGTACTTCTGGGCTGAGGATGCTGTCTGTATGCCACCTGGCAAATGCTTTGGTGGAATTGGGATTGTTGGTTGTCACACAGCACATGACTACAAACCTCCCAATGAACCCTCAGAGACGATGATGATGATGATGTTAGCAACAATAAGGGCTCACATTTATCCATCGTGGGAAAGCTGACAGAGTACTTCACATGCATTATCTTATTTGATCTGCACAACAACCCTGCGACAGAAATGTTGTTATTATTCTCATTTACAGAAAAGGAAACTGAGGCTGAGTGGTTAACCCATTTAGGGTCACACAGCAAGTCAGGTTACACTCCAACTTGAACCAAAGTCTTGCTGCCTACAAGACCCCAACTCTGTCCATCATCTCTCTTCCCTAAGAAAGAGAGACCAGTTCCAAGGAAGGCTCCTTCTACTAGACTCTCCGTATGAATGAATGAACCAAGTACTTCCACTAAACCAAATGCTCCCACATACCTAAGTCTTTCCTACCCTTTGACCTTTAGGCTGGAGTCTCTTCCTTCTCCAAAGAGAAGAGGAAGGCCTTGCGACTCAGCCCCATTATGTCCAGCAACCTCCAGTGAGGACCTCCCACTAGATAAAATGACTGGTAGAAGCATTAGGTAAATAGGAAGACATGTTATAGCAGAAAGAACCCTACTGTGAGATTCAGAATATCTTTGTTCTAGCCCTAATTAAGCGGTTTAATAGTAGCTGGGGGAACCTGGCTAAGTCCAAGTCTCAGTTTCCTGATTTATGGAATAGAGATAAACCTGCCTACCTGCCCTGCTTCCCTCCTAGGAAGGTGGTGGGGATAAAGAGCACAGATGGGAACAAGTTTTGAAAAGTGTGCAAATATGCGGCACTATTATTAAGGAACAAATCACTTCTCCAACCCTGCCGAGCACTCCTGGAGGGAGGGAAACAACAGGAAGGGAAGGGAAAAGAAAGGAGAGCCCCGACAAAACAGCGCGAGGCACAGGCAAGCAAGGGCAGGGGAATGACTCTCTTCTCCTGTTTACAGTGGAAACAGTGATTTGAAAAGATTGAGCTTTTCCACTGTTTTTGCAGAGCTGTGGGGAGCAACACTTCCTGAAAGGGGAGCCAGCTTTCCAAGGCCACACCGAGTCCAATGCTGCACAATTCTTCCAACAGGAAACATCGTGTTTTTAATTTACAGGTCTTTACCGCTCGGTCAAGCTAGTCCTTCCATTTGACATGTTTGAGCTAAGGAAGCATTCAGTGTCTGTGCCTGTGTTGGGGAGGGGATACGTGCCCCAAGTTTTAGAAGAAAATCAACAATAACCTTTAGTTTTTCTGAAAACCATTATAACCAATCAATAAATATGTTAAGCACCTACTATGTGCCAGGCACTGGGTTAAGCACTTGGCAAATGGACTTAACTGAAGAACCCCAGCTCATCCTCTCCTCTCGACCCAATTTGTTAGATGCAAAATAGAAAAAAAAATAAATTAACAGCTTCTTAAAACTTTTTGTTTTGTTTTGTTTAGCAGAGTTTGTTTTGTACTAGCTTCGACTCAGAGGATGTTGGAACTGAAAGGGCTTGGAGAGATGATCATCCCTGAAAGGGAGGCAAGGTAAAATGATTTGCCCAAGGTCATACAGCCAGTTAGAGTATGTATTTCTCCCAGTCTTCTTTATGATGTCACTGCTTAAGTGGTGGTACTGGGAGATGGGATCCTGGCTTTTACAATATTACATTTGTTTCCCGATGAGATAATCGAAAGCCCATCCCCTCAGTGCAAATCGCAGTGACCACAGCCCCATGGGAGGGTCTGTCTGCGAAATGCCTGCTGTATCTAATTAGTTCTCCAATGTGAGGATTTGCAGTAGGTCCTGCTCCCCTGATGTCCTTCCTTCTAGGAAGCCAGCTTTGAAAGTCCGCAACACCTTGCAACTAGCCGCTGACTTGGTAACACTATCTGAGGCAGAGAGAAGATGAGTGTCAAGATCTGCATTGGTCCTCCTGCATCTCTGCAGCCGAAAAGAGTCATGTTTGTGTCTGTCAGATCTTCATTTGTGCTGACGGCCTGGAGCCGGGCTCCAGACCCTGCAAAGCTCCCGGACTGCAGCTGCATACCCTGGCAAGCCTCATCTCTCACCCTCCAGTCGCTCCCCCTCCTCCTTCTATTTCTCACTTTTTTTGTGCTCAGATCAAAGGGGCTCAGTAGTTAGATGCTCACTGAGCTCCAACTCTAGACAAAGGGCGAATTTGCAAAGGATCACAATTGTACATTTGTTTGTTTTTTCATGATACGTCTCCCTGCTCCCTCCCCAGCCCCTAGCCCCCAGCCCCACACACTCCATCCTGGCACTCCAGCTTCTAAAGAGGTAACCACTTCTCTGCCACGATCTCGGCCAGCGTCAGAGTAACAGGAGGCAGACAGACATCAGGAAGGCAGCAATAGAAATCCGAAGAGCCTCGGCACATGGCAACACCGACTCATTGTCCTTCCTGACTTTGACACTCAGCCCCCTATCTTCAGCTGCTTAGTCAGGACCTCACATTATGGCCCAACTAGATAAAAGGACCAGTAGAAGCATTGGGTAACATGAGCCCATCATAGGAAAAGACAGTCGGAGATGCAGAGACAGTTAAAGAAAGAAACAGAGGAAGAAAAAGATCAGAGGAACACATACACACACACACATTTACATCCAATCCAGTAGTGTGCACTGCCTGCAAACTTTAATAAAAGAGCATCTGGCATGTGGCAGGCTAAGATGCTGATTATACCATGCATGGGTGCCACAACTAATAAAGTCGGCACTGGGACCTGCCTGGCCACCTCCTCCTTGGTTGGTTAGAGAGGCCCTTCCTCCTTCCTTCCCTCCCCTTTAATTCAGTAATGAGGGCCAGGCCTATAGAAGAAAGGCCACAGATGCAGTCAGAGGGAACAGATAGCAGGACAAAACAATCTGGGGGCTTTAAAAGGTGTTGGGCACAAAGACCCAAGCAAAGGAAGAAAACCAACAAGATGTGGGTCACACACACCCCTGGCCCGTGTCCTGGTCAGTCAATGGAATCATTGCTAGGATATTGCACTGAATCATCACTTCATATTTTCATCTGCGAGTTCTCGAACACCCTTCCAGTCCTAACCTTGCCGCCAACAGCCCCCACCCCCAACTCCTTTCCTCCTAAAGTGCAACCAGCTGAGTGTGTAGCAAGGATAAAATGCAAAGCACAGACTTGAAAGCTTAAAATAAACATATCCTCCTTGATGGGAAGACCCTTTAAAAAACAGCATCCTTCCAAACCAGCTAACCAAATACAAATATTGCCTTGGGAATGCAATCTCTTTATTCTCAGCCAGATGAGGGAACCTAGGTAAGATAACTTTGATTTCAATGAAATCTTCAATGTTGATTATTCTGGTCATTAATGTGGCCTCAAAGGGAAACTGACTCAACACTCAAGGGGCTCAATGGAGACCAGGGCCTCATCCCCCCTGCCTGGTTGTGCTGTCTTTTTCTCTCTCCCGAGCAATAGGAACTCACTATTCACTCTGTTCAATCCTCCTGCATTTCCACATTACTTTTACAATAGAAGAGTTCTGTGGCCCTGCTCTGAAAACACTTTCTAATGGACCTATTACAGACCTAGAAAACAGCCAGGCGCTACCAAATCCTAATGTAAACTCCAGTTTGAGGCGGGTATTGCACTCTTTCCCCTTGTTCACTGTGTGGAGTTGCAGACTTTGGAAAAATAATATTGCTTGGTAATAGTGAGAGTTTAATTTCATGTTGTAACACCCTAAAGACTTTATTGCTCCACTCCCATCTCAGTCCCAATAGCTATTACCATTTAAACACCTGTATTATCAAACTGTTGTGCATGAGTGGCCACCAGATAATTTACTTACGTTACAAAAGACTAATTCAGTGGAAGGCTGTATGTTTCTCTAACTGTTGCGTCGTTTATCTTCTCCACAGAGCTGGGAATGCATGGGAAGGACTTGTTAAGAGATTGATAGGAAAAAATTAAAATTGTCTTTAAATTGTTCTCCCATGTAGCCAGGTAGGGCCTTCCTTTTCCTAAGGTGGCCCAGAAAAAAGATTCCAAGAGTCCCAAACTGAGCTCCAAGAAGCTTCTATAATTGATCTGTTCCCAAGAGGAGAATAACCACAATGAGATTTTTGTATGTCAAGGTGTAGGGGTTCCATTCACCAACACGGATGGAACCCCCTTTTCTACTTTAGTTAGCTGTCTTTCTGAGCTACCATGGTAGAGACACGACGTCCTTGCTGGTCAACTGAGTGATGATAGACTCTCCAAACCTGGATAAGTTGATTCTTAGTCCAGTCCTGGGTCTATCAATGACTTTATATGACTTGCCAGAGCTCATGCACTGTTGGCATAATTTTAGGAGATCTGAAGGCCATTCTATCCTACAAATAGGCATTAGAGGAGGACTCTGGGGAAGAAACTCCAAAGATTATCAACAAGAATTATTTATTGCCTTTGTGTCAAGAACCAGATAGGGAACCTATTTTAGACAGAACTACATCTGAGTGATACACATATAAAACACATGCTTCATGCTTCCTTTGTGGAAGGGACCTCAGCTGTCATCTTGTCTTGGACATGTGGTTTCACTGTTCTAGGGAAGAGGTATCAAATGCATGGCCACCATACAACCTTGCAAAGCTCCTGAGTACAGCTGAGTCGCATTAACATGTGATTGGGAAATGTTTAACAAAATAAGAAAAATATGATCAAGCACAGATAATGTTAATTTGTGGTTTTCTACATCAATATGTGTCCCACAGGGACTCCACTGATCTAGAGAGCCCCTTGCAGGAAGAAGCTCCCTTGACCAATGCAGGTTGGCACCTTCTCTTTGACGTATGCTCAGAGTTCTGTAGTATAACACCTCCAAAACGTATCAGATATGGACTTGAATAAAGGTCTTCCCAGCTTTGAGTCTCACTTTCTACGATGACAAGCTGCCTTTCACTTTGAATTTAGTCCAATAAAACCTTGAGTACCCTGAATGCTTGAGGAATGAGATAGTCACACTCCCCTCACCTTCTCTTAGAGAATAAAGTTTCTCTTTCATAAAATGGCATTTACGACTTTCCATAATCAAGCCCGACTCTACTTTTCAAGCTTACTCTTTCCATCCTCCAGCCCCCTTCTGCACACATCACTCGCCTACACAAACTAGTGACTCCAGACAGGCGGATGTCCATGCTGTTCTTTCCTGAATGTTTTATGCTCCCCCCGCTTCCAAGTCTTTGCTGCCTAGAATGCTCTCTCCATAGTCCATCTAGTGGAATCCTAGTCATTTGTCAAGCTTTGCGCTGTTAGTTAACATTTCATGTCCGCTGGGTCCTTAATAGAAATGATGTCGTTAGTGTCTTTATAATCCTTGCAGCACTTTGCATAGTCCCTGACTCTTCGAATATGCTCAATAAAGATCAATTGATGCTTATGACTAAATTCTATCCATCCCAAGCCAGTGTGGGAGGAAGCAAAAGGTCAGTGGCTCCAGAGCTAGAAGGAACACCTCATTTAGTCCAATTCTTAGGTCTAGAGAGATTAATCCAAGGTAACACAGGTAGGAAGCTGCAGAGACAGATTAATGTCTTCTGATTCCAAATTCTTGAGCTGATACCATCCATGATAAAGAAAAGTCTATTTTAGGCAAGGAAAAGATTTTGGGCTCTGTGAAAACAGCCTGGCTAAAAGGGGGTTAAACACTTAGAGCTCTGAATCTTTGGGGACTCCTCCAGGGATCCTGGTTCCAAAGTCACCCCTTTTGTCCCTTCTTCCTTCCTCACCCTAACCCCCACTTTACTGTCTCCGCCTCTGAGGCCTTTGCCTGGTGAGTGGTGGCTCAGGTCTGACCTAAGGGCTTGTACAAGGTTCTGCTGACATCATCCAAGGTGGGGGGTGGGAGCTGAAGAGTCACTTCTTTTTCCCAGGGTCAGGTCCGCCCCCGCCCCCTTCCTGTGAGAGGTCTCATTAGGACAGCGCTTCTCCTCCACTTGTTAACTTCATGGAGAGCAGGCATGGACCCCGGCCCATGGAAACTGTGAGAGAGGGAGCAAGTGCATGTTTGCTCACTTCATGCGAATCCTACCCTTTCCTGGAAACACTCCTGAGAAACTTGCACTGAGAGTCTGGGAGGGAGGCAGGTCCTTCCCATCTGCCAGGGGTTCACAGACAGGAGATCCTGGGAGGGGGGAAGGAGATTTGTTGACTTAGATGAAGGCTAGTCTGGAAAAGCAAGACCCAAAGAAGGGGGCCGTGTTAAAAGTAAAAAAAAAAAAAAAAAAAAAGAGGCAGGCTCCCAGCTCCCCACCCTGGAATGGCTCGCATCTTTTCCAAGATACTTAGGAGGTTAGTCTGGATCTTAATGCTCTCCATAACAGCCCTTCCTAACGCACCACAGCAGGAGAAGGAATCTGATACTGTGTACATAACACCTTCTGGGGTGTCTACAATACACAGAAAAGTAGGCGGGAAGCCCTGGCAGCTCCTCCCCCCACCCAACCTGGTCACCCACAGAGGGGTCTTCTGACCTGTTAGCATCCTGTCATTCATTCTGCTCTCACAACTTAACAGCCCCAAACACTTCTATCCCTACCCAGAGGAAGGCCAACCTCAGCCCTACTTTCTACTCCCTATAGTAAAAACTAGAAATTGCAGATACCTCTGTTGGCTACCCACTCGGGCATTCGTCCAGACTTCGTCAAGCCTCAGTTAATCAGAGCTCTAAGAAAATGGGTTGTTCGGGTCTCTGTGATTCTGGGACTGAGGGTTGGCCTGAACCCCCTGCTGCTGTTAGGAGGTTTCTAAAATGTACGAGTACGTGCCTGAATCAGAACATTCAGCATGGTGAACAGGCCTGCATATCTGATCGTGGAATGTGAGAGCTGGAAGGAATTTAGAGGAATCCGACTGAGGCCCTGTGAGGGGCAATAACTCCCCCAAAGTCACAGAGCAAGCTGGTGGAAACACTGGGCCTAGAGTTTAGGGCTCCTGCCTCCAGATCTGGGCTCCTGATGATTAAGAGGTCTTGCAGGACCTTGGGATCCTCATTCAGAATTTCAGCGTTCTCTGTCCAGAATCACAGAGGGATCCACAGGTCAGAGATTTAGAAATGTAAAGGGCCCGAAAGTCTATCCAGCCAAACGCCCTGATTTTACAAATGGAGGCCAAAGAATTGCCTAAATTCACCTGGGTAGAAATGAATGATTGGGCTGAATGTGTGCAAATTCTAAGATCTAGCCTAGAAATTATTTGGGGTTGGTGGTTATTTTGTTTTTTGAAGGGTCCAGACCTGTGATTTCATTGGTGTAAGGAATTCCCCCATGAAGAGCAGAGATCAACAACTATTCTGCAATTTATAAATTTACCAAGTTCCTTAGGGTGCTAAAAGGTTAAATGAAGTGGCCTAGGGTTACACAGTCAGGCTATCTCAAAGGCAAGACTTGAACCCGTGTCTTTTTGTCACAGAGGCTGGCTCTATCACGGTGTATTTCTATTTATATGTATTATTTTACTAAATCTGATAGCAGTGTGAAGAAGTGGGAAATAATCAGGGTTTACTGAAGGTTCCATTCCAGTTAATCCACTTATTATAAGAGGGCTGGCATATTTGGGAGCTGGAGGTTAATTTCTCTTAGGAGCATACACTTTAGATCTGGAAGGGAGGTGAGTCCAATCCAGTGGTGTCAAACTCAAATAGGAAAGGATTCCCATAGTCCTCATATTGACTTAGAAAACCACAAACTAACATTAACTATGTTTTATTGTATTTTCATTTCCCAATTACATTAAAATCTGGCTGGCTGCAGCTGGAGAGTCTTGTGGCTATAGATTTGAACCCTTTTGATCTAATCTAACCCCCTTTGCTTACAGATGAGGAACCTGCACCTCAGACATGTTAATAAATGCCTTGCCTAGGGTCATACAGGAAGCCAAGTTCTGTCTAGCACACCATGATACCTCTTGCAACAAATTGTGGGGACCAGGAAGAATGGCCTTACTCCAAACCCTTCAGCTCCAGTCATCTCAAAAAGGTATTTTTTGTCTTAGACCCAGGAGTAGGGAAAAGAAGCAACTGGGACAGCAATCTGGTGGATGGGTCAAAGAGGCTGGAGAAGCAGAAAGCCAAAAAAAGTGAATCTGCATTAATAAAAGGAAAAAAAAAGCCTTTCAGGTCCAGCCTTGGGCTTTGTTTTCAAATCCCTGGCATCTGCCACCACAAGATGCCAAGGGTCAAGTGGTAGCACCTTGAGAAAATGATGCCATCGCATGAAGCACATTTCATTCCATCAGGGTTACAAGGTGAAAATAGCCCCAATGGGATATCTATTTCATTTCCTTAAGATTCTAATGAGGAAGCAAGAAAGACACCCAAACAGACGAACAGCAAGGTGCACTATTTTTCAAACTGGGACTTGACAAAGGATAAGGAAACACTTGGTAAGGCAGACAGATGGAATGAAGTGGCTCCCCAAAGGATGGGAGACTCTGAGATTTTGGGAATAGAAGTGGCTTGATCTCTTGATCATCTGCTCCAACAAAGGGACAAGGGCCTAGAGAATATCACATGACAGATAATACCCAATTTTAGAAAGTTAGGGCATGACCACACCCATGTACAAACATTCCCCCCATTTTGGGTTGGCCACCATTGTACTTCCCAGCTGAATGCTTACATGACAATTCCCATGGGCACCATATACTCTAGGACTTCAAGACTCTTCCTTCTGCAGGAAGTTTTTCCTGGGGAGCCCCATTCTACCCACCTGCTGTTACCAGGGCCTTCCCTTCCTAAGGCCATCCTGTTTTGTACATACTTTTTATACATTTAGCATATACCTACAAGTGTACCTGCTAAATCTTTATTAGAATATAAGCTTCTTTGGGACAGCTAGATGGCGCAGTGCATAAAGCACCGGCCCTGGATTCAGGAGAACCTGAGTTCAAATCTGGCCTCAGACACTTGACATTTACTAGCTGTGTGACCCTGGGCAAGTCACTTAACCCCCACTGCCCAGCAAAAATAAATAAGTAAGTAAGTAAATAAATAAGTTGGCCCTTAATAAGTACTTGTTGATTGATTGCCAATATCTTGCCTGCTGAAAATCAGGATGTAAACTGAAAGAGCAAAGTCTGCATCTCTGATGTCACTACTTTATGCAACAAGCAATTATTTGATGCCTTCTGTGTATGAAGCACCCATGGTGGGGATGTAAGGAATCCTAAGAAGTTTCAGATCCTGTCCACGAGAATTGGGAATTTGAGGAGAAAAGGAACCTTGGTGTAGTGGAAGGAATCAAGGGATTGGCATCCTAGCTCCAATACTACTGTTAGCTATTGTGATACTGTAAGCAACTGCTTGGTCTCAGTTTTCCAATTCTATAACAAGGATATATAACTACAAAAGGTTCTATAAGGTAGAACATAATCAAATGCCAAGTGGGTGGTATAGACAAGTAAGTGGCCTGACTTCAGAGGAGGGAAAGAATGGGATGATGGCTGAGTACTCACTTGGTTAGGATTAACCATGACAATTAGTTGGTTATTCCTTATAGCTGCTCCAGGACTAAGGATCTCTTCATCTTAACGGTAAAGGGAGAGGTTGGATGACCTACCTAAAGTCATGTAGCCAGTTGGTGGAGAGCTTAAGGAATTCCTAATAGGAGACCAACCTGATCAAGCTACCACCCTGAGGTCACTGCATTCCTCTCCAGATACTGGGAAAGTCCCTGCATGACAATTCTGGGCCAAATGACAAATGGTGTCCCAGAGACACAAGTGTGCACACGCACAAAAATAAACAAAACCCAGTTTGGCATTCATTTGAATTAAAAGTGTCATATAAATGCAAAACCTAGAGCAAGGAGGAGGGACATGGTGAGGGAAGAGAATTAAAAAAAAATCTGAGGCTATTTCTGCCACACAACCAGGAAAGGATATGATAAGAAAACATCATTTTGGTCTGCATGGAGTGATAGTTTGTCTCTTCCCAGCCAGGGTCTGACACTCAGGGGTCGACACAACTGCTAACCTGGGAAGCCCAAGAAACAGATGGTAAAGAGAGAGCCAGAGGCCCCAGGCTCTGGAAGTGGTGGCTCCCCCAGGAGCCTGGTAAGAAGGAGTTCACAGAGCTCACTCACACAGGCAGAAATCAGGCTCTGTGTGTGTGTGTGTGTGTGTGTGTGTGTGTGTGTGTGTGTGCGCGCGCGCGCGTGTGTGTGCGCGTGCGTGTGCGTGTGAGGGGGGGGAGGGCAGGGAAAGAGAAGAGAACAGAGGGAGAGAGAAAGCAAGGGAGAAATGAGGGAGAAAGATCGAAAGGAGGGAGACAAAGAAAGGAGAGAGGGGGGAAGGAGGTGATAGGGAGCGGGGGAAGAAGAAAAGAAAGATATTAGCATAAGAGGAAAAGGAGAAAGAAAACAAAGAGGAAAGGAAGAGAAAGATGAAAAGAAGTGAGAGAAGGGAAGGAAACAAACATTTATTAATTACTTACTGTGTGTTGGGCACTGTAGTAAGCCCTGGGGCTATGAATATAAGCAAAGAGAAAGGCAATTCCTGCCCTCGGGCAGCTTATTGACTGACTAGAGAAGACAACACATGGAGTGGTCATGGGACTGGGTGAGGAGGTCCCATGGCACCGAGGGAAGCTCCAAGATGCACCAGCAGTAGAAGGGTCATGGTTTTTAAATACAAAGGAAGTCAGGAAGAGGACCTGAAGGAAAGTGAATTCAGGCCAGCCAGATTCCATCCCTCCACAAAGTGGAGGCTTCAGGGGGCAGTCACCAATGGGAGAAGGGGTGGGGGGTGGGTCTTGTAAAAGTATATTCCAAGGTGAGCAACTGGGTGGCACAGTAGACAGAGCACTGATTCTGGAGTCAGGAAGACGAGTTTAAATCTGGCCTCAGACACTTACTAGCTGTGTGACCCTGGGCAAGTCACTTAGCCTGGCTTGCCTCAGTTTCCTTATCTGTAAAATGAGCTGGAGAACAAAAGGCAAAACCTCTCCATAAGAAAACCCCAAACGGAGCCACAAAGTGTCGGACACAATCGAAACAAATGAACAACAAAAATTCCATGGTGAGAGGAGAGATGGGTGGAGAAAAGGAAGAAGATACATAGCAATATACTTAACACACATATGCATCTATCTCTCTGTGTGTACATTGTGTCTCACCACTCTAGATTTTAAGTAAACCTCTTGAGGTCAGGAAAGTTTTATCTTTTGTCTTTGAGCTGAAGACATTTTTCTGGCACAAGGAGGCACTCATTAACTCCTTATGGATTGACTGAATTATTTAAGACGGGGAAAGGGAGAGAAAAATGCTGAGGCAGGGGAGTGAAGGTGAAGGGAGAAATGGGGGGATGGAGAATAAGAGATATGAGGGTAACTTCCCAGAGCATGGAATGAATCTCAGAGCTCTGATACCTTCTGGTCTGATCCCTTCATTTTACAGATGAGAAAATATTGAAGGGCAGAGAGAAGAGTTGCCTGGCTCAATCAAGGTCATCCAGAGAAGGTAGTTAAGCACCAGGATCTGAACACACTCATTGCCAGGCCAATGATATTTCACCAGAACATCCACCCGCCCATCAAACTCTCCCCTACCAGTTGGCGATGCTCTCAGTACTAATCCTCACTGCCATACATTTGGCTTCTGAGTCTATTTGATTCTGTCTTTGATTTATTTTGTTCAGCATTGTTCTCCAATTGTTGTGCCTGCGTGAGTGTCTCCTATCTCCTTAATTAGATTACAAGCTCTTTAAGAGCAAGGACACTGGGTTCTTTAACTTTGGAGTTAAAAAAATCACATCACAGAGCAAGCAGAAAGTAGATGCTCAAAATATTTCTGGAATCAAAATGAATCAGGGTGGAGATCAGAAGTGAGCATGGCTGAGCCAATGGTAGAGTCTTCTACCATTGGTTTTCAAGAATAAGACATGAAGCCAGAAGAAAGGGGAGAAAAATAGGGAAATGTAAGTAAGTCGGTGGAGCTCAGAGAGAAGAAGCCTGAGAGGTGGGAGGGATGGTCAGGGGGAGTTGTCAGAAATGGTTATAGCATCAGGACTTGGAGGGATTCGACAGGCCATTTAACTCAAACCCCTTTATTTTATAGGTGAGGAAACTGCAGCCTAGGGTTGTAAATGTCCTGCCCAAGGTCACACAGGTATCATGTGGCTTAGCTCAGGTCATCTGACTGTAAACCAAGTGCTTTTCCCTGTGCCACAATGGTAGGTGATTGGACAGCAAGGAGGAAGGGCAACGACGGCCATCTCTGGGGTGCCCACTGCCCTGGCTGAAGGGACCCAGCGGGAACAAGGTGAGACTGACAAATGCCGAGAGTGGATCTGATGCTAACAGAGAGGAAGGTGGGGGAGGAGAATAAAGGAGCAGGATCATTCCAAACCCATTCGCCCTGACTTCCCGACACAGAGGCTGAACATAGAAAAACAAGACAGTATTATTTTAAATGGGGCATGCAACAAAGTGAGGCCGGAGGGAGTTTGCTGGGTAACAAAGAGGAAAAATGAGTTTCTAAGGGGAGGCAATGGTTGTTCCTCCAGTCCATTCTGACTCCCCCAGAAACAACAACCCGAGCCTCTGGGGAACAGGCTGATAGAGGCTGATAGAGGACAATCCGCCACCTCTACCTGTCTGTGCCTTTCCTTCTTCTGCCAACCAATCATCCTGTAGGCTGAAAGAGACTCAGAAAGCAGGGAAAAGTAGGTTTAATCAGTCATGCCCATTGGGCAGTATAACAGTGATTAGCTCTGCATAGGAGATAGGATAAGAAGAAAGCATCATTACCTAGTCAGCTAGGTAGTAAGGTGGATAGAGTATTGGACCTGGAATCAGGAATCAGGACCTGAATTCTTTCTTTCTTTTTTTTTTTTTTGCAGGACAATGAGAGTTAAGTGACTTGCCCAGGGTCACACAGCTAGTAAGTGTCAAGTGTCTGAGGCTGGATTTGAACTCAGGTCTTCCTGAATCCAGGGCTGGTGCTTTGTCCACTACGCCACCTAGCTGCTCCCTAGGACCTAAATTCTTTTTTTTTTTTTTTTTTTTTTGGTGAGGCAATTCGGGTTAAGTGATTTGCCCAAGGTCACACAGCTAGTAAGTGTCAAGTGTCTGAGGTTGGATTTGAACTCAGGTCCTCCTGACTCCAGGGCCGGTGCTTTATCCACTGCACCACCTAGCTGCTCCTAGACCTAAATTGCTAATCCTGCCTCGGACTATGTGATCCTGGACAAGTTTCTTAACCTCTCTCAGCCTCAGTTTCCTCATCTGTAAAATGAGGGCAATAACAGAATCTGCCTCCCAAGGATAAAATGAGATAAAATTTAGATACCACTTTGCAAACTTTAACATGTTATATAAATGCTATCACCACCACCACCATCACCATCATCATTAGAGAGCAGAAGACAGATGGAAGGGCGTCACATCCCCACAAGGAATCACAGTGGCTACTGTGAAATCAATCAGTTCTTGGGACAAGTTCAAGGTCTGAGTAAGGGGCTCACTGACTTCTTGCCTGTAGCATTTCCCAGGCTCTGCACAGGTATGTTCCAGATGTGTTAACAAACTAACAAGGGACCAGTCTCTACAAACAGTCTGTATCTGAAGATAATTTTTGTTTTTGTTTTTTTGGGTTTTTTTTGTGGGGCAATGAGGGTTAAGTGACTTGTGCAGGGTCACACAGCTAGTAGGTGTCAAGTGTCTGAGGCCGGATTTGAACTCAGGTACTCCTGAATCCAGAGTCGGTGCTTTATCCACTGTGCCGCCTAGCTGCCCCTGAAGATAATTTAAAATACTTCAAGTTATAGCATAACTGCATTCTCAGGCCAAGAACTGTCTGAAGCTTACAGAAGAAAGCTGCTCTAGGCAGAGAAAACTATTACTTGTGTGATCTTGGCCAAGTCATTTCCTCTCTCTGGATCAGGTAACCTCTTAGGTCGGATCCCAGGTTCTAAATCTGGAGTCCATGAACTTGTTTAAAAAACAACAACCATATATATATATATATATATATATATATATATATATATATATATATATATATATATATATATATATATATATATATATTTAGTGGGGACCAATTTTTAATTGGGGAGTGTTAGCTAAGTGGCTCGCCGCAATATAAACCTCAAATAACAATTAATTCTTTACAATATATATATGTGTATATATATATACATATATATGTATACACACACACACATATATATCTATATCTATCTATCTATCTATCTATCTATATGTAAAATTGGTTTCCTGTGTAATCCGATGTATTTTATGTTACGCATTTAAAAACATGATTGTGAGAAGGGGTCCACAGCCTTCACCAAACACTGCCAAAGGGGTCCATGACACCAAAGTGGTTAAGAACTCCTGAACTGGTCCACCTTCAGGTTACCCTCCTGACTCTCCACAGGACGTTGTCCACCATGCCACAGAAATCTCTTCAGTTGGAAATTCACTCCACCCTTGGATCACTTCTCCTATTAGAAATACCTTCCCTTCCCTCTGATTGACTAATTCCTCCCAGAACTTCAGAGGCCTCAGCCAAGTATGTCTTCATTTCTCTCCAAGCTATGCTCCTGGGACTCCACTGGATTTTGTCTACCATGTTTTCCCACACTTTCCTTTTATGTGCTGTCTTCCCCTATTAGAATATAAGCCCCTCAAAGACAGGGACTGTCTTTCTTTCTGTTTGTATTTGGCATCCCTAGCAATGGGCCCAGTGTCTGCCACAAAGCAATGAGTTAATAAATGCTTAATGACTAGACTTAATAAATGCTTCTTGATCCCCTCATTTTATAGGGGACGTAAAAGAGAAAAGAGGCCTATAGAATTGAAATGAATCATCTAAGGTCACACAGAGAGCAAGCAGCAAAGTTCAAACTCCAATCCAGTTCTTCTAACTCCATACCCTTGTCCTGTCCTTATATTTTGGGTCCTCCCTTCTCTGAGACAATTAACATTAGAAAAATACAAACATCTTGTCTGGATGCCTGGAAAGAGGGAGAAATTAACACAGACAGAGTCACTATGTAATTCTCCTCCCTGTTAGATCTTAAAAAAAAAGAGGGTGTTTAAGGTCACATTAAAGGCACAGGTTGATTGGGTGCTGGCTGAAACCATGCCCAACTCTAGAAGCTTCCCGGTCATGGGAACAAGTCAGTTTGGCCCATAGAATGTGGAATCCAATTCTCTTCAGTGGTCTGAAAAGAGACAGTCCCTAGGCTGAGGGACCAGAGTGCGAGGACATTTAAGGTAAAGAAAAGAGAGAGGCTGGGGCACCTAGGTGGTGCAGTGGATAAAGCACTGGCCCTGGATTCTGGAGGACCTGAGTTCAAATCTGACCTCAGACACTTGACACTAACTGTGTGACCCTGGGCAAGTCACTTAACCCGCATTGCCCCGCCAAAAAAAAAAAAAAAGAAAAAGAAAAAGAAAAAAAAAGAGAGAGGCTGAGAAGAAAAGAAAAAAGAAAAACCAACCAGCTCAAAGCGATGATCTAGAGAAGAGAAAACAGAGAGCTTGGAAGTCCGAACAAAGCCAAGCAACTTGAAAGTGAAGTCTCCAAAGACTCTAAAACACTTGTTTTATGAGAAGAGGACAAGATAGGAGAGGACAAGGAGAGGAGAGGAAAGAGGAGATCAGATGGTTATTATCCAAACCTACTGATTACTAAATGGCATTTTTGGCTAGCTTGTCCCCAATTGCTTTCACTATGATAAATTTATGAGACTTTATAAAAGAGAAAAGTTCAATGACTCGCCCACAGTCACAACAATTTCAAAGCAGATGCTTTTTGTTTCCTTACCAACTTTGAAAGAAACAAGAGACAGATGAGATTTGTTTGTTTCAAATGCCGAGAACCTTTGATTCTGGACTTTACAAACACCACTTGTGAAAAACAGGTTGGAATGCTTTCAATGGGTGCTCTCCTGATTTTGTTATTTATAAGCATCTCAGTGGTGGCACATTTATTATTTAACTGTATTCTGTAGACTGTCTCTTTTCAACAGACCACTGGCTAAACAGGAACAAGAGGCATAGGTGCCCATGGTCATTACCTTCCCATGCCCGTCATTGCTCTTCCAGCTAATACAATCTCCCACACAATAAGGTCTCTTCTGACACTAAAATGTTATGATTTCCTAATGTTCAAAGCGATCATGGAGCTGGCCCTGTTTCATGCTAAAAATCCGTCACATGGAAACTAACCAAAGGACTGAGCCTTGCTCAGGGTTCGATCATATAACCAACAAGTGGGGAGAGCTGGGACCCAAATCTAGATCTCTGAGTTTCCAGTCCAGGGCTCTATTACACAAGAAAACTATGGGAGTACCTTTTATCTGCCTTGTGGGTACCAGCATTCCAGATCTACAAAAGCCAATGATTCAAAAAGTTGGGGATTTGCCTTCTGCAGTGACAGAAGACAGGTATTTCCCCCCAAGGAATCAAGTGTTTGGAGGCAGGGAGCTGGACAAGATGACCTCTTCAAATGAACAAGAGTATTTTTAGAAAGGTATGTGTGGGGTGGGGGTGGGGAAGGATAGATAAGACTTCAGCTCCGACCCAATCCATTTGGCCTGAGCTACCAAGAGAAACAGCTGAAGCCTCAAGACTCCAGAGAAACGAAAAAGAGGGGCTCTGAGATCCCCCCATTCTGCCGGAGTCAAGTTGGGAGTCCCCCTCTCATCTTTTTTGTTTGGGCAATGAGACTGTACTATTTCCACCCCCACCCACAATCTCCAACCCCTAACCAGGCTCCTATTCTGGGCTCCAAGACTAAGGTCATGGCTGTGATGTGCTTTCTTTAAATTGCACACATTTATCTGAAGCTAACGGGAAGGGGAGGGCTGGAAAGGGGAGGGCTGTGATAAGCACGGCTGAGCTAATCCCAAGCTAATGGACTGGGGGCTGGCAGCACCCACCGTGCATAGAAATGACTTGATTTCATAGTGAGCCATTTTTATCACACACACACACACACACACACACACACACACATTCTCTCTCTCTCTCTCTCTCTCTCTCCTGTGTGGTATCTGGGCCATCTCTCACAAGGCTCATCTCTAGCCTCTTGTGTCTCCTTTCTAGGTTTCTGACAAAACCCTTCCAAGGCCATCAAAGCCCACCTATAAGCTACGAGTACACTATTTGATTGGTGGGATTTTATATTCCTAGAGCTGGCGGTCATCTGATCCAGTCCCCTATTTTTGGACAGGAAAGTGTCTGACCCCTTTAGAGAATGGAGTAATCCCATTTCTCTTCCTGACCATCTCCAGAGACAGAGATCACAGTGGCCTATTCTGGTGTATAGTCCATAACTTGGGAAAGCTTTTTTTTTTTTTTTTCATTGAAAATGGTTCTTCTGAAAGCATGAAGGATTAGAAAGAACATGGAGCCAGGAGCCACAAGACTTGAATTCCAGTCCCTGTCCTTCCATGACTTGGTAAGTGACCTTGGGGAAAAAAAATCACTCTGTGTGGTTTATCTGTGTTTACTCTGATAGTCTGGAAATTTTCTGAATGTGGGTGGGGCTTACAATGGCCTTCTTCTTCAAGCTGATCTACTATCCAGCACTAGACACCTTCTTCTGGCTCTTTCAATATCTCCTGGAGACCAGTGCACATCTCTGTCATCTGTTATCCCTCATCTTTCTTACAATAGTAGCCAATGTCCTTTTCTTCTTTTTTTGTGTGTGTGAGGCAATTGGGGTTAAGTGACTTGTCCAGGGTCACACACCTAGTAAGTGTTTAAGTATCTGAGGCCAGATTTGAACTCAGGTCCTCCTGACTCCAGGGACAGTGCTCTATCCACTGCGCCATATAGCTGCCCCTGCCAATGTCCTTTTCTGGTGGTTGTATCCATCCTCAACAAGTGTCTCTGTGTAAAAGTGTACAAGACATCATTGGCAATACGCTCTCTCCCATGCATGCTTACCATGGGTGCCCCTTCCCATTCATTGTTCTCTGGGGACCTGAAAGCTTGATTCTTCCAAAGACAACATCTAATATGTAGACACACAGTATCTCTGGGATAATACTAGGATTCAAAAGATGGGCATCTGTGGCAGTAAACAGCTTGGCCACACCTTCCCAAATCCAATCCAACCTAATGCATCCATCCAAAATGTTTGTTCAGGATATATGTGCAGATTGCCTAACTCAATGGACTACCCGACCAAGTACATGTCATAAGCTGTATTCTTCATTTTCTCAGCATTCATACTATAAATATTATGCCAAAATGGACATACAGAAGTTAGGGTATAACAGATAGGTTAGAGTAAGAGAGGCAGAAACAATTTCCCATGTCTAGTTCTGACATCAAACCTCCTAATCTCCTTAGACCTAGCTTCTCTACCTGTGAAATGAGGTGATCATAGATTTCCCAATACCTTGCTAAGAATGAAATCTTGAACAATCTTAGGTTAACCCTGCTCTCTCTAAGGAAGACTTCTTCCCACTGGTAGGAGAAACCAACCAACATCCCAGTATCAGAATATACCCCCAACATAGGTGTCCATCTCCTAGATGCAACCATTGGGGGTTATCTGATCTGTTTCCTTTGTTCTTTTCCCTCGGATCCCTATAAGTCCATTTCAGAAGCTTTTTGGAACATTCCTGGCTTAGCTTGAAGGTGATAGTGACAAAGGGGAGGCTTTGTGATAGATAACATCTGAGGAAGTGAGGGGAGTAGCCACGTGGACATTCATAGCTTTGTTTATCCTAGTTAAAAATACCATCTCTCCTTTCCCTTGAGCAAATGTTCATTGAAGAAAAGGAGCCCCCCCCCACTCACACACACACACACACACACACACACACACACACACACCCCAATATATAAATAGGCAGGAGCATAGAAGACTGTAATGAGGCAGTTGAGCATGGCTTAACAAAAAGTCCAGAGCTAGGCACCAGGAGACTTGGGTTTGAGTTCTGGCTCTCCAGTACTACCTAGCTGCAAAACTAGACTGAAATCATGTTCTCTGAGCCCCAGTTTCCTGATGTACAGAGTAGAACTAATAACAGTGCTACCAACTACCAGACAGGTAAAAATAGCTAGGTGATGTAGTTGATAAGTTGATAGAAAATTGGGCCTAGAAGATTTAATTTCAAATTTCACCTTAGGTACAATGTGATCTTGGGCAAGTCACTTGACCTTTGTCTTCCTCAGTTTCCTGTGTAAAAAATGGATAATAGGGGCAGCAAGGTGGCGAAGTGGATAAAGCACCAGCTCTGGATTCAGGAGGACCCGAGTTCAAATCTGACTTCAGACACTTGACATTTACTAGCTGTGTGACCCTGGTCAAGTCACTTAACCCTCATTGCCCCACCAAAAAAAAAAAAAAAAAAAGGATAATAGCAACACCTACTTTCCAGAGTTGTGAAGAAAAATTGAGGTAACATTTGTAAAGTTCTTTCTTTGCAAGGCTTAAAGCACTATATAAATGTTGTTGTTGTTGTTATTATTATTATTATTTAATTGTTGCCATCACCAACACTACTTGACTCATAAGGTTGTTGTGAAGAAAGCATTTGACAAACTGTAAAGCGCTATAAAAATGTGAGCTGCTATTATTATTGTTATCATTAACTTATTATTTTTGCTAGCACATCCACATTTCCCCTATGAAAGTTAACAGAAACAATAGATTTTAGACACAAAGAAAACAATATTCTCTGAAAGACCTGAGTCCTGCCTTCTTCAGAATATAGGCCTTTGGCTTTACCACCTCTGTCTCCCCATGATTATAACAAAAAGGAACCAATGGGATTATCTGACTTATGTAGGCTCTACCTAACCACCTTCCTTTTTTGTTGGGGGGATTATAACAACAACAATAAATTAACAACAACCAACAAGTGCAGTTCTATAACCTTTGAAACCGTTTACAAAGGGTGCCCTTCACATGGCCCCTGTGAAGAAGAAAATTCAAGTATTGTTATTTCCATTCTTCAGAGGAAGAAAGATAGGCTTTCTAACAGAGAGATTAAGTGACTTGCCCAAGGTCACACAGCTGGTGACAGATGAGACTGGAAGTCTGCTTTTCTGATTCCCAGTCTAGTGTTCTTCCAACTCTAGAACACAGAACTGTCAGGCTTCTTGGTGTCACTGTTCCCTCAGCCTCAACCATATGCCGCTGCTCACTCCCACCTCAAAGTCTTGGTGTGCACTGCTACCTTTACCTAGAATGCCCTCCTTCTAACTTTGCCCACCCTTCAACACCTGCTTTTCCCCACCAATCCTTCCCTGACCCCTTTAGTCATTGTTTCTCTTTCCTCTAGCTGAGCTCTCCGGGCCTGTTTACTGCTTGGACCACACAAATCAGCACTTAAGAGTCACAGAATGTCAGAGTTGGACAGCACCTTAGATCCAATCCCCTCCTTTTACAGGAACCTATTTTACTGAGGCCCAGCAAGGAAATCAGCCAATCAGAGAGCATTTATTAAACGTTGACCACTAGGATGCCTGGGAAAAGTGGCTGAGGTCTCACCATTGACATTTTGTTCTGACCCCCTCCCCTGTCCCAGTCTAGTTCTCTTAACTAGACTATAAACCCCTGCAGGCCAGGAAGCAACCCTTCTGTTCCTTGCATCTCCCCCACATACCGAGCACTGGTCTGGGCCAACAAATACCTGTGGAGCAAAGCTAGAGCTCTGAGAGACAGCTAAGCCTCCAGCACCTGGTGCTGTTGGCAAGCCCAAATCTCAGCTCCACAGCTCATCTGACCCATCTGTTCAGAAAGAGCTCTCTTCCTCTACCCACTCCTCTCCTGCAACGCTGCCTTCCCCAATGCCAGGCAGGCTTGTCTCCGGCTGCTGCTCCCAGCAGGGCACAGCTGGAAAGGGGGTGGGGGCCCTCCCCCAAAGAGGGCTATTTTCAAGCAGGGGCTGGCTGATCATCTGTCAGGGATGCTACAGAAGAGATGCCTGCCTTGGGAGGGGAGGCTGGACTAAAGTTCCTTCCAACTCTGGGGTGCCGGGGCTCGGTCTTCCTACCTCCATGGACACAATCTAGGCTCTAAATATGGCATTTTGGGGTACTGACTGGCAGGTGGGCAAAAGTTTGAAGAGCTCCCATGCAGAGAGTAAACATGCTGTATACCCATCTCCTATACTGGCATAGCTCTGACCTCCTCCCCCTCTCCCTGCCCCTTCCCCATCCTCTGCCCTTGAACTATTGCCACTGTAATCGGGGAACCAGAAGGGAGAGACACGTGTCAAATCCATCAGTCTAGAGAGAGGCTTGCTGCAACCCCAACTAGCTATCCTTCTGGACTCTTGCCATCTATGACTGAGAAGGAAGAGAAGGGAGAAGAGGAGGAGAAGGAGGAGAAGGAAAGGGAGGAAAAGGAGGAGGAGAAAAAAGGAAGAGAAAGAAGAAGAGGAGGAGAAAAAGGAGAAAAGAGGAGGAAGAGGAAGAGAAAAACCCATTCACCAGGAGGAGGAGGAAGAGATGGTGTTTGATAAGGCAGAAAGAACACGGCATTCCAGAGCTAGCAGTACTCCTGTATTCAGTGAGATACTGCCCCTAGTAGGGACAGTAATGTGGTCTAACACCATTTGAGCTGAGAAAGTCAGCGTTCTCCTTCTAGTTCCACCACCCACCAACCCACCTGGATGGATTTTGGATTCTCCTCTCTGGGGCCTCGAGTTTCCTGCCCTGCTAAAGGGCGAGGGTTCCACCAGAGCCCCTCTAGATTTCCATTCAGTCCCACCATTGGGGGAAAACTGGAGCAGAGCTACAACAAGTGGGCATCTTTCAAGAGAGAGGAGGCCTCTGGGTAGCCAGCTGCTTAGGAAGGCACAGGCTTTATCTCACGCTAGCTCTGCTCATAACAGAAGACTGAGCCCGCTTTCCAAAAGCCCTGCAGTTCATTACAAACCACCACCACACACTCACCTCAGGGATATTGTTATTTATTTATTCATGCATATACACATGCAGGCTCCGTGAACATCTCACTTCTAATTATAGCGGTAATTTCATTAATGTGGCGGAAAACGCCAGACCTTCAGGTCCCCCTCCCCTGTGTCTCTTTTCCTCTAATTCCTGTGTACACACACACACACACACACACACACACACACACACACACACACACTCATCTCCCCTGGACTTAACTGGACCAAGCTGTTTTGGAGGTTTGGAGTTCTACCTGTGCTCAGCCAAGGCCACTACCTGTCAACCTTTCTGAATCCAGAGGTGTGTGGGGCACTTCAGGATCATTCAGGTCCTAGTGTCTCCAAACTAGTGCAAACTACCCCCTTGAGTCTGTATATTTTCTGACCAAGGCTTGGGACATGAACCGATCCTTCTATTCAGTGACTCTAATGGACACACCATGATGCTCTGGAGGGTGGGTGGAAGATGGAGGGAGGCTAGGAGAGGAGCTGGGAATCTTGGAGACATTCTCCAGCTCACAGCAGCTGTGGAGACATCCACACCCGCCCCCCACCCGCCAACCAGAGTGCACATGGCCGGCGGCTTCCCAAGAGCTGTGGAATCTAGGGACATGCCTTCACCACCTCCCAGAAGTATTGCAGCAATGTTTTCTCAGAGGGAGCAGCAGCAACAGAGCAAGCTGGATAAACAAGCCATGGGGGCTGCTGGTGTCAGGGAACACGGGGAAGTATCTGTCCTGCTGAGTTCTCGCCAATACGGTAACACCCTTCACATGGGGGTATTGGCTGAGAGGCCTGAGCCATATCTTAGGGATGGTTTGGCAGCTTCATGTGGGCTTGGGGAGGGGCAGAGAAGAACCGAGTCATCAGAGAGAAAGAGAGAGGAGGGAGAGAGGGGGAGAGAGAGAGAGAGACAGATAGACAGAGACACACACAGATTGAGAGAGACAGATTGAGACAGAGAGACAGAGACAGAGAGAGACAGACACAGACACAGAGACACAGAGAGAGAGACAGAGACAGAGACACAGAGAGAGAAGGGCAGAGATAGAGACAGAGAGAGAGACAGACAGACAGACAGACACACACACACACACACAGAGACAGAGAGACAGAGAGACAGAGACAGAGACAGAGAAGGTAAAGACACACCAGACAGGGATGTGGAGAGAAGCAAAGACAGAGAGACAAGCAATGTTGAAAGTGGGCAAGAGAGCAGGAAGCAAAGGGCCAGGATGGATCCCTAAAGCTCTGCTGAAACACAGAAGTGAATCAGAGGAAAGAAAAGACTGCAAACATGTGCTTTACATTCCCAGAGCCGAGCTAGGGACAGGGATGAGCCCTGGATCTGCCATTTTATTGGGATAGGGGACTCCTAGGGAAAGAAACTCCAAGAACCAGTGCATACAGACACCATGGGGTCTCCATGGGGTCCTGAAGAGTTGCCTAGAGCAAGTTAATGACTTTCCCAGGTTCATACGTACACCCAGTGTATGTCAGAACCCTGACTCAAACCCAGGTCTTCCTGATGGGTAGGAAAAAAGCCACAGAGAAGATGAGAAGTTTGACACCCTCCATCAATCCTTCCAGCCCTAGAAATGACTGCATTCATTTTGCATAAACATTTTATATGTATGCTATTTTCCTCCAGTAGAATAATGAAGGTTCTCTGAGCCAAGGGACCTTCCCTCTTAAATTTTTTTTTCTTGGTGTCCTCAGTGTCTATTGCAATGCCTAGCACACAGTAGGTGCTTAATAAACAGTTACTGATTGACAGAATAGTAGGTTTCTATTAAATGCTTGCTAAATTCAATGAGTCCTGCCTGAGATTCAGGAAAAAGAAGAGAATCATTTTCAACTTTCTAAGCTAATGAGAAGTAAAGGTTTCTAGAGACGGAGGGCCAGCCTACTGCTGTACTGGGCAGTGACTCTTTAGGAGTGACTGTGTGCTCCCTGGAGTATTACCGCCAGCTACATCTGCCCAGGGTCACTGGAGTCGAGCTCTCCTCTGGGCTCCCTTTCTTCACTGCCCCCTGTTTCCCCAAGGCCTCTCCTTCTGTGCAGGGCTAGATGCTCACGCTCCAGCGGGGTCTGCTTGGCATGATCCGCCCCCCCACCCCAAGGTTTTAATCCGCTGTCAGCAGTGGCCCCTCGTTTTGACTGCAAAGCAAAATCCAGAGCTACATTTTGCAAATTTACGCATGAGACATCAGGGCGGCAGCTGGTAGGCCAGTGCTGAGACACACTGTCTTTCTCCTTCCCTGTCCCCTGTGACCAGACGTAAGAATGACAGGACAGAGGCAGCAGCTGCTGTTCCTGCCTCCCCATAAGCATCAGCCAGAGTCCCCACCAAGTGGGGATGTTAAAAAAAAAAGATGGAAGACAAAAAAGGCACTCGGAGGAGGGCATTTGGGAGGGCTCACAAAGGAGCCAGTAGGGATAGCCTCACTTCCTCCACCAGCCCCAGCTTCTCCCAACGCTGTTCGCTTCCAGGCCTGGGCAGAGACAGGGTCTGCAGGGCGCCCAGGGTCTGGATGTGGGGGGCACAACCATCTGTGCCATGTGCTCCCATTCAGCCTGGTATTCTTCCTCAGTGGCCCAGCAGGGAGAGCCGAGGTTGGTCCCCGGCAGCCTCTCTCCCTTTTATGGGCAGGTGGGAGTGGGGGATGGGGTCGCATTTCAGCCTCAATGCTTTGCCCAGTGGAGCTTAAGGCTCAAATCAGCCGATGTTTGAAAATGGAGAATTGATGGAAAGAGCTTTTGGTTTGAGGAATCACATCTCTCCTTAAAAGGTCAGGGTCTCCTAGGGAAAGGCAATAAGCATTTATTAACCACCACTAGGCACCAGGCACTGTGCTAAGGGCTTAACTAATATAATTTTGTTGGATGCTTACAACGCTTACCCCCATTTTACAGTTGAGGCAACTGAGGCAAACAAGGTTAAGTGACTTGCCTGGTATCACACAGCTAGTGAGTGTCTAAGACCAGATTGGAACTCAGGTCTTTCTGACCTCAGGCCCAGAACTCTTTCCACTGCACCACCAGCTGCCTGGCACAGCTCAGTGTAACAGAAAGAACTTGGATAATCACAACAGTACTAGTAATAGTAAGTATTTATATAGTACTGTAAGGGCTGGAAAGCATTTCAGATTTGATTTGGAGAAGAAGAGGGTTTTGGCCACAGTGTGGTGGGCTTGGGAAATTGGGATAACCTGTCTCGAGCCTCAGTTTTCCCACCTATAAAATGTGCAGGATAAAATTTGCCAGATCAAAGAGATCAAAGGACAATGTATGTTAAATGCTTTGTACACCTCAGAGTCTAGTTAATATAAACTTAAGCTGCTACTCAATGAATTAAATACGCTTGCTGATTGACTATTGAAATTGGAACACTGTGAAGATCGCTCTGGAGTCAGGAAGACCTAGCTTTCAAACTTGCCTCTGATACTTGGCAAGTCACTTCACCTCTTTCTGACTCAGTTTCCTCAAATGTAAAATGAAGATAACACTACATCCTTCATAGAACTGTTCTAAGGATCAAATAAGAAAGTACATGCAAAGCTTACATTTCTACAGATAACTATTTTTTGGGGGGGGCAATGAGGGTTAAGTGACTTGCCCAGGGTCACACAGCTAGTATCAAGTGTCTGAGGCTGGATTTGAACTCAGGTCCTCTTGAATCCAGGGCCAGTGCTCTATCCACTGTGCCACCTAGCTACCCTAATCTTTTTTTTTTTTTTAAGGCAATGGGGGTTAAGTGACTTGCCCAGAGTCACACAGCTAGTAAGTGTCAAGTGTCTGAGGCTGGATTTGAACTCAGGTCCTCCTGGATCCAGGGCCGGTGCTTTAACCACTGCGCCATCTAGCTGCCCCCTAGCTACCCTAATCTTAACCATTTTTAAGAAGGCTTAGAAATTGATGTGGAAAACAAACCAACCAAATCACAGCAATAAACTACCCAAATGCCTACTACTACACTTGCTAAACATTCATCTGTAAAAAAAAAAGAAAAGAAAAAGAAAAATGTCATGGAGAAATCCAAGGAGCACACCTTTTCCTAGGGATGCCTATAGCCTTGCCAAACTCACACCCACACTTACACCCACCCTGATGGAAACCCCTTAGGTATCTCTCTCTGTTGAGATCCCAAGGGTTGTGGGACTTCCCTCATAGAGAAGGTACTCACATCTCAAAACAAGAGCTCAGATGTAAGAGGGACTGCGTTTAGTGCTTCAGAAGCTCTGCTTTCCTGTAGACATCTCGGTGGCAGCAGGACTTCCCCCTGCCTAGCACCTGCTCAGGGGGATGCTTAGATTGGGTTAACAGGGCTTTGTTTAGCTAAGATGAGGGTGGACATGCCCTTATGGCCATGAAGAATGACCCTCGGCTCTGAAGGCAGCCACAACTGGGGATATGTATAAGATGCTAATTATTTCTCTCCTATATTTTCCTTCAAACAAAAATATTACTGCTGTGGGTACCACCATCCTTCTGGGAGTTATCCACGACTCCTCCCTCTCATCCTTTCCACCCCATCTGTGCCCAAACAGTTGTCAAAGTTGACGTCCATATCACTGCTTGCATGCACACAAATATTAGGACATAATTATTTGTAAAGCGGTTCACACAATGCTTGGTACACAGTCAGCACTTAATAAATGCTTGTTCCATCACTCCTTCCACGCTCCATTCATTCATTCTTTTTTTTTTTTTTTTTGCAGGGCAATGAGGGTTAAGTGACTTGCCCAGGGTCACACAGCTAGTGTCAAGTGTCTGAGGCCGGATTTGAACTCAGGTCATCCTGAATCCAGGACCGGTGCTTTATCCACTGCGCCACCTAGCTGCCCCCATGCTCCATTCATACAGTTAACTACCCTAGTTCAGACTCCCATCATCACTTCAACAGCCTCACCACTGGTCGACCCTCTCGAATCCATCCTCCAATAGCCAAAATAATCTTTCTTTAAAAAGAGGGCCAATGTGTTACTCTCCCATTCAAGGATTGTCAGCAATTCTGTATTACTTCTAGGATAAAACACCAAGTCCTTGGCTTGACATGTAAAGACTTTCCTAATCACATTCCAACCTACCTTTCCAGGATTATTTCCCATTATTCCCCTTCATGTCCTCTACATTTCAGACAACTAGGCTACCTGATAGTGTGGGGGAGTATAATTCCTATTCCCCAGCTTGGCATTCCATCTGCCACCTTCATGCCCTTTGTACCAACTGACTCCTGGAATGTCTGGAATGTATATTTTTCCTCACCTTTTCTTGCTCCCCCTAGCTGGTAGTGCTTTCTCTCTGCAGAAAAAAAAAGAAAAATCTATCTACTTATCTGATTCTAAATTGTACCCTGCAATTGTTCCTTACAAAGCTCCTTGAGATTAGGGACTGGTTTTTGCTTTTATCTTTTCCCCAGGACCTAGCATTGCACCTTGCAAATAGCAGGCTCTTAATAAATATTTGTTGACTTGAATTGTTGAGATGGTAGAGGCAGTGACCTAGAATACTGTGTATTCTAGGTAAAAAAACGATCCATTGAAATTTCATGGCATAAGTGGGGACAAAAAAGGGCATCAGAGTATGGACAGAGATACACTGGCCATTGTTATAGGAAGTGATAATTGCAAGCCTGTGATGTGGAGGGGAATGCTGGGAAGAATGGCTGGATAAGGTTCATTGAGTATCAGCGTCCCCTGGCAGACCGTTGTAGTCTTCTGTCATCCCAGCAGTGCCCTCTCCTGTGACAGGGTCGCTTCAGGGATTGGTAGCACATAGGTCTTCCTTAGAGCGGTAATTCTCAAGCTTCTTTTTGCTCATGGCATGGGATTCTTTGCAGGGAGGAAGTGTGGTACACTCCATCTTTAAGTTGGCGACACAATGGAAGATTCAAGCATGTCTAATTTCCCATCAATGTGAGGAGCTGTTTTGCTTGGGTTCTAGGTCTGGCATGTTACATACATGTAAAAGGCAAGATCCTTTAAGTTTGCAAATACTACACTTGGAATATTATGCATTCTGGGTACGAACAATTTATATTCAAGAAAATTTCTCATACATTTACTTTTATCTTCAATGACCTTAACTTGCAAGATTTTGGGTCATAACTAGAGAAGAAATATGACATGCTTGTGGGCCCTGGAACCAGCATCCATCTTTTGAGAACCCCTGCGACTGAAGGCTCATCACTTTTTTGAAGAATGGATCAGTTTCTTGAATGACTGAGTTGTTAATGTGGGCTCCCTTCCACCCTTCAATCCTGCCTTCCTTTCCTAGCCCATTCTCATCTCCTCTGACATGAATACTCCTCGATGATTCCTCGGATCCACAGCTAAACTCTATCTCTTCAGAGACCATTCTTGCCCTCCTCTTCCCACCCCACTCCACCAATCTCTCAAATATGAGGATCTACTCATTTTACAGAGTATCCCCAAAGCTTTAATGGCTTGAGACTGCACTAAGACTTTTGGGACACCATGCACTGAGGGGAGGGACACACACACACACACACACACACACACACACACACACACACACACACGCAAAATTGCATCCACTTTTCCTGATTTACTTGATAAAAGTTTACCGTTTCTACCCAAGCTAAAAGAGTAACTACTAGCTCATCCCTCTGCCCAACATCTGGTCTGTTAATTGCTTTTTGTATAACATTCTCTCATTAGCCCACTACCAGCACCTCCTAGGAATGGAAATCTCTTGGAAATGAAGAAACCAGTGGTAGACAATTAAAGGCGGATTCTATGCTTTGTCCTCTCTTTTGAATTTGTATGTCAGTAGGGAGCAGAAACTTGAGGAGGCTGAGGCATGTCCGGGGTCATAGATTTGGAGGTGGAAAGGAAGATCGGGGGGACCTTGTTTTTTACAGATGAGGAAAGGGAGACTTAAGAGGATTAAATGGTTGTCCTTGGGCAGCTAGGTGGCATAGCAGATAAAGCACTGGCCCTGGATTCAAGAGGACCTGAGTTCAAAACCTACCTCAGGCACTTAACACTTACTAGCTGTGTGACCCTGGGCAAGTCACTTAACCCCAATTGCCTCACAAAAAAAAAAAAAAAAGTTGTCCTTGAGTCCTAAAAGTGGCTTAGTGGTCAAGCCAAGATTTGAACTGGGCTCCTTGAATTCCCAATGCAGAGATGCTTTTCTAAAGCTCTGTTCTGCCCACAGTCAGGAGGCTGCCCCTACCAATCTAGGCTTTCTCCACGTTTTCACTGGGTCCTCTGTCCCTCTTCTCACACACAGAGCTCTCCTGATCCTCGTGTGTGTGTGTGTGTGTGTGTGTGTGTGTGTGTGTGTGTGTTTCTGGGGTTGACAAAAAGCTTGTAAGTTACAAAAAACACCCAGACAAATGATGCCACCCTGTGTAACTGTGATTCAATTACCAAAGAGATCAAAGGTAATTAGATGTGGTCAAGGATGCTGAGCGCCCAGCTGCAACAAGAGTCCCCTTGCCTTCTGCCCTTAACCCAGCTCAGCGTCTGCGATTGTTCCTCCTTAGTAACCCTCTGTCAGGGGAGCTCTGGGCACGACAGCTGGAATCCGGCAAATGAGCCTGTAATGGGTGGCTGCTCCTTGGTCACCTCTGGGAAGTTTCCTCAAAGATTTCACAGGCTTACAAAGGTAGCAAGAAGGGCCTCAGAGATTGTCTTGTCTGATCTCTGCAGTTTGTTTACATGGTGTGGAAAGTGGACTCCTGCATACCAAAGGTCTGGGTTCAAATTCTGTTGTGTGAACCTGGGCAAGTCACTTAACTTTTCTCAGCCTCGGTATCCTCATCTATAAAATAAGACGACCAGATTTCACGGTCTTCATGGTCCCTTTCATGAGGGACCAGAAAATCTAAAGAACCAACACCAAAAGAAGTGAAGTAATTTTCCCAAGAATAGGAAGGGAAAATGAATAAGCATATTTTTTTTGTTTTTTTTTGTTTTTTTAGTGAGGCAATTGGGGTTAAGTGACTTGCCCAGGGTCACACAGCTAGTGTTAAGTGTCTGAGGCCAGATTTGAACTCAGGTACTCCTGACTCCAGGGCCGGTGCTCTATCCACTGCGCCATCTAGCTGCCCCAAGCATGTATTTTTGTTGTTCGATCATTTCAGTTGCGTTTGGCTCTTGGCGACCCCATTTGGGGTTTTCTTGGCCAAGATCCTGGAGTGGTTGTCATTTCCTTCTTCAGCTCATTTTATAGATGATGAGACTTAGGCAAACAGGCTTAAATGACTTGCCCGGGTTCATACAGCTATTAAGTATCTGAGGCCAGATCTGACCTTAGGAAGATGAGTTTTCCTGAATTCAGGCTTGAGCCTCTATCCACTGCCCCTGAAGCATGTATTAAATACGTACTATGTGCCAGGCACTGTTCACTGGTACCAGCAGGCAAACAGAATAATAACAGTAAACGCTAGAAAAAAAATCACTGAACCTTACTTGCTCTCTGACTTAGTGAAACCACCACTGGGCATCTACCACAACAAGGTTAACAACACAAGTCAGGGCCACATACACAAATATTTTTATCAGCACTTAGAGTTGTAGTCAAGAACCTGGAAGGAAAGGAGGTCCCCTTTACTTAGGGAATGGCTGAATTAACTCCATCATCTATCATTATAATGACAAACAGGAAGAATTCAGAGACCCCTGGGAGATTCCTAAGAACTGATGCAGAATGAATGAAACAAACCTAGAAAATCCACCTTCACAATGGCCAGAAATATCAAAAGACTTCAGAACTCTGATCAGGGCTGGGACCAATCAGATGCCAAATCATCTGGCTCCCGTCAGAGATGTGGTGGATCAGAGCTGCGGACTGAGGCACAGGCTGTCAGAGTTGGGTCAATGCACTGATTTATTCTGGCTTGGCTGTAAGGCATGACAAACATGGGGGAATGTGTTTTTCTGTGGGTAGGGAGGGATAGCCTCTGGGAAGTGAAAGCAATGTAAAAGAAAAACATCAATAAACTATTTGAAAAACAGCAAAGATCATAGGTCCCATTTGTAAGATGCCTTCTGGTTTATGAAGCCCTTACCATCAACTGTCTCATCCAATCATCACGATTCCATCCATGTCAGTTTTTGCAGATGGGGAAACTGAGGCAACGAGTGACCCAGGACCTGGAAGTCACACTTTCTCTCTCCCACTCTAATTCTCTTCTTGCTAGCCAACATGCCTGATGCCTCTCCAGTGTGGGGAATCCATAAGGGCTGTACTGTCACTGTGTTAGACTGGGGATAGATCTGAAAATCCTGGATTCCAGCATAATCCCCTGTGGTTTCGCACAAGCCCCTCAGCCCAGGATGAAGGTTTCATTACATAAGTCAGTCAGTTGAAAATCCTTCAGCCATTCACAACTCCCCCCCCCCCCAGCCTCCCCTCCTCCAAAGCTGGATCCTTGGCTTCCCCAGATGGCACGGAGAGATAAGACTTCAGGAATGGCTGAGATGCCAGGACAGTGACACGCTAACCACAGGGCTGAGAAACAAGAGAGGAAAATTGGGAAGGGTTGGGGGAGGGGGGAAGCAAGCTGAGGTTGGGGAGAAGGGTGGGGAGGGAGGGAGACAGAAAGAGAAAGAGCCAGACGGACAGATCCATCCAGACAACTTCATTATGTCAGCTCTGCAGTGGGCCACGGGGCTGGCTACTTGTGATGCTATCTCTCTGTGCTGAGCAACCAGTCAGAAAGCATGGTCACTTTCAGAGAGACATTATCTTTTGTACCCCACTATTATTTTTTTCCATTTAATGGATACATTTTGGTTTTAGATCAGCTTCAGTAATTAAGATGGGGTGTCCCACAAGCCTGCAGTGGCTTTAAGCTTTTATTGATAAAGAGTTTAAGCTGCACTCTGATTTTTGGGATACCCTGTATATCCCTCCTTTTTTCTTCCATACAAGTGACTCCTTTACAACAAAGAATTCCTTTTTTCTTCTTTCTTTTTTCTTTTTTGCAGGACAATGAGGGTTAAGTGACTTGCCCAGGGTTACACAGCTAGTAAGTATCAAATGTTTGGGGCCAGATTTGAACTCAGGTCCTCCTGAATTCAGGGCTGGCGCTTTATGAATTCCTTTTTAAAGAAGAAAAAATAGCTCAGCAAAACCAACCAACCCTTCCATTGAAGTGACTGTGTATGCAGCATTCCACACCCAGAGACCCCCTCTTCTGTGAAGAAGGTATGGAGGCCCTGCATCCTATTTTAAGAGGCTAATAGGTCAGAGTAGACGATATAAGGCCCTGTTCATTTAGCTAAACTGACCAAGGGGATCCCAGTATAACAAAGTCTCATGTAAAATATGTCGAATCATTCACACTGGAAAAGATTTTTAAGCTGGGAGGGACTTTGGAAGTCAATGACTCCAAATACCATCCTCTTACCCTCCAGGAAAGGGGTCACACATCTGATAAGAAGTCTTCATTGAACTCCTCTTCCTGACCGCTGGGCTGGCACTCTAGACACCAACTAATGTGACCCCACTCCCAACCCATTTGACAGATGAAGAAACTGAGGTCAATGGAGGTGAGATCTTGCCTAATATGGCACAAGTGTTGGCGTTGGGTCCCCTAAGCCCTAGTCCAGAGCGCTGTTCACTACCCTCATAAATAAGCAGACAGTAAAACAAGTAGGCCCCAAACTGACTGTATTCCCAGTCTTGTGCTTGGCATACAATAGGATGGGAATCGAGATGAGACCTGTGACTTCATCCACACAGGGAATTTATGGATGAGGCATCTCTCTTAACTAATGCAGGTTATGCACTGGACTTACAGTCTTGGTTGTCTAGAATGGGAAAATTAAATGTCACCCTCGGGTCATGCAGCCAGCATATGCCTGAGGCAGCTATTGGAACCCTAGTCTTTCTGGTTCTAACTCTCCGAACTCCACTGCCTCTCATGATCCAGAATTTAATTCAGCCTGAAAGTGGTAAGCACCCAGGAGGAATTTCTGATGCATTCTGGGATAACAGGTCTACATAAATGCAAAGTGTCAAGCCGAAGCACCATTCAAAGGAAGGTTGACTTTTCTAAGGTTTAAGCACACTGTTGTGGCCCCACTCCCAATCAAGCCTGTATTGCACTAAGAGGCATCAAGATCCAGAGGAAAGAGAGCTGAAGTTGGAAGCCTCCGGAACTTGGAGTGATAGGACCTGAGTCTGAATTCTAACTACTAACCAACCCTAAGACTTGAGCGAAGCCACTTGTGCCTCAGTTTTCTCATTGGTAAAACCAAAGGGATTAGACTAAGGCCCTCTCTAGATCTCTTATCAAGAAAGAGCTAGAGGAACTCTGGCTTGTAACTAAGCACCAAGCCTTCTGGTCAGTGCTGGATAGGGTTCCCTAATTCCATTAAACTGAATTCACCTGGCATTCATCAAATCCCTACAGCGTTGGAGGTACAGTCACATTCACCAACCAGATAGTATAAAGGTAAGAAAAACTCTGTTAGTCCTCTCACCTACATTTCTGGGACACTGAGGTTTCTATTAACAGCATCTGCTTGGAACTGCTTTTTAACCAATGCTTTCTGCTCTTCACCAGTTTTTTAAAAGTAATAAACTCTAAGCCACTCGGATGATTAATTACTGGCTGCCTAATTCTCTGCCACTGGCGATTTATGGAAAGGGAACGTATGAACTTGAAAACATCTGAAAAGAGAAGAAACCACGAAGGAGAATTTCAGAGGTTACATTTCACAATTAACAGCAGGTTTCCTTGTGAGCTGTAGAATCTGGCAAACTCTGAATATGAGAATGAGAATGAGAGAGAGAGAGAGAGAGAGAGAGAGAGAGAGAGAGAGAGAGAGAGAGAGAGAGAGAGAGAGAGAGAATATCACACAGAAAAAGAGAGAGAGACAGACAGAAAAGCAGAGAAAGAAAGACAGATATGGAAAGAGACAGAGAAACAGAGACCGACAGACAGAGAGAGAGACAGAATCGGAAACAGAGACAGGCAGAAAGACGGACAGACACAGAGAAAGAAAGAGAGAGAGAGCAAGAGTGAGTGAGTGAGAGAGAGAATCACACAGAAAAAGAGAGACAGAGAGACAGAAAAGCAGACTCAGAAAGACAGAATCAGATACAGAAAGAGACAGAGAAACAGAGACAGACAGACAGACAGAGAGACAGAATCAGAGACAGAGACAGGCAGAAAGACAGACAGACACAGAGAAAGAGAGAGAGTGAGAGAGAGCGAGAGACTTGAAAATGCTGGAGTGTCTCTCCCATTCCCCCCTGAAAATAACCAGAAACCACCTGTTCCAGGGGAATTCATACTAGAGAAGGATACCCTATTCCCACCCCAATGATGGGCACACCAATTGCAACCCTTCTAGGGGATCCAGTTCTCCACCATCTACCATCCCAGAAGCCCATCGTATTCTTGACTCAGTAACTGATACCACAAACAAAGTCTCACTTGTTGGGATCCCAAACCAGAGGCATCCCACACAGCCAGGGCGAATGATAGCTCAGAAGGAATGCTTAGATAAACAGAGACAGTAGGTGAAGCTCTCTAGGAGGCCAGTCCCCCCTGCTCCTCGGTTCTAGCTACATTAGTCTGATTTCCTGGGGAGGAAAAAATTCTACTGCCCAAAGTATAATCTTTTTTTGGGGGGGGGAAGGGGGGTTTAAAAACCTCTAATCTCTGCATTTGGAACAGCAAAGTAAACACAGATTAGACAATTCACCCTTTGACTTGATGCCAAGTAACCTCAATCCTATAAAATGCTTCTTAATGACCTGACTGCAACAGGAATGGTAGAGTTACAGTCTCTGAGCTTCCAAAGCTCAAAGAGCTCAGAGCCCCTCCCCTCCCAGGCCACGTGGGAGATTTTGCAGGGGCTGCTGGCTTTCTATTTCCTCACCAGCCCCAAGGAGGGATTCCAGAGGTATTTCAGGAGCCTGCTGCTCACCCCCACTCCTGGCCAAAGCCCAGGCTCCAGCTCTGTGGAATGTAGGGAAGAGGGCAGCATCTCTTGGAGTCAGAGGAATCAGTCTGAGAGGGAACTGGGTGGGGGTGGGGGGCAAGGCAGGGCCTTTGGAGGGGAGAAGGACCCTAATCGAAGAATGTCAGGAGACCCACTTAATTTTCAGTTTCAGAGAAGGCTATCAGAGATGAACTGATTCTTTTTTGTTTTTTATTTTGCTTTTGTTTTTGGTGAGGCAATTGGGTTTAAGTGACTTGCCCAGGGTCACACAGCTAGTAAGTTTCAAGTGTCTGAGACCAGATTTGAACTCAGGTCCTCCTGAATCCAGGGCTGGTACTTTATCCACTGTGCCACCTAGCTGCCCTGATGAACTGATTTTTACTAAGATTTTCCTTCTCTCTCTGTCTCCCTCCCTCCTTCTCTCCCTCTCTTCTTCTTCTTCTCCTTCTTCCTCCTCCTCCTCCTCCTCCTTCTCCTTCTTCTCTTCTCTGTCTCTCACTGTCTCTGTCTCTCTGGGAGGAGATATCCAGCTGTGTAATTTTCATCTATATGCGGGAATTCCATGAGGAAACTCTGGTTGAAGATATAGATCTGAAATCCTTCAGTTAATCAATTAACCAACATTTATTAAGTGCCTACTACTTCCCCAACATACACAGTCTTGGAGAGTTGTTTGGTGTACTGGAGGTTTAGATATTTGCCTTAAGGTCATATAGCATAGTTTATTTGGCTTCCTTCAAGACTCAACTCAAAGCCCTCCACTGCAGAAGACCCCTCCTAGTACCTCCCAGCTGCTAGAGCCTTTCCCCTCAGATGACCACCCATATACTCCATAAACATCTCCTATGCACTCTGTTATTTATATGTCCTTTCCTGCATTAGAATGAAGACTTCCTGAGGGCAGGGTCTGTTTGTCCTTTTCTTTGTTTAGCACAGTGCTCAGCGGCTGCAAACATAGCCAGTATTGCCAGGCACAGGATTTGAACCCAGATCTCCCTGACTCCCAAGCCAGCCCTCTACCCACACCCTACCATACTACCTCCATCTATCTCGTGGGAGCTAAAAAGTGACAATTTTTAAAATTTCCCCTTTTCACTGTAAATTGTCTAGGTGTCAGGAAGTCCAGGATGTCCCATCTTTAATACATTATTTTTTAAATACATTCTTTAATATACTCTTTTCCAAAAGTCTGGTTTTCCACTTTGGCTCCTGCTCTATCCCTGAGCTCGGGATCTTCATAGCTGAAATATAGCTTTCAGATAGCTGAAAGTCTGCCCAAATTTTCACTGAAGAAAGGAAAGATCCTGGAATGATTATGGGATGGAGACTATGATGGATATGGAATCAGAGGGTCCTCGGTTCGAGTTCTAGGCTTGGCTACTTACTAGGAACCTTGAACCCATTTGACTAAGAGTTCTGGGCCTCAGTTTCCTCAGCTGTCAACAGCAGCTGGACCAAATCAACCAGAGGATCCCATTCCATTTCTAGATCTAGGATCTCATGATAGCTGTTTTCAGCTGGTAAGTTCAGGATGGAAGTCATGAGAGGGAACTAGAAATGCCTCACTAAGAAGGGGTCACTGCCACCTAAAATAGAGTAAAAACCCTGGCCTGGCTAAACCCCTTCAGGAAGAAAGGGGCCTCGAGGCAGAGGACCCCTGTCTGGATTCCAGCTGGGCACACTTACTAGCTATATGATCTCAGGCAGGTCTTTGTATCAATTTGAGCCTCAGTTTCCTTAGCTGTCAAATGGAAATAATCATGCCTAGCATGCCTACCTCCTAAGGATGGTGTGAGGCTCCAAAAAGATTACCCCAAATTGTAAAATCTTATACAAATGTAAATTGCATCACCATTATTATTGTGATCACTGAACTTTCCAACTAGATGAGGATTCCACCTCTTTAAGCAACTATACTTTTAATTTCTATCCCATGTGGGATAGAAATCTGTCTAAAATATATCAAACTTCCTTGTCCTCTTAACCAGATTCTACCTGAAGAGAATTTAATCCTTTCTTAATGATGAGGGGCTATCATTAGGATCATGCCCTCGGGGGCACCTCAGGGGCTTTTGAGGTCTACAGGGTTGCTTGTCTCTATCCTAGACGGTTTCAGACATGTTTTTTTCAGACTTAATGTTTTTAAATCTTTGTGCCCGAATGGTGGTGTTTTTTTTCCTGTCCTCTCCCCTGGCTGTCAGCCTGAGCTGCCCTTCTCAATGTTCTCCTTTCTCAGCTGCTACTTTCACCCAGTTTGGGGCCAGGAAAGGATGCCACCAGTGTTGGTGGAACTGTTTGTAAGATGAAAGTCAAGCGGTTCTTCTTTTAAAAAAAAAATTATTTTTAACATTCTTTTTAAATTTTGAGTTCCAGATTCTCTAATTCCCTCCCACCCCTCCCTCAGCCACTCAGAAGGCAACAATGTGATATCAATTATACACATAAAATTATGCAAAACATATTTCCACATTAGCCATACTGCCCCCCAAAAAGGCAAAAAATGAGCCCCTAGAGTACATCAGTTCTTTCTATGGAGGTGGATAGTATTTTTTCATCATGAGTCCTTTGGAACTGTCCGCCATCATTGTATTGATCAGAGTAGCCAAGTCTTTCACAGTTGATCATCATTAAAATATTGCTGTTACTGTATACAGTGATTTCTTGGTTCTTCTCACTTCACTTTGTATCAAGTCACATAGGTTTTTTCTAAAACTACTCCATCATCATTTACCACAGCACAATAGTACTATATCACAATCATATGCCATAACTTGTTCTGCCATCCCCCAATTAATAAGCATCCCCTCAATTTCTAATTTTTTGCCACCACAAAAAATTGCTATAAATATTTTCGTACATACAGGTTCTTTTTCTTTGATCTCTTTGGCATACAGGACTAGTAGTAGTACTACTGGATCAAAAGGTATGTATAGTTATAAATTCCTTTGGACATAGTTCCAAATTGTTCTCCAGAATGGTTAGATCTGTTTACTACTCCACCAACACTAGTAATGTACCTATTTTCCCTCATCCCCTATAGTATTTGTCATTTCTGATAGGTATGAGGTGGTACCTCAAAGTTGTTTTAATTTGCCTTTCACTAATCAATAGTGATTTAGAGCATCTTTTCATATGACTATCTATAGCTTTGATTTCTTCTGAAAACTGCCTGTTCACATCCTTTGACTATTTATCAATTGGAGAATGGCTCTTATTTTTTATACATTTGACTCAGTTCCCTATATATTTGAGAGATGAGGTCTTTATCATAGAAACTTGCTATAAAATTTTTAATATTTCTTAATTGTCTATGGTAACTTTTAACAAAATATAGTTTCTTGATTATCTCTTTTAATTAAGTGTATTTTTGCTTTTGATTTGTCTGAGATTGTGATTGCTACCCCTCCCTTTTTCTACATCAGCTGAAACATAATAGATTCAAATCTAGCCCTTTATTTTAACTCTGTGTGTCTTTCTGTTTCAAGTGTGTATCTTGTATACAACATATTGTTGGATTCTGGTTTCCAATCCATTCTGCCGTTTGCTTCCATTTTAAGGGTGAGCTTGCCCCATTTACATTTAGAGTTATGATTCCTGTATATTTCTCTTCACACTATTTTCTTTTGTTTATCCTTTTCTTTCTCTTTTTATCCTGTCTTTCCTCAAAAGTGTTTTGCTTCTGACTACTGCCTCCTTTGATCTACCCTCCCTTTAAGTCAAGTGGTTTTGATAGATACTCTTGTAATTAAAGTGAAAATATTTTCATCCATCATTGCTGACCTGGACCAAAGCCATTAAAAAGGCCTTTTGTGCTTCCTCCATGGTTTTCAGCTATGTAATGGCTAGGCAATTCTGATAGGATGAATTTCAAAGGTGTTAAGTTGTTATCATTATTACAATAATGACTATTTTAAAATAGTGGCACAGGGTACTCAGTTCCTGTAGCAAGTTGATCTCAAAGCACCTAACAGTCCTTGCTTTTTCCAGCTTCCTCATCCTGCCTAACATGGAACTCCCCTATGTCACAGCATTCGGGCACAAACTCTTGGGTTTAGTTTCCAGATGTGAATCAGACCTCTTCCTACCCTTTCTGACCTCCATTTCTCCAGCTGGTAAGTGTGAATAGATACTCCCTTCCCTTACTCCCTAGTAAAGAGCTATCTGAATAAATCAAACATCTCTCTGATGACAGATGCTATAAAAATACTGAGGATTGTCCCACTGCACACACCCCTCCCTGACTCTGTGTTACTTGGCAGAAATCTGGTTTGCTCCCGGTCCCTGGGATAGATAGGCTTTTCAACCCAGACCTAAACACTTTACAGAAGAGAACAGTAAGGAAATATTTCTGAGCAATGAAATGGATACTTTAGATAACTGGAAAAAACATATTACCCAGTTACTACTAATTCTATTTTGAAAAGTCAACCTCTATCCTCAAAAGAAAATACTGCAAAAGCCACATCTCATCTCTTCTAGGGAAGCCTTCCCTACCCGAGCTGATAAAACTCAGACATCAAAAGTCATTTAGATCCTTTTAAATATGGCAGAGCACATTCAACACTCATGTTATGGTATTTCTCTTCAAAATTATTATAGGAGTGGGAGAAACTGTGTTCTTGGTTCATCTTGAAAACAAAGCAAACCAAAGGAGGGTGGGAAAAAAAATCTCACTTGTTCCTAGCTCTAACAGGTGCCATTCCCAAAGAGGGAGTGAAAACACTACAAGACAATTAATTGTTAAAGAGACAGTGGTGTCTTTTGTAGGGGCAGTCAGTGACTGTCTTAGGGCCCAAACATAGGGCTCCCCTCCCACCTCCATCACCCAGAGATCTCAAGCACACAGACACACAGTTCCATAGCTAGTTACTAGCTCAGCTCCCCTCTTTCTTTTCTCAATCGAAGAAGACCCTGAAAACAGGCAGTATGTCCAATGGACATAATCTGGGGAAGAGTGGGAAAATAGACCAGAGAGGCCTTCATCAGACTTAGCCTTGATCAGTACCCCAGCAAGACCTCCAGGATGACCATAGATAAAGAAAGACCACAGGACTTGAGAGCTGGCCAGTGCTTTAGAGATCATTTGGTCCAACTCACCCATCCTAAAAATGAGGAAACAGAGGCCTATGGGACTTACTCCAGGCCAGAGAAAGATTTGAATCAAGGTCTTCCAGTTTCAAACCCAGCGCTCTTTCCACTATCCCATACAATTCCAGAAAGAGACAGCACTTAGATCAATGTCTAAGTTCAACAAATGAATCAATACAAATCAATAACTGAGTCTTTCCTTCAGAGAATCTCAAACTTCCTATTGTTCTGAGTTCATGAAGCAGTCATTTGAAAGCCAGAGGGAGAACAGTCTACCTTACCTTCTTACTATAAACTGGTACCAGACAATTGATCATTCAGCCAATCAACGCATATTTAAGACCTGCTATCTACTGGATATTATGGACATAAACTCATAAATGAAACCATTCCTGCCCTCAAGAAGCTTATATTTTATCAATGGTCCCATGGAGAGGGAATAGTCCTGTAAATTCACAGACCTAGAAATATAGCACTGATTGTCTTTTCATGCTTATTCCAGGTCTAAGACCTTCTCTCTCTTATTATTGTAAGCTTTCTTCTCCAACCCCAACTCCCAAGATGATAAGCTCTCCACAGTGACCTCAATAGGAGGGAAAGGGCAAAAAGTCTTGCTGGATCGGAAAGTGAGGTGCTCTGCCTTTAGCCAGGTGGATCCTCTGACTGTCCCTCCCTGCATCCTGTCTTTGAACCTCCGCTGGCTAGGAATGCTCTCCCACTCAAACCCTGCTTCTTCAACATTTGGACAAATGTTTAATGAGCACCTACTATGTGCAAGGCACTGGAGATACAGACACAAATAAAACAGAACCTGTCCTCAAAGAACCTGTCCTTATTCTGAGGGGGTGGGGCCTGGATGGGAGGGGCACCCAAACTATAAGGAAATAAGAGACTCTTTCAAGGCTCGGTACTTGGCCTAACTCCACCAGGTCTTCCTTGCCAGCTTCAGCCAATATTGCCATCTCCTCTCAACTCCTTCCTGCTGTACTTATATGTAAATGCCAGGTTATTGATAAGGTGCCTTTCAGCTCTAAATATTTGGTCCTATGATTGTAGGTTCTTTTGCATTATTGCTTTTACTGTTATGTGTGTGAACATCATGCCACCAGACTAAATTTCTCAGTGGGAGGAAAAAAACCCCAACATGTTTGTAAGGTAACAAGTTGTGATGGAAAACGACTAGAACTAAGGATTAGTAACTTGAATTCGAGTTTCTTAGGGCAGCTAGGTGGCAAAACGGATAGAGAACTGAGCCTTAAGTCCAGAAGAATTGAGTTCAAATCTGACCTCAGACACTAACTAGCTATGTGATGTTGGGCAAGTCACTTAACTCTATGTGCCTCAGTCTCCTTATCTGTAAAATGAGCTGGATGGAGAAGGAAATGGCAAACCACTCCAGTATCTTTGCTAAGAAAACCCCAAATGGGGTCACAAATGGGGTCACCACTCAACAACAACCAACTTTCTTAGCTGAATGACCTTGAGCTAGGAGTTAGGCAACCCCTCTGAGCCTCAGTTTACTCATATGTAAAATGAACATGTTGGACTAGAATCTCCTTTAAGGTTCCTTCCAGCCCATAACTGTAAGCTCCTCTAGCACCCTGCACAGGGTCAGTCTCATCATAAGTATTCAGTAAATACTTTTTGGTTGGCTAATTGTGGAATCTTTAACCAATCAATCAACAAACACTTGTTAAAAAACCCACTACATGCCAGGTACTAAGCAAACGGAGACAAGAGTAAATGGTCCCTGTCCATAAGGAACTTCAATTCCACTAGGGAAAACAAATGTGTATATATGTAAATACCCCCACACCCCTCACACCATACATAAATACAGGTGCTAGCAGGGGTTTTCTGTAATCTTCCTGTACTCACCTTCCATCTCAGGTTCTGAATAACAGTTTCTGGAAGATTCCATTGACTTCTAACTCATCCCTTAGCTTTCTTGGAATCCTCAGCCCACCCAAGTATAAAGGAACGGTCCTGTACTAACTAGCCTGTCAGGAACCTGGAGAATAGCTAACTCGTCTCTGTAGAAATAAGAGACAGCATGGTAACTTGGGAATTAGGTAGAATTATGGTAAAAGAGGGAGAGGGGTCCCTGAACTCAAATACCAGCCCAGTCCCTTACTACCTCTGTGACCCCAAGTAATCATTTCATTCCTCTGGCCCTTGGTGATTAATTCCTCAGCTGTAAAGTGAGGTATCTGGACTCAGTGGGCTCTGAGGCCCCTTTCACTGATTCTATGACCCAGGAAGAGCCCGTTTCGGCAGAGGCCAAAGGGGAGGGGGAGATACCAGCAGGGCTCCGGAGCAGAGGGGGACAGTGACCAAGCAGCAGTCATAGTGAAGAAGTCACGTCACTCCCAGGAGCCGGGCTGCCCAGTAAGTCTGACTTGCTAAGAATTGACAGCAAGACTTCAAATGGGGCTCTGCCAGCGTCACCTCGTTTGACAGATCATCTTTTGTTTGCATGATGCTATTTTGCAAGATGACAGCTATCAAGTCAGATTACTTCAGACTGCTTAGGGTGATGCATGCCAAAGATGCATTGCAAAGATCATTTAAACTGAGTGATTCCCCCACCTCTCTCTATCCCTACCACCAGCTTGGAGCCTTCAGATCCTAGAGAGCTGGGTTAGATGAACCATCCGGGGGAGCCCATCCTCAGGCCAAAGCAAGGACCCCACTCCAGACTGACAGAGAGAGAGAGAGAGAGAGAGAGAGAGAGAGAGAGAGAGAGAGAGAGAGAGAGAGAGAGCGAGCGAGAGCGCACACCAGCCTCCAGGCCCACCAGGGATCTTGAAAAGGCATGCCCATTTGGCAAAACCACACCTAGTCTTTTCCCTTTGATAGCCTTGGCTAAGGGTATAGCATGGTGTCCCTATGCCCCTGTACTTCTAGGATAAAATACCAGCTAATCAACTTGCTATTTAAAACCGCTCACGCAGGCTGGCTGCCGCCCGCCTACCTTTCCAGACTTACTACATACTATTCCTTTTCACTCACTTGACATTCCTGTCAAACTGGCCTCGGCATTCCATATCCACTTCTCTTGCTTTACATGGGCCATCCCCACTGCCTGGGAAGCATTTCTTCTTCCCCGCAGCCTCCTAGAATCCTCGGCTTCCTCTCAAGGCTCAGATCAGCATCTCCTAGAGGAACCCTTCTGGGATGTCCCCAGCTGTCAAAGCTTTCTCCTGCCTCCAATGACTTTGTGTTTCCTTAAGAAAATGTAAGTTTCTTTAGGGCAGGGACTGTTTTTATGTTTGTCTCTACATCCCCAAGGGAATCGGGTAAGGCTTAATAAATGCTCGTTGAATTGAAATGAATTGAGCCAGAGGGGCGCTAGCTCCACCTCCATTCTTCTCTCTGGATTTCTTCTCCTAGCTCTAACCCTGTTCTATTTCAGGAAAGAAAACAAGATTTTTAGTGACAGTCGAAGTTAAGCACCAGGGGGCAGGGCCAGCTTTGGGTTTTATATAGACTTTGCAAATCTAGAGATTGTTCTCAGCCCCAGTCTCTCCCTCCACTTAGAGAGCAACCCACACCAACACCCCCCCCCAACACACACATACACATGCACACACCAACACCCCCCACACACACACACACGGAAACACTCCAGGCTCCAAGACTCTCACTTCCAGGCCAGCTGTCTGCATTTTCAATTCCACTCCATTGGGCTATCCCCACGCCTGGGCTAAGTAGGTAAAAGACACTGCCTTCTCCAAGTTCCTCTTTCAAAATGGGCTCCCTCATCCCCCCTTATCTCTCTCTTCTGAAGACTGAACAACACAGGAAGTCCTCAATGCTTCTGTGTGAGCAAATCTGTCCAATCCCCTTGCTACCTTCAAGGAGAGGTAGGGGCCAAGGGGGAGAATGCCGAGTACCTACAGGAGGAAGATAAGCTCATAGAAAGGGATCTGGGAGGAGGAAACACCAAGGAGGGCTGGGAGGACAGAAGACAAGCTGACATGAGCCAGCTCAGCCTCTGACATCCTCATAAAGTCTGCAGGAAACAACCCAGCACATGACTTTCCTTTGCTTGCTCTAGCTGGGGACAGAAAGGCGCCCCCTCCCCCCAACTCTGCCCCTAGCTGGAGAACCTTCAGGGTCCGGCCTCAGCACTAACACTAAACACACGCAGGCCCCTTCCTCCCCAGCTCTACATGCTGAACTCCAAAGTTCAGTCTTCATACTCCCTACAAAACAGGCTCTTGGCCATGGTGGGGGTCAAGGCTGCTTTGATTCATCCACCATCTATACCCCAGAGAGGAATATCCAATTGTATTATTTAGAGCTTTGCCCACACAGTGCATCCTTTTCTATTTCCTATTTCGCTACTACCTGAGCACCTTCCAAGACCTCTGGGATCCGGGTGCCCACTGACCGAGGCATATCCCTATTTCTCTCAGCTGGGTGAGACTGTCTCAGCGGACATTATTTGAGCCTCCTGGTGGACTGATCAAACTGTAGCTTTGTCTCACTGCCCGGCCATCACCGCTGAAACCAGCCGTTATGAACTCCTGGAAATAGGGGAGCCAGCATCCCTCCCTCCCCTGAGATGGGAAGCATCTCTGACTCACCGCCAAGTCACCTACTGAAAAGAAAGGGGCCTAGAGAGGTGGGGATAGGAGCAGAAAGGCAGGCAGATGTGACTGAACACATGCAGAGTAATTAAAAGAGGCAAATCACGCTGAGCAGGGAGGGGCAGGCAGACACCCTCCACTCACTTGCTCCAGTGGCTGTGTCAACAGTGCTGGCAACTGGTGAGATTTACAGGTAAAACCCAGGCCAAAGCTCAGGGACGGAAAAAGGGAAAGGAGATGAGGAAGAACAGTCTGTCCTCCGGACTATTCCTAGTTTGCCCAAGAGGCTAGATTTCTTGTTTCTCTCCCAAGAAGGAGCGTGTGTGCATGCTCGTCTCTGAGCTGTGCACAGAGGGGGTCTGTCTCCCCCGACCTGAGCCTTGAGTTGAGAGGTTATCCTTTGTCTCAGCCGGGCAGAGCCAGGCCTGCCTGCCACAGCAGGACTGGCAAGATGATAAACAAGGGTTTGCCTTTAGATCAGCTGGTTTGTCTCGTCTCATGCCCCCTTCAACAGGGATCACGAGTGTAGCAGAGGGGAAAAAATGGGCCAGTGCTCCTGGCTGGGAGCATTCACTGCTTGTCTCTCTCCTCTTCCTTTTCCCCCCACCCCTCACCTACTCCCAGAAGTTCTTAGGTCTTACCTGAAGAGGAAGAAGGGAAGGAGGGAAATGCCACCCACCTGCTTCTAAAACCTGACACTGAGCTTTGTGCAGTGAACGTAAGGACCTGGGTGTCTGTGGAGAGCAGACAGGGCCAAATACAGCTATGTCTGATATCTGAGAGAGACACAGAGTCGGGAACATAGGCCAGAGGCAACAGGTGTTTACTCGACGTCTCTGCCTCCCATATCCCACCTCCCTCCCTTTTAGGAAAGGGCATTTCCTTTTAAGTTTTCAGAGACAGCATCTCTGAATGCGTGTGTCCTGACTAAAGGAGCACCCATTAACATCCCTTTAACCCCCACAGCTTCAAACTAGGTTTCACTCCTCCTACCTCAGTGATTCCCGAATCGCAGGTACCCCAACGGCAGCCAATCAGCAGCTCCGGTGCTGGGTCACTCACAGGAGCTCCATCATCCTAGAGCAAGAAGAGGAAAGAGTCAGCATAACTTTTCTTCACTCCCTGGGGAAGATCAAGTGATTTCAGTCAGCAAAGGCTTGAGCCTACCAAACACCCTTGTCTCTCCCAAAGCCTGCTGCTCAGTTTCTTCATCGTGATAACTGACATTCACGGAGAGCTTTAAAGTTTATAAAACAGTTTACACATATTGTCTCATTTGATCCCCTCAACAATCCGGTGAACAACAATAATAACAGCCCACAAACATATATGTATGTGTGTGTGTGTGTGTAGGTATATAATATATGTGTGTGTATATCTGTATCTATCATCTCCCCGCCTGTCTGTCTATCTACCTAGCTAACTAAATAACACTTTATGGTTTATAAAGCACTTTACATGCTCTCATTTGAGCTTGATAGCTCAAATGAATAATAACAATAACCCCATGAATTATAACAATACCGACACATATATATTATGTATATATGTATAAGTACATATGTATGGATGCATGCATCCATACATATAAATGTTATGGTTCATAAACCATGTTACATGCTCTCATTGGGTCCTCATCACTACACTGTGAAAAGGATCATTATTATAATGACAACAACGATAATCGCCCACATTTGTATATCATTTTTGTAATCTCTTTTGGTCCTCACAACCACCCCAGGCAGTAAAGGCTTGGTAGAGGCCTTCCAGATTCCAAGGTCGGTACTCTCTCCACAGTCTGTCTCTTCTGCCCATCAAACTCCAGGGATTAAGTGGAGGAACAATAACCACTAGACTCTTGGGCCCATGCACAGGCACTTTCCCAGAGACAGTGTGAAGCCAGACCTCAGAGCATCATCCGACATCCCCGGAGGCCACCCTACTGGAAGCCCCAAAGAGAATACTGCCCACGTACCCATTCAAGCAAGCTTCAGAGAAGTGGAACAGGCCAAGTACTTAATCAATCAATCAATAAGCATTTATTAAGTGACGACTATGTGCCAACCACCAGCAATACAAAGAGTGAAACCCCTAGCAAGGCACTGTCATAAAGAGCTGGCATTTATATACCAACCAATTCAAAGTCTGGGAAGCATTTTACATAATTTAAAAATCTGGTCCCCACTAGAAGCCCTAACCATTATATCACACTGCCTTATATTACATACATGGGTACAAAGGGGGAAAAGGTGGCCAAAATTAAAGGCCATTTCCCACAAGGCCCTAGAGCTTCATTAAGGAGCCAGCATTAAAAATGAGTACACTAAGGCTTCTATAGGTTTGGCTAGTTCTTTGTTTTTGTTTTTTAATTTCACCTGGTTCACAAACCCAGCCTAGTTGATGTTCCCCTTGGGAGCTGGGCAACCCAGTATCTAAAATTCACTGGAGACGAGAGGATTTGGGATTGAATGGGACCTTCCAATGGCCAGCTGGTTAGAAGGTAAAGGGGAAGAAATCAAGGGCTCTGATTGAGTGCTCAAAGGAATCCTTCCAGCCTCTCCTACATTCATGGAGCCCAGCAGGTGCCCTGAGCTGCTCTCTCCCCTGCCCCACAGCCCTGAGGGATTCTGAGCCCTAAAGTCAGGACCCTGGAGGGTGGCAGGTGGTGGGGAGCTCCCTGGGGGGCAGGTGGGCACACAGGATCTGACAAGGCAGGAAGACTCAGCAGGGGTTTCCAGCGTAGGAGGAGAGAATTCAAAAGAGCAGGAGGGCTGGTTCAGGTTATACAAGGCAACTGCCTGCCCAGCTGAGTAGCCATCTGGACAGTTGACTGTGGAACAAAGGCGAGACTTTCTTCCTGGCTCCCACGGAGAACAGGGGGGCAGGTGCGAGAGAGAGAGAGAGAGAGAGAGAGAGAGTGTTTGTGTGTACACATGCCCAAACAAGAGAGACATAAGCCTTCCCTCACTCAGCACTGGGAACAGGCATCCCAGCAGCTAGCCACTGTGTCTAGGGAGGTGGGGAGGTAGGTGGGGGTTGAGACATTTCAATACCTCAGGTACTCTTTAAATCAAAAGTCACACAGATAGATATCTGGAAGGAATGAAGGACGGGGCAGGCACCAGGCTCAGGGGAATACAGAGGCAACAATATCTACCCAGACAGGGCTCAGATCTAGAGGGAGAAAGAACACGCTGCAGGAGCCTGGCTCTGGTTAGAATGAAGGAATACTGAACCAAGTCAGATTCTTTAAAACCTGGCCCTAAAAGATATACCTTCCATAGCCCAAGACACCCTTCTAGTCTTATTTTCTCCTACTCCCTCAGTCTCATGGTTACCCCCTAGGATGGCGTGCCCTCTCTCCTCCAAACCCACCCACTGTTCAGGATCCAAAAGGATTCATAATCATGATGTGGACTAGCAACTATAATTTCACTGATATAGGGCACTCCCAGGTAAGGAAAGCCCACCCACCAATGCAAGCCCAGCCCCTTCTAGAATTCCTGCAACTTAGTCTTAGAGAGGGGTAAGAGGGTTACCCAGGACCACAAAATTAGTCTATATAAGAAGCAAGACTTGAACCAAGATCTTCCTGACTTTGAAGCTGACTCTGTCTTCTGTGGCACACTTCCTCTCAAGTACTACTACTATTACTAAAATAAATATTTTAATAACAAAATAAATATTTATGATAATAAATGTGATGCCAGCTAATATCTGTATAACCATTTAAGATGTGCAAAGTGCCCCATCTCATTTGATCCTTGCAACAACCCTGTGAGATAAATGCTGTTACTATTCCCATTCTTCAGATGAGAAAACTGAGGCTAGGAGGTTTTGACCTGCCCAAGGTCACACAACCAGTAAGGGAGTAACAGAGCTAGTAAGTCCACCCTCCTCTGAAATTTTCCTTCAACCCTTCCCTGGCACACAAAGATCTCTCCTTCCTCCATCATCTTATAGTGGTATTATGGACAATACCCACTTGGCATATTGTTGCTACCTTTTCATACATAACGGATACTAAATCGCCACTTTGGATCTAAAAGTTGGCTAGTTTTTCTCCCCACTGAATGAAAGTTCTTAGAAGGTGAGCCCTTTGTCTCCCATGCATTTGTATGCACTGCGATTCTTAGCCCAAATGTGGCATACCAGAGATGTCCATGGCCTAGTGCATATGATGCTGAGTTTGGAGTCAGCATGACTTGAGTTCAAATCCCTCCTTGGTCACTTAATACCTGTGTGACTCTGGGCAAGGCACTTGTGACCACCCCAGGCCTTAATTTCCCCACCTATAAGATGAGGAAGTTGAACGGGATGGCCTCCGAGGTCCTCCTAGTTCTAAAGTTACACTCTTCTCTCAGAGGAGCTTTACAGACAAGGAAGAAACGTCCCAGGCCACGGAGTGATAGAGGGCAGGGCCAGAGCTGTAAACCAGTCCACTGACTCAGAGGCCAGGTCCTTTCCTCTGCTAGAACCCACAAACCTGCTCCTAGCCCAGGGCCTAGGCCAGAGGGGGCTACTGAAAAGTAAAGACTTGTTGACTGGTGACTGGCAGATTGTCCTCCAGGCCACAGGATGACCACCACTCCCACTCCAAACCAAAATGCACAAATCTAAGTCAAGAGGAAACAGGGCACCCCAAAGAACAAGAGATGGCCAACTCTCCGACACCTCTCCCCACACACAATGGCTGGGAGGGAGGGGTCAGGGCCAAAGGACAAAGAGCCCAAGGAGCCCAGAGGTCCACAAGACTCTCAGTTATCCAGGGGAAAGGGATTCTGCATCCCCCTCCTAACTTTTACTTTCTCCCTGCAGCTCCCCAGGCAAAGAAAGGACTAGCCAGTTCCTCCTTCACTCCAGCCTTCTCCTGCCTCCAAGAGGGTCTTTCTTCTATCCTGCTTTCTATCACATCCCTATTCCTCTGGAAGATCTCTGAAGGCAGGGATAGGTTTTGTGCTTAATAAATATTTAGTAACTAACAGACTGATGGGACAAATCACTGTCCATAGAGAGGGAGGAAACTTTGACCCTGTTGGTCTCCAACAGCAGGTCTGGTCATAAGGAAAGGGTGAAAAGAGGTCAGGAGAAGAGGCAGAAACTACTACCACTACTACTACCACCACTGCCACCAGCACCACCAGTGCCACTACTGCTGCTACTAACAGCTACCATTTATACCTCACTTTAAATTTTTAAAAATGTGTGTGTGTGTGTGTGTGTGTGTGTGTGTGTGTGTGTGTGTGTGAGAGAGAGAGAGAGAGAGAGAGAGAGAGAGAGAGAGAGAGAGAGAGAGAGAGAGAGAGGCAGTTGGGGTTAAGTGACTTGCCCAGGGTCACATAGCTAGTAAGTGTCAAGTGTCTGAAGCCAGGTTTAAACTCAGGTACTCCTGACTCCAGGGCTGGTGCTCTATCCACTGCACCACCTAACTGCCCTGTATACCTCACTTTAAGGTAGGTAAAGGTTTTGATGTACATTGATCTCATCTGAGCTCACTAACAATCCTTGAGGGAGGTGTTTCAGTGGATAGAGTGCCAAGCCTGGCATCAGGAAGACCAGAGTTCAAATCCAGCCTCAGAGACTTACTAGCTATGTGACCTTGGGCAAGTCACTTAATCCTGTCTGCTTCAGTTTCTGCATGTGTAAAATGAGCTGGAAAAGGAAATGGCAAACCACTCTAGTATCTCTGCCAAGAAAACCCCAAACAGGGTCACGGAAAGTCTGAAATGACTGAACAACAACAAACACCAACAGGCTTCAAAAAGAAGTGATTTGTGTTTGGTGCCACAGCTACAAAGGGTGAGGGAGAGGATCTGAACCCGATATTACTGAGTATAACCTAAGTCAATGAATGAATGAAAAAGCATTTATTAAACATTTGCCATGTGCCAGATACTGTGGGACTACAAATTGAAGAGTGTGACAGTCGCAGATCTCAAGAAGTTTTCATTGGGAAACGGTAAGAAGAGAAAATTCAGTTGCCAGGCAGAAGGAAAGACATGGATGCTTTAGAGTTCCACGGCAAGGCCGTCGGCAAGTCCTGCCTTGGACTGGGGAAGATGAGAAAGCTGGGGGGTCTAGCGGGCATGGGAACAGGGCAGACAGTAAAGCCTAGAGGATATTAGGAGGCAGCGAAAGGGCAGTTGGTAAAATAGTGGGCCTTCATTTCATCAGAAGGAACAGAACTGGTGACAGCCAACTTACTGAAGCCCCAGGAGCTGACAAGCAGCGAGGATGGGCTCAGGGGAGCTGGAGGAGGCTATCAGCAGCGAAGGAGAGACACTCCCCAACCCCATGGTGGTTGAAGAGATATTAAAGAGGCCAGAAGAAAGACATGAATAAGAATCACAAAGGTTGAGAAGACATGGATGAGTTATGTTCTTCACCACTGGGAGGACAGAGCATCGAAGCACTGCCATACTTATACCCTCTGCCCCAGCCCTGCCAAATCTTCACCATGCCCTTCACAGGTCATACTCACTCTTGCCCCTGTCAGGGGAGGGGGAAGAAGATGCCGAGGAAACTGGAAAAGGTGTAGAAAGGTTTTTGTGGGGGCAAAACCAAGGAATCTAGAGGCGATGAATAAGAAGACTGTCCACATCTCTCACCATCTCTAGAGAATAAGCTTTTGGAGGGAAGACGCCTTGGCTTTTGTATTTCTTCACTCTCCAGTGCCCAGGACGTTGCTGGTACACGGGAGGCACTCCCAAATACCAGCTGAAGGGATGCAGTGTGAGGTTCTTCCAAGACCCCGGGATAAACCCTGTGACATTCATCCTCAGCTAGGCTGACCCTCACCAGCCACCACTGCAGGGCACAGAAGGTGTTTATTTTCTCAGCAGTTTTGATCACTGTATGAACTCTGTCATTTCCTCAGCTGGGACCAAGTTATTTCCCCAGGCCCCGGAGTCATTAAATACTCAGGACATTTTACAAGGTAACGTAATAAATATATAAATACAACAGGCATGTTTATGGATGTGTGGCTGACACGTTTCTAGCCTGTCCCTTTGACCTTGGGGAGGGTACCACAAGGGGGTGAAAAAACAAAATTTCAGAAGAAGACACAAGGGACCAGGGGGCAAAGGCAGAAAGTTGGCTAGACAGGCTTGAGAAGTCAGATGGACACCACCCTTTTTAACCCTGCCAGGGACCCTAACCCAGAAGCTAAGAAAGCTAAGAAAGAAAGCTCAAGAGAAGTAAAGCCCAGGGCTCAGGGATCCTTGTGCAAAGATATATAGATAAGGGGATCAGAAGATGTACACCACTGCGCAATGATGATGCATTGGGGGTCAGAAAATCAGGATTCCAATCTCAGAGGGACCTAGGCCTCACTTAACCATTCTGGGCCTCAAGTTTTTAGCCAAGATGACTACTGAGGTCTCTTTCAGCTCCAGCTCTAGGGTCCTCTTCTGACTGACCCTCAAGAAAAGGCCTCCCTTCAGTTCTCCCTTCTGGCATACAATTTTCCACAACTCCCTCCCCCGCCATAAAATGAATCTCTAATTCAGGAGAATTTTCAAAAATTAAACATTTTGTTTGAATGACTTTTCCTGCTTTGTAATCCAAGAGATAGATACCACCAAATGTAGAGAGGGGGGGATCTCCTCTAACTACTCACAGGGCACAGGGGAGGTGGGACCCTCCTTCACCTAGTTCTAGCTCTAGTTTAAACATGACAGAATGAATGAGCCAAACACACTGGGGTTAAAGAACTTTATTCTTGTCTTCTTTTAAAATCAGCCTTTTGGGGGCAGCTAGGTGGTATAGTGGATAAAGCACCGGCCTTGGATTCAGGAGGACCTGAGTTTGAATCTGGCCTAAGACACTTTACACTTACTAGCTGTGTGACCTTGGACAAGCCACTTAACCCTCATTGCCCTACCCCCCCCAAAAAACCCCTCAGTACATACATATATATAAATATATATATATATATATATATACATATATATATACATACATACATATATATATAAACAGCCTTTTTTCTTCTGAAACCCTTCCCATTATGAGGGCATGACAGTTAGCTAACCAATCAACATGGTTCCCATAGTGTTATGTTTCCTGAATCCTGGAATCACATGAGTCAGGAAGCCTGGGTTCTAGCTCCAACTTTCCTGATTATTTCTTTTGTGACTTTGGTTAAGTCACTTAATGGAGGCAAAAATTCCTTCAATATTTAATTTTTTGAGCTATTGGGAGGTCCCAAGGAAATGCCTGAAAAATACTTTGTAGTATATGAAATATACAAGTATAGGTAGTATATGTATCATTATTATATGATGTCTAATCATTCACACTAAAAAAACAAAGTGGATGAAAACATGGATTTCCTGGACTATGATACTCAGTCAAATGGGCAGCCCACTGAGTTGGTCCCTCAGCATATTATGTATCTTAAGCAAATACAGACAATGGATTGACCCTTGAATCCAAAAGAAGGAGGAAATTGGACTGAAATGCATTTGAGAAATTTTTAGCATTTTTAAAATTTCCAAACTGCTTGCTGCCTATTTAACATCGGTTTTCTGCCAGTGATACTATATGGCTGAGAATCATAGGGCAAAGAAACGCCACATGGCTGGGTGTATGCAGGCTGCAGCCCATTGGTGATGAGCTGCCACTGAGCTGTGGTGTAAAAGACATCAGTGATACATATAACTAAAAAAAGAAGGTGGCCTGGTTATTTATTTAGCAAACAGATTGACTGACCAAGTGTGACACTGGTATCCTTGAGGAAATAAAATAGCAAAAGAAGGTCCCTAGGATGTCAGGAGAGCTCTCGGAGGTGTATTTATAGGAGAGCACGGATGAGAATTGTATAGGATAAGATGGCAATCAGGGAGGCTCATTATGCATCCACACAGAGGAGGGAGCGCCTGCACTGAAGAAATCCAGATCCTTCCAAGTATCATCCAGAAGAAAGAAATACATGACGTATTTTGGCAGAAATGGGAGGGAAAGGAAGAAATAGTATTGAGCTGGGGGCAGAGAAGATGAAGCTCAGAGTCACCTCTTTGTTCCTATCTCCTAGGCAGCTGTGACTTCATTCCATGATACCTCCATGTACCCAACTACTCTGACAGGGGTGGTGGTAATTGAGAAGGGTATGAGTGTCCCTTTCTATCCCAACTTTGGCCCACTAAATGCCCTTGAGTGGCCAGGAGAGATTTTCCTCAGTTTGGGCAAATAAAAGGGGGATTAAGGCTTATTTTGTTTATTTCACAGTGCCATGAGATAATTTTTGCAAAGCACTTAGTAAAGTACCTGGCACATAGTAGGTGCTTTAAAAAATGCTTGTTCCTTCCCTTCCTCCTCATGTGTGTCCAGACAACCTTCCAGAAGAGATCCTATGATGGTTTAAAACAGGGGATCATCCCTTGTGACTACTCACCTCACCAGATAGGGCAGGAACTAGGACTCAAAGGGTCTGGGTCCTAGTTCTGATGTGTGATGTTGGACAAATCACTTTTGGCTCACCAAACCTGTTTTCTCATCTGTAAAATAGGGTTAATGATCCATGGCCTGCCCACCTCACAGGGTTGTTATGAGAATCAAATGAGACAGGGGGACTTGAAAATGGTTTTGGAAAGCATAAGTTATAACATAAATATGAAATACCATTAACTCCCCCCCCCAATAATGGAGACGACCCAGATGAGGTTACACTAACCAATGTCATCGAGAGGGGAGGCTTCAGCCTCTTCCTTCTCCTTGGACCCGCCTTCTCTCTCTCCACTCCCTACCTAGGAAGGCCCTAGCAATTTCCCTCTGTTCAGTCCCAGAAGAACTGAAGCCATTAATGGACTACAGCTTCTGGTAAAGAATCTGGAAATGAAAAGACAGGGCTGAGCAGCCGTGCTTGAACGGCTTCCTTGAGAAAATGTCAGAAACACCCCTTGCCCTGCTATTAACCTGATTCTTCCTTCCCAAGCCAATAACAAAATCCAAGATGGTGCTTGCGTGCTCCTTCTCATCATCTCTGCATACAAACGTCGGGACTGACAGCCTTTACATGTGGCCGAATGTGAAGGAGGTAGAGGAAACTATACAGGAAGACAGCCCACCCACCCCCAAAGTCCAACAATATCGACCTTCCTCGTGCCGGAAATCTCATCCTAGAAGTAACTAATGACAAAGGGCTGCAGAAAGAGCAAATATTTGGAAGATGACCTGGGTTCAAATCCTGGCTCTGCCCAGGGAGCAAGCACTCCCTCTGTGATCTTGGGAAAATTACACAATCTCTCTGAGGAATGAAGATCTGACTAGGTGATCTCAAAGGTATCTTCCCATTCTAGATACTAGTCTCCTATGACTTAATTCTTCTGGGTTAAAGCACTACTTTTTTGGGTCCACCTAAAATACAATCTCCCTGGGAGCTAATGAGGCACAGTAGAAAGTATACTGGGTTTAGAGGAAGAGAAACTGAGTTCAGGTCTCATCTGACACTACCTGTGTGGGACCATAGACAAGTCACACTTCCATGGGCCTCAGTTTCCCCCTCTGTAAAATGAGGGGTAGGGTGACCTCTAAGATCCCTTTCAGATCTCCGCCTATGATCCTAAAATGTGACACCCTAACAGCTTAGTATAAATAAGACCAGCGGGTCTTGCTTCTCCCTTGGGAGACTGGTAGCCAGGAAGTACAAGAAAGATAGAATTAGGAGACAAAGGGAAGTAGGAAGACACCATAGCCAAGGAAGGTGGTAAATGCTCTGGAAAAACTTTACTGACCTTCACAAATTTGGGAGAGCAGATGCATGCCAAGGGCTGAGTGAAAGAAAGAAGGATGAGGAGCAAACTTCTTAGAAGGCTCAGCTGTGGTCTACCTCTGGTTCTCCTGCCTGCTTTTCTGATGGGTCTGCTGAAACGGCATACCCTCTAAGGCAGCCAAGACTCTTTGCCACAATAGAGGGTTCAGAGACATCTGCCTGACTCTATTTCCTCAGAATTAAGGCATGTTCTGACACTGACTGACTGATTGTGACCTCAGGCAAGTCTTATATCCCCCTGGAATCTCAGTCTCCTCATCTGTAAAATGGAAATAATAGTCCTTTTACTACATGCCTCTGGGGGTTATGAAGAAAGGGCTTTGTCAAGGTTACAGTCAGTGCTGCCTAAGTGGGAATTATGCTGCTCATCTGAGAAAATGTTAAAAAAAAAACAACAAAACTCCACTTGCTCAATCATCTGGCCCTGCCAACTTCACCCTCTTCCCTTTGCACTGAGGCAATCATATCTTTATGGTCCAAAGAAAAGGGAAGGTTCCTGGAGCTGGGAAAGGGGTATCCTTGGTGATCCAGAGAGATGATGCATCACTAGGCTAATATGTCATTAATTCACATCACTCCATCCACAAATGGGAGGCGGTGCAGCCTAATGGCTAGTGATGGTCTAGAAGTCAGAAAGGCCTGGGTTCAAGTCCTGCCTTCAACAGCTATGTGACCCTGGCCAAGATACTTAGAAACTCTCTGTGCTCCCAGGCACTCATCTAAAAATATAAATTACAGGAGAATTTTTGATGTGCACTAGCTAAGGGAGTTTGCACACCTATGATGGAATAAACCATAGATGTAACAAAGTTACACACACACACACTCATCCCCACCAATACACTTTAAAAAAAAAAACCACCACTAGACCTGTGACTTTGAACTTATATTCTATCTTTTTAAATTTTAATTTATTTTTTTTTGGTGGGGCAATGGGGGTTAAGTGACTTGCCCAAGGTCACACAGCCAGTAAGTGTCAAGTGTCTGAGGCCAGATTTGAACTCAGGTCCTCCCGAATCCAGGGCTGGGGCTCTATCCACTGCTCCACCTAGCTGCCCCCTGAACTTATATTCTTTCAGTGTAGATCAGCACCATCTCAGCAGCTTACATCCATCAATAGTTAACACTGAGAATTCAAGTGACTTATCCAGGGACACACAGCCATTTTATTTATATATATATCAGAGGCGGGGCATGACTGCAGGTCTTCCCCTGAGAATAGTAATCAAATCCACACTGCTATTCCTGGTAAGGACATATCAACCAACTGCATTCCCTCTGACTTTCATGTCCAAAACATTCCTCCCTGGCCACCATTCCCCTATATGTGTTCTCCTCTAGAAGGTAAGCTCCCTGAGAGCAAGGACTATCTTGTCTTCGTATTCCCAGTATTCAGCACAGTGCCTAAAACACAGTAAGGACTTAAAAAATGCTCTCTCATTCATTCCTAACTCTATTCACTACCCACTAGGATATGCTACCTTTTGTGCATCTAGTCCGCATCTTGTGGATTGATGAGGAGTGCCTAGTAGGCACACTATGGCACATTACAAGCCTGCCCTCCCTCTGGACAGATGACGACAGGGAGAGCTCTGTGAACCAACTCCATCAAACCCAGAAAGAGAGCAGACATAAAATTGAGAGAATGCAAACTTGTTCACCCAATTGTGGCTGTCAGAAAGAGGGAGCCCCTCCTTGAGTTTGAGAGAAGTAAATTTACTTTTCACATCGGGGAGTAAACATCTGGAACTTGTTAAGCCCCAAGAGGTGGTACAGGCTGAAGGGTCAAAGAACGGTTTAGAGAAATTCCTGCAGGACAAATCTGTAACCAGTTATGAAGAGAAGTAGGGGCCCAAGACAAGATGGGGGCCAATCCCAGCCCTTCCAAGACATCTCTGGGTATCCCTCATCGGAGACAGAATCTTGGACTGGAGAGATGATGGGGGTTGACAGAGAAAGTACTAAGAAAAATGTCTCCCCACCCCGCAACAGGGCAGGGCCAAAAGAGAAAGTTATGTTCCAGGAGAAAAAAAATAAAATAAAAGCTATTTCCTCTCAACTATCATAAAATATGTTATCTTGGTGTGGGAAGAGACCTTGGTTATATCATCTGTAAAATGAAGGGATCAGATGACATTATCTCTAGGGCCCATACTTGGCCAAGGTCACAAAGTCGAGCCAGTGGCAAATTAAGGACTAGAATTGGTGTTCTTTCCATTAAACCAATTACCCTCAATGAAAAAGACACTGGCCCATTGTTACTCCTTACCAAATTCTCTAGATCAGTGAGTTCTTGAGCCTGACTCCTTTGGCAGCTTAGCCAAGAAATGTTACAAGTGAGACCTTTCCTCGAAGCACATCCTTCCCAAACACTTGAGATTCAACCTCTACCAGGCCACTAAAAAAGCAAATGCAGAGAGCTGGGCAAGGGTCCAGGGAGGTGGTTTCAGACTAGGAGACCCTATGCCTGGGAGGAGGAGGGAAGACCCCTTTGTTTCTCATCCTAACTCAAACTCGATCCCTATTCTGCAACTACAGACTGGTCCCAGAAGTTCTCCATGACTCAGTTGCCTTGTCTCTCCAACTGGATGCCATGGTAGGGATGGTGTGTCAAGGTTGGGGGTGGAGGGTATTGAGCTGGGAGAGAAGATGGTGGTCACGAAAATGATAATGACCCACCCATTTTGGCTTGACCAATGACAACTGATTTAGGAATATAATTAAGAAAAGTTAATGACGAGACTCAAATGAATAAAGGCCATTCTAAACCAAGATCTGAAATGTGTTCTGTTCTTCTGGTCTTGTCAGCTTTCACCATCAGCTCTTCCTGACTTATTTCCTGTGATGTTTTGATGAAGCCAGGAGGAATGTGGGGAGGATGGGGCCGAGGAGCAGTCAACCTTGTAAAGTATAACCACCCTCACCTTCCTTCCTTCCCTCCTCATCCAACAGGGCATTCTAGGGACGTATGCCAGGTAATCAGATTCCAAGGAGACATCTTTCTGCACTCCCCTGAACCAGGGGATCCGGGGCACTGTGCCTGTAAATAAAGGCAGCGTCTTCTGGACAGGGAAGGGGTACAGAGGAAGAGAAGCACAGCCCCAAACCCCCAGGCATTAAATATTTACATAAGAAGAAAATGTTTCATTAATTATAAACAGATGTAATTTGCAGCTATTTTCTTTAAATTTCTCCATCAAAGCTCAAGATTTGCAGCACTTTGAACTGCAAGGCATCAATAATTGTGAATGAATATTTTACATCAAGCTGGGATCTCTGTAGCATACACCAAAATGAAGTAATCAAGTGCTCATGTGTGGACATTGCCATTGGAGCATTTTTTTTTTCCTTTGGCTGAGACGGATGGCTGTCTTGACAACCAATATTTCTGTTAGGGGGTGTGGGGGGGGGAGGGGCTGTCTCAAATTCCTTGCAGAAGAATACCGGGGCACTGAAGGGAATGTGGGATCACAGATTTGGAGTCAAAGGGACCTTGGGGTCATTTGGTCTAATCTCACTATTTTACAGATAAAGAAAGTGGGGCCCAGAACAGTGGATTTCAGGTCAGTTCAATTAAACCTTTATTGAGTGCCTACTGTGTGCCTGGTTAAAAGAACGAGCAGAAATATTTATGAGGATGGTTATTCAGTTCATCCTGTGCTAAGTACTATGGATACAAAAAGAGGATACAAAAATACAAAAGACAGTCCCTCCCCTCAAGGAGCTTACAATCTAATGAGGGAGACAACACACAAATAAATTTTGTGTGCATGTATTTAAAAACACACACTCTGTATGCTGTACAGAGATCCCAGCCTGATTTAAAATATTCAGTCACAATTATTGATGCCCTGCAGTTCAAAGTGCTGCAAATCTTGAGCTTTGATGGAGAAATTTAAAGAAAATAGCAACAAATTACATCTGTTTATAATATGTATAAGTGTACATATATATATGGACATATGGGAGGGAGGGAGGGAGAGGGAGAGGGAGAGGGAGAGGGAGAGGGAGAGGGAGAGGGAGAGGGAGAGGGAGAGGGAGAGGGAGAGGGAGAGGGAGAGGGAGAGGGAGAGGGAGAGGGAGAGGGAGAGGGAGAGAGAGAGAGAGAGAGAGAGAGAGAGAGAGAAAAGAAATAATTGAAAGCCCTACAATGAAGTGACTTGCCCAAGGTCACCTGAATATTAAGGAACAGAGCTCAAATTTGAATCCAGTTCCTTTTACCTTAAATCCAATACTATTTGCACTGTATCTCTAAGGTTTCTTCTAGCTTTATCTAAAATTTGAAGGTCCATTGGTTCTAAAAGATGAGTTGATTTTTGCATCTTATTCAATCTATAATCCACCTCCCAACCCTATAATAATAACAACAATAAAATAAATACCATAGATTATATTATTGCAAATCTCGTAAACATATACTTTTTTTGTCCCTGTCCTAACCACCCACCTATCTCCCAAAAACACTCCTTTGCTTACTTGCCTGGAAATCCCCCCACCCCTCCCCACCTTGGAAGTCTTAATGTCTCTGTCTGGGCATATGCATTCAGCCAAAAGCATCCGGAAGAGGGCATAGAACAGTGTGGAATCTGGCTGAGATGGAAAGCAAACTGACGGGAGCCCATGACAGGCCCCTTATGTCCAACATTAAATGTGGCCCCAAAGAAAGAGCTTCCTGATTCTACATGGCTTTCCTTAAGCCCACAGATCCCCCAAACCACACCACAGCCCATCTGGAGTGATCTAAGAATGAGAGAAATTCCTGCCTTGGAGACACGCAAACACATCTCCTTAAATGACCCTGAGAACAAACCTCGAATTCTCAGCTTGGAACTCTTTGCATGGCCTGGTTAAAAGAATGAGCACAAATATTTATGAGGATGGTTATTCAGGTCTTCCTGACAGTACAACCCCAAATCTCCCAGAATTCCTGGAATATATTCCCTCTGACTTAGTGAGGGTTCACACTAACTCAGAAGGGTAAAGGAAAAAACTGCATTTAGAATGGTATACCACAGTGGTAGGGGACCCTAGGTTACACCTGGGTCCAAGGGCAGTGACTTCAGTCTGAGACACACACACACCACCACCAGCAACAACAACAATAAAATTTCCAATGAGCTTTACCTACATTACATCATTTGACTTTCATTAAATGAACCTATGAGTAGATGCTATTTTTAGACCCATTTTACAGATTAGGAACTGAAGCTCAGATAGATTGTGTCTAAGGTGGGACTAGAAGCATATATGGGTGGGAGATGAGGACTCTCATACTTTGGATGTTAACACTGCCTACATTCCCCTTTGTGAAAAACAGAATGGGGGAGTGAAAAGATCACTGGACTTGGAGTTAAGCAACCTAGAATCAAAAGACCTGGATTGGAATTCTGGGTCTGATTCTCTTTTGATGTATTTCCATGGATAAGTCACTTAAACCCCATCTATAAAAATGGGAATGAATCCCACGGCCCCTTACTGAAGCTCTATAGGTTCAGTCTTGGAAATGAAGCAATGACTAAGAATATTCTCTATTATTTCATTACGGTTCTGGCCCCCACTCAGATTCTCTCTCTGGGAACATCATAACCTGGCTCATTTTAGTTTTCCCCTAGGGATATGATACTCCATTCCTAAAAACAACTGAGGCTTCCAATCAATATTTAAACAAAGGTTATTAATTCAATGGTCACGTCATCCCAACCCTTTAAGCAAATCAAAAGGAAAGCAAAGCTTAACTGGAAGCATGATAGCTCTTATACTTTTTGTTCTCCAAATACTTTGGTCTCAGATACCTTAAAAAGATACTTGCTATAACATCATCAATCTCCTGGGTGGACTTTACTATATTGAATCCATGGCTTGTTTCAGCTCTTCATTCAAACAGCTTTGTTACATCCATAGCAATGGAAAGTCTCACCCACGAGTCAACCTCAGACACACTGGTGGGGGAAGGAGGGTAGCACTTGCATCCACAGCTAGGCATAGGCAGCCTTTGGATGGGCTCCAAGCAGAGAAGGAGGTATGAAAAGACCTCCTAGGGTTCCTTGATGGTCCCTACCTCCATGTATTGGCCATAATTCAAATTAGTTTTCCATCATCAGCTTTATTCCAATTCTCCAGCCCAACCCCAGCCTCAAGTTTCTCCACTTTCAATTCAGGTGTCCTTCCCTCCCTTGGCTGTAGTCCATAGGACTGTAAGGAAAAAGACATGTGCCCCATCTTGTTCTGTTTGCAATGCTGGCTTCTCCTTAGGGAATGAGGTAAAATCATCAGGTATGATGGGGAGAGAACTCCAAGGGAACAGAGGCATAATCTTGAGGGGGGATAGCTATATCTAAGCTGGGGTTTCAGGAGGGAAATCAAGGGAGAGGTGGGGAGGAGAAACCTGAAATCACAAAACTTTGAAGAAAAATTTTGAAAATAAAAGATACTAGATCATAGCCTCTAGGCCTAGGCCTTGCTTACTTGGTAGTAAGTCTTCTTCACCTGGTCCTGTCTCCATGGACTGGGTCATTTCTTCCCCAATGGTCCCAATAGTTCACTGCATTTCATGTGTCTTCAGAGCATGGCATCCTAGCAAATGGAGTCTTTTCCTACTGGGATCTCACCTGCTACAATAATCCTGAATGTACCCTCTTGATTCTCTTTTTCTCCTTATAAAGGAGCAAGGAAAAGGAGAAATGAATAGTGTTGATTTCCCAGCATGGCCTGATAGACAGATAACAACTTACACTATGGGGATATTAAGAGAAAAGTCTTTATTTACCTTCACTCATTCTAGAAATATGAATTACTATCCTCCTGCCAACCTCTATCATTATTAACTGCTAACAGTAGAATGGTGAACCTAACCCTCAAACTCCTTGAGAGCAGGGACTGTCTTTTTTACCTTTCTTTGTATCCCTGGGGCTTAGCATGGTGTCTTAAATGTTGACTAACTGACTGGGTAGAGACTTGTTACTGCCCCAAAGTGAGTCAACACTATTCTAATAAGGTTAAACCTCCCAAATTCAAACTACCTGGGTGGAAGGCCAAGCTAAATTAGTGATAAGTATGAATTGTTTAACATTTTCCAGAATGAGCTTATAAGTGGAATTAACCTAGTAGGAGGCCTTAGGGGACCTGCTTTAATGAACAGATATAATGATATAATCACCATAGTAATTTTTTACATGTCATTGGATGCTTCCCAGTACAGGGCCTAAAGCTTTTCAGTGTGGGCACTGTAAGGCATCCCCATCTGTCCCTCGTTTACCACCCCCTCCTGAAAAACCCCAATAACTGTAGAACTGTCAACCACATCAACTCCCCACACAAGAACAGAGCTCCCTGAGGTCAACTCTCCAGGCCTTGGAGAGAGCAGGCCCACCCGGAGTGCCCTGACAAGGTGTCGTTTGCTTAGTGACTCTCTCCAAGTTCCTCACTCTCTCCTCTACCGTTGAATGAAACCGTTGTCTCCATTCCATTAAATTATTAGCTAATTAGCCCCGACGAGGGCTAACAGCACGGTTTTGCTGGCAGACTGTGAAAAGAAAGCTTCTGCAAGGAAGATCAATGGCATTCCTGTCTGGCTCACACAGAGAGGGCTGCTGACTGGGCTATGCACTTGAGTCATGGCTAGATGGAGAGATGGGTCTGTCAGGGTGAGGCATCAGTACAGGGGATGGTATGCTACTGGGCAGCTACAAATGGTTCAGTGCTGAAGCAGACACGACTGGGGAAATGGACCAGGCAGCCTGTGGAAACACTGTATCCTGACCCATCTGCAGCATCCTCTGTGGGACTGAATTAGGAGAAAAGTACTTTCATGGCTTATGAATTAAAGGAGATATAGAGAAGAAAGGAAGAGGGCATGGGAGTCATGGGATGGGTGTTACAGGATAGATGGGAGATGGGTTCTAGTGCTGGCAATAACCAACCAGCTGTGACTTTCCCATTCTAGACCAATTGAATTGAATGATGCTGAAAGGACATTACTCCTCTCCATCTTGACCATAGAATATGTGAAGGGGAGTAAGGTACAATAAACCTGGAAAGGCAGGATGGAGACAGGAGTCTATTTGATACAGCAAGCACTGATGAAGTACCTACTATGTGCTGGGCACAGTACAAGGCACCAGGGACACAAAGACAAATGAAACAGCCCCTGTCCTGAAGGATCTTACATTCTATCTGGGGAAACAAGGACAAAGAAGTAAACACCAAGCTGTTGGTTTTTTGGGGTTTTTTTGTTTTTTTTGGTGGTGGTCGTGGTGGAGTTATTTGAGATGAGACTTAGAAGAAGCGAGGGACCCTAAGAACTAGAGGTAAGAGAAGGGGAGACATTCCAGCCATGGGGGCAGGAGATGGAAGGTTATATAAGGGGAACACCAAGCTGATTCGTTTAGCTGCCCCATAGCACACATTGAAAGAAATTAACACTCCTGGGAAGGTAGACTGGAAGAAGGTTGTTGTTCGGTCATTTCAGGTGTGTCTGACTCTGTGACCCCATTTGGGGTTTTCTTGGCACAGAGACTAGAGTGGTTGCTATTTCCTTCTCCAGCTCATTCTACAGATAAGGAAGCTGAGGCAGGTAGGGTTAAGTGACTTGCCCAGGGTCACACAGCTAATAAGTATCTGAGGTGGGATTTGAACTCAGGAAGATGAGTTCTTCTGACTGACTCTGGCTCATTTTACAGAGGAGGAAACTGAGGCAAAGAGGGTTATGGGACCTGCCCTGGGTTACATAGCTAGTAAGTGTCTAAGGCCAGATTTGGAATTCAGGAAGAGAAGTCTTCTTGACTCCAGGTCCAACCCTCTATCCACAGTGCCACCTAGTCACCCCAACAACAACAGCAACACCTGGAGACAATAAATCACTGGAGCTTCTTAAACAAGGAGGAGACACAGTCAGGCCTGTGCGTTAGAAGTATCAACCTGGCAGCTGTGTGGAGGATGAATCAGAGAAGAGAGAGTTATGAGGCGGGGAAGCCAATTAAGAGGTTATTTCAATCGTCAACCGGCCAATCAATCAACAGACATTTCCTGGGCATCTAATTTGTATCAGTCACTATTGTCAGGGGCTAGGAATACAAAGCCACAAATGAAACCCTTCCTGGTCTCAAGGGGCTTCCATTCTATTGGGACAGAGTATACAATGTGGAGAAATGACAAGGACCTGAAGTAGGTTATATAATTTAGATGGGTGTGGGGGAAGGGGGGGGTGCAAGCCAGGGCCCCTCCCGTTCCTAGTACAGGAGAGGCAGGGGAAGGGGAATAACAAAATGAGCACAGTCAACTCTTGATTTATCAATACCTTTAAACTTAAAAAACCCCCACCCAACTTGATTCTGCTTTCTACATTGAAGGAGTTTAACTTTATGGATCTCTAAGGTATCATTCTATGACTCTTATATATCCAAATCTATACATTAAATCCTTAGACTGGCTTTTGGGTCCACACTCATGTCTACTTTCTGGAACTCACTAACATAACTCTCCAGCTACCCCCTTCTTCTCCCACCCATCCCCAGTTTTCTTTTCTTTTTCTTTTTTTTTTTTTTTTTTGCAGGGCAATGAGGGTTAAGTGACTTGCCCAGGGTCACACAGCTTGTAAGTGTCAAGTATCTGAGGCCAGATTTGAACTCAGGTCCTCCTGAATCCAGGGCTGGTGCTTTATCCACTGTGCCACCTAGCTGCCCCTACCATCCTAAGTTTTCTAACAATTACCTAACATAAATGGCACCCCCCCCAATCAAAACAGTCTTCCCTGTCTAATAGTCACACTGAGCTCATTCCTGAAATCTACACCTTCACGAATGCTATTCTCTTTCTCTAGAATGACTCGGTTCAAATCCCAGTTCTGCTCTCCCAAGGTCAAGTCACCTCTTCCCATCAGTAACATGAGATGGTTGGACTGGATTCCTTCAGGCACTCAATCCACGATCTGAGAATCAGCCTTAGGCAATTTACAGGGTTCAGAGCAGGGGACCTGGAGTTGAGAAGACCTGAGTTCAAATCAAGATTCGGATAATAATTGTGTATGACCCTGGTTAAGTCACTTCATCTCTGTCTGCCTTAGTCTTCTTATCTTTAAAATGGGGACTAGAGGGTTATTGTGAAGATAAAATGAGATTATATTTATAAAGTGTCTTTGCAAACCTTTAAGTGCTTATATAAATACTGGTTATTATTATTTTAAATTAAATAATCAAAGGAAAAAGAACTCAGGTATCCTCGATTCAGAGCATGGACTGGTTCTCTCCAATCTGTACCCCAAAGACCTTTCTTGGGCTTTCCAGGACTAGAGCTAGACTCTCAATTTAACAACTCATTCCAGGACTCCTCACTTGCTCCACTCCAGAGAGGGAAACTCTTAAGTAGGGTGGGGTCTATAGTTACTGCCTTTTGGACTCTGTAAGTGATTAACACCCAAGTCAATACAGGTCACCCTCGCCCAGCTGAGCAAAGAGATAAGAGATCATAGAGCACCCTGGAAAGGCCCTCCAAGATTATCTGCCCGACTCCTGTGGCTTCCCAAGGAGGCCCAATTCAATGGCTACACCTTTTACTACATTGTACTCCCTACGGGTCCCTCCTTCAAGGTTCTCTTTCAAATTTCTGGGCTAAGGGAAGCAGCAGAACACAGTGGAGAGAAAGCTAGATCGGCAATGATAGGACACGGATTCAGATGATCAGAGGGCCCTCAGAGGCTAGCATCTTCATTTTAGAGATGGGGAAACCAAAGCCCAGAGAGGTGACTGTCACGCAGGTAACAACTGTCAGGATTTGAAATCACCAGCTTCCCCGACTTCAAAGTCAGCATTTTTTCTGCTATACCATCCTGGTTCAAATGAATCCTGCTTCAGGGATCGCTTCACCTTGGTGTCTCAATCCCCTCATCTATAAAATGGATACAACATTTGCCCCACCTACCTCACTGAGCTGCTACTGGGAAAGGGCTTTGCAAGCTGTGGCACTGTGTAAATATGGGAGTTGCTATGGTGGTTCTCTCATGGTTTCTTTTTTGCTACGCATGCCTCTCCCCAGGTAAATTGTAAATGCCTCACTCAGGAGTGAGTGAGTGAGTGAGTGAGTGAGTGAGTGAGTGTGTGTGTGTGTGTGTGTGTGTGTGTGTGTGTGTGTGTGAGAGAGAGAGAGAGAGAGAGGGAAAGGGAGAGGGAATAGAAGTCCTGTCTAGAAAGGCAGACACCTATCTTGATTCTGCCTCTAACTTGCTGTGTGACAATGGACAGATCATTCATCTTTGTGGGCTGAATTCACTTTCCTCACCTATAAAAAGAAGAGGCCAGGCTGGGTTGGGCCAAAAGTCTTTTCTAGCTCTAAATTTCCACATGTGAGATTTCTTTAGAATCCTCTCCAGTACGAGGCACTGAGGAAGGACTCAGTAAACACTTCCTTGATAAGATGCCCATTGTACATATCCACACTGGTTTGAACCACCTTATGGCCTCCCCCACACCCCTGGCTGAGAAAGGAGAGGAGTGGGCACTCCCCTCTCTGCAGCCTGCCTTTTCCAAGCTGCTGTCTGGGTGCGCAAGGACTCTTTATTCCTGGTCCCACTCAGACACGTTGACCACCAGACCTGCCCCCTGCCAACCTTCAGGCCTGCCCCCATGGCCCCGCTAATCTTCTGAGAAAGGAGTGACTTTGTACCACTGGACCAGTATGTGCAGACACAGGGAGGGACCTTGGTTACCTCACAGGACAAAAAGTACAAGTGGAAAGGAGGGTTGGTTGGGACCTGAAAAACAAAACCTTGTAGCTTGTTTCCCTCCCAAACCTGACCTTTTCTTCCCAAAGCAGCGTGGGAGTTTTCCATCTAGGAGATTTGCACCAACCACTCCCTATGGTGGCTGGGATCCCTCCCTACCCTCCTGGTGTCTGCCTAGAGTTTTCTTCATGGCTTAGCTAATCTCTGAAGTTATTAGCAACTCTCTCTGTCTTCAAACCGACTCCTATGGACATCTCTGTGTAAACTTTACACACCTTTCCAAGTAGAATGGAAACTCCCTGAGAGCAGGCACTGTGCCTTGTATCCCTGGTTCCTAGGACAGTGTCTAGCCCCTAGGAAGTGAGTAAGAAATATCTGTTGAACTGAATTATCCTAGTGACAAATGCAGAGTGACTGGGGACTGGAGACAGTGACTCTTGTTAACAACAAGAGCAACAACAACAACAACAACAACAATAATAGCATTTTAAGGTTTGCAAGGTGTTTCCATAGGCAGCATTCACTCATCTGATGTCCCAATCACCTTCCTTGCTTTAAACCAGGCCCCTTTAACTTGGAGTCTATGTCTTTCCAAAGAGTCTGTGGATAGATTTTCGAGGATTTGTGAACTTAACAAAACCCTCTATATCTTAATAACTCTATTGATATAATCAGTCCTCTTATATATTTTATTTTATGCATTTGGAAAGTCTTACTCTGAGGAGGAGTCTGTAGGTTTCACCTGACTGCCAAAGAGAATTCAGGACACAGAATAAGCCAAGAATCTCTTCTCTAATGTTAATAAGGATGATGATAATAAAAACAATAACTAGAATTTATATGGTGCATTAAGGGTCACAAGGCAAGGTTTGACCCTCACAGCAGCCCTGTTCATATCTGCTGATAAAATGTAAATTCATAATAAAAAAGAAAAATAAAGGGGAAAAAAAGAATATTTTTTTGGGTGGGGCAAGTGACTTGCCCAAGGTCACACAGCTAGTAAGTGTCAAGTATCTAAGGCCAAATTTGAACTCCGGGCCTCCTGAATCCAGGGCCAGTGCTTTATCCACTGCACCACCTAGCTGCCCCTAAGAATATTTTTTAAATGGAAAATCTGTTCACTCCCTACCCCACCACCCCCAGTTCAGGAAAAAATGTCTTACCTCTCTGAGAACCACCGGCTTTTCTGAGCAGAAGTTGATTAGGTGAAGTCAGAAAAGATCTCTTTCCCCTGATCTCTCCTAATTAATGATTTCAGCTTAAACAAGGAATGATTGGCTCCGGCACCCTTCCCCAAGCCTGGGTAGGATCTCAAAGGCCTGCCTAGGGGTAGAGGCAGGACTCTAGGCCTCTTCTCCACAGAAAGAGTGGGAGTCCCTTCAGATTGCCCCCCTATCTTCTAAGCCTGGCCTGGCAACTTCCCATGCCCTGAGCTTCATAACCTGGCTCATTTTAGTTTTCCTCTAGGGCTATGATACTCCATTCCTGAAAACAACTGAGGCTTCCAATCAATATTTAAACAAAGGTTATTAATCCAATTATCCCATCATCCCAACCCTTTAAGCAAATCAAAAGGAAAGCAAAGCTTAACTGGAAGCATGCTAGCCCTTATAGGTCAGCCAGCCCCCTCACCATGGCTGGGTTGTGGGGTTTTTTTGGGGGGGGAGGATAAAGCAGGGGAGCACAGAATAGTTGTGGGTTTTGGGGGTTTTTTTTACATTTTTTTCTTAATTTCTAAATAACAATGACCAAAGTTGGCCCTTCTCTCCAGGGATGGGGTGTGGGGGAGGAAAGTGGGACTAGGAAAGCTATCTGGCAACTATGCAAGTCAGATTAGAAAATGCTGATGCTACATCTGTCTCCTGAGTGGTTAAAAATAACAACCCGTCACCCCTTCCAAGTATCTTTATCTTCCCCCACACCCCTTCCAAGGGCACCAGTGGGCAGGACACCACCCTCGTTTGTGCCGATGCCCCTGCTGTCGGCACCAAAGCCTAGCTGCTTTCTTTACTGCCCAGAACCTGGGCTGTAAATTGTATTTTCAGAGACAGCATTCACCTCTGAATCACATTCAAATACTAACAGGGCTGTGAACAAAATCAAAGGATTTCAGAGCTGTAGGAGACTATCCTTTGGTTACCTGGTGCAATCCATCCAGCCCCTTTGTATTAAAAAAAAGAGAAAGAAAGCAACAAAGGTCAGAGAAATTAAGTGGCTGCGTGTTGAAGAGCAACAAGTCAATTGCAGAGCTAAGATATCTCTGACGGTCCTTCTGTTATAGCCCATTAGGATGGGGGCAGAGGAAACACACGATCCTGTCTTTGCTGTTCTCTCTTGGGTGGATTACTAGGCAAATGCAAAGTCCTGGATGTTACCAATCGTCCCTTTCAGGATGAACTGCTATGCAACTCCAAAGGTCATCGCTAGTACGGAGCTCTTAGGGACCCAGTGTCCAGACTGAGGACCTTGGGGCAGAGGCAGAGTGGTAGAGTTCATCCCATAACCCAGCAGTCTGGTATTTTCTCTCCAGGGATCTGATCCAGCTTGTTAACTCCAAATGAAGGCGGACACATTTTCCTTCCTTAACTTCATGTCTCAGAGAGTGGGCAAAGGGAGGTCCCCAATCCCTCGATGGATTTACAATCACCAGCTTTTAGAGCTGGAGGGCATCTATGAGACCATCTAATCCAAGGTCTCCCTTCTACAGAACCCCAGAGAGGGAAGACTGGACTTACCCAGGATTGGCAGAGCCTCTGTGATTTGCTGCCTCCCAACCCACCCCCAGACCACACTGTCCAGAGCATGTCAGTCAGGAGCCCCGAAGGAAGCCACTCCGCTTTACTCGGTCTAGTGCAAAATCATGGATCACTGGTTTCTTCTCTCTCTGGTTTGCCCTGGAGCCTACTGGATTGGAAGCCCCAAATCACTTGGCCTCGCCTTGGTGGAGACACCAACTCCCAAATCCTACAGAAGAGGAAATTAAGAAGCGATAGGGAGGGGCAGCTAGGTGGTGCAGTAGATAAAGCACTGGCCCTGGATTCAAGAGAACCTGAGTTCAAATACGACCTCACACTAGCTGTGTGATTCTGGGCAAGTCACTTAACCCCAATTGCCTCACTAAAAAAAAAAGATGCGATAGGGAAACCCCAGAAGGAGTGACTTTCACAGAGTAAAATGGATAGCAAGGCTGGGATTAGAAATCAGGTCTCCTGACTCAGGGGCCTGAGCTTTTAAATCTTTAAAGACACACAATCCCACCAAGACCTCAGGAGACAAACAATAGAATAAAGGCCCTGACAGGCAACACGGCCATTAACGAAGCCAAAACAGTATTTAGGGCTCTTCCTTCGGCACATTAAAAATAACCCCCCAAATGAATGTTCCCACCCCAGCACAGAGGAGATAATCAGCAATTTGCCTCCCCTCATCCCTACAACTTCCCGGCTTGACTGCTATAAACACTCAGTAGAATTCCATAGGCTACAAGGAAAAAGGTCACTCTTTCATCACGTCCACATGACACCAACCCAGGGCCCCACCCCTCCCTCTGCCCTGATCACCCTGGACCCCCTTCCAAGCTTCGAAGGCTCCCCACCCAGGACCGGAAGGCCAGGGAGGGAGGAAGGACAATTGGGGCCACACCCAGGCCAGGCAGGAAACCCCAGAGAGGAAGAGGCCAGAAGAATGCCACCATCAGAGCTGAACTCTGTTCTATTTCTTCCAAGCCAGAAGGCTCTCGTTCCCCCACCCCCACTTCCCCCAACAATTCCCACTCCCCACTTTGCTGACAACCAGGAAATCTGTATTCTAGGGTAAAGCCTTGTTAACCACTGATCCATCATGGTGGGTATATATCAGAGATGAACAGCCTGGTAAAGCTGATGGGGAACTTGGAGCTCGATTAGTCCAGTAGTTCTGGACCCCTTTCCATTCTTAAAAATTATGGGAAGACCATCTCACTGACACCCCTCCCCCCTGCAAAGAACTTTCATTTATGTGGGCTACATTTATCGATATTTACTGTATTCGACATTAAAACATCTTGGTATTATCATGAAAATAGTTGTGATCTCTCAGACCCCCTGAAAAGGGTCTCAGGTACCCCTGGGAGTCCCAGTCCACACCTGGAGAAACACTGACCGAGTCTGCCCAACCACTGTGGGAGTTTCTTAAGGATAGGGACCATATTCCCACATTTCTTCTATTGTCCTCGCAAACACAGCACAGTCTCTTGCTTGTAGTAGGTGTTTAAGGAATTAAATCAGCCAATTAGCATCATATACCGGGACCATTACCAAAGTCCCCTGACTCTTCTTTTGTCCTCTATTTGGCCTCCCCTTCCTTTGCAACCTGTCCATCAGCAGCAGCTTCATCTTCCTAAGACACCACTTCAATCATGGCACTAAAAGATCCAAAAGGGCTTCCCACTGCCTACCAAACAGAGCCCAAATTCCTTAGCCTGGCATTCGAGGCCTTCTATAACCTGGCCCTAATTTAGAACGTGGAGCTAAAAGGGACCTCGTCCAAACTCCTCATTTTCCAGATGAAGGATTTAGTCCCAGAGAACCTCCTCCCTCACTTGGCACCACTCAGATCCATTTATCTAATGCTCTAGCCAGGTTGAACACACTGGACTCCCTAGAACATTCTTCTACTTCCTACCTCCAAGTTTTTTGTTTGGTTTTTTTTTGGTGAGGCAGTTGGGGTTAAGTGACTTGCCCGGGGTCACACAGCTAGTAAGTGTCAAGTGTCTGAGGCTGGATGTGAACTCAGGTCCTCCTGAATCCAGGGCCAGTGCTCTACCTCCAAGTCTTACTTCTGCAGCTCCCTCTGCCTGTTGTAGTCCTTCAAAGCCCAGATCAAACATCACCTCATCCAAGAAAGCGGCCTGGCGAGAGGAGACGTCACTTCTCAACACTTTCTCTCTGTGCCCTTTTCAAGGCAAGTATCACACACTGCTCTGTACTGCACTTACTCGTCTATCTGTGGTACCGTGGGAAGACGGTTGGACCTGGGCTCAAAAGACCAGAGCTAAAACACCAGCTCTGCCACTGATGACCCATGTGACCTTCAGCAAGCTGAGGTCCTTTGAACAATGCCTTGCCCATACAAGGTCCTTACTCAGTAAATGATGATAGAGCAAATGAATGATGGAATAAACCAAATCCTCAAATTGAGACCAGAGAAGGAAACTCAGGTCTGGCCTGTCCAATGTACCTGCTGGTGGTTTATTAGGGCAGCCCCCACACAACCACATAAACACTGACCCCCAAGGGCTAGCTGCCTCATTCGATGCCTGTCCTCACCCAGACTGAGACACTGAGTTAGGTTTGTGGCAGAAGTACCTTGGACCACGGCCCTGGGGTTGTTTTCACCATTGGTGAGGGAGAAGGTCTGGAACATTAACAAGCTCTCACACTTATATATTCCTTTATAGTACAATGTACTTTCTTTTCAACCACTAAATAGCACCAGATGGAAATGGCCCCTTTAGAAACCAGATACCCCCCCTATTGCTTATACTAATAACATAAAATGCGGGTACAGATGAAGAGGAAGAAGATAGGAAGTACAGGAGTGAAATATTTTCCTGTGGTTATTAGGAATTTTTTAGAATATAGGAGGGAGCAGGGAATATAATAATAATATATAATTTTATATCGAATTATGTATATCATATTCTATGTAATATATAATACCTTAAGGTTTACAAAGCATTATGCACACAAATACATATACATGTATCTATAGATACATGTATATATATCTTTACCATATACACATACATACACACACACACATACATAAAGTCTTTTTTTTTTTTTTGTGAGGCAATTGGGGTTAAGTAACTTGCCCAGGGTCACACAGCTAGTAAGCATTAAGTGTCTGAGGCTGGATTTGAACTCAGGTCCTCCTGAATCCAGGGCTGGTGCTCTATCCACTGCACCACCTAGCTGCCCCCATAAAGTCTTAATTGAGTCTCAAAAGCAGCCTGGGAGGTAGGTCTTATTATAGTCTTTGTTTCAAAGAAGTTAAGTGACTTGCCCAGAGTCACACAACAGATAAGGGAGATCGAATGAAATAATATTTGTAAAGCACTTAGCATAGTGCCTGGGTCGCAGTAGGTGCCTAATAAATGTTTATTCCTTTCCACTCTTAGTAGGGGTCAGAGGCAGGAGTTGAGCCCTGGTCTGTCTGGTTCTAGGTCCCACATGCTTTCCACCATACCTGCCTCTTGTGCACAGCCTAAGGAAAGAAAGCTCCTATAGCCTAAATTATATATTTGTTTTTAAGGCTAGTAGTCTTCTTCAAACTTCACATTTTTCTGCAATTCACCAGGGATAGATGGGATATTTGTTGTGTGGCCCCTTCAGTCCTCCTGCATCTCCATCAAAATTGCTTAGAACACATACTAAAGCAGGTGCATGGAAAGATGCTGTGGAGTTGGAAGACCGAAGTTCAAATCCTGCATGGGAAAGACATAACCTCCCGGGGGCTCAGTTTCCTAATCCGTAAAATAATTTTGATGGACTAGATGGTCTCTGGGGTCCCTTCCAGCTGTAACACTCTGGTCTGGTGCAGGATTTAGGGTAAACGACATGAAGACCAGCAAGAATGGTTAAAGGATGGGAGGGAGGGAGAAAACTTTGAAACTAGAAACCTTATAAAAACAAATGTTGAAACTATCTCTACATGTAACTGGAAAATAATAAAATACTTTTATGATCAAAAAGGTTCTCCCCCCCTCAAAAAAATAATGGTTAAAGGAGACATTGGAGAGATTTCCATGTTGGTCTGGGGATTCAGGCAAGGGATAAGAAGACTATCCAGGGTACCTTGCAAAATCAGGGCATTTAGTTTAATTCTCTCTCTCCTTCCTTCTTTTCCTTCCCTTCCCTTCCCTTCCTTCCTTTCTTCCTTCCCTCTTTTCCTTCCCTTCCCTTCCCTTCCTTCCTTTCTTCCTTCCCTTCCTTCCTTTCTTCCTTCCCTCTTTTCCTTTCTTCCTTCCCTCTTTTCCTTTCTTCCTTCCCTCTTTTCCTTTCTTCCTTCCCTCTTTTCCTTTCTTCCTTCCCTCTTTTCCTTTCTTCCTTCCCTCTTTTCCTTTCTTCCTTCCCTCTTTTCCTTTCTTCCTTCCCTCTTTTCCTTTCTTCCTTCCCTCTTTTCCTTTCTTCCTTCCCTCTTTTCCTTTCTTCCTTCCCTCTTTTCCTTTCTTCCTTCCCTCTTTTCCTTTCTTCCTTCCCTCTTTTCCTTTCTTCCTTCCCTCTTTTCCTTTCTTCCTTCCCTCTTTTCCTTTCTTCCTTCCCTCTTTTCCTTTCTTCCTTCCCTCTTTTCCTTTCTTCCTTCCCTCTTTTCCTTTCTTCCTTCCCTCTTTTCCTTTCTTCCTTCCCTCTTTTCCTTCCTTCCTTCCCTCTTTTCCTTCCTTCCTTCCCTCTTTTCCTTCCTTCCTTCCTTCCTTCCTTCCTTCCTTCCTTCCTTCCTTCCTTCCTTCCTTCCTTCCTTCCTTCCTTCCTTCCTTCCTTCCTTCCTTCCTTCCTACCACAATAGCATCTACCTCCCAGGGTTGTTGTGAGGATCAAATGAAATAATATTTGTTTTTTCAAAAAGTGTTTAGCACAATGAACTCTGTAAATGCTTATTCCCTTCCCCCTTCATCAAAGACTTATTAGAAATCCAAGCTGGTTGGGTTAAAGTTTAGATAAGACACAGTCTTTGCCCTCACTGGAGTTTCGAGTCCTGTAGCAATCACTAGATGCTTGGAGCCCTTTAAGGCCGTGATGTAATATTGTACATTATAGCTATTTGTGTATGATAGCAATCTTACCCCACCCCTCCCATGAGACCAGAAGCTCCGTGAGGGTGTAGGGGTCACCTGCTGCTAACCTTTGTATTTCCAGGAGTTGCTTTAGACTCACGGAATCAATATATACCCTCTAAAAGCTCAATATTTTCCATTTTTTCTCCCTGCTGGGATGCTTTCCTCCCTGCACCCTCTGGATACTCTGTGGCCTTCCAGGGACGTGCCTACCACTTCACTGAGCTAGAAATGAAGCTTGGTTGTGTCTGGCTCCCCAGTGCAACTCTTCTCCCTGCTGCTGACCCCTGGCACTCCAGCTAAAAGCTTTGACCATCTCTTTGCCTATATTTTAGCTCCTTCTGACAATGAGCTCCCTTCTAATCACTCAGCGCCACCCCACCCCCTTCCCCTTGCACTTCAGTGTGGCCATGGGGGCCCTGTTGAGGTTAAGTTTCAGAGGCCACTGAAGTTGAACCAGGTAGAGACTCAGAAGTGGGGTCTGTCCATCTGGTTCCTGCAACTTGTGCCTTAGATTATTCCCCTGTCTCCCTGCCCCCTCCCCAATCCCTAAGAACAAAGGACTCTGGGAAGATTGAGAGATACATCCTGGGGCCACCAAAGAAGGCAGAGGGGGAGCAGAGGGGGAGAAATCTGACTCTTCTAGACAGCTTCATCCTCCAATGCACCCTGTAGCCTTTGACCCACATGGGGTATTCATCAAGGGACGGAGGAGTGGAAAGCTTCTAGCATCTGTGTTCTCTCTTACTTATTCATCTCCTAAGGGATGGGGACCCTGACCCCTTCTTCATGCAAACCCACAGATCACATCCCTATGCATATACCACCACCACCACTGCTAATAAGGATAATAATAATAGTTATCATCATCACGAAGCTAGCTTATAGTGCTTTAAAGTTAGGAAAGCACTTTACAAATATTATCTTCCCAGCGGCTCTCGGGGCTAGAAAGATCATTGATCCCCTAACATAAACACCCAGGTGCCCATTCTCATCCCTAGCCCATTGCCAGAACCAGAAATGATCTCCAAGATCTTGTAGACTAATCCTTCATTTGATTTTACAGATGTGGAAAACTGAGGCTGAGGTGCCATGCTTTACCTAAGGCCATTCAACTAACAGCAAATGAGCCCAATGTAAAAGAACCTTTTCATAGAACTCTGCCATCTTTGCCCAATCGGGAACCCTGAGATCACAGGCTCTGTAGGAGCATGGACAGAGAGATGGAGGGTCTTTGAGGTCATCTAGTCCAATCCCGTCACTTTAGTTAGGAAAACAGAGACCCGGAGAGTCCACCAGCTCATAGAACTAACTAGTCATAGGACCAGGTACACCCACCACAAACAGCTTCTGGAGTCCCACAGAACCACCATGATCCATTTCACTCGGATGAGGAAATGAAGAGAAAGGACACAAACTCAGATTTTAATTTCCAGTCTCACTTAGGGATCAGGTAAGAGATTTGGATCCTAGAGAGTCTTTGGAGTGACTGGCTAAAGGAGGGAGGTCCATCCCTTGGGAGGTAAGGGATGCATAATCCACTATGTTAAGAAGGGGAAAAACATAGGCCTTAAAAACTAAATCTTGGGTTTATGGTCCTGAAATAGCTACAACTTCCAAATCAGTTCATTAAAGTCTAAGAAATTACACAGTTCCCTAATGCTGATGTTGCTCCTTTGGTGGGTCCATGTACCAATCAATCAATAAGCAAGCATTTATTAAGCGCCTACTGTAAATTTAAAAAACTAGTCCCTGACCTGAAGAAGCTTACATTCTTTTAGAAGAGACATGTACGTGAATATACACAATATAAATTCAAGGCAAAAAAAATTGTGGAGTAGGGGTGGGACAGGGCATAGGAAAGCTTTCATATAGAAGGTGTCACTTGAACAGAATTTTGGAGGAAAAGAGGGGTTCTAAACAGACGTCAGGGTGAGGTGCTTTCCAAAGCATGTGGCACAAGCCAGTGCAAAGGTGAAGAGATGGGAGATGAATATTATGAGTATTGAGCAGCCGGGCAGCTGAACATCCTAAGATTTCCCAAACTGCAAGAAGTATAATAGAGTTGGAGCCAGGATGCAAAGACCTTTAAAAGATAAACAGAGTTGCATCTATGTAACCCTGGAGAAAACAGGGAACCACTGGACTTTATTGAATAAGGGAGTAACATGGTAACTTTAGGGAAATCATGTTGGCGTTTTCCCTTATATGAATTTGCCCACTGCCTTTTGGGGCACTGGGCAAGCTTCGGAATACAGAAAGGACATTTCAGAGGGAAATGAAAGAGGGAAGAGCCCAGGCTAGGGGGCTCTGGGATCATTTTGCTTGCTCTCTCAGAAATGTCCCCATCTCCGATCCCTGTCTCTACTGGGAGGGGAGACAGATATTTTTCAACCTTACTCCTGTGCCACTGTGTGGATTCAGCCTTCTGTCCACAGGAGATTTTAGCTCACAGCACAGTAAGCCGTGAAAATAACCCCTGAGGGCCTAATCAAGAGGGTGAAGGGACACACAGGAATCAATTTTGTATTTCCTTGTGGACATGCTAAATCCCCTTAGTAAAATGTAAGCTTTTTGAGGGCAGGTTCTAGTTCATTACTGTCTTTGAGTCCCCTGTACTCAGCACAGCACCTAGCCCGTAGTGACTACTTGGTGAATAATCACCCTTCACATTTATATAATGCTTTCCCATACCCATGATCATATTTGACCTTTACAATAATCTAGTGTGGTCAGTCTAATGATGCCCATTTTTCAGGTGAAGAAACTGAGGTCCAGGGAAAGTTGTGACTTACCTAAGGTCACTCAGACTAGAACCCAGGTCACTTATTCCCCAGAGCGCAGGCTTTTTCTCCCCCACTACTGGATATTAATACTGTTACTTGCCCAATCTGGCCCTGGCCCTGAGCTACTTACTGAGAGGATTCATCTGGGCATGGGTGGTGGTGGTGAAGGGGCTGAGGGAGGGACATAGGAAGAAAGGGGAAGAGAAGCGAGCCAAGACCCTGAGGTCGGACTTCCTGTCCCAAGACAGGCGAGATTCCTGGCTCAGTGTCCCATGGGAAGTCGTGGAAGCTTTGGCCCTTGGGAAACATTAAACGAGAGCTAGACAAAGCCTTTGGAGAGTGCTGGGCAGGGCTTCCTGCCCTGGCCTGGCCCGAGCCAGCCTGGATGACCTGCTGGGCCTCTTCCATGATTCTGGGACAGGATCAGGTTTCTGCCTCATCCCGGCCTAGGATGTACACCACTCCCTGGCTGGCCTAGTCCTTGCCTCTTGCTCCCCTCCCCTCCCATCCCCCTCCAGGCCCTTCTTCTTCCTTGTTAATTTTTTTCCTCCCTTTTCCAATCCAATGCCTATGATGTGCTATTTGTGGCTTCCTGCCCAGCGTGAGACCTGACCCCGGCCAATTAAGGGGAATTGGGAGTGGGTTATAAGATTCTTCCAGTCGCCACCTCTCCTGCAGCCCTAAAAATTTAAACGAGGATTGAGTTTAAGGGGGTGGAGCAGGGGGAGGGGGAGAATATCCATCTGGTTCCTGAGACCATGCAGGGAGAAGTCCCTGCATGACCTGGGAGAACAGGGGCAAGGAGCCCATCACTCTGTAAGGCAGACTTCTGCCTGCTGTCCCCACCCTGCTCTCTGACTTCTGACCTTTCTATTACTTCAGGAGAAGCAGACAAAAGGAGAGTCTTCTCTGGGGCCAAAACTGCACATTTCAGTCAGCCTTGTAACAGATGAGTTCCAGCTACCCAGAGAACTGGGAAACATTCGTTTTTTCCTTCGTGTCCCAGCTTCCACTCCCCATGGTCTTTTTCCATTCTGCAAGCACTGAATGCCTTCTCAGCATAGTTCCTACCTCATCATAAGGGCTTAATAAATGCTTATTGTTGATTGACTGACTGACTACTGACTTCCCCTCCACTGCGACCTGGGCCTTTAAAAACTCTACTATCAGGCCTTCGAAAGGCTCCTAAAATAACCAAATGAAGATCTAGACCTCAGAGGCCATTTGGTCCCATCCCCTCAGGTCTCAGATGGGGAAACTGAGGTTCAAGGAAATTAAGTGACTTGCCCAGGGCCACTAAGAATTCCTTTTTCCCATGGGAACATTTGTCTCATCTCTCTCGGTAGATTGAGAAGATTATATGATTTAGAGCTGAAATTGGCCTCATAAATCACCTATCTTAACCTCTTTGGAGGGTGTGACAGATAAGGGATGTAAAGAGGCCCAGAGAGGCTGGGAAATTTATCCCAAGTCACACAGACAGTACAGAGCAGATCTGGATTTGAAACTGGAGCTTGGGGACTCCAAATCGAGCCCCCTTTCTATCACTTTGTCCCCACTGAAGAAATCCCAGGCATCTGTAAGCAGGAGAGCAAAGAATGGTTTGGGGGCATCAGGCTCTCCTTGGAGCCCACAAAATCATACCACAAATGAGGGAGAACATCCTTCTCCACTAAGGAGCAAGACAAGCTGGCCTCCCTGGCAGGGGGTGGCATCAACACCATTTTGCACAAACCAGAATGGGTTCCATCCCAAAAATGGCACAGAGAGGGAAGGCCGAGAATCTTCAGCTACAGCACTGGTTGAGCTTAGTAACCATGCGATCAACCAACTAGGGCAGTGAGGTGGGGCAGGAGATAAGAGCACCCGGGGTCTGGAGCCAGGAAGAACTGAGTTCAAAGCTGGCCTCAGACACTTAGTAGCTGTGTGGCCCTGGACAAGTCACTTCACCCTGTTTGCCTCAGTTTCCTCATCTGTAAAGTGAACTGGAGAAGGAAACTGCAAACCCACACCAGCACCTTTGCCAAGAAAACCCGAAATGGGGTCAAGAAAAGTGGGTCATGACTGAAACAACAGAACATCATATTTACTGAAATTGAGTGGTAGTGAAATCATGTGGACAACAGAAAAGGTAGTTTATAGACGCAGTGGGCTTAAGTCATCCACTCTATTACTAATAAAGAGTCTGCCTTCTAAATGGTGGTTGTAGGTGGCGTCCCCCTACCCCCAAACCGCTTCACCTTGGGGTTTCCCTCCTTTCTTTCTTTTTTTTTTGTGGGGCAATGAGGGTTAAGTGACTTGCCTAGGGTCACACAGCTGGTAAGTGTCAAGCGTCTGAGGCTGGATTTGAACTCAGGTCCCCCTGAATTGAAGGCTGGTTCTTTATCCACTGTGCCACCTAGCTGCCCCCTCCCTCCTTTCTTTACAAAGGTGGCCCATGACTACTCAGACCAGTCTGCCCCAGCTCCACCCCTCAGGGCCAGCCCTGTGCTCATAGAACACCCTCAAGTTCCTGCCTTCTGACCATCTCTACCTTGCTCCTCATCCCAGAACCCCAAATTCTGTAACAAAATAGGCAGGGGCTGCCCAGAGCCTGGCTTCTTCTTTGAAATACAGATGAATTTTTATGACTGTCTTCAGTCCGCCCCAAGATTCCCTACGGGGTCTAAGGCACAAAAGAAAATTCTTTATGTGCAGAGGGAGGAAAAGGGTTGAGGAGGAAGCCCTCTCCCCCTCCCCCCCCCCCCAGCATTGTTGTCTAGCAGTAAAAACCTTTAGAAAACCTCAAAAGGCTTGTGGGCTTGCTTCAGGGACAGGGGCCCAGGGGAGAAAGGGAAAGACTAGATTTGATCTACAGTGGGGCCTGGGTAGGAGCAACTCCCAGGTCAGAGGCCACAGGTAGGGTCTGTGAGAACAGATGCAGGCCAGGCACTACTGGTAGAGAAGAAAGGGGCAGAGCGTGGAGCAGACCCAGAGAGGAGAGGGGCTTCCATCTAGGGCCTATAGCAGACACTACAGGTTAAATAGGGGTTTTTTTTTGGGGGGGGGGAGGTTGTTCTGAAAACATCACCTCCATGGCCTTGCGTGGCCCTCACCTAACGGCTTCCATGTATAGGAAACTTTAAAGTTTGCCAAGTATTTCATGCTATTTCATTTCATCTTCTCTATAGCCCTGTGGGGGTAGGTACTATTAATCATGTCTCTTTTTACAGATAAGGAAAAGTGAAATGATTAGCTCAGGTAGGCGTCTGGACCCAGGCCTTCCTAAACTCACAGTCCAATACAGTCCAATGCTGTCTCTCCAAGTCAGACACCGGATTTCGCTTTCTTGACTCCCTATCTTAGGGAGAGGGCTCTTCTTGTGCTTGGATTTATACCCAATCATCCTAACAATGACAAGAACCACTGTGGCAGAGTGGTTGATGACCTGGGTCCAAATCTTGCCTTTGATCCGGTCTGGCTGTGTGATACTAGGCAGGTCACTTAACCTTTCTCTTCACTCTCTTTAATTATTTCCCACTTAATCTGTCTCTACCTTGTGTATATACTTGTTTGCTTGTTGTCTCCCCCATTAGACTGTAAATTCTTTGAGGGCAGGGACTGTCTTTTGCCCCTTTTGCCCCATCACTTGGCACAGCACCCGCTGCCATGTAGTGGGTGCTTAATAAATATTTGACTAACTGACCTCCTAGTGTTCTAGCCGACTCTCTAAGACTATAAAGCTGCGAAGAAGGTTCGAGCTGCATTAGTAGCAGGAGTTTCCCCATACAGGAAATCATATGTCCAGTACTTATCCCTAATAAAGACAATTTTGACATTTTACAGGGTGTCCCAAAAGTCTTAGTGCGGTCCATACACCCTTTATAAAAAGACTTCTGGGACATCCAGAATCGCGTTTTAAAGTCTGCAAAGTATATTGACCTCATTTCAGCTTCACGACAACCTTATAAAATAAGTACTACAGGTATACAGATATTGCCCCTATTTCACAGATGAGGAAAGTAAGACTTAGAAAGTTTTAGTGACTCATCCACGGTCACCCAGGCAGTTAAGTGTCAGGAGACAGGATATGGAGTCTGGCCTTCCTAAGCCCAGAATTCCATCCACTATACAAGGCTTCGTCGCTCTTCCCATTAGCTAGACACTCAAACCAACATGAGACATCCCATAGGTTCACATTACTGAAATCTGGAAGGGACAAGCACCTTCCTTTTACAGATGAGGAAACAAACTCAGAGAAGAGAAGAGACTGGCCCAAGGCCCTACAGGTTAAGGAAACAGCAGAGCCAGAATAGCAATGAGGGCCCCTCGAATGAATTCAACACACACACACACACACACACACACACACACACACACACACACACACACACACACACACACACACACACACACCCAAGCTCCGATTGTATACTGAGGGTCATGGAAGGGGGTGGGTGAAATGTGAAGGTTTAGCTAATAGCCTCTTGTGGGGCTTCCTAGCAGCTAATAATTGTGGATCCAAACGAAACAATTAACTGAGCTCCTGCCTCTTCCTCAGCCTTGTGGGAATACAAAGACGATCCAGTGTCTGGAGCTTAGGATCTAGGTAGAGAAAAAAGAATTAACCCCTGAGGAAGCAACTTCAGAAGAATGGAATGTTAAACTGTGGCATCCCAGTTTAACCTACAAGGGGAATTTGGGAAGGGGAAAACCAGCAGACGCTGGAGAAAGTGGCATTGATACATATATATACCTGTAAAGGAAATGGGAATTCAGAGAGTAGTCCTAGATCTGGGGTTTTCTTTTTCCTCCCTTCTTCCTGCAGGAAGGGCAGATGCCTTCTGGGAACGCTCTGGACATCTGGGTGACCTTGGTTTGAGTAATTTCCCCTCTCTGGACTTAGGTTTCCTCAAGCTTAGAGATGACCCATTTGGGCTAAATATTTTGTAAAGGCTCTAGACCAAGTTTTTTTGTTTTTTTTTTTTAAATTTACTCACATGTGAGTATTCCTTACATGTGGACCCCGGTACAATACATTTTATATAAATTCAAATTTTTAAAATAAAACTGTTGACTACTACTTCCATTCAAGACTTTGGGTATACAAAGAAAAACCAAAATATTCCAGGGCTTGTCATCAAGCACTAGAGGAGATAAACCTTAAGCTCAAATAAATGTACCACAAGACAGGATGAGATGATGGGACAACGGAAAGATCCAGACAGACTGACTACTTGAGGACTATTTGAGGAAGGAGAACATTAGGAAAAGCTTTATGGGAAAGGTGGCATCCAAGCAGACACTCGCAGAAGAAAAACATTCTAACAGGTGGGAGAATGAGAAATGTGGGAAGTGGGAAATAGGTGTGTAGAGAGAGACCTCAGAGGGACCTGTGAAGTCCTCCTGTCTTTGGCTGGCAGTCTCTAGCCTTCAGATGCCAGGCACTGCCCAGGGGCCTGGGATGCTGGGGTGCGATCGGTCCAGCACCCAACACTTAATTCTGTGTCTGGCTTGGGTAAGAGACTTTTAGAGAACAACAGCTCAGCAACAACAGAATGAGCCACAGGGCATGGGTCTATTTCATGCAATGAGCCTTTCCTGTAAACAAGGCCCTTTTCAATAACCTCACATCTGCTTTTTATCTAATCAGCTTCAGGGCCTGTGTTAACCTTGGGGTGATCACTTCTTCCTTCTGGGCCTCAATTTCCCCATCTGTAAGATGAGAACAGTACACAAGAGGACCCCTAAATACTCATCCATCTCTCATATTGTAATTCACTCACTGGGGATTCCAATTGATGAATTTCTCCCTTTTCTTATGACATCATTCGCAACCCCAAAGGTGGTATAAAGTGGGAGAGAAGTAAAGGGGGAAAAAATTAAAAACTCTTTTTGCCGGTATGAAAGATGACAAAATAGCAGCTTCCTTGGGTCTCAATTATCTGAAGGCCCCATTCTCCTCCCCACAGCTGTCCAAGTTCCCCTAATCTGTCCATGGCGGCATTCACTCTCCACACTCCCACACAGCTCTCTCTCCCCCTCTTTTCATATCAGAGCTGAGAAGTCAGTGTTTTCCAACTCTAACTGGGCTAAACTGCTTACTTGACAAATAGAAAAAAAGGCCCACGTGATTGGCTAAGATTTCATTTGGTTCAAACACATGCACACACACACACACACACACACACACACAGAGAGGTCATGTGGCAGGGAGGAATCAGATTTCTGCGGCTTTGAAGGATGACTGAAAGGGACTGCCTTTCCTCACCCAGAAAAATGTCTTCTCTAAACACTTGTTTCCCACTTCCTGAATGAGACGGACACACAGGACTATCAAGGGAAAAAATAAATAAGAGAGAGACATATATGTACACACACACATGCACATACACACACACACACACACGTTCAAGGGACTGTGTCTGTGTTTTTCTTTTTTCTTCTCTCCTCCTGAGGGAAGGCAGATGCCTTCTGGGAATGCCCAGGACATCTGGCCGTGACTGCTCACTCATTCTGGTCCATTACTAAGATGAACAGGGGAGAACATTAGGACATCAGAGCTGAAAGGAACCATAACTATATCTGGGGTCCACTCTCCCCATTTGACAGATGAGGAAAAAGGGAGCAAGAAAAAGGAAATGATGTGCTGATGGTCACACAGTGAGTGGGTGAGTGGCAGATCCGGACCTAAAGCTTTAGCTTCCTGATGCCTTGGATGGAGCTGTTACCATTATAACATGTGGCAAAGGGAAGAAGAGACACTTAAGTCCCATGGATTTGGTGGGTAGAGCCTCATGGTCCCCTCAACCCAGATTCAGAGTGGTGCTGGTGGTGGGGACAACAGAACAGAGATAAGCAAGATGGTCAGTGAGTCAAGGAAGAGCAGGGAGACACCCCCCTTCCCTCCTGTCCCCCAAACTTTTGAGGCTCTGGCGAGAACTGCTCAGGCCAGTGAAGGTCACAGTGGAAAGAGCATTGTTCTACAAAGCCTGAAAACCCCCATCTACCTGCAGCAAGGTGTATGACCTTGGGCCAATCAACTCCTTTCTTTGCTTCCAAACCTGTCAAAGTGAGGCAAGTGGATCAGATGATCTCTGAGGTTCCTTCGAGCTCTAAAATTCTGCATTGCTAAGACTCCCTGCAGGGAATTACAGGGTCTCCCTCTTCCGTCCCCTCTCAGTCTGGCCAGTTGGATCAGAGCCCTGGAGGGGACAGGCAGGACACAGGGCTTCTGAACAAGACTTCTACTGCTCTGGGCCTCTGACACATGGGTATCTACTTTCACCCTGGCATGAAGACAGGTTCCCCAGGAACCCGGCGCAGAGGACAATAGCCCAGCTGTAACAAATAGGCAGTGAATCAAAACTGGGCAGGTCACCATCTTGACAAAAGCCAAAAATATTCCCTCCTCCTCTCCTTCCACCCCCACTCACACACTGTTCCCTTGTCATTCACTGCTCTGACCATAGGAAGCAGAGACCCCCAATAAAAAAGAAAGGAGGTTTTAAAGAAGGAAGAGGTCAGGGTAGCTTGGTGGCACAGTGGGGAGAGCAATGGCCCTGGAGCTGAGGACCTTACTTCAGATCTGGCCTCAGATACTATCTGTGTCACTTAACCCAGACTGGGGGAGAGAGAGGGAGGGAAGGGAGGAATGAAGAGAGGAAGGAAGAGAGGAAGGAAGAGAGGAAGGAAGGAAGGAAGGAAGGAAGGAAGGAAGGAAGGAAGGAAGGAAGGAAGGAAGGAAGGGAGGGAGGGAGGGAGGAAGGAAGGGAGGAAGAGAGGAAGAAAGAAAGAGAGGAAGAAAGAAAGAAAGAGAGAAAGAAAGAGAGGAAGAAAGAAAGAAAGAGAGAAAGAAAGAAAGAAAGAAAGAAAGAAAGAAAAAAGAGAAAGAAAGAAAGAAAAAAAGAGAAAGAAAGAAGAGAGAAAAAAGAGAAAGAAAGAAAGAAAAAAGAGAAAAAGAGAAAGAAAGAAAGAAAAAAGAGAAAGAAAGAAAAAAGAGAAAGAAAGAAAGAAAGAAAGAAAGAAAGAAAGAAAGAAAGAAAGAAAGAAAGAAAGAAAGAAAGAAAGAAAGAAAGAAAGAGTCATTGGCTATTAATAGGGCCAAAGGGTTAGAGCTGGAAGGGACCAGAGAGATCATGATCTGACCCCTTTATTGTATAGATCAAGAAATTGAGGACTACAGAGATTAAGTGTCTTGCCCAAGGTCACACAGGTAATAAATGTCAGAGCTGGGATTTGAACCTGGTTCTTTCGACACCAAGTTCAGAAACTCTATCCACTTCTAACCTTCTCTTATATGGCTCTTCTAAAACCCCAGGAATTCCCTTTGCACTTTCAGTCTCCACTGTGCATTGCTCTTTCCTAAGAACTCCTGCCAGGCTTGGGAGTGGAGCATTCACCAAAGCAAAGATCACAAAGTATGTCCAGCTCCCTTGTTTTGGGCTCAGTTCCCAGGAGGCTTCTTCCACTGAGCTGCCCACCCCCACCACCTTTCTACTGGGTCCTTCTCTCCTGAGAACTTAGAAGAAGGGGACTCCAAACTGTCCTCTCTCTAATAGCTTCATTTGGGGGGGGGCAGATCCCAAGGGCAAGAAAGAGACAGGGCAAGTAAAGGGGATAGGGGGAGAGAGGGAGGGAAGAAGGAAGGAAGGAAGGAAGGGAGGGAGGGAGGGAGGGAGGGAGGGAGGAAGGAAGGAAGGAAGGAAGGAAGGAAGGAAGGAAGGAAGGAAGGAAGGAAGGAAGGAAGGAAGGAAGGAAGGAAGGAAGGAAGGAAAAGAGACACATACAGAAATCTACAGGGCGAGAATTAAGATAAAAGAGACATGGATATAGAAATGGGGAAAGACTTGGAAAGAGAGAAAGACAAGAAAGAGAGAGAGAGAAACCCGCCTACAAAACGTTAAATACCTAACAGGAGATGACAAATCAAATGGGAATTACTGCGGTAAAAACATAATTAAAAACTTGATTGAAGTTAAACAGAATTTACATAACACTGCAAATTAACTTTACACTCAAAGTATTCACTGGGAAAGCAATGAAGAGGCATTTCATTAGTAATCTATATTTAAACAATACTTACAATAGAGTTGTTCTAATGAGAAACTTAGTGTTTTTAATAACAGCAATTGCCAATGGCTCCTAGCAGCCATCCTGATGCAGGCAATTGCTGTTCGTTAATAAGTGTGTATTTAGGCAATTCAATATCAGGGACAACTATGATATGAAGAAGTACAATGCATCAGGCCAGGTCAGACTGTAGATGGGGAGGTGGAAGAGAATGACAGAACTGTGTGTGCCTGTGTCTGGGTATGTGTATATATATGGGTATGCATGTACAGGCATACATAGACATACATATGTATGTATATATACACATAAATACATTTATCTCTGTGTACATATATGTATACACATAGCCACATATATTATGTATGTGGGTACACGCATGCCTACATGTGCACATATGTGTGTGTGTATTGCAAAAGAAAAACAGTACAGGGTGATGGAAGATGCTCTGGGTTTGAATTCTTCCTCTGTAAAAAGAGGTGGGGTGTTTTTTGACTTCTGGGCTCCAGTTTGACTTCTGGGCTTCCAGTTAATAAGTACACAAGGGGATAATATCCCTCACCTTCCCTAACTCACAGGGGTCACTTAAGGATTTAAATGAGATAATGGATGGAAAGCCATTTATGAAAAGTCTAAGTATAAATGCCATGGATTACTGTTATTACAAGCCTAGTGATCTAATTAGATTGCCCACAGCATGGGATGGCTTATTTCCTGGCACCAGCCCACCCCTCCGAGGTCACACGATGTCTAAAAGGTTTCTTACTCCACCCTGCAGAGATGTTCAAAACCCCAAACCAAAAAAACCAAAAACACGCGCCCCCCCCCCCCAACAAAACAGTACAGTCAATGGCATCAGTTCTGAGACAGGGAGAGCCCAGCCCAGGTGAAAAGAAATGGCAGAACTGCCGCCTGCCTCTTTTCCTCCACCCCACCCCTGGTCTGGTCTGGTCTGGTCTGGCCAGCCAGAGTCTGCAGGTCTCTCTGAGAGAGTTCTTCTCCTCTCTCTAAGTTCAGGTTAGGAACAGCATAGATAAAGGCAGGGTACTTGTCTCTGCAGGTCATCACAGGCCAGACTCTGCTGGAATTAAAACTTGCTGAGCACTGCTGGGCATCCCCCGCCCTCCCCCCCCATCCCCTGTTTTCCTGCAGCCTTTGTGAATCACTTCATCTTCTCTCAGCATCCCTAGGGGTAAAATGAGGCAGTCTGCCTTGATGGGGAGGGAGGGGAAATTGAACCTGGGGTTCAAGAACATGGATGGGGAAAATGATATATTTATATTTTTGTAATCCTCTAACCGAAATGTAATTTTGCTTTCAATTTTGAATGTGGGCAACAAAACACAGCGCTATTAGTAATGCCCGTGATTTGGTCACCAACAAAAATCACAGAAATGTCCATATTGTATCGTAGTTGTTGTAGATGCTCTGGATGCTCTTTCTTATTTCAAATTTACTGGAGTTACTGGACTGGTTGATAGATGCATTACTGCATCACAGTTAAAGAACATTCTGGTAACTATTTCAATATAATTCATTTCCTTTGTGTTATGATGTATTTAAGAGTATATGTTTAAAATATTATTCTGAAAAGGAGTCCAAAGGATTCTGCCAAAGGGGTGCCTGTGAGGAAAGGTTTCTGAATCCCAGCCTGAGTTTGTCTATCCATCTTTCTGTCTATCCATCCATCCATCCTCTCATATTCTGGAACCTCAATGTTGGGTAAAATGAGAGGGAACCCAAGGAGAGGGAGTAGGTCCCCTCTCAGGGAACAACATCTTCCCCCTATCAATGGTAGCCACCCCTTCGTTTCATCCAGCATTCGTTGAATACAAGCAATCTGACAAGCCCCTTGCTGTGAAAGGCCAAATCTTATCAAGTTTCAAAATCTACTAGCTCCAGGTCTCCCAACAAACAAACAAACCCCAAAACAAAAACCCCCAAACCGTGATAAATGAGAACAATGATTACTTTCTCCGAGGAATAACCACAATAAGGAAAGGACCCCCTCATTTTAGAAAAATTGTTCCTTTGGTGGGAGCTGATTTCCCCCTCTCCCAGCGGGTCTCTAAAGACATCTGGGAAGGCCTTCCCAGAGCTCAGCTCCAGTAATAGGCAGCAGGGCTGGTGCATCTCCATGGACTTGCAAATAGAGTCATTTACTAAAGAAAGTAATCCAAGAAGCAGGAAAGAGAGAGACAGGACCCAGAAACCCAAAGATCTCATTTGCTCCGAGCTGACAGACAGCTTGGACTTTTACTTAACAGCCCTGAAAGGTTTTTACCTTTTCCTTGTAGTGAAAAACCAGGGGAATTCAGATGTCAGGAGCTACAACATTCTTCTCTTCCTTCTCCACTTTTCCCTTAAGAGTCAGACAGCGTTATATTGTGCAAAGAGTGTAGGGTTTGGAGTCAGGAGCACCAGGAGGAGGTAGGGAACCAGGGCTCAAGGAGGAGACTGAGCCCACCCTTCTACTACATAGGCCTCAGCTTCTCCATCAGCAGGATGATGAGGATGGAACTGGGTGACTTTCAGAGTCCCTGTAGGCTCTAAATCTAAATCACAGTTTTGACTTTCCTCGTCACTCTCTTAGCTGCAAATCTGGGGCTCTCGGTCCTATGGGAAGGGCCTTCAACCTCAGACACCATCTCAGAGACAGACACTTGCTGCACTGGGCAGAGAGGGGGAAGAGGTTCCTTTTGTTCACGGACAAGCTTACACACGGATCAGCACCTCGGCCCTCACACACCTGGCTCTAGAAGGAGTCTCAGGCCATGGAGGAGATGCTGAAGAGCTAGGTAGGAGTGAGGGAGAATTCACCGAAAGCCTGGAGGAACCCTGACAATGTGAAAACTGGCTTGGATGTGCAAACAGGGTGGAGGCAGAGATTGGGGAGAGCTTGAAGCCAGAAAAAATACACATCCACTCTTCCCCGAATCATCGTTCAGAAGGTCTGGAGGAGTGATCCGCCTCTCTGGCTCTCAGATTCCACAACCCCTCTACTCCTCCCATCCCATTCCCCCTCTCCCCATCACTGAGAGCCACAGGGGAACTCCTCCCCACCATGACCGGCTCTGGCTTGGCCAAGCCAAACACAGGCTGTGAGCTATGCTGGACAAAACAGCCATATATCCCAGGCCCCAAGCTTGGAAGGTGGAGGTGACAGTCAGGGGAGGGGGACGGGAGAGCAAGAACCAGAGGGGGGCTGCAGCTGAGCCCCTCAGGGAAAATACCACCCCCTGAAAGGGCAAGCAAAGCAGCATCGCCCAGGATAAACTCCCTACGCCTTATCTAACAGAACTCTCACACCAGAATGAGCTCATCCCCCCCAACTCGGTTGATCAGTCGGGGAACAGTAACCAACCTCAGGTGGTGAGACCCTTCGGAGACCATCCAAAAGGAACCCAGACCTCATCAGAACTCACCTGTCCACACCTATGGTAAAGGATGTAAATCCATCTGGCTGATTCCCACCTCTTCCCTACTCTAGCCCAAGACCGAAGGATCCCAGGATCATGGATCTGAACTAGGAGGAACCAGAAGAAGTGACTTGGCCCTTATTAGTGACAGCAAATGAGTAACTTTAGCAAGATTTGAATCTAGCTCTTCCTGACTCCTCTTCACAACATCCCACTACCCCCTGGCTAGTTAATCCACCTCTGAGTATAATCCCAGGATCCGACTATAAATCTATAAGGAGGTAACCAATATTGCTGAAGATTCTGAACTCTAGAAATCTCCCTCCTCTGCAGAATTCCCTTTCCTGTAAGGGAAGGCAGTCCAATCTCTCCAGCTCTCAAGGTAGTCTGCTGCACCCTGGGAGGACAGTAATCTGGAGGAAGCTTTTCTTTACAATCCAGCCTAGATTGGCCTCTCCAACTTCCAACAATTGCTCCTAGTTCCACTCTCTGGGGCCCAAGAAGAAAGCCTAAGACCCTCTTCCAGGTGGACAGCCCCTGCCCGAGTCTTGTCTCCCCCGACTGTAAACTCTTTGAGAACAGGGGCCGATCCATTTGTATTACCCTCTTCTTGTGACTCCCACAAAGCCCAGCACAGTGGGGAGCATGCAGGAGGCACTCCAAAAAGAGGTTTAAATTGATTAGAAAACAAACCAGAGACTGTGCTCTGCGAGAGACCTACCCCCACTGACCCCTTCCCCCTCTACCATAAAGCCTCTAAATTCTCATCAGGGATCCAGCAGGTTAGGGCTTTCTCACCCCCACCCTCTCCATTTTCCTGAAGATAGAATTATACTGGGGTGGGCTTCTGGAGAGCAGCAAAGATAACAGTTTTCACAGGGTGAGAAGGACCTGGGGGTGCAGTCAGGAGGCCCTGATTCTAGCCTCAGCCCCACCACAACTTGATTCATCTATTACAGGACTACAAGACTCATTTTATGTATATCTATCACATCTACATGTATGCACACACATGTATTATACAGAGAGATATATATCTACCTAAAGACACATCCATACGTGTACATCCACACATGGTAAGGATCAAAACAGAATAGATACACAAGGGGTTTTGGAACAAGTTGAGAGCCATCTAAATTGGCACGGTGATCTCCCTCTGAAGCCAGGGGTAAACACCCGGGAAATAACTCCTTTTTGGTCCTGTTGACCTGACAGCCTAAGGGATCCATCAACGTTGATGAAGCATGCCCAGGAAACAGACCTCGAGTAACTTAAACCGAGTCAATTACTGACAACTTTTAACTCCCTACCAGTTGGAGCTACAAGTGGTTATGAGCCCATTGTGGACACTGCCCAAATGACCGCCCGTCTGAAAACCCCAACGAGGGGTGTCAAGGATGGAGAAGCTTCGCCAGCTCCCTAGAACAGGGGTGCTTAACCCGAGGTCTGGAAACCGTTTGCTGTAGATGTTTTAATTTGGTAACTCTCTATGGTTTATTTGATGTATATAAGAAGATGATTTTTGAGAGGGATCTGTAGGCTTTACTAACTTGCTCCTAAGGGGTCCGTGACACCCAAACAAAACAAGTTAAGGACCTTTCACTAGAAGGAATGGGAAGAAAGAAAGAAACCTGGCTGGCCATCCTGGCTCCTTCCCCAGGGGCACTGGCCACCTCCCTCACCTAGTTCCTGGTTTGTACAGATGAGGCACCTCCCTCCACCTGAAAACACCCAGCTCAGGGCCTTGCTGAACAACAAAGCAAGGGAGATCTTTTAGAAACCCTTTTCTTCCTCCTAAACCATGGCAGAGAGGACAATGGTACTGCCAGCCTGGCAGCTGTGGGCCCTGCTTTGGTGGCACCTCCTCCCTTCCTCCCCTACCCCCACCCATGTATAGGTCAATAATAAGAGACAGATTCATCTGTGCACCAGGGCACAAAGGGACCCTGGTGCTTTGGGGATACCTTGAGTGGGTGGGCAGGAGCTGCCTGCCTTCCTTCCTTTCTCTCTCTCTCTCTCTCTCTCTCTCTCCCCCCTCCCTCCCTTTCTCTTTCTTCTCCTTTCTCTCCTTCTCCTCTTCCTCTCTTTCTTCCCCTCTCTCCCTCCCTCTCTCTTCCTCACCCCCCACACCCAGCTGTGTGTGTGTGTGTGTGTGTGTGTGTGTGTGTGTGTACACGCTTTTACCTTCCCAGGGCCTTGGTGTTTATAAACGGGTTCCCTGTCTTCTGAGTCACTCTCCAGACACCATTGGCAAGCCGCCGATCTCACCCCACGAATGAGTCTCCTCCTTCTCTGTGGAGAAAGGGGGGAAGAAACACATGCCATGAGGGAGGTTGGAGTCCTGGGCACAGCAGGGCAAGCTGGGATCTGCATGCAAGCAGGAGGGCGGGCGGGCCTGTGGTCCAGACGCCAGGCCGAGCTCTGCTCAGGCAGACAGGGAGCAGCAGGAGGTCACCCCCTCAACTCCCTGCTGTCCCTGGGCACAGCTAATCTTGGCTTCCCACTTAAGTACTCCTGTTTCCTGGATTCCCCAAGCTCTCCCTCCTGGTCCCAAACCAGGGGCTATGATCAGAGCTGGCCAGGTCTGTCTCTGCTGCCCCCAGGCCCCAGTGCCTGGGGTTATTGGCCTCTCCCTTTGCTTTGTGGAGCCCTTTTTTGGGGGGGGTGACACTGGAGGTTTTTGCTTTCTTTTGTTGTGGGAAGGGGGTGGTGGTGAGAAGAAGCTGAGAGTAATCTTCTGCCTGTGAAGCCGATAGCCAGCGTGAAAGGGAGAGGCTGTCCTAGGGTATTTTTAGCCACATGCACAAAGCCCTTGCTGTGTACCTCATCTTGCTCAGTAGCGCCCTGTCGGCCTTCTGGGAATTATCTCACCCAGCCACGGGCCCAGCAGCCACTTCTAGGGCTGCACTTTAACCCCAGACCCCCCCACTCCAACCCCCTCCTTCTCCAACTCCTCTGAGGAATTCTTTCCTCATTGTGAATTCATTACCAGATTGCAGGCCAAACAATTGTCATTTTATCTCCCCAGGTTTAGGTGAGCCTCTACCTCTCTCTGTAAGCAGAATCCCCCCCCCCATTTCCAACTAGCCAGGTCTTGCCTGCTCCACTCAATCCAGGAGGCCTCAAGGCAAGTGTCCTCCAGGTCATGGGGGTTACAAGAAAGACGAGACACAATTTCGGCCTTAAAAGGGAGGCAACCTAGTCTAGGAATGGAGAGATAAAGGCATGAACCAGGGAACAAAAGAGGTTCCCCCCCCCACTCCCCTGCAGAATGGAAGCTTCTGGAGAGTAGGAAGGCTTTGCTTTTGTCTATATCCTAGTGCCTGGCACAGAAATGCTTACTGATTGGTTGGTAGAGACAAATTAGTGCCCCGGGATCTCCTTTGGGCAAGTGGGACTTTGGGAGATGCTGTGTCCTCACTGGAAGAAAAGTCTGATGCTTCAAATACCCCCGGTGGTCACCACCCAACACACACACACACACACACACACACACACACACACACACACACAAATGTCCTATGCAACTTTTAAAAAATGATGGTAAAATAAAATCGTCCTTAGAATTTGAGTTCCCTGAAATCTCTCGAGACTGGCTAATTTAGCCTGCATCTGAAATATCCCTATTGACACATCTCGAAGGGGTTCTCCTTAGCAAGGTACCTCAGATCTGTGTTGCCTGCATCCCTCTCTTGTCTCCTCACCTTAAGGCTCCAAGTGAGAACTCCCTCCATGTTCCCCTTTCCTTCTTCTTCTAGGTCAACCCCTTAGAAGGGGGTCCCCCAAGGAGGCTGGGCAGGAATGATCCTCCTTTGTCTGGCTCAATCTAAATGCCGTGAAATTCGCACTCCTTGGGGACCTCACACATCAGTTACTGCCTGTTAGTCAGCGTCCACAGGGTTCTGGTTAATAAACCCAGACCCCTCTAATAAAGGGGGATATTTAGGTGGCTTTTGATTGAGGACTGGCCCCTCTCTAGCTCCCCTCCCCCCCCCCAACCAAAAGAGAAAAAAACAAACCGTGAAAAGAAAGAAAAAAATTCTCTTAATGCTTTGTAAAGCAAGAGTCATAAAAAAATAAAAAAAAAACAAAAAAAAAAAACAACCCAATAATTTGAAGAGGGTGGGGTTAGGGAAGGGACTGGATGGGATTCCCAGGATCACCTAAAATCTGAGAAAACTAGCCAATTGTTCAAACCAATTAAAGGCTTCCTAAATTCACAGCCAAAGCCCCAACAGGAATGGGGTCCACTGTAGGGGGCAGGGACAAAAATTCTAAGAGGCCAGGGTTGATTGTCTAAAATCCCCTACTACCTCCATTGGGTGAGCTCCTAAGGCCCTAGGATCTCCTCATTGATGGAGCTGGAGGGAGATCAGGCCAAGAGAGAACAAGAAGCGGGGGTGGAGTGAAGGAAGGGGCCAGAGAAAGGAGGAGTGGGCTGGCAGAACCCCCAGCTTTGTGCGCTATGGGAGCAAAGGGCAAGGGGGGAGGGGAACAGGAATGCCTTCGTGATTCTCCAGAGCAGAAACACTGACTGGAATGTGAGCTTGTGAATAGAAAGGAGGTGACACTGCAAGTGAATTTAGGGGCAGGGGGTGGTGATGGGTCAGGGGGAGGGGGAGAGGAAGCAAGAGGCCAACAAATGGAGCCAAAGAGAATAGGATTCAGGGCCTGCTCTGACCCCCAGGCACTCCAGTCCAGCCAGGTCATAGGTGAATGACCTGGTGATCATAGCAACATGCCCTATCCAGACACAGCTGGTGAGACCCCTGGTCTTCAGCTGGCCCAGGATTGATGTGGAAGGAGAAAAGTTTCTGTGAAAAAGAAGTAGGAAAAGGGAAGCAATTTACTATCTCTCCATCCCTACACTCTCCTCTGACCCAAACCTTGTGTTCCCCCCCCCCGCACCCCCCCACTCCCCGCAAGTCCCCAATCTCTTCATCTTTCTTACTGGGATCCTCAGTTAAGAGAAATCCAGGGTAGTCCTGGCCTAGCCCAAGTGCTCCCTTGCACTGTGAACAGGATGTGGGTATCTGGAGGTGAAGGAGAGTGTGGGGGTCGAGGGACAAATGGGTGGGGAGTGGTTCAAGGGACACTACTTCCTTAAGACAGATCGGTTTACCACATTCAGTTGAGCCCGGGACCGCACAGCTGCAAGTTATAAATGTCCTGGCCTAACACACATACATACACACACACACACACACACACACAGAGGGAGAGAGGGAAGGAGGGAGGGAAGGAAAGAGAGGAAGAAGAGAAAGGAGGAGAGGGAAAGGGAAAATAGGGAGGGAAGAGAAAGGGAGGGATGGAAAGAGGCAGATTTGGGGCTAGTTATAAGGTGCCCAAGCTGGGTCTTCTTGTTCTGCTCTACTTCCTTCAATCTGAGCCATTACTAAAGACCCAGATCTTGTGCTACCTTCTCCAGGAAACCTCCCTTGATGTTCAATTAAATTTCAATCTATAAAGCTATTTAGCTCACAGTCCTGGGTGAGGTAGGGGAACCGGGTGAGGGAGGTCCTCAGGCTGTAGGAGTAGTGGCCTTTCACTTGCACTGAGAAGAGCCAGACCTTCTACCAGCCAGAGGTGAGGGCATTCTGGAAACGGGAGACCACTTAGACCAAGGCTTGGCAGCAGGAAGAGATGAAATGCCAGGTAGGGGGAACAGCTGGAAGGTCAGTTGGACTGAAGTGAAGAACATATAAATGAGAGAAAGAATAAATAAGCTTGGCAGAAACGGATAAGAATCAGGTTGTGGTAGGTTTCAAATGCCAAGCTTAGGATTTTATATTTTATTCTAGGGAGCCCATGAAGATTTTTGATTCTGTGTGTGTGTGTGTGTGTGTGTGTGTGTGTGTGTGTAGGGGGTGGGGAGTAAATATGGCCAGTTCTGTTTTAGCAATATCAATTTGGTAGCCCTTCGAAGGACCAACTGGGAAGGGAGGAGGCTGGAGTCAGGGAGAACAGCTAGGAGGCAATAGCAACCCCCTCTGAACTCCTAAGGCATTGACCTTCCACCGCACTCACCTGGTGGTTGTCCCATCTGACAAGTCCCCCTCCCATGGCCTATTCAAGGAACTCCCAGTGAGTATGCTCACTTAACTGATGCAAATATGCAAATGTGCAACAGGGAAGATTCTTAGAAAGCTGCCGGAGGACAGTAAGACATTCGATGACTTGTCATGGATCACAAAGCCTGTCACAGGGGCTGGTCTTGAACCCATATCTTCCTGACACCAAGCTCTCTGAAGCCAGGCTGCCTCTGGTTTTTAGCCAGCTTCATGTGTCAGTCTTATCAATTCAAATAAACTTTAGATTCCTACCGGGTAGGGACTGCCTCATGCTTCTCCTCTCTAATGCTCCTGCCAAGCAGGCAAAGGGTCCCACAGTGGTATTTGGGGCATGCTCCAAATGAAAGACAGTGATTCTAATTAAAGTGGTCAACAAACTTCTTTCCCCAGCTCCTTTCCCCAGCAGATTCTCCCTACCATACCTACCATTCTACACCTCCCCCCCTTCCCCCAACAAATGCAGAAGGGAGAAGCAGAGTGAAAACAAGAAGGTTCACTGAGTCAGAAGATTGAATGGCAGGATCTCCAACCCATCCAATATCCACTGGAGGGTCTGGGAAAAGTACTAGGGTTCCTGACTTCCTGACAATATTGAGCCTAAGTACAACCCGATGCCTGGGTCTTTCCTGGAAGGGAGAGGTGGGGTGGAGTTACTTCCAGCCTTCTCTGGTCCATCCCTTTTTCTCTACTGTGATGCTCAGCTGACTAAAAGAAAAGAACAGCCTTGTTCAGGTAAAGCCCATGGTTGGTGGCATAAGAAGCCATTTCCAGGAAGAAAGATCCATCTCTCTGCTTTTAGATTATACCTCTTCTAAACCCTCAAGCTGCCTCTTTTGGGAGAGATCCATCACTCAGACAATAGCCTGACATCAGCCACGATCGGATGACGATCATGCTTCCCCCCACCCACCCTGGCCCCCTCTAACACACTACAGACAGGCACAATCCAGTCAGTCCGGCCTTCCTTCCCAACTTGGCTAAGCTGGCAGCAGCTGCCTTGAATGGGGTCTTTTCTGAAACCTTCCCTCAAAGACTAGGCCAAGTGGCTTCTTCTCTCCTGGCTCCATCCCTTAGGGGGACCCACAAAAGGCACGAGGGAAAGCAGAGGGGGAAAAAGAGACAGAGGGATAAGATAAAGGGAAAAAGAGAGGGAGGGCAGGGAAGAGACTGGAGGGAAGACCACTGAAGAATGGTGAGAGATAAGGGGAAATTGAAAGGATCAAGAAGAGGGGAAAGGAAGTGGGAAGAGGGAGAAGATGCTCATTTTCACACTCATTCAATCCTAGGAAAGCTTGACTCCTTTCCATTTCCTCTTTGCTTACTTTTTAGACTCTCGATCTGCTGCTCCAAACTCACTGTGCTGATCAGTTTCAAGAAGTTATCATTCAACTGTTGGTCTCTTTCACACAAAGATAAATATACTGAGCTGCTCATCCCCTCCAAGCCCTCCGAAACAAAACAAAACAAATACCGAGAAAAAGGCCGACTTCACTCCTCACTGCACATATTCCATCTTCAGAAGGTCTCTGCCACAGCTGAGACACCACCACTCAAAGTACATGTGTCTCTCCCCTATTTTAGTGGTAACTTTGTTTTATAAATAAATTATATAAATAGGCTTCTTTGATTACTCAGAGCATCCAGCATTTAAGGACTAGGGCATTGCTGTAGGCATAATTGTACTACTGAATTCATCAGCTGCCTAATTATCATTCATTTTGCATTTATTTCTGCTAATTAAAAAGAGAGAAACTCCTAACAACTTTTACATAAATACTATATTTGTTCTATGTAAAGATGTGATGCTAATTTGCTGGTGATTAACCGATTATCTAATTTTATCTCTGTCATGCTGCAGAGGCCAGCATCCTACAGCTAACTGGAGGCATGAAGTGTGCAGGCTAGGCCATCACCAACAGCTCCTTGGAGATGATATCTCACACACACATACATACACACACATATACAAAGACACACAGAGAGACACATACAGGCACACACATACATACACACACAAAACTAGGACCAGGCTATGTTGAGGACACAAAGAGAAAGCTGATGAAGTCTGTTCATGATGTAGAGAGCATTCCTTCACCCTTGGACTAAAGTAGCTGGGAAGGGAAGGTGCATGGGATGACTCATGGGGTTGGGGGAAATGTTCATAAGAGCAAGATATGCTCAGGGGCCACGGGACCAATCCAATGGTCTGTTTGGGGCCATTCCTAGAACACATCGGACCAAGGCAACAGTCACGTCTACTCTCACATACCTCTGCCTCCCTAGGAGAGCACAGCCAAGGTTTGGGAGAGATGCTCTACCACCCACAAATCTGTCCTCACCCCTTTTCTGTACACCCTCTTCTCCACCTGTCCAGATCCAAGCCGGTGTAGTGGCAAAACCAATCAATCAACAAACATTTATTAAGCACCTGCTATGAATTAGGTGTTGAGAAGGTATAATAGTCACAACCATTACGTATTCCATACAATGGAAGGAGCACTATATTTAAAATCAGAAAGAGGACACACTCTAGAAAGTCACAGATCTTATTTTTTTTGGGGGAGGGGCAATGGGGGTTAAGTGACTTGCCCGAGGTCACACAGCTAGTAAGTGTCAAGTGTCTGAGGCTGGATTTTAACTCAGGTCTTCCTGAATCCAGGGCCGGTGCTTTATCCACTATGCCACCTAGCTGCCCCCTGATCTTACATTGAAAAGAACTTCCAAGGCCATATGGTCCAACCTTCACATTTTACAGATTAGGAAATTGAGACCCGGGGAGCTTAGGAGACTTGCCAGAGGTCATACTGGTCTTACTAAGTGTTGTTGATATAGTTTGTTCTTCCTCTTTGAAGAGGACTGTGACATCGGGGTGATGTCATGACTTGCACTGAATTGGATTTAAGTGAGGGAGGGCTAAGTGTCAAAATGGGTTTTGAACTCAGGTCCTCTGACTCCAGAACCAAATGCTTCAAATAACTCCTTTGTCTGCTACTGCTACTGATGTCACTTCTTTCTGGGCCCCAGTTTCCTCAACTGTAAAATGAGGGGCTTACTTTAGATGACCTCTAATGTCCCTTCTGTATCTGTGACCCTACCAGTGATCGAGTCCTAGTTTTGACAGTCACTAGCTGTTGCTCAACCTCTCTGAGACCCATTTCCCTCTTCCATAAAGTGGGGAGGGCAATACTTATAATACCAATATCCATGGGTGATAATTCGTGGTAAAACTTCCAAGAGCCATGTAAAGACAAGCAGATAGAGCATGAATAGAGTTAACTGGGTGACACTATAGTGCACAGAGTGTTCAGTCTGGAGTCAGGAAGACTCATTCCTGAGTTCAAATCCTGCCTCAGACACTTACTACCTATGTGACCCTAGGCAAGTCACTTAACCCTTTTGACCTCAGTTTCCTCTTCAGTAAAATGAGCTGGAGAAGAAAATGGCAAACCACTCCAATATCTTTGCCAAGAAAACCCCAAATGGGGTCACAAAGAGTTGGACAGGACTGAACAAGAAGAAAGGAGTGCAGTTATTGTTACTTCCTTCAAGACCCAAAGTCTCCCCTAAACCAGTGGTGTTAAACTCAGAAATGCATCCCTGAAGGCTGCATAAATGACTTAGAAAACCACAAATTAACATTATCTATATTGTACTGTATTTTTATTTATTGTATTAAATATTTCCCAATTACATTTTAATTTAGTTCTGCCACACTCAGCAGTTTTGCTGCTCTGAATCTAACCTCTCTAAAATAATTTCTCAGAACTCCATTTTCATCACATAATTTAGTAGGATTATATATTGTACTTAAATCTAATAATTTGCCTTCCCAACAACATTTTAATATCCCAAAGGGCAGGATTCATGTTTTATTTAATAAAACCTCAATTTTCCAGGTAGAAGAGGGTTTAAGCCTTTTGACTACTGTCCTTCTTTTTAAAAATCTAGTTAGAATGAAAATCTCTCTGATATATATTATAAGTTTCCTGCCTTCTTAAATAGAGTAAAGAGAACGTACTCATTTCTCAGTGACTCCGAGTTACTAAGATCATCAATTGATGCATTGTAAATAGTGTCACTCAGTGACATCTGAAAATCCTACTTAGGTGTGGAGAACTGTTTGCTCCTATAACTAGAACCAGGATTGTGTGTGTGTGAGTAAGAGAGAGAGAAATAGTGTGAGTGTGAGTGTGCGCGTGTGAGAGAGAGAGAGAGAGAGAGAGAGAGAGAGAGAGAGAGAGAGAGAGAGAGAGAGAGAGAGAGAGAGAGAATATGAATCACTGGAAAGATGAAACAGATTTAGATCCTGCCTCTGACATTGACTACTGCTTAACCTTGGATAAGCCACTTGGGTAAGCTCTGTGGTCCTTAGTCTTTACATCTATAAAATGGGGAGATTAGACCAAATAGTCTCTGAAAGCCCTTCTAGCTCTGATCCTAATTGTCAAGCTGCCAGATGTGACTTCTTGCTGCTCTTAGCACGCTCGCTTATGGCTTCTCTCTCTCCATTTACAATCTACTATTCCTAACCTTCTTCAGGTTTGCAAACAGAGAAATCAGCTTATTAGAATTGTGTCCAAAGTAAGAGTAAAAATATTCTGAATAAGGGGGTTTCCAATGAGCAAAGTGCACTAACTTTTATAGTACATGAACTCCAACATCTCTTTTGGCTCCTTGGTGACATTTTTATTTTTAAATGTTCCCTGCTTTTGTTGGGATCTGAATAGGTGAGGCTTCTAAACAGTTAGGGTGTGACTATTATAATATAATATTAGGGTATAACTAATTTTGCAACTTCAGAGCACCCAGTACAGACCTAAAACCCACTGTTTGACTGATCAACCAAGGAAAGAGAAAAAAGGGGCTGCTGACCTTTGATGATGAGGCCATAGGAGATGATATCTAGGGTCCCCCTACAACTCAATTTACACAGTGACCATAGTAACAAAAAAGGAAACCGTCACTGAAAGGCATCAGGACCTTGATCAAGCCCAGTCTTGACTTTGGAGGACTTCTTCCTCATTTGTTAAATGGGAATCAATCAACAATGGATGTTTATTAAATCTCCTATATGTCAAGCACTGTGTTAAGCCCTTCCCCTCCCTATCTCACAGTATGGTTGTTGGGCCCAATTTGATCCTGGAGGGGGAAAAGTTTTTCTCCTTATAAAAGCAAGTGGTAGGGGCAGCTAGGTGGCGCAGTGGATAAAGCACCGGCCCTGGATTCAGGAGTACCTGAATTCAAATCTGGCCTCAGACACTTGATACTTACTAGCTATGTGACCCTGGACAAGTCACTTAACCCCCATTGCCCCCCCCCACACACAAAAAGCTTTATTATAAAAGCAAGTGGTTTGGGGGCAGCTAGGTGGCGCAGTGGTTAGATCACCAGCCCTGGAGTCAGGAGGACCGGAGTTCAAATCCGACCTCAGACACCTAACACTTACTAGCTGTGTGACCCTGGGCAAGTCACTTAACCCCAATTGCCTCACTAAAAAAAAAAAAAAAAAAGCAAATGGTTTCATCAAGGCTATTATCCTAAGGCAGCTGGTGGGTGCAGGGGATAGAGCACTGGATCTGAAGTCAACAGGATCAGACTTCAAATTCTGATTCAGACACTTATGAGCTGAGTGACCCCTTGACAGGGTAATCCCCATCTTCCTCAATTTCCTCTTCTATAAAATAGGGGTAAAAACGGCACCTACCTTCCAGAGTAGTTGGTTGATCAAATTAGATCAAAGTTGTATACCAAAACTTAAAGTGCTATAAAAATTCTAGTTGTGATGATGACAATGATGGGCACACCAGAAAAAGGCCACTTAGGGACTCAAATAGTCTAAGAAATCAGCCAGTTATACCTGACCTACTTTGTACGAGGCACTAAAGGAGTAAGCCCAGCTAGATCCCCAGCACAAGCCAGGGGGCCCCGGAAGACAAGACTGAGAAAAGCCTTCCAAAAGTTGTGGGTTCTGATCCATGCTTCTCTTTGCCCCTGCCCCACACTTTGCATACAGTAGGTAGTCAGTAAGAACACAACTGATTGCTGGACCAACTTAACCATGACCAGTGATTTCTTCGCACGTGTCTGGGTGTACACAGACTCTACCAGAAATGGTTCCCGCCTCTGTGCAGGAGGAACTCTAAATACATAGACTAGATGGCCAGCGGAAGCAAGGTTGCAGCAGGGATGGGACAGGCCAAGACGCTGGGTCGGATCAGCCCTTCTGCTTGTCGATGAGCCACACTGCTAAAAGGACAAGGGAGTTTTTCACATACACACCAAGGCCCTGCATAGCCCTTTTCTTTTGTGGCCTGAATGCCCTCCCCCCTCCCACATATCAATATTTTATACCCCTAGCCAAGGATTGAGGGGGGGCGCCCAGTTTGCTGCCAAACCTAATTTTTGAAGAATACAATTTGCAGCAGATGGAAAGGGCTTCTTTTCATTCAGTCCATTTCTCCTGTCCCAGACTTGCTCTGTTCGTTCTCTCTCTCTCCTTTCTCTCTCTCTCTCCTTGTTCTCTTGCTCACTCGCTCACTCGCTCGTGGACATCCTCTGCTCATTCCCCCGCCAGAAGCTTTTATCACTAAGCACACAATCAGAGGAAACCCAGAAGGCCAAGTGGGGGCTGCCAGGAGGCCAGATCTCAAGCAGGCCGAAAACAAAGGGTACAAGCTGGAGCCACAGCCTTGCTGGAGAGCACAGGGTGATGTCTCACTCTCTTCGACTCCTCCTCTCACTCAAGACAAAACGGCCCCCAGCCCCCCCCCCCTCCACCCTCCTGGATGGGGCTTGGTGGGAAGGCCCTTGTTATGACAGAATGGCCTGGCCCTATCATTCAGCTTCAGCACTGCCCATCCCATCTGCTGCTTCCCCAGGCAGAGGTGGGTGGGTGGGAGGAAATCGAGGAAGCTCCGAGGCATCTCCCCATCCTCAGGGAACCCGCTATGTCTAGGCACCATGAAACACTGTCCCAAGTAGCTCAAGTCCCTCGAATACTCAAAACCAAGCCTGCTGACACAAGGTTACAGAGCTCTGCGTTGTCATTTGGCCAATCACCTGTTCATAATGTTGTTTCTATGAAACTAAGTATCCCTGAATGTCATTGTGTCATTGTGTTTCCCTGGGACCAATCAAAAGCATTCAGTTTAGTGTACCATTTTGTGCCCAGTACACAGTGTGTACGGAGTTCACACACACACACACACACACACAGAAAGCACAGGTTAGAGTACTGACTTCTGTCATTTACTATTACACCAGACAAGGAATTCCACTCTCCAGGCCTCAGTTTCTTTACTTATAAAATACCATTAGGCTACATTAAGAAAGTTATGGTATCCAGAAAAAGAAAGATGACGGGTCGTGCTTTACCCTGCAACGGATTAAACCAAGATGGGAAAATTGGGGAGGGGCACAGAGAGCCCCATATAGTAGGAGCTGATGATAAAAGAAAGTGGTGGGGGATAGAGGTTCTAGGGAAGGAAGGTCACTGATGTGTGCTCACTGGATTATGGTTTTGCCACTAAGTAGCTGTGTGAATTTGAGTTAGGTCGCTCTTTGTCTATTGGCCTCAGTTTCCTCATTTGTCAAATGGGAACCAGAGACAATCTCTTTGACTCTAATAGGATAAGAGTCTGAGATTCATTTCAGCGGGTAAAGTCGTATGGGGAACAGGCAGGAGGCACATGTTTTCTGAACATCTAACATGGTGTCTGGCATATAGCAGGCACTTAATAAGTGTTTATCCCCTTCCCTTCTCTTCCCTTACTATGACTGTAGGATTGTCTAGTCCAACCCCTTATTTTTTTTTAAGTGAGGCAATTGGGGTTAAGTGACTTGCCCAGGGTCACACAGCTAATAAGTGTTAAGTGTCTGAGGCCGGATTTGAACTCAGGTACTCCTGACTCCAGGGCCGGTGCTCTATCCACTGTGCCACCTTCCAACCCCTTATTTTACAGATAAGGAAACTGAGGCCCAGAGAAGGAAAGTGATTTGTAAAAGGCAGCAAGAGGAAGAATTCAAACCCAGGCCCTTTAGATCCTTGCTTTATGAGAGTGCGTGGTTGTATGCAGGTGCAAGAACATCCTGGCTTGCTAAATGTAAATGTCATTTTTTTTTAATGAATCAGTGGTGTAATGTCTAAAGTTCAGAATTAAAAGGGTGATAAAGAAACCCAACAATCTGACTTAGAAACAAAGGAGTAGACAAAAACACAATTTATCTTTTTTGCCAAGCTCGACAAAAACTGTTTTGATGTACTAATGGCTCTTAATGGGAGTCAGTAGCCATCATTTAAATAAATAATCATCCGGTTGATGACAGAAGTGTTGGTAAGTCTGCTCATTTGTGTGTTCGATAAACATGTACATAGCCTACCTAAAATGTTCATCCTAAGAAGCATGGGCCCCATCTGTGACCTTGAGGAGGTCACTGGAATACTCACTGCTGCACCATGGGCTTCATCAGCTATGCCCTGGCTCTCTGGGTTGGTGAACAACATCCGAGCCCATGGGAAGCATAAAAAGGACAGAGTGGTTTCTCCCTTCTTACGAGGAAGATCTCTCTTTAATTGCAGCCTTCTCTTTCTTGTCCTCCCTACAGGGCTCAGTTAGCTCCACACCCTAAAATTAGTTCCTGCCTTGGCCGACCCAGAACCCTACCTCAGTGTCAAGTTCACTCCACAACATTCTCCATGCAGAAGCCATGCCCTGGCTATCCCACTTATATGTCCCAGATTTTTGGACCTGCCTGCCACCTCCTCTGTCCCTAAGCTCTGACCTTGTCTGTCTTCCTTTGTGGCTGCCTGGTCAGACTTCTGCTACTTAGTGACTGTCCTGTGATCCTTGTTCTACCACCACTCTCAGTGACTAGATCAGAGAATCATAGATTTAAGACTTGAAAGGATCTTGGGGATGATCTAATCCAACCATCTCCCTCTGGCTCCCCCAAATTTGGCAGATGAGGGAACTGAGATCCAGAGAATATAGCAACTTGCCCAAAGTCACAGATTCAGTAAGATGCAGAATCCAGATCCATCTGTTTTACAGAGGTTGAATGAATTGGTCAAGGTCACATGGAAATAAAGAGTAATAATCAGCGGAACCAAGAAGAGAACCGAGTCTTCTGAATCCAAACCCATCCCTTTTTTTTTACCATGTCACAGTTCCCCTCAAGCTCTCTCCCTTCCCCAACCACGACCCAAAACACAGTCAACGAGCAATTTTTACAGAATAGTCAGAAGGAGAGAATGATGGTGAAATAGAAAGCACTGCACTGACTGTCAAGACATCTGATTTCATTTCTGTCACTACCTAGCTGTGGGACTTTGCTAAGTTCTTACTCTATCAATGAGCATTAATTAAACATCTACTATGTGTCAGGGATTTTGTTTTCTGGACCTCAGTTTTCCCATCCTTCATATGAAGAAGCTGGACTACTAGATTGGGGGGTTTTAACCTGGCATCTGTGAACAATTTCTTTTAATGGATACCTGTATTTAATATAATTATATCCTTTGTAATCCAGTGTGACATAATAATAGTATTAATAATGAAGATATTAACAATATAGTAAGCTCTATAGAAATATTCATACTTATAATAAGAAGCTAATAATAATAGTGAATATTCCCATAGAACTTACTATGGGCCAGGCCCTAAGTGCTTTATAATTATCTCATTTTGATCCTCACAACAACCCTTGAGAGGCAGGTGCTATTATTATCCCCATTTTACAGATGAGAAATCTGAGGCAAAGAGAGATTAAAAGACTTGCTCAAGGTCACACATGTCGTAAATATCTGAGGCTCAATTTGAACTCATATATTCCTGACTCCAGTACTTTATTCACTGAGCCCCCTAGTTACCTTCCATTTATTTTATTTCTGTACTGAAAAGCATTATTCTGAGAAGGATCTACAGGTTTCACCAGACTGCCCAAGGGGTCCAGAATACGGAAAAGGTTAAGAACCCCTGTATTAGGTGGTCTTTGAACCTCAGTTTCCACACTTATAGAATGAAGATAATAATAGCACCAAAGCTGGTTACAGAGGCCAAGTTAGAAAAAGTGTCTAATGATAACTTAACCTTTATATAGCACTTTGCACGCTTTAAAATAAATGATATATAACGGTCAACCATCATTTTATTAGTAGTAGTTTTATAGCCTTGGGGCAAGTCGCTGAACCCTCAGTTTCTTTATCTGTAAAATGGAGCTACATTAGTATCTGGCCATGTCATGGAAAGGATACTGACTTTAGAGTCAGAAAGTCTAGATTCAAATCCTGCTTCCGACACTGACTCCCTTTATTGAGGCTGTTTCTTCATATCCAAAATGAAGTGTTTAGATCCACTGGTTTCCAAGGTTCCTTCAAGCTCGAGATCAGTGGTTGAGCAATCCTTCTTACAGAGGTGGTATGAGTAAAGAACTAGGTGAAAATTAAAGTGTCGTAGAAATAAGTAGTTATTTTAATTATTGTTGTTATTATTGTCATCATCATCATAATTAACACCCCCACCCCCATCACCATCATCGTCTTAGAGGGCTGTCATATCAACTGTGATACAGTGTGGAAGCATTTTGAACCATTCAAAGTAAATATGGCGAGGGGGCGGAGCCAAGATGGCGGAGAGGAAGCAGCAAGCTGCCTGAGCTCTCCTTCTGTTCCCTCAAAACGAACATTAAATCAAGCCTCTGGACGGATTCTGAAACTACAGAACCTGCAAAGAGACAGAGAGACACAGTCCTCCAACCAGAGATAATTTAGAAGACTTCAGGAAAAGGTCGGTCTGACTCGGGCAAAAGGGAGGCCCAGCGCAGGGCAGCAACCCAGCGCCGAGGGGGTCGGGGCAAATCAGCAGGAGCTGTGGGTCACAGCCGAACAACTGAGGCTCCCGGAACCTGGTTCAAAAATCTGGTGGCCAAGAAGGACAGTGGAAAAACTTACCTGCACCGGCCGAGAGGGCCACGAACGGCGGGATCAGACGCCGGGGTCTGACGCCTGGCTGGCTGAGCACAATCAGACAGGAAGTGCAGGACAGGGGATCTCCACACACCATAAAGGCCTCAGAGTAAAAGCCCGGTCACACAGCACCTATACACCTGCACAAGAAGCCCAAAACAGGGACCCTGGTGCCCCCAGAGCAGACCTCAACTTAAAGAATAAATAAATAAGCTGCAATAATGAGTAAGAAGCAAAAAAGAGCCCTCTCCATTGAGAGCTTCTGTATCAATAGGGAAGAAGCCAACACAAACTCAGATGAGGACAATAGCCTCAAATTGTCTACATCTGAAGCATCACAAGGGAAGGTGAATTGGTCGCAAGAACAAAAAGCCTTCCTGGAAGAGCTCAAAAAGGATTTTAAAAATCAATTGCAAGAGGTAGAAGAAAAAATGGGGAGAGAAATGAAAGCAACACAAAAAAACTATGAAAAAAGAATCAGCAGCTTAGAAAAAGAAGTTGAAGAAAACAAAGCCTTAAAAAATTCATTTGGCCAAATGGAAAAAAAGCTGCATAATCTCACTGAAGAAAACAATACCTTAAAAAATTCACTTAGCCAAACGGAAAAAAAGGTACATAATCTCACTGAAGAAAACAATACCTTAAAAAATTCACTTAGCCAAATGGAAAAAAAGGTGCATAATCTCACTGAAGAAAACAATGCCTTAAAAATTAAAGTGGGACAGTTGGAAGAAAAGGAATCCATGAGACACCAAGAATCGGTCAAGCAGAATAAAAAAAATGAAAAAATAGAAGAAAATGTGAAATACCTCATTGGAAAGACAACTGATCTGGAAAACAGATCGAGGAGAGACAATTTGAGAATCATTGGACTGCCTGAAAGCCATGACCAGAAAAAGAATCTAGATACCATATTCCAGGAAATTATTAAGGAGAACTGCCCTGATATCATAGAATCAGAGGATAAAATCATCATTGAAAGAATCCATCGATCACCTCCTGAAAGAGACCCCAAAAGGAAAACTCCAAGGAATATTGTAGCCAAATTCCAGAATTATCAGGTGAAGGAGAAAATACTCCAAGCAGCCAGAAAGAAGCAATTTAAATATCATGGAGCCACAGTCAGGATTGCTCAGGACCTGGCAGCTTCAACATTAAAGGACCGCAAGGCTTGGAATATGATATTCCGGAAGGCAAAGGAGATTGGATTGCAGCCGAGAATCTATTACCCAGCAAAAATGTGCATTTTCTTTCAGGGGAAAAGATGGACATTTAATGACATTGGGGACTTTCAATCTTTCCTGGTGAAAAGACCAGAACTGAATAGAAAATTTGATCTCAACATACAAGACTCAAGAGAAGTTTAAAAAGGTAAACAGAGGGGGAAAAAAAAAAGTTACCCTATTAGGTTAAACTGTTTATATCCCTACACAGGAAGATAATACTCATAACTCGTAAGAACTGTAAATGTATTTGGGCAGAGAGAAGGACTTTATATAGAGGGTATAAATATAAATTGTCTTTGATGTGATGATACAAAAGAATTAAGGAGATAAAAAGGGAGTCTATGGGGAGGAGAGGAAAGGGGAGGTGGAATGGGATGAATTATATCATATGAAGAGGTGGAAAAAAACCTATTATAATAGAGGGAAAGAAAGGAGGGGGGAACATGGTTTCAACCCTATTCTCATTAGATTTGACTCAAAGAGGGAATAACATATACGTTCATTGGGATAAAGAAACTTAACTCACTCTTTAGGGAAACAAAAGGGGAAGGGAAAGGGGGGGACTGAGAAGGGAGGACAAAAGCAAGGGAGAAAAGGGTAAAGAAAAGAGAGGGGGGTGATAAAAAGGGAGGGCAGATTGGGGGAGGCAGGGGTAAGAAGTAAAACGTCGGTAAGGAGGAATAGGGTGAAAGAAGGGGGGAAAAGTACAAAGGGGGTAAATAGAATGGAGGGGAATAGACAGTCAGTAATAATAACTGTGAATGTGAATGGGATGAACTCTGCTATAAAACGGAAGCGAATTGCAGAGTGGATTAAAAACCAGAACCCTACAATATGCTGTTTACAAGAAACACATTTGAAGCAGAGAGATACACACAGAGTAAAGGTAAAAGGCTGGAGCAGAATATATTATGCCTCAGCTAAAGTAAAAAAGGCAGGGGTAGCAATCCTTATCTCAGACAAAGTGCAGGCAAAAATAGATCTCATTAAAAGAGATAAGGAAGGAAATTACATCTTACTTAAAGGCACTATAGATAATGAAGTAATATCAATATTGAATATGTATGCGCCAAGTGGTATAGCATCCAAGTTCTTAGAGGAGAAGTTAAATGAGTTACAAGAGGAATTAGATAGTAATACTATACTAGTGGGGGATCTGAATCTCCCCCTCTCAGAATTAGATAAATCTAGCCAAAAAATAAATAAGAAAGAAGTGAAAGAGGTGAATAGATTACTAGAAAAGTTAGACATGATAGATGTCTGGAGAAAATTGAATGGGGATAGAAAGGAATATACCTTTTTCTCAGCAGTACATGGCACATTTTCAAAAATTGACCATGTATTAGGGCACAAAAACATCATAGTCAAATGTAGAAAGGCAGAAATAGTAAATGCATCCTTCTCAGATCATGATGCAATAAAAATTACATGTAAGAAAGAGCCAGGGAAAAGTAGAATGAAAATCAATTGGAAACTAAATAATTTCATTCTAAAGAATGAATGGGCCAAACAAGAAATCATAGAAACAATCAATAACTTTATCCAAGAGAATGACAATAATGAGACAACATACCAAAATCTATGGGATGCAGCCAAAGCAGTGCTTAGGGGAAAATTTATAGCTCTAAATGCTTACATGAATAAAAAAGAGAAAGAGGAGATTAATGAATTGGGCATGCAACTTAAAAAGCTAGAAAAAGAACAAATTAGAAATCCCCAATTAGACACTAAATTAGAGATCCTGAAAATTAAAGGAGAAATCAATAAGATTGAAAGCAAAAAAACTATAGAACTAATCAATAAAACTAAGAGCTGGTTTTATGAAAAAACCAATAAAATAGATAAAATACTGGTTAATTTGATTAAAAAAAAGAAAGAAGAAAACCAAATTACCAGTATCAAAAATGAAAAGGGTGATGTTACCACCAATGAAGTGGAAATTAAAGCAATAATTAGGAAATATTTTGCCCAACTGTATGCCAATAAATTTGACAATCTAAATGAAATGGATGAATATTTACAAAAATACAAACTGCCCAGGTTAACTGAAGAGGAAATAAAATCCTTAAATAAACCCATATTAGAAAAAGAAATTGAACAAGCTATTAATGAACTCCCTAAGAAAAAATCCCCAGGGCCAGATGGGTTTACGGGTGAATTTTACCAAACATTTAAAGAACAATTAATTCCAATATTATACAAATTATTTGGAAAAATAGGTGAAGAAGGAGTTCTACCAAATTCGTTTTATGACACAAATATGGTGGTGATACCAAAACCAGGCAAAGCAAAAACAGAGAAAGAAAATTATAGACCAATCTCCCTAATGAATATTGATGCTAAAATCTTAAATAAGATATTAGCAAGGAGATTACAGCAAGTGATCACCAGGATAATACACTATGACCAGGTGGGATTTATACCAGGAATGCAGGGCTGGTTCAACATTAGGAAAACTATTAACATAATCAACCACATCAATAAGAAAACCAACCAAAATCATATGATTATCTCAATAGATGCAGAGAAAGCTTTTGACAAAGTACAGCACCCATTCCTAATAAAAACACTAGAGAGTTTAGGAATAGGGGGAGCTTTCCTTAGAATAATAAACAGTATCTACCTAAAGCCATCAGCAAGTATTATATGCAATGGAGATAAATTAGAGGCCTTCCCAATAAGATCAGGGGTGAAACAGGGATGTCCATTATCACCCCTATTATTTAATATTGTCCTAGAAATGTTAGCTTTAGCAATCAGAGAAGAGAAAGGAATTAAAGGAATTAGAATAGGCAAGGAGGAAACAAAACTATCACTCTTTGCAGATGATATGATGGTATACTTAAGGAATCCTCGAGAATCAAGTCAAAAATTACTTGAAACAATTAACAACTTTAGCAAAGTAGCAGGATATAAAATAAATCCACATAAATCATCAGCATTTCTATACATGACCAACAAAGTCCAGCAGCAAGAGATAGAAAGAGAAATTCCATTTAAAGTAACGGTAGGTAATATAAAATACTTGGGAGTCTACTTGCCAAGACAAACCCAGGAACTCTATGAACACAACTACCAAACACTCTTCACACAAATCAAATCAGATCTAAATAATTGGAAAGATATCAATTGCTCATGGATAGGCAGAGCTAATATAGTAAAAATGACAATACTGCCTAAATTAATTTACTTATTCAGTGCCATACCAATCAGGCTACCTAAAAATTATTTTATACAGCTAGAAAAAATAATAACAAAATTCATCTGGAAAAACAAAAAATCAAGAATATCCAGGGAAATAATGAAAAAAAATTCACAGGAAGGTGGGTTAGCGGTACCAAACCTGGAGCTTTACTATAAAGCGGCAGTCATCAAAACTATCTGGTACTGGCTAAAAAATAGAGTGGTAGATCAATGGAATAGGCTAGGCTCAGGAAATGCAGTAGTAAATGACACTAGTAATGTAGTGTTTGATAAACCCAAAGACTCCAGCTTCTGGGATAGGAACTCAGTATTTGACAAAAACTGCTGGGAAAACTGGAAGATAGTATGGCAGAAATTAGGCTTAGACCAACATCTTACACCTTACACTAAAATAAGGTCAAAATGGATACATGATTTAGACATAAGAGGTGATACCATAGGTAAATTAGGAGAGAAAGGAATAGTGTACCTATCAGATCTTTGGAAAGGAGAACAGTTTTTGACCAAACATGAGATAGAGTATATTATAAAATGCAAAGTGGATGATTTTGATTATATTAAATTAAAAAATTTTTGTACAAACAGAAGCAATGCATCCAAAATTAGAAGGGAGGCAGAAAGCTGGGAAACAATTTTTGAGGCCAGTGCTTCTGATAAAGGCCTCATCTCTAAAATATATAGGGAATTAAATCAAATTTATAAGAATCCAAGTCATTCCCCAATTGAGAAATGGTCAAAGGATATGAACAGGCAGTTTTCTGATGAAGAAACCAAAGCTATCTATTCCCATATGAAAAAATGCTCTAAATCTCTAATGATTAGAGAGATGCAAATTAAAACAACTCTGAGGTACCACCTGACACCTATCAGATTGGCTAAAATGACAAAAAAGGAAGATAATAAATGTTGGAGAGGCTGTGGGAAAATTGGAACACTAGTGCATTGTTGGTGGAGCTGTGAGCTGATCCAACCATTCTGGAGAGCAATTTGGAATTATGCCCAAAGGGCGATAAAGCTGTGCATACCCTTTGACCCAGCAATCCCACTTTTAGGTCTTTTGCCCAAAGAAATCATGGAAGGGGGAAAGGGACCCACATGTACAAAAATATTTATAGCTGCTCTTTACGTGGTAGCAAGGAATTGGAAGCTGAGGGGGTGCCCATCAATTGGGGAATGGCTGGACAAGTTGTGGTATATGAATACAATGGAATACTATTGTGCTGTAAGAAATGATGAGCAGGAAGAGTTCAGAGAAACCTGGAGGGTCTTACGTGAGCTGATGATGAGTGAGATGAGCAGAACCAGAAGAACATTGTACACAGTATCATCAACATTGAGTGTTGACCTACTGTGATGGACTATATTCTTCTCACCAATGCAATGGTACAGAAGAGTTCCAGGGAACTCATGATAGAAGAGGATCTCCAAATCCAAGAAAAAAAAGAAAGAAAGAACTGTGGAGTATAGATGCTGATTGAACCATATTATTTCTTTTGTTTTGGGTGCTGTTGTTTTTTTTTTTTTCTATTTTGAGGTTTTGCATCACTGCTCTGATTCTTTCTCTTGTAACAGGATTAATGCAGAAATAGGATTAATGTTATTATGTGTATATATATGTGTGTGTATATATATATCTATATGTATAGATATATATAGATATAACCTATATCAGATTACCTGCTGTCTAGGTGAGGGGGGGGGGAGGGGAGGGAGGGAGAAAAATCTGAAATTGTAAAGCATGTATAAACAAAAGTTGAGAACTATCTTTACATGTAACGGAAAAAATAAACTATCTCATAATGTAAAAAAAAAAAAAAAAAAAAAAAAAAAAAAAAACAAAGTAAATATGGCGGGGCAGCTAGGTGGTGCAGTAGATAAAGCACCAGCCCTGGATTCAGGAGGACCTGAGTTCAAATGAGGCCTCAGACAATTGACACTTACTAGCTGTGTGACCCTGGGCAAGTCACTTAACCCTCATTGCCCCACAAAAACAAAACAAAACAAAAAAAGTAAATATGATGTGTCCACAGGATTACAGGAGCACAATTCTAGACGCAGAGGCCATCTAGTCCAAACCAATTTTACAAATAGGGAAACTTAGGCAGAGGGGATGGAGAGAAGATATGTGACTGGCCCAATGTCACACAGAGAATAAGTAACAAAGCTAAGATTTGAACCCAGGTCTTAAAAGTCCCAATCTAGTACTTCAGCTGAGTCATTTTTTAGATGGGTTTTGACTCTTCATGACCCTATTTGGGGTTTTCTTGGCAAAGGTATTAGAGTGGTTTGCCATTTCCTTTTCCAGCTCATTTTATAGATGAGGAAACTGAGGCAAGCAGGGTTCAGTGAATTGCCCAGTGTCACACAGCTAGTAAGGGTCTGAGGCCAGCTTTGAACTCAGGAAGATGGGGATTCCTGATTCCAAGCCCAGTGCTTTATCCATTGAGCCAATTGGCTGTCCTAAATCTAACATTTATTTCCACTGTATTCTTAGTATTGTTATTCTAACTATCATCTAATCTAGAGAAATCCGGAAAAGGTTAGGTACTTACTGTCCAACACAGACACATACATAATTTTGGGTCTTGTTAGAAAAATTGCTATTTTTAGACCCAACGCTACCGTTATATGAACGTTGGGATCAGCACATGAAACCAAATCTTAAACATTAACTATGTTAATGCCCAGAAACCCACTCCTGTAACTGTAACATTCTGAAGGTAACACTCTACCTACAATATTTGGGGTTTTTGGCCTTTGGCCTTTGGCCAAAAGCAATAAAATCTGACCTATTGTTATTATTCAAACAAACCATCTCCTTCAGGTCCCCTTTCTCTTTCTCAGGAAGGCTATTTAATCTGGAGCAGGAGTTTGAGGTTCCCTCCCACCTAACAGTCTAGATCAGGCTGCAGGGGCTGGATGGGGTGGGAGTGGGAAGTTGAAGAGGGACCCAGAGGGGGAAATAGGGAGGGTTTCTAGGAGTTGTCTCAAAATGACTCTCTCCAGAGACAGCCCTGTGCTATTCATCAACTGTTTTTCAGGGCTGTGAAAAATCAATGAGATTTGAGCTGCAAACTCATCATTAGGACAGGAAAAACTCTGCAATGGAATTGATTTGTTTAAATATAATAACACAATTTAATGACAAGTCATGGGGGTGGGGAGAGAAGGAAAGGGGGAAAAAACAACCAAAAAAACCCCCAAACCCTAACTTAGAGATCTCAGCTCAATATGAGATCAAAGCCATTGCCTCTTTTTTTACCTCTGCCCTACTGATAATTTTTTAAATGATTTTCACACACACACACACACACACACACACACACACACACACACACACACACACACACACACACACACACACACACCAGCCCATGCCTCTGAGGAAGCCTGGGTAGGAACATGCTGTCAGAACGGGGAAAGAACAGACACTGGAGGAGGAGACTGCAAATTACTGGGTCTGAGAATAGATTTCTGAAAGGACATAGCATGGACCTGCTGGTTCATTTGTTGGTCTTGGGTTTGGTTTGTCTTTAGTGAAATAGCTCTGGGGGTCAACTGGGCTGCTGGGTCCTGGTGATCCAATCTGATCTCTTCGTGTTCTCTCTCTCTGTCTCTCTCTCTCTGTCTCTCTCTCTCTGTCTCTCTCTCTCTCTGCCCCCTCTGTCTCTGTCTCTCTCTGTCTTTCTCTCCCCCTCCCCTGTCAGAAGAATCTTGATGGGGCCAATCTGGCCACTGGTGTCAAGAAAGTGGGTTGATACATCAGCATCCATTGGAGTTTAAAGGCAGTGGGCTGATAGCAGGATAAAAGCTGGGGTCCAACCCCTAAGTTCCTTCCCCAGGCTATTGGAGGGAAGGAAGCTGGGACTAACCATACCGGAGCAGAAGAGCCTGGGAGGCTAGTGTCTGAGGCCTGCTTTAAACTGAAATTCCCAGATGCTGGGGTCTAGGTATGTCTTTTTGCCACATTAACTAATCACCCCAAGTGATCATCTTAACTCTTAGTTCTATAGCTCTTTTTTTTCTTGGCCAGGAAATGGGTGTTAAATGACTTGCCCAAGGTCACACAGCTAGTAAGTGTCAAGTGTCTGAGGCCAGATTTGAACTCAGGTTCTCCTGAACCCAGGGCTGGTGCTCTATCCACTGCGCCACCTAGCTGCCCCACTATAACTCTTTTAGGGCTTGTAAATAAACCCTCTGGCAAAGTAGGTAGTATCAGCATCAGGAGGTATAGAGGAGGAAACCGATTCAAAGGTATTAAATGACTGCCCACAGTCCCACAGTGTTAAAGCACCAGCCAGAATCCACGTCTTCTAACAAGGGAGCTCTTTTATGTGCAAGGGACTGTGTGCTGGGGGTTGAAGTGGGGGAGAGATATAAAAAAGAATGCAACAGAATTGAATTAAGCATAGTAATAATAATAACAAGCATTTGTACAGTGCTTTAAGGTTTGCAAAGTGCTTTATAAATATAGTCTCATTTGATCCTCATGAAACCTCTATAATTACCTCCATTTTACAGATGAGGAAACTGAGGTAGAGTGACTTGCCCAGGGTCACACAGCTAGTAAGTATCTGAGGCCAGATTTAAACTCAGGTCTTTCTGACTCCGAAGTCCATTACTCATTTATTTATGCCAGCTAAATGCAGGATGATGGGGAATATAAAGAAATATAACAAATTAAATAAAAATGTTCATGCCTAGGATATGCAAGGCACTAGACTGGACTCTAGGAAATCAGAGAGAGAGAGAGGGAGAGGGAGAGGGAGAGGGAGAGGGAGAGGGACTGCCTTCAGTGAGTTTACATCCTACTATAACATAGATTTAGAAGTGAAAGAGTCATAGATTTAGAGCCAGAAGGAATCTTGGGGGCATTTTACAGATGAGGAAACTGAGGCCCTGAAAGTTTAGGTTAACTTACCCAATATCACAGAAGTATTAGTGGCAGAATCAGGAATCTAACCCATGTCCTCTGATTCCAGATCAGCTTTTCTTTCCCCTATGCCATTTGAAATATATCCTCTTCCTCAAAGGACTAATAGTCTAGTTGAGGATATAGACCATGTAAATGTAAAAAAGATAACAAAAGGCAATCAGTGCACACTAACGTACTACATATTAAATGCCCCAGTATCGTGTCATGTACACATCAGACATTCAATAAATATTTGTCTAAAATGCCACAAGAGAAGTAGTAAAGACAAGTGAAATAAGAATCACAGAATGACAGAACTAGAGGATTAGAAGGGTCCTCATTCACCACCTCATCTAAGCCACCCCTAGTCTGTGTTGGGAAGAAAGCGAAGAGATCAGACCTGCTGGAGTAAAGATTATGTACTAGGAAAGTAGCAGAGGAAGAGATTGGAAAAAGGTGTTGATGCAGACCGGAGGGATTTGACTCCTCCACTAGCCAATGAGAACTCAATGGTATAGCCACAGAAATGTTTTGAGCTCTGTAGAGACATGTTGAGAAGTATCCTACAAAATTTAAGCTTTCTGTGGTGTTCAAGATGGATTGGCAAGGGTGAAGCTAGACTGGGTGAGACTCTACAGCTCTCTTAGAGTCAGTTTTCCTCTCTTCTCCCCAAGGTATTCATCCTATCCAGAATCCCTAGAGTAGATGTGGGCTAAGCATGAGTGTATACACACTCATGCACACATACACACCCACACAACCCATTATTTGTTTACCCTAGGTTTGCCTTTATACCCTTTTCACACACCAGTGTTTCGGGAGTGAGGTCTCCCAAGAGGTACCTTACCGTCCACATCTGGTCCTAGTTACAGTCACTGATTCTCCTCCACTCCCAGCCCTACCTGGGCCAGGGACAGCTCAAAGATGTGGGTGTTTTTGCCTCCTTCCTCTGCTTTTCCTCTTTGGTGGCTGGCTTCTAGCTCACAGCTCCACATACAGCAGCCAATGGTGCTGTTGACTGATTGACTCATTCCAGGTTGAGGTACAGAAGCTCCAATCAGGTGTTCCTGGCAGCACCTTGCTCAGATCAATGCCCTGGCTGGCATCTGGCCTCAGGAGGCTCGGCACTAATTTATGTGACTCATATACTAGGCAGCCTGTTCTTCTCACTCCAGACCCCCGTGTTGCCCACCGGGAGATTTTCACTCTCCTCACTAGCTGGGCAGGCATGATGCCTGTTTTCCAAATTAAAAACCTTAGTCTGAATCCAATAATCTCCCATCCCAGACATGGCTAAGTGAACATATCATTGCTTTCTCTGTTAGCACCACCAACTCCCCCTTCTCCATCACAGTCTAGGAAGAAGTGATAATATTAATGGGATATTCTGGTTATTTATATAGACCATACCTAGATTCTCATTCAGAAGTTCTAGCTGCTACACTTTGGGTACCTGTATGAGCAAGTCTGAGCCTCAGTTTCCTCACCTGTAAAGTAGAGATAATATGCTACCTCTCATAAGGTAGTTACAAACTGTGTCTAGGAATCCCTGCTACCCACACCTCACAGAGAAATGAAAATGTGTGTTAAAAGTGCTTCTATAAAAATGTCAAGTGTAGTCCAAAGGTAAGGTATTATAATTATCATTATTATGTAATCAAAGAAGGCAGGATAGTGTGCGGCTTCTCTCAGAAGTATGTGACCTAGGTACTATGTTCCACAGAGAAAAAGAGAGACCACTGTGGGAGATAGTACACCCATACATGGGCTTTTCAAAGGAGGTAGGGAGGCAGGTCGGTCAGTACTAGTGGAGTACACCACCCAAGATTCCAAATAAATCAGAGCATCAAAGAGGAACCTGAGAGGTCATCTAGTCTCCACTACCTCCTTTTGCAGAAAGCTGAGGCCCAGAGAAGGGAACTGATCCCACGAGGGCACACAGGTCCAAAGGAGCAGAGTTGAGATTCCAACCCAGGCTCTCTGATTTCAAACCCAGCATTCTTTCTAACCTACCAGCTGCCTCTTCTCCCTACCCAAACCCTAACAGCAGCCACAAGCACTGGCAAAACAAAGACAGGAATCATCAAATAGGGGGCAGCTAGGTGGTGCAGTGGATAGAGCACTGGCCCTGGATTCAGGAGGACCTGAGTTCAAATCCGGCCTCAGACATTTAACACTTACTAGCTGTGTGACCCTGGGCAAGTCACTTAACCCCAATTGCCTCTCCAAAAAAATAACTAAGTAACTAAATAAATAATCAAATAGTCTTTGTCCTCAGAGTTCTTACATACTCGGGGATGGGAGTGGTAATTATCACACAGATAAGTAAATAACAAAAAAAAGTTAGCATTTATATAATACTTTAAGATATGCAGAGTCTCACAGCAGCTCTGTGAGGGAAGTGTTACTATCGTCTGAAGAAACTGAGGTTTATTATAGAGAAATGACTTGCCAGGGTCATCAAAGCTGATAAATGTTTAAGGTAGGGTTTGAACCCGGGTCTTCCTCACTCCTAGTCCAGAGACTTTTGCATGGCTGCACCTGGCTACCACAAATGCAAACATACACATACTTATACACACATGTGTACATATACATGTATGCACACATACTTGCACCCATACACAGGTGTGGGTGTTTATATACACATGCATGTGCACACATGGGTAAACATACGCACACAAGCAGATGTATACAAAAAACACATGCAAAACACATAAAATACACTGTGCATATGTGTGTATACACATGCATGCACAAACACATACAGGTGTGTGCAATATACAAAACACACAGTATGAGAATGCATGTGCATAAATGTATATGCATGTATGTGTATGTATGTGCACATATATATGTGTGTATGTGTGTATGTGGATATATATGGCAGAGGTGAGAAGGGAGGGAAGCGAATGCAGAATCCTTAACCTAATCTCTAACTTCTAAAACATATGAAACTCTAAGACATTGGTACCAAGCAGTTGTTCAGTTCTTTCAGTCATGACCGACTCCTGGTGACTGGATTTGGGTTTTTTTTTGGCAAAGGCACTGGAGTGGTTGGCCATTTCCTTCTCCAGGTACGATGCAATAGATAAACTAAAGTCAGTGGGGGCTGGAAGCTGAGAGCCCTAGAAGGTCACCCATTTCCACTGCAGGTAAACATGAAAAAGAGCTCGATCCTGTCCTCTTTTCAAACCCATGGCAATTTCCTCCAGTGCCAGCTCCCTTTCTCCTCCTTAAAATGGCCTCTGGGAGTCTGCACTTGAGGCTGCATTGATGTCTCCTCAGCTCTTAATCAATATTAACCAATGAAGGATGCTAATGATGATTCAGAAGCCCCAGCCAGGCATTACCCAGCCAGAAGCCTGCATCCAAGGCTGTTTGCTGGCTGGTTACATGTCTCTTAGGGGAAATGGAAGCTGACCTAAGAGAGGTCACCAGCAGAGACACTAATTCAATTCTGTCCCTTAGTGACCCCTTCGATTTTGTCAGTCACCAACAAAATCAATGCGACAGGAAAGAAAACCAAGTTACCCCCCAGCAAGGATGGAATGGGGTTGTGGTCACAGTGCCCTTACCTGAACAAAAAACTGCCCATTTCTTGTGCCGTCATATAGGGATTTAAGCTGGAAGGGACCTTAGAGATAGATCCTTGAGGTGAACACACATACCCTCATGATTGGGAAAATGATTTACCTCTAAGAGTCACATCTGCTACATGTGCTCAGCTAGACAAATCCTGGGGGCGTGGGGCAAAAAGAAAAGATAACCTCATAGCCCCCATCCTAAAGAATAACTGATACTTACATCATACTTTAAAGTCTTAAGCACTTTGCATACATTCTTTCATTGGAGTCTTCGACTTAGGAGTACCAGGCATAATCAGCTAGGATACTAAGACTAAGACACAGACTCAACTAGTCTATGGACACACACCTAGCAGGTGTCAAGGCAGGATCTGAACGCAGGACTTCCCAACTCCAAGTCCTGCACTCTACCTATGATGTCACACTGCTTATGACAAGAGAATACTACAAGGTCATCTCTAATTATGGGATTAGATTGTGTGGTCCAGGGTCAGCCTAGAGGGAGCTTAATAAGGCCTAGAACAGTCAGAGAAAGCTTCCTAGAACAAATAAGTCTCGAGTTGAGCCTTGAAGGTTCAGCAGAATTTGGAATGGGCAAGGGACAGTAGTGGGGAGTGAGAATCACTGCAGGGTAGTGTGAAGGCTGACTCGACACACTTCCGGGCACCTTGGAGGACCAGTTGAGATTTGGTGTGAGTGAAAAACCATCACTACCTGCTGGGGAGATGCCCATTCATCTGCTTTCCCTGGAGGCCTCTCTAGTCTTGGGGCTACGAAAAGTCTATAACCTTTTAAGAGCTGGGGGACCTCACTTTATATCTTGTGCCTTCGGTTTACAACCTGAATTGATATTTCACCTAAGAACCTGAGGTCCCAAATGAACCATTTCCAAAAATATCTGTAATGAGCTAATCTGGCTATCTTTCTGCTAAGTCAATGGGCAGCCCACCCCTAACCTAGTAACCCAAAACAGGAGAAATCAGCTGGGTGGGAAGAGATTATAGTGGGTAAGGTGGGAAAATATATAAATTACTGGAAACAGAGTCAATGGGCCCTTACAATCCCATGAGAAAGTCAGAAAAATCCTCACAACGAGCTAGCTTTATGGGACTCAATTTTCCACGTGGTGAACAGTCAATGACCAAGCTTTAATTTGAGGCTGGTGTAGTCCACAATACTTAGCACATCTAGGTGGTGCAAGGGATGTACTGGAGGTAGGATGAGTGGTCAGCTTCAGGCATTTACAGGCTCTATGACTCTGGGCAAATCTAGTCTCTGTAAATTTCACTAGTACTTACCTTCCCAGGGTTGTAGTGAGGATTGAGTGGAGTAACCAATATATTGCAAAAGTTAAAAGGCTATATAAATGCTTATTGTTATTATTATTATTATTAATTACTACATCTATGGACTCCTTTTCTTCCTCTATTGCTACCAGCCAGGGTATACACATTAATCCACATACTAGCCCAAGGAAAATGATCAGTCAATAAACCCTTATGAAGTGCCTACAAGGTCTCAGGCACTGTGCTAAGTGCCGGGGATACAAAAAGAGGTAAAAGAATCTCTGCTCCTAAAGAGCTCACAATCTAATGGGAATCTTGACAATCAAACAAACTATATATACAGGATAAATAGGAAATACACAGGGCAAGGAAGGCACCAGAATGAAGAGGGGTTGGGGGAAAGGGTTCCTGTAGAAGATGGGATTTTAGCTGGGACTTAAAGGAAGCATGGAATCCAGGGAGGTCAGTAGGCACAGCAGAGGGAGAGCACTCCAGGCATGAGAGATAGCTGGAGAAAACATACAGTCAGGAGACAGAGTAGTTTGTTTGTGGAACAGCCAGGAAGCCAATGTCACCAGATGGTATTAGGAAGATCAATTCCCTGCTTGGCAAAATAATTGTGACCTATTTCAAGGCCAAGGATTATTATATGTTTTTTGATTATCCAGGCTGAGAGAGATTAGCACATATAATTGAGAATGGATATGGTTGAACACCATCCCCAGTGAAAGGACATATCTTGTGTGGAGCTCTATGGGAATCAGGGCAGTTGGTCCTAAGTCAACAAGACTGGTATGGCTGCCATATCTAATGTCACACCATTCCCACAATCTCATCTCCAGTCACCCTAGTGTAAAGAGGGTGGATGGATGTTATCTTCAGGCAAGCAGCTCATCTGCAGTAAGGACAGGCCCACATGCAGCCTGAGATTGGCCAAGGCTTAGAGACACAATGGGAGGAAGTGAACCCTTAACATACTCCTCTACCAGGGTCTGAATCCCTGGAACTCTGCAACTGATCACCAGACCCCGGAAGTATATAAGAAGAAACACCCATCTTGGGTTGTCCAGATGCTCAGGCTAAAAGTAATGAAGGAAAAATGCCATCACTGCAAGTGATGAGTAATCCTCCAGAAGGCTAATTAACAGTCCCTGCTCTGTTGAGAATTCCTTTCTTTCCCAATGAAGCTCCTGACACCTCTGGGTCTTTGTTCTGTCCAAAGTGGGGCTGGACAGAAAGGGAGAAGAGACATTTTAAAAAGAGAAGATCTGAAATAGTGGAGCTAACCTAAATTTTTTTTTTAAAGGAGTTATGGGATTCATCCATGCTGCCTCCTTGGCAATTTCCAAAGTGTCCTCACATCTGTTATCTCAACGGCTCTTCCCAGAAACCTTGCAAAATAGGGAGGACAAGCATTATTATCCCCATTTTACAGATTAGAAGGCTGAGATTCAGAAAGATTTAAGTGACTTCTCCCATTTGCACAAGGAAGAAAACTGGAACTAGAACCTAAATCTTTTGCTCCCAAGCCCAGGATTCTTTCTACTATAAAACAAGCTGGACTTTTGGAGGGAAAAAACCCACAACCAAATAGTCTAAAAGAATTTAACTGCTTTATGTTCACCAACCTCTTATTTCTCATATCTCCCCCCAAAATCTAGTATAGTAGAAAAAGCACTGGCTCAGGAGTCACTTGTGTGACCGTAGGTGAATTAGAATTTTGTCATTTGTAAAATGATTGGGGGTAGAACACATGATCTCTTAGGGAGCCTTCCACTCTAAATCTGTGATTTATAATCATGAATGATCTTCTCACACCCTGGAATGTCCCTGTGGGGCCATGTGTCCTTTTTCTTTTTTTTTTCTTTTTTAAAATTAATTTAACTTATTTATTTTTGCAGGGCAATGAGGGTTAAGTGACTTGCCCAGGGTCACACAGCTAGTGTCTAGTATCTGAGGCCGGATTTGAACCCAGGTTCTTCTGAACCCAGGGCCAGTGCTTTATTCACTGCACCACCTAGCTGCCCCCATGTCTCCTTTTTCTCCCACTGGTGAGTTCTTCCCCTGCTTCCATTTTGAAAAGGGAGCCAGGGTAACTACCCAGCATTCCTTTCCTAGCTTTGCTTCTGACTTTCTGGACTTTGAAATCATTCCCTCATTGAGGTACCTTCCCTCTTCCCACATTTTTAGCTCCCCTTTTTGGGTTGTCTTCTCTCTATGGAATCTAAGTTCTTTGAGGGAAGGAACTGTCCTTTTTTCTTATATCTATATGCTCGGCATTTCAGCGCCTAGCACGCAGAAAGCACTTAAACAATGCTTGTAGCCATGTCTTGTCCTATGTCACAAACTGGTCTGACTACTTTCAAGCACTCTCCCATTATACAGGTTAATTTTCCTAATGCCCAACTTGAATGGATCCTTCCACTGCTCAAGCAATTTCAATACCTACTTATTACTAGATGGTAAAAATCCAAAATTCCTTGGCTTACCTTTCAGGCACTTCCATCATTCCTACTTGGATACCTGACAGGAACTAGAATGTATTAGGCTAGAGAAAGAAAGAATCTGAAATGTTCATCTCTCCCAAAAGGTTCAGTGCCCCTGCTTCCTTATTTTACTCAACTGAGACACATCGCTTTGGAGATCTTATATTGTGCTTGGCACATAGTATAAATGCTTGCTAACTGATTGACCCAGGGAGTATGGGAGATGTGAGTGCAAGACACCAGGCCCTGCCCCTCAGGAAGCTTACAGTCAGAATGACAGGACATACATCTAGGCTGTCATGTGTAAGAGACAGCAGACTTAGTCTGCTTGACCCTAGAGTGTAGAAGTAGGAGGAATGGATGGAAGTTTCAAAAGAATTTAATTTTTAAATGTTTTAATTTTAAGTTTCAAAATAATCTAAATTTAAGCTTGATTTAAAGAAAAAACATCCAAATTCAAATGATGTAAAGAAAGATCTTCCTAGTCATAAGAGCAATCCCAGAGTAAAAGGAACGGGCTGCCCCCTCACTGAAAGTCTTCAAGGCAAAGACCAGATCGAGGTGGTCTTGCGTGGTGCAGAGGGGCTTGCCTTTTGAGGCTGGATTGGCCTAGACTGGCCTCTGTGAGCTTGTTCAATTCCAAGGCACTGATTCTGTGACTGTGTCTTCCATAACTATTCCCCTACCCTGCAACCCAACCCAGCCTACAGCCAGACTCTTGAATTAGGGGGAAAAAATGGAGGGTGGGAGAATTAAGATCACCTTGACAAGGTGGCCCCAGCTGGCCATAACAAGCCCTTGTCTGTAGATGCTACTCCCTACCACCCTATTGGTCTGAGGGTTACTTGTGGGTCTGAAAACTGAGCAAACCTCTACCTTTTCCTCTAAGTCCGGGGGATCCAAGCATTTACCAAGCAATTAACTTCCAGGAACCCAAGCAGAAGGTCATTCAGGCAGTGCTGGGGCCATGGGCTTACAGGAAGCTGGGCCGGGGGTTATTTTTAGCATCCTATTTCAAAGGAGAAGAGGCATTAATTCCAACCAGGTAAATGTCAGCAGCCATCAGTAAACACTGGCCAATTAAAAAACACTGCTAGAGCACAGGGAGGAGAGAAGATGGCTCCTCATCTTGCTCAGGCTTCTATCATTCTCTTCCCCAAAGTTGCCTCCTTTATACTCTTCTTCCTATGTTTGGGAAGAACCAGGGACTGTATCCACTCCTATCCATCAGGGAACTAACAGCTAATAGGTATAGAGTGCTTTAAGGTTTGCAAAATGCTTCCCATCCATGATCTCACTGGATCCTTACAACAAAGCCGAGAAGTATGTGCTATTGTCCTGATTTTACAGATGGGGACACTGAAGTTAGGTGACTTGCCTAGTTACCCAGCTTGTAAGCATGTTGCCTCCCCACATCAGATTATAAGCTCCTTGAGGGGCAATGACCAGTGTTTATTTTATTAATTGTATCTCCAGCTTTTAGTGCAGTACCTGGCATATAGTAGGTACTTACTAAATGCTGATTGGATTGGAAACGACTATGGTAGGATTTGAATTTGGATCTTCCTGATTCCAAGAATGGCACTCTGTCTACCGCCACTTAGAGGCTGACAGGAAGTACAAGGTGGTTGTCTACACCTGAGACCCCTCTAGAAGAGGTTACCCTGGAGACCTGTTGACAGGCTAATGTGCAGGCTAAGGCGAATGGGTCAGCAATGCTGAACAAGTTCCTGGGACTGCACTACAAGGAGCTGGTCAAGTACTGGTTTCTCACAACAGGCACATGGGGTACTGTTGGTACCGTGGGGCTAGTGTGGGCCGCTGACTGGCATCTGATTCTGGATTGAGTGCCATACATCAATGGCAAATTTAAGAAGGACAATTAAGCTATCTTTTCAATCTTGTGGCCTAGGGATGGAGGACTCTTGGGGGACTGCTCTTCTTAGGGAATCCTGATCAGACATAAATGTGAAATACTCAGGCTTGACTCCCAGGACCTTGATATCTCTCAGTGAACACCTTTGATGTATCATTTATATCGGGATAATTAAACCTCCCTCTGAAACATGAAAAAAAAAAAAAGACATTACCCTGTGCTCTCAGCAAGGTGTTCCTGGAAAGGTTTTCTGAGACAAGTCAGAGAAACATAACAGAACCAGGAGCTTCCTGCATTTGCAAATATCAAAAAGGCAGAGGAGGGGGGTGTTTACTTAATCCCCAGTACATAGAGTACAGGACCTGAGCTATACTGATAGGCAAGAGAACACACTGAAAGGTGAGTGCCTTGCCAGGGAACTTTCAACAAATATGTATTTAAGCGGGGCCTAAAAACTCACACTCCAACTTCCTCCTTCTGCCACTCTCTGAAGCCCCACCTTTACCTCTGGAGAATCTGGACACCCAAACGGGGATATCCCAAGGAACAAAATGGTAGCTTGTATATTAATACCACTCCCAGGAAACTAAAAGGGCTTTCCATACCAAGATTGGGAAAGACAGAAGCCCTGTCTGATGACTGCTTTCAAGCACCTACCCTATATGGGCTTAAACCTAAGAGACAAATGGATCAATATTCTTTAAACTGAAAATGACAGAGAAGGCCAAAAATACCAAGACCCAGTCTAAAGAGAAGGGTCTCCACTGGGTAGGGGGCAAGCCTAGAAAGACTTTTCGCAACTCTCAGCCTGAGACTCAGGCCCTTGATTCTAGAGGAGGTAAGGTGGTGCATACAGTAGAAGGCTGGCTGGATTTGGAGTGGGTAGAGACCTGTATTTGGATCCTGTTTCTGCCACCCATGACTTCAGGGACCTTGGGCAAATCACTTAACGTTTTGTCAACTCAATTTTCTCACCTGTAAAAATGAGGAGGGTGTACGAGATCATCTCTGAGGTCTGTTTCTAGTTCCAGCATCTGTAACTGATCGGTGTAGCAACTAAAGTTCTAGGCAAGGAGGCAGGAAGATCTGAGTTCAAATCTAGCCTCAGACACTGGCTAGCTGTATGACTGGGCAAGTCATTTAATCTCTCTCAGCCTCAGTTTCCTCAAGTGTAAAATTGGGGATGATAATAAGAGTAGCATCTATCTTATAGCATTATTTTGAGACTCAAAAGAGATAATGAATATAAAGTGCTTTGCAAATTTTAAAGCATATATAAATATACTTCCCTTTCTTTACAGAGGTGGAGGACTAGGGCCATAGAATATTGTATATACTGTTAGACTATACTGTTTGGTTTTCATGAACTAGTATTTCTTTTCTCTTTCTTTTAAAATCTTTATTCCAAGGGATGGCTCACAGAGAAAGGGGGTCTGAAGAACACATTAGGAAATGAATGCAGCATAAGCTATTTAAAAAAAAATAGGAATAAAAATATTTTAAATGGTTATTTGAAAAAATTTAAAAAATAAAATGGTTATTTCAGTCCATTGGCCTTTGGGGGCGGGCAGAACAGGTTCTTACTCCCATCCTTTGGGGGTGGGCAGTCCCTAGAAAGAAAGAGTCACATCATTCAGCATGGCAATCACATACCAAAGTCCAAGTGTTCCACGGTGTAGTATTTTTAGGAGTCACTGGCTTGAAGCTTTGCTATACTTTTTTTAACCATGTTGATAGGTTTCACATCATTGCCAGGCGTCCTGCCCCTTTCTATAACCTGTGAAAATTTGGGTGGCCAGCCACAAGACTAAGCCACGGACAAACCTCCTAAGATCGCTGAGCTTTCAAGGGCTTGCTCATGTAAGCTCCGTATTTCCTCAGCTAATCTTCAACAAGAAAAGGGAGTGGAATATTCTTCTGGTCATTCTCTGGCTGAACTCCAAAGGGATCACAGTACAGCCACCCACACAGCAACAACGCACTCCAATTTTGATCCTCTTGGCTAATCATTCATTCACTTGTTTGACAGCTACCTACGTACTTGTAGTGTGCTAGGCATTGTGGGCAATACAAAAGAAGCCATGTTCCATGAGCCTGAAGAGCCTACAGGATGCAGAAAGGAAGATGGCAGCAGAAACCTTCAGTTACCTTCCCAGAGTCAAACCGCTTTCTAATCTTTGTTGTCATGAAGCACTTGAGAGTCAAAAGGGACCCTGGGGATGAACTGCACCAGAGGTGCTTCATCTGGGGTCAACGGAACCCCAAGGATAGACCTCCAGGGGCCCAGGAACTTTGATGGAAAAAAAATTACATATTTGTTTTCATTAATTTCCAAGGGAAATTGAGCATTTCCTTCAATTATTTAAAAACATGATTCTGAAAAGGGTCCCGAGGCTTCCCCAGATTGCCAAAGGGGTTCCATGACACACCAAAAAGGCTAAGAATTCCTGGACCAGGTGATCTCCAAGTTTTGAATTTCTGATTCTACCATTGTCATCTTTGCCCCCAGCCACATATTTAGCCAGATTGGTTTACCCATAGTTCCATGCACCTTTGCTGCTGGAGGATACTCACTTTCACTTCAAGTCACTCATACAAATCCTGCTCCAATCTTTCAGTGCTCAGCTAAAAGGTCATTTCTCCAAGAAGGATTTATTGTTCTCCTCTGTCCCTCCTCCTCTCCTCCTCCCATGCAGAAGTTCTCTTTCTTTTCTCTGGACCCTCATAACACCTTCCTTGTACATGTCACTGATATACTTCCATTTTATTTTGTCTTCTTTGTGTGCATTTGGTCTCCTGAACTCAAGAGTTAGCTTCTGGAAGAAAGGGACTAGAAATGTGTCTCTCTTCCTACCATCCCTGGGGTCCAGCTTAGTGGCATAAACCCAGCTTGTACTTAACAGATACCTGCTGAATCTTTAATGACAGCCCACCTCAAAGTTCCATCTTCTCTGGTGACTAAAATCTAGAGTGAGCTCTCTTTCCTCTTCTCTGCTCCCAGTACTTATTCTTGTTAGCACTCGGGTGGCAAATGTGATATACCATCTTTTAGCCATAGGTGCTTTCCCTGAATCAAGTCTCATCTCTTTAATGCCAGTATTCTAAGGGGCTTATTGTGTGGCCACACATGGAACATCACAGTCTCCTGAAAATTAAAAATGACCATTACTCAGCGGGCAATGGAGAGGCGCATGGTGAGTGGGAGCAGGCTGCAACCCAGTATAATCAAGGACCATCATCAAGGATGGCTTCAAAGAAACAGACGGTGTAATAAGAAGATGGGTTAGTTAAGTAGAAAGAACAAGGGATAAGTGGTGGGCAGCTCATGTGCTTCACTGGTGTCCTCCTGGTGAAATCATGGATGGCTCTCAGAATGTTGGATAGGCCCCTTCAGGTGAAAATATCAGAGGACACGGATAAGAGCGATACCTGGTGGGCAGGCATGGATGGGTGGGGTTGCAATCAGCCTCACCAGAGGTAAGACTCACATGGATGGGCTTCTGAGGATGAGTATTTGAGTGTTTCCATCTTGTAACCTCCCTGGGTCTCAGTTTCCTCATGCGTAAAATGAGGGGGTTGGATGAGACGGCCTCCGAGGGCTCTTCTAGCTCTACATGAATGATCCCATGGGGCTACACTGAAGGGGAGGATCCTGGAGGGATGAACCATGTCTTATACATCTCCTCCTCTCCTCCCACCCCCCACATCCCTCCCCAGTTCCTAACACATAGACTCTCAATAAACGTTTGCAGAAAGAATTCCTAAAACAACGGGCTCAAATCAGGTCGCTTTTCATTGTTCGAAACACCCGATTCATCTGAATCTATTTAACACCTATTCCAACTCTTTCCTGAATGTCAATCTGTCAGCTTTCAAACATTTTCCCCTTTCTAAATATTTTCTTTCCTCCTGCTCTCCCTCCCACCAATGCCAAGCCCTCTTTCTCTCAGCATCCCTCTTCCATGGCGCCCATAATCCACCGGTGAACAGATTGCTGACAGCATTATCGCGGGCAAACAGGACGGCGCTAATGGTAGCAGGCCCTCCTTGCTAGGCAATTATTATAGGCAGAATAATGCAAATGAATCTTAATCTGCCTTGCACAATGGCAGAGGTCTGAGGTCTGCGTGAAACCTTTTGCAGCGCTCAGTCTAGATAGGAGACTTCCCAGATAACGACCTATCTCCAAAACACACCCAAGAGCTTCCTCCTGCTCTTCCCTGTTTATTAAACTCTGCCCCCGGCAGGTACCCGAGTAGCTGGAGATTTCACTGTGCTATTTTGGCTCTCCTCACTCACTCCTAGCATTGCTGCGACCTGCCCCCAGCCCCCTCCTTTCCCTCCTCTCAGAGAAGCAAGACTACCAGGCATGGATCCTGGCTTCACTGCTTCCCAGCTGACAAACCGTGGTTATTAACAAAGAAGCTGAGGCCGAGGCGAGTCACCATCACTGCCGCCTCACTCTGGGGCTGCCTAAAACCAAGTAGGGGCCATAGGACTGACCAAGGGAGAGTCAAAATCAAGTCGCTTCTGGTCACCTTCAAAAGCAAACCTAGAGAAAGGAAAATCATACACCTCACGGCTAGGCTGAAGTCCGGTTAATGGGAAATGCCCAAGCAGAAACAATGAGTAATCTCAGATGGCCTCCTTTATGCAAATGAAAGCAGCAACCTTGGGGTGACCCATGGGATCTACTCAAGCCACCGTCACTCACGTGTATACACACACACACACACACAGAGTCAGGCTCTATTCAAGGTCACTCAAAGATTGAAGGTGGTGAAAAATGATAAAAAAAAAAAGCCATTCATTAGCCTATGTTCGTTTCCTAGTCACCTGCCTTCAAAAATGCCTCCTCCTAGGGGCAGCTAGGTGGCGCAGTGGATAAGGCACCGGCCCTGGAGTCAGGAGGACCTGAGTTCAAATCCAGCCTCAGACACCTAACACTTACTGGTTGTGTGACCCTAGGCAAGTCACTTAACCCCAATTGCCTCACCAAAAAAAAAAAAAAAAAAAAAACCGACCAAAAACATGCCTCCTCCTCCCCTGCCCCTTCTGATGACCTCAGTAACAAGATAGCCTGACATGGTAGAAATGAAGTGCTCCGAGGACAGTCTGCTCTCATTTTCGCTTTTGTGTCCTTAGCACCCAAAGACACTATAGACACCAAGTTCATGCTTGCTGAATGGAATAGCAGAAAGAGCCCTGGGCTCTTTCAATAATTTCCATTGTCATAGTATCTCAGACCTTGGAGATGACCTAATCCATGCCCTTCATTTTATAGATGAGGATCCTGAGGCCCTGTAAGAGCACCAGGCTAACAGAGGGGCAGGATTCAAACCCAGCACCTCTGGCTCCAAATCCTTCTACGATGTTATGCTGTTCTCCCGAGTAAGTCACTGCACCTCAGTTTCCTCATCTGTACGTACGAGGAGATGACCTCTTAGGTCGCCTGTAGCTTAAATATTTTATGCCTCTCCATTTTGGGTCATGGATCTCTTTGGCAGTCTAGGGATCCCTTCTCAGAATAACAGTCTCCCCAATCTATCCACAAAGCTCTCTGTGCATCCTAGGTTAAGGTACCCTGCCTGCCCCCAGGCTGTTAGTCTAGGTCATAAGGTTTCATGGAGATGAGGCTGAAGATAGCATCTTGTTCACTTGTATTTGGCTCTAGACTTTATTTTCATTTTTTCCCCTTTCAGATTTTCCTTCCTAATTATGCTTCAGGTAATATCAAAATGTTCCTGCGTTCCCCAAGCAGGCACAGAGAGACAGAGGAGAAGCCCCAAGGCATTCGGCGGTTTGGGGGAAAGCCAGGCTGGAATTTTAAGTTGACCACAAAGTAGATAATCTACGCATGGGCAATCAAGGGCTGGCTAGCCATGGCCAGATGTGATTATCCCTCTCCTATGTAGCTGTTACCACTCTACACCCCCAGGGGTAGGGATGACTTTAGTTGAGAAATGAAACCATTTCAGATCCATGCAGAGTCATCCCTTTGGTTTTCTTGACCCACATATAGCCTCTGGTATTGAATGACCCTGAGAAACTTGTGACACATTTTCTCAACCACCCAAAGTTCACCAGAGGTCTGGATTTAGCTGCCAGTCCATTCAACTACCAAGGTCCCTTCTTTCCTGGAAACCAATGATATCCTGGCCCAGCAAGATGAGCCCCACTCCTCTTGGATGACACAAATGTTCCAACCATTTGGCCTTGGCGATAAGGTACATGAGCAAGGTTTTCTCTCTCGTGAGCTAGTTTTTACGTTATCAAGATTATAGAATCAAGGCTTAAGAGCTGGAAGGGACGGACCTCAGAGATGATCTGGAATGTCCCCCTAATTCTGAGTGAGACCCACAGAGCTTCTGCTTTGCCTGAGGCCACACAGGGAGTAAGTGGCAAAGCTAGGAGGTCTTGTTCCACACGAATGCTTCCCCAGGTGTTGTATTACGAGACCAGTGCCAAGAGGTAGGCAGGTTCACCTCTGGCTTGTTGGAGGCCCTATCTATCACTACCAAAGAGATGTCCCTTGCTCTCTACTGCCTTCACACCATAAAGCACAGCCACCTAAAGCCCATTGACCTGTGAGCCCTGGGGCCAACCTGGATGATAATAGTATATCTATCATCCACCATTTGTAAATGGCTGCTGGCCCATTACCTGCCATTTGCACAGCTTTCCCCTGGGTCTTTGTATACCAATTTATAAAGATTCCAGATGAAGAAGTACCTAGAAACACCCATAGAACTTCTGTGGTAAACACTGAGGCTTCTAGTGGGTTTGTAAACTCACCTGCCCCAAAACATTCAATGGCTCCATTGAATGGATTTGTGATTCCAAGATAAAATCCCAACTCCTCAGCCTGGGACTACATAACCCTGTATGATCTGGTCCCAAACTACCCATTAACCTTTATTTCTCATTGCTCCTCAACACAGATCTTATGCAAAGCCTCCCCACCATCCTCCCAACAGGCCTTGCTCATTCTCTCTCTCTCTCTCTCTCTCTCTCTCTCTCTCTCTCTCTCTCTCTCAGGTCTTACTCGTTCTAACAGAATCAGGGAATTTAAAAGATCTCAGAGGTAATATATTTAAACCCATGCTTGAACAAAATTCCCTCTACAGCAGGTCTTCATCACCATTTTTGAGTGTCATGGGAAAGGCTATAGTCCCCTTCTCACAATCATGTTTTAAATATTTTAAGGAAATGCTAAGTTTCACTTGGAAGTTACTTAAAACAATGTTTTTGTTCCACCCAGATTCTCTGACCCCCTGAAATCTACTCTTGGTCTCTTGCAGGGGGTGGGGGTGGAGCACTCTCAACCATTAATCATTTGGCTTCTACTAGAAGCCTTCTAATTAACAGGGAACTCACTACTGCTCAAGGCACCCTCATCCTTCTTTGGACAGCTCCAATAGCAAAGAGTTTTCCCCTTATGTTGAGTTGAAATCGGCCTGTATGTAACTTACAACCACTGGCACCAAGTGGGACAAAGACAGTCTACTGAATTTATTACATTCTACCTCACCATCCCTAGTTTCTTCAACTGATTCTGACCATCCTGATCACCATGTTCTGGATGTGTTCCAGATCATTAGGAATGCATCCGGTCACATTGTTCTCAAGGGTTAGAAAGCTCTACCCTCTACTGGGTGCCTATACAATCCTTCAAGGCTCAGGTCAAGTCCAGTCTGCTCTATGTAGCTTCAAGGGCAAAGGCTACATTTTAGGCTTACTGGATAGCTCTTCCTCCTCTCACTATAAAGCCTCCATACTCAGGAGGCACCCAGTCCACACCTGTTGGTGGGCTGATTGATGGGCCCTTTCAGGAAATGGGGATTCATCACAGAGAAATGGAAATAATCACCCCTTTCCTTCCTACTCTCAGCATCAAAGGATAGAACAGATGTGAATGAAATTTGAAAAATAAAAAAATAACTATCCTACAATAGAGAATTATTACCAGCAACCATCTCAATGCATAAAATCCTCCTGTGCTTTCTCTTTGGAGTATGGAAATGATCTTGGTTTCTCAAATGCTCTGCTGGTCCAACCTGAACTCAGGGAGGACCTAACAAGGGGGAAAGGCCTTTCAGTACAAACTTGTCACTGAATTTCATTTCCTGTCCACCAGTCAGTCTCAATAAACATACAGAGGTGCCCTACTGGAAATCGGGAAGACTGTCTATGAAACCATGGAGAGGTTAAGATATCTATGGTGGTGAAAGAAGGAGCCTTACTCATAAAATCATGGCTCATTTGAGGCTGGAAAAAAATGGAATTTGTAGAAATTCAAGGGGACGTAGAGTGTTCTAATGAGGAGAGAACTGGTGGTGGTTGTTCAGTTGTTTCCAATTTTGCATGACCCTATTTGGGGTTTTCTTGGCAGAGATCCTAGAGTGATTTGCTATTTCCTTTTCCAGTTCATTTTACAGATGAGAAAACTGAGGCAAACAGTGACTTATTCAGGGTCACACAGCTAAGGAAGTGTCCGAGGCTAGATTTGAATTCAGGAAGAGGAGTCTTCCCAACTCCAAGCCTGGTGCTCTACCTAAATCAGAGGAACTCCGTTCAAATGACACACCTTCTGACCTGTGTGACCTTGCACAAGTGACTTAGCCACTCTGAGCCTCAGTTTTTTCATCTGTAATATGATGGGGTTGGACTACATGGCCTGGTGGGTTCCTTCTAGCCCTGGATCTGTAATTCTCTGACCCACAAGAGGCGTCATGATATTGAGGATATAGAGAGGCTTGGCTTGAGGTCCTGGCTCTGACACATACGGGCTGTAACCCTGGTGCAGTCACCAAACATCTCAACTGTCCTAAGCCACCCTACTGAGAACAGAAGTTACAGAACAGTTGTTCATCTGCAGGGAGACAGTATGGTACAATGGAAAGAGTACTGACTCTGGAATCAGAGAACTTGGCTTCACCTTTCAACACTGATGATACCTGTGTGACTCGGGGCAAGCAACAACCTGCCTAGCCTCAGTTTACTCATCTGTAGAGGTCCTTCCCAGCTCTAGATTGCTGATCTTCATTGGGATCTGCATCTTCTCTTAGGAGAGCCCCATGATAAAGAAACCATAGTCCTTGAGCAAAAAACAAACTGATAAAAAAAATCCCCAATGAATGCAAAACAAACAAAAATTTATTTTAACTAAAAAACTCTAGTAATCACTCCTACTACTAATATTATCCTGGTTGAGTCACATAAGCCAGAGATGTCTGTCTCACTAATAGAGAGTTATATGGCTAACACCTACATGGTTGTGCTTTAAGATCACATTCGATCCTTTAATAAATTAAAAAAAAAAACAATCAATTATTATGACCCACTGGGGTATGTGAGTGCTATGATTTAGGGGAAGGAAGAAGCCATCCAAACTGATTGGACCTGGCTCAGCCTTCCTCTCCCCATCAAATGCTTCTAACTCATGGTGTCCAAAAAAACCCCAGTCTCTTTCCCCCAAAACCACACCCCTCTCTTCCAAAGTTCCCTGTTTTTATTACCAGCAATACCCTCTTCCCAGGCACAAAAGTTCTCAGTTTCTGTATTATCCTGACCTCTCATTTTCTTCTACCTGACATGCCTGATCAGTTGCCAAAACTTGTTTCTACCTTTCTAGTATCCTTCCACTTCATCCCTTTCTCTCTATTCACAGAGCCACAACCCTAATTCAGGCCTCCATCCCCTCTCCCCCAGTCTACTCAATAGATTCCTAATTAGTCTACTTGTTTCAAGCCTCACCCCACTCCAATCCACCCTCTGTATACCTCCTAAAGTGGTTTTCCTTAAGGGCAAATCCATAAGATCTTTTCTGGTCCTAAAGCTGTGATTTCATGAAGCTAAAAGGAACAAAAGAGTAGAAAGAATGCTTGATGTAGAATCAGGAGAAGTAGGTTTAAAAAGTGGCTGTCTGGCCTCAGACACTTGACACTAGCTGTGTGACCATAAACAAGTCACTTAACCATCACTGGGGAAAAAAAATAAAGAAAAAAGTAAATGAATGAATGAATATATTTTTTTAAAGCGGCTGTAATGCTGGGCGAGTTGCTTCTATGAACCTCAGTTTCCTCCTCTATGGAATAGGGATATGTCTCCTGGGACCAGCTTGTTGGGAGGATGATGCTTGGTAAACCTTAATTAGCAATCAATGTGAATTGTTTCTGTTACTAACATTACAATATGCCACACCAGCTCAGTGGTTTCCTGCTCTGGGAAACTAGCAGCAGTGGGGAGCTGTCCACAGCTGAAGCTGGTGCCAAATATTGGGTCATCGTCTCCATCCTACAAGGTGGGATTAAAAAGATGCCATCAAGTTTGTGGAGCTGAGCATGTGAAATTGTCAAACGGGAGCTGGTCAAACATGTCTAAAGGCCCCCATGCCTTGAGCTCTTCCCTGACCTCAGAGTGAGTCTGCCTGCTTTGCCTTTGGATGCCACTGCTGCTGGGCTACCAAGAAGGTTATGCTTCCCTGCTCTATCCTCTGGCCACTTATATTCCTATCCCACTAACTCTATTTCAGATACTGGGCAAACCTCCTGTCCCTGGCTCTGGACCACTAAGTACCTCTGATTAAAACTCCATACCAAAGTGTCGGAGATTTGGAGACTCTGAAAGCTGGATTCAAGTCCAGCCTTTGTCCACTTATATAGTTAGCTCCATGACCTGGAGCAAGGAGAGACAGTAGGATCAATAGAGCAGAGAGAAAGCTAGTCTTGGGAGTGATAATACCCTAGTTCAAATCCTAGTTCCGTCAAACTATTATCAGTGTGACTTTGAGTGAATTACTGTGCCTCTCTGCAAAATGAGGAGCTTGGAACAGGTGGCTCCTAAGGGCCATTCAATCTTTGTGATTCTCAGGTTTTTTTTTTTTAAATTTTTGATTTTTTTGTACACACACAGTTTATTTGTTTTGTTTTTACAATTAATTTGTTTTGTTTTGTCTTTACAGTTAATTTTTTTGGGAGGCAGAGCAATGGGGGTTAAGTGACTTGCCCAGGGTCACACAGTTAGTAAGTGTCAAGTGTCTGAGGCCGGTTTTGAACTCAGGTCCTCCTGAATCCAAGGCCAGTGCTTTATCCACTGCACCACCTAGCTGCACCCCCTCAGTTAATTTTTTTGTTTGTTTGTTTGTTTCAGGGCAATGAGGGTTAAGTGACTTGCCCAGGGCCACACAGCTAGTGTCAAGTGTCTGAGGCTGGATTTGAACTCAGGTCTTCCTGAATCCAAGGCCAGTGCTTTATCCACTGCACCACCTAGCTGCACCCCCTCAGTTAATTTTTATTGCAAATTTAGTACTTTTTACCAGAGCAGTAGAAGTAAGGGGGAAGAATTGATCTCCCCACAAACCACAGCCCAGTTGTTTCCATCACAGAACTACTGAATTCTCGTATTTTAAAAATGAGAACAAGAAATTTGTGGAAAGGAAATTTTCCTCAGCATTACTTACTTCGAACTGAGCTGAAAGCAGTGAGGGAGCCCTCAGCAATCTGGCCCCACCCTAACCCTTCCAGTTTTATCTCAGACCAAGGAGAAGGCTCTCCTCCCCCCCAGATTAATCTCCTCAATGCTCTTTGGACCTCTGTGTCTCACACACCACCATTAATTCCCCTTCCATTCCTCAGCCTGGAACTGGTTTCTTTTCTGCCCATCTAAACCTCTCTAAACCATCTTTCAGGTTCCAATGAACACCCCAACTTTTCTGTGCAGTGTTCGCTGACCACCCCCAGCCCCAAGCTACTGTTCACCTCTGAGCCTGGCAGCCCTGCCTGCCATCTGTGCCTCTTCTTGGGCACTCATCGCATACTGCCTGGCATGATTAGCTCTATTTTATATTTCTGTTCCATTTCCCCACGTCAATTACAAGCTCTTTCAGGGCTGGCGCTAGGTCTCTTCCACTCCCTCGGCTCCCCCACCGTGCCCAGTACACAGCTGATACTCAATCAACAGTCATGACTGATCGATTGATAGATGTATGCCAACATCTCCAAACTGAAAAAGCAGGAGAGAGACTGGGAGAAGAAAACTGGTCTTCAAGTCCAATGCATAAACATGGAGAGCTCTTGAGAGCATCTGGCAAACTTTCAGCCTGGGGACCAATTTCAATGAAAAAAACCCAAATCACACTAACACCTTATCTGAGGGTAAAGGAGTTGGGACGGGGGAGAGGAGAAGAACAAATCAGAAGAACAGCATTGCTTTTGGGGGTATCCCGATTAAGACATTATAAATTATGAATCAGACCAGGAAGAACATCAGATATGGTGATACATGAGACCAGATTGAGGACAACCCTGAATAGGAAGTAGATTATAGGGCAAATGGTTGATGGTCTTATCTTTACCACGAGCTCCACCACCTTCTTTAGGGTGCCTCCTTTCTCTAGGGCTTTTTAATGAGGTCCATGTTTTTAAAAAATACATATTTTGTATAACTGTATTTCACTATAATTGGTTTCCTTTAGAATGCTATGTGTTTTATACTAGGCACCCTAGACCAGAGCTTCTTAAACTTTTTACACTCATGACCCCTTTTCACCTGAGAAATTTTTTAGGTGACCACAGGTATATAGGTCTGTAAAATAGGCATACATAACCTTTTACTGGTGCCAAATTTTTTGCAACCCCCACATTCTGTTAGGTGAGCCCATACGGCATCATGATACACAGTATAAGAAATTTTGATCTAGAACATCATTCTGGGAAGCCCACAGACTTGGCTAGATTACCAAAAGGATTCATGTCACAAAACAAACAAACAAACAAACAAACAAAGAGGTCCTACATGGGAGCTGGTTGACTTCCCAACCTGCTGGCTAAGCACTGAGAGGTTATCATCTGGGAATCTCATCACATCTCATCATAACCCACCCCTCTCAGCTGTCCAATCTTCTTACACCTTCTCCCATCCCCTTCCCAAAGTCCCCCTACACACTCTTAGATCCAGTGCCATTGTTCTAAGAGCTGTTCCTAGGAAAAAAAAAAGACTTTCCATCTTCCAAAGATGGAAAGCATTTTCTCCAACTGTCCCCCTGTGGCGGTAAAATTTTCCCTCCCCATCTCTACCTCCTGACTTCCTTCCAGGACCAGCTAAAATTTCACCTTTTCTCCTCCCTAGTGTTGATCATTTCCAACTTATTGTATATAGTTTGTTTGTGAGTGGTCGATCTAGAATCAGGAGAACTGTGTTTGAATGTGGGCTGTGATCCTAAGCAAGTCATCTCTCTAAGCCCCAATCTCCTTACCTATAAAATGGGGATATGTCTCATAAGACCTGTCTTGCCTGTCTCATGTGGTCCTTGGAAAGATGGTGGATCTCCACCTTGATAGGTCTCAGTTTCCTCGTCTGTAAAATGAAGGGGCAGGGATAGATGATCGGATAAAAAAGGATTTATTAAGTACTATGTGCAAAGTAGTGTGCTAAAGGCTGGGAATAGAAATAGAAAAATCAGCCAATTCCAGTTCTCAGTACAAGCTCCTTCTCATTGGCTGATAGCTCTCATGATACCCAGGAGATCTTCCAATGGGCTATTAAGTCCCAGAGTAGGCTTCCCAAAGGGAATGACAGAGAAGGCCAGCAGGCCAGAGGCTAACCAGCCATAGTCTCTCCGCCGGCCCAATGCCAGTTCCTCTAGAGGTCGTTCTAGAGGGATGGGAAGGGAAGGAGAGATGCTTAGGGAGGGAGTAAAAGGAATAGACCAGAACAAGAGAAGGGAAGTGGAGACAGGTCCCATCTGGCCCAGATCCTCCTTGATCATACACACCTCAGGGAGCACACATCGTCAGCGTTTCAGTTTTCAATGAAAAAAAAAATAATAAGAGAGACTCCAAGTCTTCTTTGTTATCATTTGGGTTTAAAGAACAATCTGAAGGGTGTTTTGAAAAAAGTGAAGGGGAGGAAATAACTGGATTACATGGATTAACAGCAGGATACACTGTGGAATAACTTCGAGGTTTTTTTCTCCCTTCAGAAAGGAAAACTGTTTTCTATTCTTTGCGAGAACATTAATGCTCATCTGGCTTTGAGATGGGGAGTACAGCCAAGACAGGACCCGGGGTTAGAAGGGGGAGAATTGTCTCTAGCATTTCCCCTCAAATATAAAGCAACCCAGTCTAAGCTAAATCTGATTTGGTCCTCACTTTCAATCTCAATTATGGAAAACCCATGCAAAATTGCTTCCACATAGAGAAACAATGCATTAGCTCTAGAAGAGACCTTAGAGTTCGTCTAGTCAAACATGCCCCTTTGACAGGTGGGAAACTGAGGCTCAGAGAAATAAGAATATGCCCTAGAACGCAAACTCTGGACTTTGAGGAATGTTAAACCAGCCACACACCATGTAAACGGAATGTCTCTATAAAAATACATCATGGCTGGAGGAGAGGTCAGAACAGTACAGACTCCTTCCAGTTCTGTTTTGTCTCCAGAGGTCACATGCTATTTACAGTATCACTATTCTCTCTCTCTCTCTCTCTCTCTCTCTCTTTTTGGTGAGGCAATTGGGGTTAAATAACTTGCCCAGGGTCACACAGCTAGTAAGTGTAAAGTGTCTGAGACCAGATTTGAACTCAGGTCCTCCTGACTCCAGGGCCGGTGCTCTATCCACTGCGCCACCTAGCTGTCCCCATTATCACTATGCTCAATCAATATAAGGCTCTCCCCCCCCCCCCAAATCCAAGGCATTAGGATTTCATGACTAGATTCACTTTCCCTGGGAAGTCAGTCATGTCCAACTCTTTGTGACCCCATTTGGGGTCTTCTTGGTAGAGATACTAGAGTGGTTTGCCATTTCCTTCTCTAGCTCATTTTACAGATGAGTAAACGGAAGCCAACAGGGTTAAGTGACTTGCCTAGGGTCACACAAAGTAAGTATCTCAGACTTGATCTGATTTGAACTCAGATCTTCTTGACTCCCGGCCTGGCGATATCTACTGTGCCACCTAGATGCATGTTCATCTCCATTTTACATATGGACGGAATGAGGCATGGAGAGGTTAAAAAATCCATACATACTACAGATTCCTCCAATACAATGCTGACCAAGTTGACACCTCAGTCTCTTTCCTGATACCTGCTTGTGCCCTGGGGAAACACTGCCCTTGATAGGTAGCAACAAGATGTCTCCAACCAGCCACCATAATCTTAGTCTGTATGGTGCTCTGCAATTTTTAAAGTACTTTCCGGTTTGTTGTTGCTTTTGATCAAAATAATGCTAAGAGGGGCAGCTAGATGGTGCAGTGGATAGAGCACCGGCCCTGGAGTCAGGAGTACCTGAGTTCAAATCCGGCCTCAGACACTTAACACTTACTAGCTGTGTGACCCTGGGCAAGTCACTTAACCCCAATTGCCTCACTAAAAAAAGTTTAAAAAATTTTTAAAAATGCTAAGAGCATTTCCAAATAAATAAAAAGAAAATTTAAATAACTAAATTTATAAAATGAAATTAACAAGCAATAAAAGAACTCCCAAAGCGGGAAGGGAGAGGGAGGAACCAGTACTGGATTGATTTACAAATGCACTCTATCAAATATACAAAGAATAGTTCATTTCAACACAACAATAATAGTAGTGAGCATTGATATAGCACTTTAAGGTTTGTACAGTTCTTTACATATATTATCTCATTTGATTCTCACAACTCTATAAGGGAGGTGATATAATTTTTCACATTTTACACATGAGGAAACTGAGGCAGACAGAAGTTAAGTGAATTAACTAGGGTCACACAGCTAGTAAATGTCTGAGACAGGATTTGAACTCAGGTGTCTTTTTTTTTTTTTTTTGGTGAGGCAATTGGGGTTAAGTGACTTGCCCAGGGTCACACAGCTAGTGTCAAGTGTCTGGGGTTGGATTTGAACTCAGGTACTCCTGACTCCAGGGTCGGTGCCCTATCCACTGCGCCACCTAGCTGCCCTCTCAGGCATCTTCTTGATGATAAATCCAGAGCTCTATCCACTCCCCCACTAAATAATCTCAACCTCTACTAAACTTCTCCTCTGATGCCTAATTGGAGTACTGTTGTAACCTTGGATTCTCGAAGGCCATGCCTTCAGAAAGAACTCTGGAAGATTTTGCCAAGATGGAAAGGCTTTGAGTAAGGCACAACTTATGTGATCCCAGTCTAGGTTAAGTTAATTCGGTTTGGGTGGTTACAGGGTACAACTCCCTAGTGGATAGAATCCTAAATGGAGTCAGGAAGATGTGGGTTCAAATCCCAATTGGATACTTATTAGCTCTGTGACTTTGGGCATATAACTTGACCTCTCTGAGCCTCTTATCTTATGTCTAAAATTGGTATTGTAATAGCATCTCCCTCCCCACCCCCAGCCCCCTGCTCCACAAGGGTTTAGTGAGAGTTAAGTTTTGTAAGCCTTATTAATACTAACTATTGTTGTTATTATTATAAAACAAAGCAACTTCCTAAAAATAAAATAAAATAAAGCAACTCCAACCCAGAGAGGTCCAGTTACATGCCCAAAGTCACAATAGAACCAGGACTACAGAATCATAGGATGTCAGTCCTGGAAGGGACTTTTGATATCCTCTCACTTTACAGGTGAGGAAAGTGGGTCACAGAGATATAGCAACTTGCTGAAGGTCCCCAAAGGGAGTAAGGGCCAAAACCCAGATTCCAAACTGATTTTTCCGGCCCCTGATACAGTGTCTTCCCATAACATGTCTGTTCTTTACAAGTTTTTTTTCTCCCCCTCTGGAGGGGCATCACCATCATGCACAAAACCCCAAACAACTGACCACTAGGATGTGCTGGTAAGCCAAAAATGCCCATCCCCCACCCGCTCCAGTCTGCCCAATAGGCCTTCACTGGTTTCCCAGTAAAACTGCCTCCCCATCCCTCCCCATCACTTTTTAGTAAATGTAAGTTACCAATAACCTGGCTTCCTCCCAGAACTGTCTAGAGAAACTGGTTAGCTCAGAACTGCTTCTGTAGGCACTGCATATGCTCCTCCTTGCCCTAGAAAGCCCAAGTCTGAAAATCTTTCAGGGAGGCCTCTGGGAAACAATAAGGGAGGTGGGGTTGGGGGAGAGATCCAGCATTAGCCAAATCACTTGTTGAAATGCTGCTCCAGTCTTGGGCGTTGTGAACTTGATTTATGTATGAAAAGCGAAATACAAACAGCCCAGGCTTTACCAATGACAGATAAGTTATTACAGACACTACTTAACAAACCACAATGTCACCCCCTGAAACGTCTTTGCTAGAAGCAGTCTCACCTTTCCCTGGAAAACCCATCAGAATGGGATATGGTACAAACACTACAGAAAACTCCCTTCTCATCTTGAAAGCATCCTTTGTTTCTGTGTGTGTGTGTGTGTGTGTGTGTGTTTGTTTATTTTCCACTTTAAAGGCTCACATGCCACAGTAAGATTTCTGAATTCACCTCCAACCTCTCATTCCTACAGGAAACCAACCCACAGGACTCCACGGAGAGTCAACCAAGTCTTACCCTCACCCAATTAACCTCTGAGGAGCCCCCAGGGTGGCCCAGAGCTGCAGTCCTGGAAGCCAGCTGTAAGAGACCTCAGCTACCTGCACTTGGGCTATACGGTAGGCAATGTACGCACCTACCTAAGCTGTATGATCTTAGAGGGGAAGAAACCCACATACCTACCCACCCCCAATCTTCTCCCATCTACAATTCCCTTAAATAGAGAAGATAAATTTTCATTATACTCTGAAAGAAAACTAGCTAGAGGTATAAACTCCTTCTGGGGAGGGAATGTGATGGTTGAAATCTGGAGAAACAGATAGCAGAGTCTTCCCAAAGAACCAGTTTAGATGGAAGAAAGGTGTCAGAGTACTCTGGTAGCCACAGAGAAAAGAAAAAGCCCAGGGGGCAGCTAGGTGGCCCAGTGGATAAAACACCGGCCCTGGATTCAGGAGTACCTGAGTTCAAATCCAGCCTCAGACACTTGACACTTACTAGCTGTGTGACCCTGGGCAAGTCACTTAACCGTCATTGCCCCACAAAAAGAAAGAAAGAAAGAAAGAGGGGGGGGGAAGGAAGGAAGGAAGGGCCCAGAAAAGGAAGCCAGGGGCAATGAAGACAAATGATTCACTTTATAACTTTGCCAGTCTGTCCCCCATCAACACTCTATGCATGGGGTGGCTAGGTGGCACAGTGGATAAAACACTGGCCCTGGATTCAGGAGTACCTGAGTTCAAATCTGGCCTCAGACACTTGAAACTTGCTAGCTGTGTAACCCCCATTGCCCCGCAAAAAAAACAAAACAAAACACCCTATGCACACCTTGGTGGCACCTTCATAATTCTTATTCTTCAGCAGCCTACCACCATTAATTACCTTAGTCCCCTAAATGTACATTATTCAGCCCTATATTCCAAAGTACTTCCCATTCAGCATCTGATTTCAGCCTTTTACTCCTCCACCTTCTCCCAGATGTACCAGGGATCCAAATCAGGAGCAGCTAAACTGGATGTGTGTGTATAAAGAGATGTACCACCTTTCTGGGCCCTGCTCTCCCCCTTCCCACTTTGGGAAAGACCCTTTGGTCTTTGGCCACTAGCATGTCTTTTGGCACTTGGAAGTAGGCAACTGAAGGACCTGCCATCTGATAACCCTCCCTACTCACCAGAATAAATGGGAAGAGAGTGGTGTTTTTTCACAAGAAACCAGTAAGGAGGACATTTAAGTTCTGTTAACTCCCCCAAGTAGACTGTCCCAAGCCAGAAATGAAAGAATGGATATTGTTTCAATGTAATGGCATCAGGAACCATCAAACAGTGAGTTGAGTGGTGACCCCGAAGTCAGAAGAGACCTGACTGTGAATCCCACCTCTGAGAAGGAGGAATTGTTAGACCCTGGGCAGCCCTAAGACCTAGGCAACTCTTAAGTTACAACTACTATTCCCACCCCATTGAAGGTTATCCACCCCCGACAAAAATCACACATCCATGCTGTGCTGATATTACCATGTCTAAAAAACTTTTAAATCCATGGTGGTGTTTGATGAATCACTCCCTAAGGATTTATTGAGCACCCACAAAAAGGAAAAAAAAAAAGAACCAGACACTGCCCTCAGAGAGCTTAAACTTCACAATAACCATGTGAGGTAGGTAGAGAAGGTAGCATCATCCCCATTTGGTGGATGTGGTGAAATGGAATTGTCCAAGGACAAACAGGGACAGAGGGGTCAGTTGTTCTGACTCACCATCCTCATTTAGAAATCCATCGTCTTAAGGCATAGCTCCTGTCATTTACTTACCATTTCATGAGTATTATTCTAGGCTTCTCAATTAGAGTATAAACTCCCTGAAGACAAATATCGTATCTTCTCTTCATTCCACATCCCTCTATAGCACTTACCATAGTGGCATACGTACATAAGGACTCTGCTGGCTAAGTGATTGAAGGCCACCCACCCACAGCACTGGGGAATGAGCAAGCCAGTCCAGTTGTGACTTGATGCCAGAGGTCAGGTGAACAAAGGGTCAGGACTCGATCAAAGGTTCTACGGGGCTCCAAATTGAACCGTCCCACCCGTCAGCAGGCTGCTTAATCCCACATCTCGCCTTGATCATCCTCACCCTCACCCCCACCTCCACCTGATAGTTCTAATGGATCTAGTAAGAAGCTGATATTTGGGCAGCTAGGAGAGATGGGAGGAGAAAATGAGCAAAGGAAAGGGCACTGAAAGAAAACAAACCCAATTCTTTTGGTCAGTTCCCCTGGGGAGACATACCCATTTATCACTGGTTCAAGCACTTCGATTTATTCCTACTGCCCTACTATATTATCTCTAAAAGCTGTTCTGAAATTCCCAAGTGGTGGTTGGGTGGGGTTGTCCTTTATAGATTCAAAGACCATAAGCCAAAAAAGATTTTTTTTAAAGCATATAGCTTCTTTAAGAGAACTCTCAAAGATTAGACGGGGTCAAATGTGCCTTCTTACCTGCCCAAGGCTGCCGCCAATTAATATGTTCCCAGAGCTCCTATGTCAGGAGAGAGATGGAGGTGGGTCCAGGAGGTGCTGCAGAAAGAGAGCTGTGCAGCCTGCTCTGTCCAAAAGCCTTGGATTTCCTAGGAGAAAGAGAAAAGAGTGGAAAGTGAGCTTCAGAGTCCTCCAACCCAGCCAGGCATAGCTAAATCTGGTATAACTCCACCTTCCCAGGCACCGTCTGTGCCCACACTGGACACCCGCTTGCAGCTAGTTACAGCCGGACAGGAGAAGTGGGCCGGGTGATTGTGAGTGAAAAAACCTCCAAAGCCCAGGAGGGAAGAAGGAATTGGGCGCCTGGGTCACTCTAGGCAGAAGGTTGTGTTGGGATTCTGGCACGGGTCTATGGCAGGGAGCAAGAATGTGACCTTGAAACTAGCATTCTCCAAGCTATGAGTGGCTCTGATGAGATTTCTGGGGATGCTCACTGTTCTCGCTCCTGTCCCGCCTTCCTCACCCCCTCTTCTCTATTTCTGGACCATGGGATATGGGTAAATGAGAGCAGATAGGGAGAGATGGTCCAAAGACCCAGAAAGCATGACATGGTGATCCCTCATTCATCCAATATATATTTACTGAGTCACTGCTATATGTGCCATGCTATGAGGGCTAGAGAGGATGCTCAGAACATGGTTCCTATGTCTCAGGAACTTACCAATCCTTGGTAAAGAGAGGCTAGACATAAGGAAACACACCGAGAGGCAGTCTGGTGGAAAGGATACAAAGCTGCTCTCAGAGCCAGCAAGACTACAGGTCAATTCCAGCCTCTCACATGGTCAGTCAATAAGCATTGATTAATTGCTTAAAATGGGTCAAGCATTGTGTAGGTTGAGTAACCTTGGGTGAGTCATAAAACCTCTAGGTGCCCTAGGCTAGAGGTATCAAATACTCTCCCCTCCCCCAACACTCCCCTGTATAGCCAAATGATATCAAAATAGAATTGGAAAATGGTTAACAAAATAAATAAAAAATATAATAAAATATAAATAACATTAAGTCAATACGTGGCCTTATCTTGCCCCTGGATCCAGATGACTATGGAGGAGAGAGTGAGGCTGGTGACTTTGCACAGCCCTCCCTCACTTAAATTCAATTCACTGCAAGTCATGACATCACCCCAATGTCATAGTCCTCTTTGAGAATGAAAGACAAACAACAACGTACAGATTAGTGGCCTCCCCCACTTTCTATTTGGCTTTAACACCACTGTCCTAGGCATCTCTCAAAGACTATAAATTGCTGAGGAGATGGCAAACTGTATTGGTAAAGGGGGTCTCCTCCTCCAGGAGTTCCCTACACCAATGATGGTCCAGTCCCTGACACCTAATATGTGGCAGAATGTGTTGGCCTAAGGGAGGTACAAAGAACTGTGGGAATACAGAGGGAGGGGTTACTTCTAGCATGGTTGGAAGTAGGTGGAATAACATCAGGGAAGGTTTCATAGAAGAGATGCTAGTTCTTGAGGGACTGGTAGGACTTCAACAAGCCAATATGAGGAGAGGGTATTGTAAGTCAAGGATAGAGCATTAAAAAAAAAAAAGTGGGGGGGGGGGCGGCTAGGTGGCGCAGTGGATAAAGCACCGGCCCTGGATTCAGGAGTACCTGAGTACAAATCCGGCCTCAGACATTTGACACTTACTAGCTGTGTGAACCTGGGCAAGTCACTTAACCCCCATTGCCCTGAAAAAAAAAAAAAAAGTGGAGAGGGGCAGCTAGGTGGCGCAGTGGATAGAGCACCAGCCCTGGAGTCAGGAGGACCTGAGTTCAAATCCAGCCTCAGACACTCGACACTTACTAGCTGTGTGACCCTGGGCAAGTCACTTAACCCCAATTGCCTCAGCAAAAAAAAAAAAAAAAGTGGAGGCAGGAAACCACATAACATGTTGAGGGAAGTACCTTTCAGTCTGGCTAGGGGAGGAGAAGGTGGATCTGGAAAAGCAGATTTGGGCCAGATAATCCATGGTCAGATGTTTTTGCAGTTACGGGCAAGTCTGCACCCTGATGGGGCATCAACAGCAGTTGGGCCTGACCCTCAACAGGGCCAGGGGTTAGCGGGCAGGAGGAAAGCATGCTTAAATCCTGACCTTGCCTCCAAATAGCATGGCCATTCAGGGAACAGACGGGAGAAGCTCAGATGGGCAACAGCAGAGAGAGGTTGTACCTCGACAATGTCTCCCACAATGTGACTGTGCTAGATTTGCATTATATATGCAGTCCATACCACAACAGGTACTGCCTAAGCCAATGAACCCTACTCACTCGGGACCCGGAGAGTGATAAACGGCTAACCCGGAACAAGACAGAAGTCAGTTCCTATGATTCCCAAGCTCTAGGGTTGCTACTATTCAAGTCATCTTTCTCCTCTCACTGGAAGGTTTTAGGGAAGGACCAGCAAGTAGCTCCCTCACTTCCATGAGGGATGGGAAGATTCAACAGAAGCAACCAGAAACCCATATGAGGAGCTGCCACAATCAAGAGTGGCCGCCCAGCAGAGGCCAGGCCTCCAGTGAAGTTGCCAAGATGTAACACATGACTTCTTCCACTCTGAGAGTCACAGGTCCCATTGACCTGATTCTAGGGATGAGTGAAGCAGATGTTAACCCATGCCACTTCAGAGTCCTAAATTAACCTACCTATTTCCCAGCAGGCAAGGCCTAATATATCTTCCCAGATGCCAAGAAGTAGCTGTCAAGCCTTATGCTACTTCAAGGTGGGGGTCAGTTCCCTGCCTGTCCTGACTGCTTATCTCTCACCCCTCTTTGCCTCCCACCAACAAAACAAAACAAAACAAAAAATATACTGAAAATTAAGGGCTGCCCCTCAGTTGGAAAATGGCTAAATAAAAAAGTATATGGACACAATGGAATACTATTGTGTGTTATTTTTTTTTAAATGATGGCATTAGAAAAACCCAGGAAGACTTATATGAACTGATGCAGAGTGAAGAGAATAGAACCCAGAGAACAACTGATACAATAACAACATTTTTTTTTGTTTTTTAGGCAATGGGGGTTAAGTGACTTGCCCACGGTCACACAGCTAGTATGTGTCAAGTGTCTGAGGCCGGATTTGAACTCAGGTACTCCTGAATCCAGGGCCGGTGCTTTAACCACTACCCCATCTAGCTGCCCCCCAATAACAACATTTTAAAGACAAATAACTGAAAGACCTGGGAATTCTCATAAACACAATGCGCAACAAGGATTCCAGAGGATACATGGGAAAATACGTCACCCCCATCCTGACAGAGAAGTGATGGACTCAAGATGTAGAATGAGACATGCATTTGGGGGCATGACCAATGCAGGAATTTGTTTTGCTTGGCTATGCATATTAGTCACAAGGATTTTTTTTTCTTTTTCCTTTCTTTTTTTTTTTGGGGGGGGGAGAGGAAGAAAAAGGCTTGTTGTGAAAAAAAACAAACCCAAGGTGCTTTTAAAAAAAGAATATACATGGGATTGTATCCCCAGAGACCCCTAAAATACACCCCATCCTTTATAAACAGGACCACTCTAAAAGAGAAGGCAACAGATGGGGGCAAAATACTCAGCTTCTATTACAGGCTTGAACCAGAAACCCATATGCAGATGTCACTTCATCTCTCTGCCTCAGTTTCCTCTTTTGTCAAACCAGGCACTTAATAACAATGATGTGAAATAGATCTATCAGTTATGAGAATCAAAGGAGATAATAAATGGGAAGGCACTTTTCCACAAGCTCATTTCTTTATTGAGTCTAGTGACATAAACCCATAATAACTGACATGTACGGAATTGATTTAAAGTTTGCAAAGCCCTTCATAGGCATTATGCCATTTGAGACTCACGACACTTTTTGAGGTAGATCCTGAAAGTATGATTATTCCCATTTTAAAGATGAGGAAACTGAGACTCAAAGAAAGTAAAGTTATTTGCCTAGGTTCATACAATTAATTAGAGTGTCAGAGGGAATACTTGAACATAAGCATGAAAGCACTTTTTTTTCTGTTTTCTTTTTTTTTTTTTAAATGAAAGTACTTTTCAAAGTAATCTAGCCTCCAATCTATAGACAAATGTCTTCCACATCCAAATCCTCTGCTAGGCCTGCTAGGGGAATACAAAATGTAAGGCCAAGTCCCTGACCTTAAGAAGCCTGCAGTCGGGGCAGCTAGGTGGTGCAGTGGATAAAGCACTGGCCCTGGATTCAGCAGTACCTGAGTTCAAATCTGGCCTCAGACACTTGACACTTACTAGCTGTGTGACCCTGGGCAAGTCACTTAACCCCCATTGCCCTGCAAAAAAAAAAAAAAAGAAGCCTGCAGTCTAGAATGAGAGATGCCATATAATGCCAGGCAATAGATGTTTAGTGCCCAATGAAGAGTACAAACAAACTATTAGGAGAATTTGGAGAAGGGAGATAGCACTGTGGGCTGAAATGGCCTGGGAATCCTGCAGAAATGATACTAAGAAACTCTAAATCTTATGAAAATGAATGTTGAAATCTACCCTTACATGTAACTGGAAAAAATAAAATAAATGTTTGTTGCAAAAAAAAAAAAAAAGGAAGAAAGAAATGATACTAAGAGGGGCTGCTATTTGGCTGAGTGACAGCCAACAAGGAGTCACATGCAAGAAGGGAGAGAGGGAGAAGGGAGAGAGGGAGAAGGGAGGGCAGCAATGACCCTCCAAAGCCATCAAGTTCTGATGAATGCTTTTTGATGCTCATATCCCCAGAGGCCATGGCACTGCTCCATGGTTCCCAACATACCTGGCACTGGACAGGAAGTAGGAAGGAAGGGCCTAAGGAAGGGGGAGGAGGAGGAGGAGGAGGAGGAGGAGGAGGAGGAGGAGGAGGCTGTTTCACAGCAAAGGAGTGGGGGGAGGGACTCATTTTTCAGCAGGGGCGACGACATCAGTGAAATGTGTACTGTTCCTTCCTTCTTAATTATCTATTAAAATATAATATCAAGGGCGCCTGACAGTCTTACAATGGAAAGTCTCTCCCGAAACAAACCAAACTGCCAGCCGGAGCAAATTAAGAATTGTAATGCCAGACAGATGAATGCATTTGATCTGCTAAAAATCCCTCGATGTATTGACTGCACTAAGGCTGAACAGGGAGGGGAGGAGGCAGTCCTTGGCTTTAAGAAGCCAGATGTCCTCAGGTGTCTGGGCTTTGGGAACAGGGGAGATGGAAGGTCAACAATAATTTATTAGGCACCCACTGTGTACTAAGTCCTGTTCTTTGGAATAGGGATACAAAAGCAAAAGTGAAAACAGCCCTTACCTTCTCACATTTACGGTCTAAGTGGGGTGGGAAAAACACACGTATGTCTAGGGATATACCAAAGAAGAGCTACGAAATACACATAAGGTAATTTGGTGTGGAGACACTACAGCTTCAAGGGGTGAGGTGGGTTGGGGAATCAAGAAAGACTGAGCTTGAGCCAAGTTATGAAGGATACCAGAGATCCAAGAGTTAGATGTGAAAACGCAGAACATTCTGGGCATGAGGAGACAGCCAGTGGAAAGGCATGGAGATGGGAAATGGAGAGGAACTACAAGGGAATGGAATACTAGAGCTATTAACTCCCACACACTTCAGTGCTAGGGTTCTATAACCTCCTACTTCCCCCATCCTGAAGCTCTTCTTAAACATCTTCAAACTTCTGGTTAGGAAGCCCTCCCAAACATGGTCATGACGTTGGTGCCATGGGACTTGACAAATACTCAGTAACTGATAATGATACTGCCTGCCATGAACTAAGGGTCTTAGAAACCCAAGTTCAAGACCTAGTTTGTTCACCAACTCACTCTTGGTGCGAGCTTTTCCTCTCCAGACCTCACTCAACCTCCTTGCCTGGGGGCTGAGGGTGAACCGATGTTTTAAAAAGGCCCCTTGTAGTTGTTGTTGTTTTTTGGTGGGGCAATGAGAGTTAAATGACTTGCCCAGGGTCACACAGCTAGTAAGTGTCAAGTGTCTAAGACCAGATTTGAACTCAGGTCCTCCTGAATCTAGGGCCAGTGCTTTATCCACTGTGCCACCTAGCTGCCCCCCCCACCTTGTAGTTCTAATAACCTATGGTTAAATTCTGAAATTCCACTTTGGGTGAACTCCAGATCCCAGGACTGCATTCATTTGCTTCTGATTGTTATGATTCTTTGCAAATGTTCTTTTACTATTTTCTTTTCTTTTTTTGGTAAGGCAATTGGGGTTAAATAACTTGCCCAGGGTCACACAGCTAGTAAGTGTTAAGTGTCTGAGGCCAAGTTTGAACTCAGGTCCTCCTGAATCCAGGGCTGGTGCTTTACCCACTGCGCCACCTAGCTGCCCCTCTTTTACTATTTTCACACCCATAGGTCTTGCATATATCTCTATTAGGTTGACAGCATCCAAAGAACAGAGAGATCTTCTCCCTTCCTCTCTCTCCCCTCAGTATGCCCAGGATAGTGCTCAGAGTGTGGACACTCAGTCAGACACCAAGGTCAACAATAGTCATAGCTACTAAATCTGAAAGAACAAAATAAATGGCCTTCAAAATGCACAGTAGTTTCCTGTTATTGTTACTGCTCACCAGGCCTCCCCAACAGATGACCCTTGAGCCTCACCTATCACCCAAGAGGGTCAGCAAGAGGGAACTAAGAAGCAGAGCAGGAAAACAAGTAAAAGGGGAAAAAAAAGAGAACCAACAATGTGGATTCCTACCTACCTGGGAATGCCAAGATCTGGGAGGGAAAAAGAAGGGGCAGGGAGGAAGGGGTGGAGAAAGAGACAAGGAGGGAGAGGGAAGAAGGAAGAAGAGGGGGAGAAAGGAGGGAGAAGGAAGAGGAGGAGAGAGAAGGAGAAGAGACAGAGAGAGAAAAAAAATTGAAAGAAGGAAGAGGAAAACTCCTTGGAGATGGGTAACATGCTCAGGTGCCTCCACCTCAACACCCCGACCCTCCCCCCCCCCACAGCACTTCTCCACCCCTCCCAAGCATGTAATTGACTCTCCCTTGTGCCACCCTGGAGTGTTTTGCATTACTGGCTCTGGGTGGGCTAAGCTGACAGCAGATGTCCGTTCCCGGGCTGCTCAGCAACTGCTCTCTGAGACCCAAAAAAAAGCAATTACCTTTCTCTGAGCTGAACCGATTTCAACCAATCCCCTCCCCTTCACACTTCCCTGAACCATCCCTCTCTCCCCACCCCACCACAAAAAAAAAAAAAAAAAAAGCAGCTGGTGGGGGGGGAGAGGAAAAAACTATCAAGATGTTGGTTTAGTAGAAAAATGTCTCTCCTTGCATCCTCGATTTCTTTGAAGTGTGGAATATGTTTCTTTGAGGATGTAGGTTTAGATATTCAATCATTTAGCCTGCTAAACTGAAGACTGAAAAAGGAGGCGATTTCTTAAAAATATACGAAGTCGTATTAAATTATTGATAGCCATTAAACAGGGAGAAAAAAATTAAACAGCCCTCAGCTTTTATCAATCATTCATGCAGTTTCCACTGGGGTGTTTTCCTGGGCAGATATCACATAGCAGAGTGCAAAGAGTCCAGGTCCTACAGGCATGAATTCATTTGCTATGGATGGAAAAGGGGTGGGATTTCATCTCCCAGCAATTAGGAAGGCACTGAGAGAAGAAGCAGGGAATCAAAGGCTAGAAGGGGACCCCAGAGGTCATGGAGTCCACTGCTCTGCCTATATATCCATTCACCAACCAGAAAATCCCCCACATAAACACCACCCCCATACAAGAAGCTCTCCTGTCCTGTCCTGTTCTTAAAGGTTCCCTAACATTCACATTAGGTATTCAGCTCTCCATTTCTGGGTCCAACCAACCAAACTGATCAACTCTTTGGAAGTCCTTCCTTATGGATTACCTAAATACCTCATGCTTCGAGGTAGGGTGATAGGAGGGGATGGGTTCAGGGCATATCTCATGCATATGGGTCCAGGTCCCGATGCTCAAATCAATCTCAGGTCTAATAGGATGGGAATAGGTGACATAGGTTTCAACCTAACCTGTGGCTACAAGAACACAACGTGTCCTAGAAAAGACCTTAGAAATCAAGTCAGAGCACCCTCAATTTTAAAGAGAGAACAACTGAGAATAAACAGTTGGGGAACTGACTTGGGCAATTGCTGTGTAACTGATTTACCCAAGGCCACATAGTTCCTGGAAGTATCAAGCAGTGGACTCCACGACCTCTTGGGTCCCCTCCTAGTACTAGCATACACAGGTTCCTGACACCTGGTCAAATGCTACACCAGAATGTCTGACCTCGGCCTCTCCCTGGTTAAATAATGCTTACAAAGAAGTCCATAACCCTTAAAGTGTTATATAAATATCAGCGATTATTAGTAGTACTATCACGATTATTCCCTAGGCCATCACTACTTATCCCCAGTCTATCTATGTTGCCTCCTCGGTCCCTGTACCAACCTGAGCCTTCATATCATATTCCATGCCTATCACAAGCCCAGCTAACCTGTAACTTCAACTTCTTTCCTCAGGGGCTAGCAAACCTTCGCAAATACCAAATTCCCTATCCCCTTGCACCAAAATCCCAGGCAGAGACTTCACAGACAATGAGGCAAAACTGGGCTGCCCTTCACCTCTTCCCTCAGCCCCTAGGGCTCCATTGAACTCTTCCTCCCCAGGACACCTGATCCATCTGCTCCTGGGCTGAGGCTCTTCCTGGCTCCTCCACCCCCCCACTCCTCCAATGGATTTTAAAGGGGAAGGCTCCCACCAATCAGCAAGGCCAAGAGAGGATCTGAAGCAAACCCAGGTGGGGAAGAAAGCATTCATTGCAGCTGGGAACAGCGAGGTTCAAGGCCCCCCCCTCCCTCTCCTCACTAAGCCAGCCTGCACTGCATTCTTGAACCCCTTTCAAAAAAGCTAGAGTCAGGGAGGAGGCGTGCCAAATGCTGATAGCGCCCTAGCCGGGGGAAAAGCTGTTGTCATAGGAAAACATTTTGAAGAGTGTTTGTTTACAATCAAAACCTGTTTTCCAAAATAGCAATAATAATAACAATAATAGCCGAACAAACTTTAACTTCCATCCAGGATTGGACAAACCAAACTTCTTAGGAAATATCCCTCTTCAGTCAATATTAGGTATGGGGAAAGGAAAAGGGGAGAGGGAGGAGGAGTCTTAGTCCACTACTGAATTAGCTGAGTGACCTTGGGTAAGTCACCTAACAGCTGCCTCATTGGTGATGGGGGTGGGGGGGCAGGTTAAAGGTTCTGTGATTCTCTAGAATTGTTAAAATTCCTTTCATAGCCTAACTGAAGTTGAATTATAATAGTAGATCCTGATTCTCATTAGTGCCATCCCCCCAAAATGCCCCTGAGGGAAAAGGTTCAAAACGACACTTGGGCAGGACAGAGAAATCCTTCAAGCTATGGGTCACCAAGTGGCTGGAAGAGCCCATCCAGCCCATGACTGACACTGACTAAATGCATATGATGTTGGAAGTCTCAAAGTCAGTTGCCTGGGGTACCAAGATATTGATGATGCAGCCCCTGCCTGGAGGAGCTTACAACCTAATGGGGGAGGGGACAAATACACAAATAATTACTTACAGGGGAGGCGGAGGAAAGTCTGAGGAGATATCACTTTCACCTGGAGTCAGGAGGGAAGTTGGGAAGTCTAGGGAGATCTTAGGGGAGATCAGCCCAGGGGACAAGAGTCAGACCATTAAGGAAGGTGAGAATTCAACAGATGGAAACTAGAATAGGAAGAACATGGAGGTCAGTGTGTACAAAGGAGGGGAGATGGGATGGGGCAGGATTGCTTAGCTAGAAGATTAGAATGACAGGCAGAAGGCAATTTGGGGAGAGCCTTGAATATCAGGACGTTTAGATTTTATTTAGTAAGCAAAAGGCTTCAGAATAGAAAGATGTGATCGGAACAATCAATTTGTTAGAATGTGGGGAATTAAGGAGATAAAAAAATCAAAGACATTTGCCTGATTTTTTTGGAGCGGGAGGGAGAGGTCAAACTGGATTCCAAGGTTAAGAGTTTTAGGAACCTGGAAAGACAAAACAGAAAAAACATTTAGGGGAAGGGGCAGGTTTGGGGAGGGAGGAAGCTGAACTAGAATCTGGAACACCTTGAGCTTGAATTACCAGGAGAAAATTCAGGTGTTACCAGTAAACAGGCGGTCAGAAACAAGCATCAAAACCAACCCCATTCTCTAGTAAGTTTCAATCAGCAAGCATCCTGAATTCTTTCTTATAGCTAACTAAAGCCATCACTAACCGAATTTTAAGTCAAAGAGATTTTTCTCAGCCAAAAATAAACGAGAATACATTTTGGAGCTATTCAGTCGAATATGAAGAACAGGCTTAGGAATTCCCAGCCAAGGGCCAGCCACAGATTAATCATTATCATTTAGATTCTCAGACCACAGTGTTAATGATGCCAAAATCTTGGGCTTAAGCCATCTGTGAGCTTGGCTTCCCTCTTTTGTGTAGTCGCTCTGGACTGACAATCAGGAAGACCAGGGTTCAAATCCCCCCTCAGATACTTAGTAGCTGTGTGACCCTGGGCAAGCCTTTCTGCCTTCTGACTGCATTTATTATGGTCTCTGTACCTGGCAATTCAGGAAATTTAATGTGTAACTGTTACACTGTTTCCTTGTAGATATAATGCGAAAAAGTAGAAAGCAAGAGAAGAAACAAGCATTGATTAAGCACCATTTATGGGCCAGGCTAAGTTCTTTACAAATATTATTTCATTTGATCAGCCCTGGGAGGTGGGTGCTATTAGTATTCTTATTTTACAGATGAGGAAACTGAGGCAAGCAGAGGGTAAATGATTTGCCCAGGATCACACTGCTAGTAAGGCTCTGAGGCCAGATTTCAAATCAGAAACATGAGTCTTCCTGACTCCAGGCCCAGCACCCTATCCATTTTACCATCTAGCTTCCCTTAAACCTTAAATGTGAGCAGTGATAATTATTATTATTATTACAGATGAGGAAAATATAAAAGAGATAAAATTACTAACCCAAGATCACTCAGGTAACAAGTAGCAAAGATCCCTTTACTCCTAGCCAGGGCTTGTTCTCACATACCCCATATCCAGCGGGCATAATAAACCACTTTCTGGAGAATGCCTCTGATAACTGTGGTGCCCCAGGAACCCAAGGTTAGCTGAGCAAGAGGAATCTTCAGTGGTAGTACTGAAGTCAGGGGGCCCAGGGGAGATGGGAGGACATTGGGGAAATCTATAGGTTAGGGGCAAACTGAGGTCTCCACCCAGCCCAGAGACCCTGGGAACCCAGAGCTCGCCTTTAATGAGGTATCAGGGCCATTGCTCTGACCTAATTCTAACCACTCACTAATGGGCCTTTATTAAAGAGGAGTGAAAAGGAGAGTGGCATTTTTCACAGCTTGATGGACCAATTCCCTGGGCCAAGGAGCCCTGTCCTGACTTTTAGAGGAAGGGGAGGCTGGTCTAAACTGATTGGATTATAGGAGTCCAAAGGACTGATTGATCCCAGGGTCAATGGCGGTAGATATCAACAAACAGCACCACATCCTTCCTGGCACAGGCACAGGCGGGCTAAAGGTCTCACAGAACTTTCTAAGGACTGATGGACTTTGGGGGAGAGGGGGAAAAAGTTCTATCAGCCCCAGAAAGTTCATCTGGAGACCCTAGGAGGAAAGGTCTCTCTTTCTCTTTAGCAAAAATCGGGTTTTCTTTATAGTAATAGTAACAACTTGAGCTGATCTCTGTCTTTGCCATAGAACATTTCCTTCAAAGAAACCCTGTGAAGAGGATATGGTTAGTATGATTATTCTGCTATGGCTACCAAGGAATTCAAGGTTCAGAAGAAAGTGATTTGCCCAGGGCCAAGATTTGGATGCACCTCATCTGACTCCAGGTTCAATACTCTTTCCCCACTACACCACGGTGCCCTTTGGATCCGTGCCCCAAAGTACCCAGGAAAAATGCTTTGCATATTTATGATATTTGTGAATGAATAAATAAGTGAGTGAATAAATGAATGAGTAGATGCCTGTAGGGAGCACAGTCTAGGTGTACAAAGCTATAACTGAGGCTGCAAACACCTGGATACTCAGTAAGTGCTCCCTCCCTGTCTGTGTACCTTCTTTCTGAGACAGGGCCCTGTAGGGTCAGGAAGTGAAGACTTTAAACTTCTAGCAAGGAAAGAAGTTGAGGTTATTCTCTAAAGAAAAGGAAAAAAAAAAGAGCAGGTAGGTGGTGCAGTGGATAGAGCACTGGCCCTGGATTCAGGAGGACCTGAATTCAAATTTGACCTCAGACACGTGACACTTAGTAGCTGTGAGACCCTGGGCAAGTCACTTAAACCCAACTGCCTCACCAAAAAAAGAAAAAGAATAAAAAAGCATCACCTCTCTCCCTTCTCTTAGCCTTTCTCTTTCCACATAAAGCAGCAAGTCAGACCATCTAAGTAATAATAGCTCATTTCAGCTACTACCTAGACAAAGACCTTGGGCAAAATTCTTTCTGTCCCAAGGCCTCAGTTTCCCCATCAATGAAGGAGAAAGAATAATCCTCTCTTTCTGCCTATCTTAGTTCAAAAATGCCTGCTCTGACATTTGCTAGCTGTATGACCACAGGGAAGTCAGTCACCATCTCTGAGCTAGACTCCATTCCCTCCTCTGTAAGGTGGAACTCCAAGTCAACTCAGCAGGCTTCCCTAAAACATCTACCACGTGCAAAGCCCAGGGGACACCAAAACAAAATAATTCCAGCCCATAAGCTCTACCACACATCATGCCTGAAGAATGGTAGGTAGGGTGTTGGGCCTAGCAGAGTTCAAATTTAGCCTCAGATATTGGCTGTATGACCCTGGGCAAGTCACTTAAATCTCCTTGCCTCAGTTTGTTCATCTGTAAAATGAGTTGGAGAAGGAAATGGCCAAGGAAACCCTCCATGGGGTCATGAAGAATAGGACATGACTGAAAAGAAACAACAACAACAACAACAATGTCCAGCATACCAACAAAAACACAGGTCTAGTCATTCCCCCGCCACCCCCTAAAAAAATCACTATCATAAGAGAGTTTATTAGAATTTTCTCTCAGAGAGAAAGGGCACATACAGAGGAGGGCTTCCAAGTGTCCTTAGCCATGGGTGTATTACAAAGGATAATACTATAAAACAATATTGTTATCATTATAACACCTAACAGGGAGAGAAAAATAGTGTCTATAAAGAATAAGTATCTGCTATTCCTAACACCTCCCAAGCTACAAGGGAGACAATATAAGAAAGCTAGGCTCACTGGACTTGGGACTCTTGGCTCTGACACTCTACATGTGTGACAAGAGATTTATTTCCTCTCTCCAAACCTCAGTTTCTTCCACTGTAGAGCACAGAGATTATACATGCATTGCATTGTGGGGAGGAAAGCCTTCTGAACCCCATCAAGTGCCATCTATATAAATGGGAGTTATTATCATGACCATCACCTCTCAGGGATGGTAGAAAGACAGAAAATGGACAAAGAGCCTCGAATTGCAAGGGTCAATTATCAAGACACAAACTCATGCAGGAATTCTCCGTGCAAGAAGACCCTGTGTGTTCTTAGCCACACAGGGTCTTTTGTTAGCATGCATGAAACGGGTATGTTTTCTGTGCAACCAAAATGGGGCTTATGCATATCCTAGTCTGCTGTGGGAGCTCAATAAATATTAATTTACATTATCACGATGAATAATATTGCCCCTCTAAATGGTTCAAGACTTGAGGTGCCCTTATAGGCTACAGACTTTTCTTGGCATCTAGCATATATACACATCAGCCTGATTCAATTGAAACACACACACACACACACACACACACACACACACACACAGAGTCACTCACACATGATATCGAGAAGCAGGGCTTGCCATCTGCAGAACCCTCAGCTCTGAGGAGCCCACTAATGTAGTCAGGCCCTTCCAAAACAACCCAATAAATCAGTAGGCGCTTGCCGCAAACGTTTAAATCACTGTCCTAAAGTCGACAGGCGTTTTGCACTAAAATACGAGAATCACCAAGCAGGCTGGGCTCTTTACCCAGCCTGAGCAGCCTGGTATCATTTATTTCCCCCACCCCAGTACGCCTCAGCCAGTCAGCTGAACTCCCTTGACCCAGCCTCACTCAATGGCTTTTAGCTTGCAGAAACTCAACAGGGATTTCTCTTCCTTCTTCCCCCTCCCCCTTTATCCCCACTCCCGGCATTTCCCCCATTTTTCCTGACTAGATGGGAGCTAGTTAACTCATGCAGTGGAATGAACATTAAGGGGAGACATTACCCATGGGTTCAGGTCTGTCCCCTCAGGCAAATCAATCAGTCTGGCTGGACCTCAGTTTCCTCATCCATTAAATAAGGAGATTAGACTGGACCAAGGCTTCTTTACTCTGTGTGTGTGTGTGTGTGTGTGTGTGTGTGTGTGTGTGTGTGTGTGTGTGTGTGTGTCTCCAGACAGGCCCCTAGGGCAGCATCCTGTGAAAGCCTCTGGACCCCTTTTCTGAATCCCATTTGTTGCCTACGTACATGATCGAAGGAAATGCTAAGTTTCAGTTAGAGGCTAGTAAAATGTTATTTTTTTCCATCTATAATTCACAGACACCCCCACCCCCAAATTTATCCATGGTGCCCAAGGGGTTAAGAACCCCCTGGACTTGATCTCGAAATTTTCTTCTAGCACCACTATTCCAAAGTTCTAATAAACATCAACCCTAAAATGGATGGGGGGGTACACATTAAAATCATCGTCAAATAAAGAGATGAACGTGAACCTTTCAGGCAAAAAGGCCAATTCCTCAAAAGTGAAGGGCTGAAGCTGTTGGCAATAGCGTGACCTAATATTTTCCTACCTTCTGTAACTAGTCGATTTAAGGAGGTTGCCTCCGCTCAAGCCATGCATCTAGGACCCCCAGACCAGCTAAAAAGGGAAACTGATAGATTCTCTCGACAAGGAGCTAATGGAAAGGACATCAAGGGAATCTGTAGGTCAGGAGCAAACCGAGGTCCATCTGTCATCTCCTCAAGCTGAGGCCTCATACCACAGTAAAGGACCTTCAAGGTCATCCAGTCGGGACCTATCACTGTACAGATGAGGACACTGAGACCCAGACAACTGAATGGCTCACCCAAGGTCACACCGCCAGTAATTGACCAAACTAGGATTTGAATCTGGTTCTCTTGACTCCAGGGCCCAATACACCAGGGTCAATCCCCAAAGCGCTACCTTTTGGCTGACCACCAGGGTCCTAAGTAGCCTCTGCCTCCCTGCTCCAGTTATTCAGGGGAGAGAAAGCCAGGGAATGGAAGTGTCTCTGCCTTGTGACTAGTTCCCCCACCCTCTCTCTTCCTGCAGCAGCAATCCCCCTCCCCAGTCCCCCTCCCTGATGTCGGCAGGATTTTCTAAATGTATCTGGCCAGCCTCTGCCTGGTCTGTTCTGCCCTGGGCCGCCTGATAGGGAGGGCCAGCCAACCCAGCCAGTGGAAACATCCAGGGTTGGGAATCACTGCAGAAATACATTCCCCTGGGGGAAAGACTGTTTACCTCAACAGAAGGGGAGAGGAAGCAAAGCTACACACCGCAGAACAGATTAGGGATTGATGAACAATAGGCAATTACCCAAAATATCATCAAACACAACTCCTGAAGAATTTAAATGTACTCTGACAAAGAAGCCTGCTAGAAAACACTTCCACCTACTCCAGCGTCATCATTTCAGGGGGGGTGGGGGGGGTGGGGGGGAAGGGAAAATGACAAGTGTGGGGAGGAAGCAAATATTTCTTCTCCCCCCCCCCAGGGATATTAAACTGGGGGGAGGGCAATCAGGGGAAGAGAGAAGAAGAGCAGAAAGGTCTCAGATTAAATCTTGCTCTGGCCAGGCCCTAAGGAAAGGAATTTAAAATACACTGGAGGTTCAGACTCCCCACCCATGAAAATCCTGTGGTTCCTGAACTATAATTGAAGTCGACAGCAGAGGCCGGGGAGCTGGAGAAATCCAGGCCAACAATCAATACACATTTACTGAATGCCTACTACGTGTGGGGTGGGATGCTACCAAGCAATCGATCAACAAGTGTTTCCTGAATGCCTACTCTGCGCCAGGGGCTAGAGATTCAAGCACAAAAGATGAAACCATCTTTCATCCCAAAGAATTCACGTTACAATGGAGGAGGCAAAAAGGCCCTGTAAAAACACAGAATGTAAATGGAAGGCAGTGTAGAAAACCCCCAAATCAGTGATGCCCAGGCTTTAAAAGTCTTACACCAAAAGTCCGTGTCCTTAACAAGATCAGACACTCCTGTGTGAAAAGAATGAATAGAAAGCTGGGTCAAATCAACAGAACCAATCATGAATGAGGCAAGAGTTCAGAGGAGGGTGAGAGATCACACTGGCAGAGCATCAAAGCAGAGATACTCAAACTGGTCGGAGGGGAACCTGTAGGATTCAGGTCGGTGGCAAGGAAGGGAGAGCCCTCATTTCCCCAACTTAAAAACAAACAAACAAACAAAAAAATCTTACACACTAAAGCATCTCTTTGTTCTTTAAACCGCTGGGAGAGATAGCTAGTCCAGTCACCATTGCTCACCCCTTGAGCCTCCTACAGTTTGCTTTAATCCAGTCTGATATCTTCCTCCTTCTCCTCAGGATTGTTCAGAGCCCCTTCTGGTCTTACCAGAAGGTCTTCCATCATGGAGTTAAGTGGTTGACATCTTGCAGGGGCTATTTATCTAGTAACTAGGATTCTGGTCAGTCCTAAGCTTGTGTGTCTATGTTTGGAGGGCACCTCTTGTCCTCCCTCCCTCTATGACTGGGGGTAGGGGTTGGGAGTGGGGGGAGAAGGGACAGAGTTGAGAGGATACTCACTCACTGTGTGGAACCAAGATTTCACTGGTTCTCCTCTGCCTGGGGATTTCAGTGGCATGCGCAAGGCAAACAATCAACCCCTTCCTCCCAGAAACTGTAACCACCTCCAGCCCCACCTCTTTTAAGAGACTAAAATCATTTAAAGTTTAGGAAAACTGGCCATACTTGGGGGTGAACTTGGAGTAGCAAAACAGCAAACAGATCCCTTTCCAAGGAAAGAAAAACTACTCAGAGACACAGCTGACCCGTGTCAGCCGTTTCTTTACCTGAGGTTAACAAGAACCACACAGAAGGTTGTCTTAATTTTCAGAATAAACTTTCTTGGTGAAGCGATAACAAACATATCCTGCCCTTGGAGCTAGTCTTTTTAGAAAATATTTATAGCTTTTCGAGACAGTTTGGTAGCAATTGGATACAGCATCTGCTTTTTTTCTTGCTTCCCACAACAGTTCTGAAACCCAAAAGCAGTTTAAAAAAAAATTCGCCCATCAATTTTGACATGAAATACGGAGCCTATAGCTTCTTTGAGAAATAAAATGCAGAGCTGGCTTTGACAGCTTGGTAATTTCAGAAAGCTCATTAACTGTTTTCTATTTTAAATCCCAATAAGTATTTACTATCAATACCAAAAGTTTGGGTTAACAAAACTCACTGCCTGTTGGTTGGTTTTTCAATGTGCAAACAACAGTAGTTGGCAGTTTCTCAGAGGGACTTTGACCTTCAAATCTGACCTCCAAAAATATTTTTTTTTCAGACAGCTCACTGGGTGTCACTCTTCCAGCTAAAACTTCCTTCTGGGATGTACCCAGAGAAACTTTCCTCCTGAAAAAAATCTGAATTATGATCTTGTGAAGCATGCTGGAGGTCTTATGATGCTTCCTTCCAAAGACTCAAATGGCTACCCCTTCCCAGAAACAATAACAGTGGCGGTGGCAGCAACTCCACCAAATCCCTTATTTCATTTGCACATAGGTGGATGGGAAATGCTCATAGATTCCAATAGAATGGCAGCTTTTTGAGTTTCGGTCATTATACGCCCAGGGCTTAGCACAGTGCCCAAGATTTTGGTATAATGAATGGCAAGAGCACTGGACCTGAAGTCAAGAGCATATGGGTTCAAATTCCATATCTGGGGTTTACCACCCATGTGATTTAGGTCAAGTGACTAGGTCTCAGAATCCTCCTCCACAAAATGAAGTGATTTCCTGATATTACCTCTGAGGCATCTTCCAACTCTAAATTTCCAACACTCTGACCATCTGTAAAAGGAAGTGGCATGGAAAGAAGTTTGGTCATGGAGGAGTCTGGAGAATCCTGGGTCAGACTATCACCTGTCACTTACTGGTTGGGTGAGTTTGAGTAAGTCACTTGAGGACCATAGTTTCATAGCTAACCCTCAGTCTCCCCATCCGTAAAACAGGGGAAACAATAACTGTAGCACTCAAACCTCATGGGGTTGTTGTGAGGATCAAATGAGATCATTTATGGAAAGAGCATGGCACACCTTTGTTAAAGTGCTAAATAAGTGTTAACTCTTGAAAAGAGGGGCTTGATTGGACCAAGGCCACCTGTTTATGTATGGCTAGTGAGCTTAGAATGGTTTTGACATTTTAAAATACAATAAAACTTTCTTTTAAAATGTAAAAACCAGGGGGGCAGCTAGGTGGCAAAGTGGATAAAGCACCGGCCCTGGATTCAGGAGGACCTGAGTTCAAATACAGCCTCAGACACTTGACACTTACTAGCTGTGTGACCCTGGGCAAGTCACTTAATCCTCATTGCCCTGCAAAAAATAAATAAATAAAATAAAATGTAAAAACCATTCAGAGCTCTCTAGGCCCCAAACCACCAGTGGGCTGGATTTGGCTGATGGGTCTGCCATTTCTTGACCCCTGGACTAGATGAGTCTATGAGAGAAACGTCAATGGGCAGAATCTCCCAAACAACAAACCTTCTAAGCTCCATTAATTAAGTCCCCAAAGTCAGGGAATTAGGAAATCCCAGTCAAGAGTATATTTGGCTCTCTCTGTGAGTACACAAGCTAAGAAGGAAGGCCAACTCTCCAACAATGGCAAGGGGATGTCCAAGAGAATTGGAGACCTGAGCCATTATCTGGCGAATCTGATTAGTGCAGAGGATCATTCAGGTCTATAATTAAGGCTGTGACTGTATACCTGGACTGACTACTCTGCCAACCCAACAACAAGCTTCCTTGAGGGAGGGTCATGGGGAGGGTCCTGGTCACCATTGATATGGTTGCATAGGATGAAGCCCACATCGAAGATATTTCTCTCTAAAGGGTACAGACATCCCTACTGACACGATTTGGGGATTCTGATGACGTCTTCTTGATAGTATGTGAACCCACTAACTCCACATTGAGACTGACTGAGTCATAGACCTTTGGGATGACTGGTTTAACTCAAAGCCACACCCTTGGGCTCGGCTTTTAAAAAGGAGTAGCTCTGATCTCTTGAAGCTCTGATCTCTGTCCAATATCCCATGCAATACCCTTGCTTTTTGATTCCTCTTTTTTCCTTCTCCCTACTACCATGAAAACATATCTGTGCTCACTGATAACTTTAGCAGAGAATGGAAAGGAGAGAACTGAATTTTATCACTCTTGACCCCCCCCCCCCCAGCGAAAATGCCTGGTAAGTGAAAATGGAGATGTGGGAGATTATACGTGGCTTTTACTTAACTTGGGCTTTCTCCAGCCCATTTTATCTTTGTTCCACCGTATGGGGAAATATTAATTAACCAGGAACCACAAATAAGGAAGTAGAGAAGGCTGGACCTATGTATTTGTGGATGGTTGGATGTGAAGCAAACGGAATGAGTTCCAACCCTACCTCTCCTCTGTGGCAAACGTTCCCCACCCCCTCCAACCTCCTCACTCCCCACCCAAAGAACATAACACATAGGTCTACTTTGAGGCACTATGAGGTATAAATATTAGCCATACCCAAGGGCAAATGATGGCAGATGGGAGGGTGAGAGGGGTCATGGGCCCAGTGCCTCTTTCAAAGGGGGGGGTACTCCAAATCTAATTGGGGAGACCAAACTAACCGATATGTCAATTATGGAACAAGAATTCTAAAATTCTAGGCTACCAATCTTTCTTTTTTACTACTCATAAAGTCAGATCTCTGAAAACCACATCCTTCCCCCTCTTTGTGTTGTTTTAGCTCTAAGCTTCCCCATCCCATAGATACTCTCAGCCCACTTCCCCCACCCTCACCCCAAACCCCCCTGCTTTGCTGCCAGGCCAAGCCATCACAAACGGGGAATGCAAGACACGGAGCAGCTAATTCCATCTCTTAATTAGTCCTAGACCTTAATGGCTCCAATCCCCTCCAACTAACTATGGGGATGGGAGAAGCAAGGAAGAGGTAAATGAACTGTCTTTTCCTGGAGAAGAATATAAATAGGGGAGTTATGCCAAGTAAGTGTCAGACCAGCTCACCCCAGCACTCTATGTGGCTAAAAATAACAGTGTTTACACATCTCCACAGCTATGATTTCTGCCTCCTCCTAAAAAAGAGATTTTGATGCTTAACTATATACTCAGTTTGCCCCTTCAAACCTTTTGCTCTGTGCTGGGTAAGAGTCTGATTGAATACAGGTGAGGGAATGTCAGCTTCTCCACGTGGCCAGTGGAGGAAGGGACAGTCCATTGATCTGATACATATGGCCGATCTCACTCTGACAGGGGCATGTTTTAGAGTCCTCTCAGGATGTCAGAGAACCCAAAGAAAGGGTCTAGCTTTTACAGTTAATTACAAAAAAATGAAAAGGGAAAATACCTAAAAATACCCCTCAAAGAGAAACTAGATGAGGGTTTTCTAGGAAGGAGTGAAGTGACATCATGGGAAATCATTTCTAAGGGAGGTGCCCTTTCACCAAGGCTGAACCCACCATTCTTCCCCACCCCACCTTCCCCTCCCCTCCCTGCTTCTAGCACAAGCAAGAGGAACGCCAGCCTCTAACCCCCAATTAAGCAATATCTATGACCACTTGGTATTGCCAGAGTGTCTCTTTCTACCAACAGTCTTACAGCCTTTTGATGTCTGCGATCTGATAGAGCAAGGGTTCTTAACCTGGAATTGGTAAACTTAGCTCTTTTTTAAAAAACCACTTTGATAACTGTATTTCAATATAATTGGTTTCCTTTGAAATCCGATGTATTTGTACTTAAAAACATGATTCTGAGAAGAGCTCAATGAGACTCACCAAAGGGGTTCAGAAAAAAAGGGTTAAAATTCCCCAGAGCGTCTGCTCTCCCAGAAGCCAGGGAAGGAGAAGGTTTAAATTCAACAAGCATTTCATTAGGCACTTGCTATGTGTAAGAACCTGAGATATACAAGGACAAAATGAAATACAGTAGCTGCCTTCAGGGAGTTTATATTCTGCCAGAGGGCTGGAGAAATAGATAAAGAAATCCCATATCGTTTGAGAGGGAGCTCTACCAGCTAAGGGGGTGTCATGAAAGGTTTCTCCCAGGAAGGAATAGCCAAATTAATCCTCGAAGGAGACTAAGGATTACAAGAGACTAAAAGTGGGAAGGAGTGGCATGCTGGGCCCGCCTTATTCATAGGTGCAGAGGCTGGAGGTGGAAGGGTAAGTTACAGGAACAGCAAATATGTCAGTCTGGCTCTAAGGTTGAATGTGTAAGAGGGGAGAAAGTCAAAATCAGTCTGGAAAGTTCTGGTAGCATCAGATTGTAAAGGCTTTAAATGCCATCTGTGGAATTTACAGGATATAAGATTATTAGGGCTACCCATGAAGCCCATTCCGTATTGCCCTGCCAGCTCAAGGTCTCTCTTCTGGACCACTACCCTTTCTGGTAGACTACTAACCTTTAAAGCATCAGGTTGAATGCTTTCTCCCATTTAAGGCCAACGGCAGTCTCTACTCCCTATACCCTTTTCACTCTTCCACAAAATTACAGGGGATGGATGGATGGGGAAGAGACCTTAAGACAGCCTCCAGCACCAGCTAAAGGCAGGAGGACACCACCATTCCCTAAAATTTTTTTGATCAAAGTTTTTTTAATTGAATTGTGCATCCCCCCCCCCCCCCGCCCCTGCTTCAGATGAGAAAGGAGGAAAGATCCTGCCCTAGACTATTCTCTCCACTGACTAGGACCATTGTACTTAACTAAGGTTAAATACAATCAAACTTGATGCTCCCTCAGTAGATGGGGTCAGACTTTTCTTAAAGAGTTGGCATCCGAGGCAAAAGCCCTCCGAAAGAGGGGAAGCATAAATCCTACCTCTCCCTCTGTCTCAAGCACATCTCTCTCCATAGCTATGATTTCTGCCTCCATGAAAATGCACTCTCCCTCATACTCAGAAACACAGGCCCTACGAAGGTGTAAAATGAGTCCTATTATTCATAACTGGATAATATAGGAGATTAAAATGGGAATAAATGCAAAGTCTTGAATGTGGGTTCAAGAAATAAACTTCATAAATCAGGAAAGATATTAAGAACCTGGAGAATATCAACTACATTTCAACCAGTATGGCAAAAGACTTCAAGATCATGCCATCTTTTTTTTTTTTTTTAGCAGGGCAATGAGGGTTAAGTGACTTATCCAGGGTCACACAGCTAAGATCATGCCATCTTAAGTTCCACTGAAGTAAATAGAAATGTTTAGCCTGGAGAAGACTTAGGGGGATGTGACAAATCTTTGAAGGATTGTCAGATGGTAGGAGGGAAAAATTCTTGTCCCCAGAGGGAAGAACTAAAAACAGTGGGTGGAAGTTATAAGACATAGAAATTAGGTCTGATGTAAGGAAGAACTTTCTACTAACTAAAACTACTCTAAAGTAGAAAAGACTCTGGGTGTGATGGGTTCTTCCTCCCCCTAAGGTCATCGAGGAAAGGCTGGGTGACCACTTGTTGTATCTGTTGTAGAAGGACTTGCCTGTGAGGTATGAACCAGATTCACTGGCCGCTGAAACCCTATGGGAATTACATCAAAGCCGACATCTGTGTCAAACAAAGAAGACACTGAGGCCATGACGGCTGGAAAGACAAAAAGAAAAACTATTATTGACCTCAGGTTGATTTAGGGACAGAGAGGAGTGGAGGTGGGGTACTCAAATAGTATGGAATCATGGGAAAATCACTAATAAGATCCCATTTCAAAAACCCAGGTTCAAGGCCCAGCTTTTGCAGGGATTTCCAGCCTGAGCTCAGACAAATCCTTTAGTGACCTTGTGTCTCAATTTCTTTACCTGTAAAATGAAGATAAGCTCTCACAAGACTGTTTTATGAATCAAATAATGGGTTAAAAATGGTCAGAAAAGTATTAAGCACCATACAAGTGGAGAGTTTATATTACCACTGGCAGAAGAGGATATTTGGAGAGAACTAAGGTATTCCCATTTATAGCCCCTTAAGGTTTACAAAGCATTTCCCTGACAACAGTCCTGAGAGTTCCCAAGGAGAAAATGAGCTATTATCTTCATTTTACAGATGAGAAAACTGAGACCCATAGAGGTTTCGTGGTTTGTTTCATAGTCACACAGTATGTGAGTATCAAGACCAGAAGTTGAATTAGATCTTCTATCTCAGAGTTCAGTGGTCTTTCCACTATTTTCATTCATTCATTCATCAAATACATCAAATTCAGTAATACTTTTATATAGGTAGCTAGTTAGTGCAGTGACAGGCCTGGAGTCAGGACTCATCTTCATGAGTTCAAATCTAGCCTTAGATACTTACTAGCTATGTGACCTTGGGCAAGTCACTTAACCCCATTTGCCTCAGTTTCCTCATCTGTAAAATTAACTGGAGAAGGAAACGGCAAACCACTCCAGTATCTTTGCCAAGAAAACCCCAAATGGGGCCTCAAAGAGTCAGACACGACCGAAACAATGGAACAACAACACCTCCTATCTTCCAAGTGCTGTGTTCGGTCCTGGGGATCCAAAGAGAAATTGGAACCCCCACTCTGTCTACCCTCAGCTGCTCCAGTGCTGAGGGAATTAAAGTGCAAGGGCTTGGATACAGACCCTATTAGTGTGGAGAGGCAGAGGTAGGGATGGGAAGGGGAGGGGAGGGAGCAGGGACTGGGCTTGAGAAATTCTGAGCTGGATTTCCTCTCCCAGCAGCTGTGGCCCCAGCGTCTGCCTTCTTCCTGCCAGGAGCACCTACGGCCAGACACCTGCCCCCTCCGGAGCTGGTCCCATACAGCAACTCTCCCGAGCTGGACTTTAACACTTGTCCCTTGGGGTGGAGGAGGGAGGGAAGGAGGGTACCAGTCACCTGCCTGGCTGGCAGACCCACCCTCTGGGGGCAAACAGGAGTTTGCTTGGACCCAGACGCCCAAGCCCAGTGAGGCCCCTTCCCTTTCTCTCCTTCCTCACAATGATCTGTGAATCATCATTCCATGGGGAATGGTTGGGGCCATTTCTGTTAAAGCTACGTGGAAAAACGAAGAGAGTTGTCAAATGCACTGGCATATTAGTTTGTCACCCGGAACAGGCAAAGCTGGGCTAGCAGATTAGACAATGTGACGTAATTTCATAATTCGGGGATGTGTTCAAACAGACATAGCCACCTCTTCTGAAGTCTCCACTGCTGACTACCCACCGGTTACCTCTGCCAGCCCCCGCAAAAATCCGTGGGTTGCCAGCCTGCCCCTGCCTCCTTGCCAGCCAGTGAGTCATAGGTGATTGCGCGCACCACGGGCATCTGTTCCTGGCAGCATTTCAAAATCCAAGCCCACCTCGACACCGTGTCTGTGACTGTTTTCTCTGAAGGGCAGGATTCTCTGGAGAGCAGAGGCATCGCCCTCCTGAGAGACAAGAATATCACCATTCACTTAGCAAAGCCCCCAAATACTTAAATGCTATTTGATTTATAGATTCAATGAATGTAAGATTTGGGAAGGACTTTAGAAACTGTGTGACCTTGGCTGAAACCCTTAACCTCACTGAAGCTCAGTTTCCTGAGCTGTAAAAATAAAGGGACTAGGGGGCAGCTAGGTGGTACAGTGGATAGAGCACCGGCCCTGGAGTCAGGAGGACCTGAGTTCAAATCCGGCCTCAGACATTTAATACTTACTAGCTGTGTGACCCTGGGCAAGTCACTTAACCCCAATTGCCTCACCAAAAAATTAAAAAATAAAGGTACTAGGGGGCAGTTAGGTGGCCAAGTGGATAAAGCACTGGCCCTGGATTCAGGAATACCTGAGTTCAAATCTGGCCTCAGACACTTGACACTTACGAGCTGTGTGACCCTGGGCAAGTCACTTAACCCCTGTTGCCCTGCAAAAACACAAAAAAACAAAAGAAAAAATGAAGGGACTGGACTCAGTTGTCTGTAAAGTCCCTTCCACCTCTAAAATCTATGATTTCATGACCCAAAGGCACTTGACAGATAAAGAAACTGAGGCCCAGAGGAGTAAAGAAACTTGGCCAAGATCATGCAGTTCCAAAAGTCTTGTCTAGATTTAATATTGTCCAAGGTCAGATCGAAAACTGAGGTCTCTGTGTTTCCAAAGCTGGTGTTCTTTCCATGATAATAGGAAGAGCAGCCACTGAAAATCTTAGCCCAATAAGGTGACCTCAACTGCCCAGGGATCCCCAGGCATCCTAACTCACAATACTGGCAATAAATGTCAATTCTGGAATTTTAATTTACTTTTTTTTTAATAGAATTTTATTTTCCAAAATATATGTAGAAACAAATTTTCTTTTTTTTTTTTTTTAGTGAGGCAACTGGGGTTAAGTGACTTGCCCAGGGTCACACAGCTAGTAAGTGTTAAGTGTCTGAGGCCGGATTTGAACTCAGGTACTCCTGACTCCAGGGCCAGTGCTCTATCTACTGCGCCATCTAGCTGCCCCCAAAATATATGCAGAAACAAATTTTAACATCAATTAAAAAAAAAAAATTGTTCCAACTTCTCTTCCTCCTTCATTCCCACCCCTCACCCACTAGACCTCAAGCATTTCAAAATAAGTTATACATGAGTAGTCATGTATTAGCTAGGTTGCTAGAGAAAACAGTCAAAAAACTCCCAAAACTTCAGACTGAGGAATTATCAAAGAGAAAAAATTTAAAAAAAAAAAATGTGTTTGTGTGACCCTGGGCAAGTCACTTAACCCCAATTGCCTCACTAAAAAAAAAAAAAAAAAATGTGTTTCCAGGGGCAGGTAGGTGGCGCAGTGGACAGAGCACCGGCCCTGGAACCAGGAGCACCCGAACCCAAATCCAGCCCCAGACACCCAACACCCACCAGCCGCGTGACCCTGGGCAAGCCACCCAACCCCAATTGCCTTACCAAAAAAGAAAAAAAATAAATAAAAGAAAAAAAATGTGTTTCCATCTATTTTCAGATACTATCACTTCTTTCTCTGTAGATGGGTTGCCATTTTCATAAGTCCTTCAGGGTTATATTGGACCATTGCCTTGCTGAAAATAACCACATGCTTCCCAGCAGATCATCTGACACTATTGCTGTTATTTTGTATACTGTGCATTTCACTCTGCTTCAATTCATGTAGGTCTTTCCAGGTTTTTCTAATAGTATCCTGTTCATCATAACCTAAATAAAGTACCTTAAACTTGACAAAGAATTTTCTTCATATTAGCCTAGCAAAGTCATCATAACTATTTCCCTCCATCCTATTCCCTTCCCATGATATTTACTCTATTTTCTATCTTCTTTTAAACTATTCCTCCTCAAAAGTGTTTTACTTCTGACTGTCCCCTCCCCTACTCTGCACTCCTTTTTTTTTCTGCCCTTCCTTCCTTATCCTCTTCCCCTCATACTTTCCTTTAGGGTTAAATAGATTACTCCTCCCAACTGGGTGTGAATGTTATTCCCTCCATGAGCCAACTCTGATGTACATATCATACATGATATACAAAGAGGTACTTTATATATATATATATTAAAATTTCTATTTTAAAAACCAACAGCTTAATGGAAAAGCATGAATCATATACGGTGGATGCCATGCTGGACCCTGGAACTGGGCACAAATCCTACTTCCAAACGCTTACTAGCTGTGTGACCCTCAGTTTCCTCATCTGTAAATTGGGGGTGATGCCAGCAGCTGCAGTTCCCACCTCCACCGAGAATGCATAAACAGTGCACAGCAAGCTTTAAAATGCTATATGAAAAGCAGCTGCTTATGATCATGTTATCTATAGGAATCATCTAATATTTGTTAATAATAATAATTCAGAGCAAGCCTCAGAAACCAAACCAAACCTCGCTAGCACTCCACCAGTGGAAGTAGAAACAGGAGAAGCATGTTCTCCTGACTAGCTGGGCCTCAGGAAGTGAGCACTGGTCTTCGTCCTCAGCTGAGAGAATGACTATGGGATGGCACTTAGCCTACTGGAGGCCAGGGAAAGGGTTCTTGCCCACCCTTGCCTGCCAACCTTCCAATCAATCCTAGGGCCTGGCAGCAGAGACTAGGAGAGGAGACCTCTCCAGGGGCTCTCTGTCTCAGCATCAACCCGGCCTGAAAGCCGGCGATTCAGGGGAGGGCATGCCCGGGTGTGCAAACTCCAGCCTGGCTTGGCCAGCAGCCACCACCACTATAATAAGCAAACAGTTCCAGGAGTTGCCACCACGATGGCAGACCTCCCACTTTTGTTTATGGAGAGAGTTATTTGTCAGCCAGGCTCGGGGAGAGCTGAGGCAGGAGTCAATGACAAAGTGGCCTGAGCTCTCAGGGTCACCTGGAAGGGGACAGACCCACACAGGCCACTCCTTCCCCCTTCTCTCCTCCTGCCCCCTCCGGCGGAATCAATTTCCCAGGAGCGCCCAGGCCAGAGCAGCTAGCTTCTTTCTTTTCAGGGAGCAAATGGCGTCTGCTGGCTCTACCTTCAAGTGCCTGGCTCCGGCCTGGGCGGCTCAGAGTGGCGGCTGACAAGCTTCTGACTGAGCAACTTCATTTGCAAGATACCGAATAAGTTGCTTTATCAGAAAGAACAGCCCCAGACTCCAGGGAAGCGAAAAAATACTTGCAGCCAAGGCCTAGACCTTGGATGACCCTCAACCCCAACCAAAGCTTCCCACTGTTATAATACTTTGAGGTTTACTGACAATATAGTAAAAGACTGAGCTAAGTTCAGGCACTGGGTATCTCCAAGGGCTAGAGAGAAGCAGCCCCTCCCTTCAAGCGGCTTATATGCTATTGGGGGACATAAGGGAAAGGAAGGATTTCTATAGAGCCTACTTTGTGCTAGACCACTGTGGTAAGCACTTTCCAATGATTATTTCTTTTTGTGTTTTTTGTGGGTTTGGTTTTTTTTTTTTTTGTGAGGCAATTGGGGTTAAGTGACTTGCCCAGGGTTACACAGCTAATAAGTGTCAAGTGTCTGAGGCCGGATTTGAACTCAGGTCCTCCTGAATCCAGGGTCAGTGCTTTATCCACTGTACTACCTAGCTGTCCCACAATGATTATTTCATTTGAGCCCCACAGCAACTCCAGGAGGCAGGGGCTGTCATTATCACCATTTAACAAGTGAGGAAAATGAAACAAAGGGAGGGTAAGTGACTTGATCAGGGTCATACAGCTAGTAAGTGTCCAAAGCTGCATTTGAACTCAGCTCTGTCTTCCTGACTCCAGGCCCAGCTTTCTATCCACTGCACCACCTAGTTGCCAAAAATGTAAGTCTACATAAAATAAATACATAAAAACAAGATAATGTCTGTGATGGGAAAAGACACTAGCACCCAAAGGGATGCGGAAAAGCCTGGACTTGCAGAGCAAGGGGCCTAAACTCAGATCCCAGCTCAAATACTTACTAGCTATGTAAACCCACGGGCAAGCCTTCCCTTTTCAGAACCTCAGTTTCCTCATCTGTAAAAAGGCCACTTGGAATCACAGAACCTTCAAGCCTTCTAAATCAGAATTCAATGGAATGTAAGCTCTTCGAAGGCAGGAACTATTTCATTCTTCTCTAGTGCAGGACCTGGAACTTAGCAGGCCCCTAATACATGCTTGTTGACCATTTTACAGTTGAAAAAACTAAACCCCAGAGGAAGAAAATAACCTTTCCAAGGTCATGCAGCTAAGGTAGCCACAAAGCTAGAACTAGAACCCAGGACTTCTGACTCCCAGGACGGTTTGCTTCCTGCTTTCTGCTCAGTGTCATAATTGATGCTTTGCTGATTTGGGGAGAGGGGGCATTAAATTAATACAGGAATAATTTCAGATAAAATGGAGATGGGTCAGATCTAAGAAGGACCGATTGCCTTCGATGGATATTTTATTATTGGGGGGAGGAAAGGCGCTGGGGTGGAGGGGTGGCAAGGAGGAGCAGTTAGCATTTCAGCAACTCACAGAGATTTGCCTTGAAGACCACATATGGAGTGAGCACAAAAGATAGAAGTGACAGAAATTGATAAAAACTTCATCACACGGCTGACACCCCATATATCAAAGCCCTAAATCTCATTCTCTGCTTGCCTCCAATTTCTATCAAAGCCTGCCAGCTGCACATTTATTGAGAAGTTTGTGATCTGACGGGTACTGTATTACCAACATTAATGATGCATCAGTCCGAGGATTACTGGGGAAACAGTCCAATTGATTTTATTATTATACCGAGTTCTTCACATTTCATTTTTTTGGGCAGCTTCCTACCCACTGTTCATAACAATAACTAAAAATAAATAATAAAAAAGAAACAAAATGAGCGAACGAATGGTGACTGGCTAAAAAGCCAACACCCAGCAGTGAAATGAAAAGGTTGCCCCAACTAGCCTTCTGGACCATCATCACCCAGGGAGGCCCCTCTTCCTCTTCTCTGCCTCCAGGGTAGCGTGAGAGCCAATGAAACACCACTGGGCAAACCACTCGTCCACAACCATTTCACTGTTTATTTATTGTGAAGTGATAAACAGCCCCTGCCCAATACTTTCATTCATTCAGCAAAGATGCAGACGTGACTCTGTTGGCTCAAAGGCTGGGGGAAGAAAAGAGGTGAAGACATCATCCGCTCTTGGGCTCTTAGAAGGCAGGAGGAAAGCAGACCTTTCAGGAAAGCCAGGGCAGCCCCGTACCCATGCCCAGCTTCAGTGGGAAGAAAGGAAACACTGCTCACACATTCGGCATGAGAGTCTCAAGGTGAACTAACTTGACAAGGACCCACAATGTGGCCTTACCGCAAGTCAAACAGTCATCTCATTTCCCACCTCAAGAGAGGCCACTGAAAACCACTGTTGTGGAGAAAGAGAGGCCAGGGCAAGACTCATCTCTCTCCCCATGTGAGACTAAAGGGCACCCAGACCTGGACTCTGGAAGATCTGAGTTCAAATCCAGACTCAGTGACCTCAGGTAGGTTACTTAACCTCCTTTTTGTTTTTGTTGTTGTTGCAGAGCAATGAGGGTTAAGTGACTTGCCTAGGGTCACACAGCTACTAAGTGTTTGAAGTCAAATTTGAACTCAGGTCCTCTCAAATCCAGGGCTGACTGGTGGCAGTGGATAAAACACTGCGCCACCTAGCTGCCCCCTATTTAACCTCTTTCAACCTCAGTTTCCCCATCTGTTAAAAGGGGGAAATAACAGGACCTACTTCATGGGAATGTTGTAAAAATCAAATCTGATATGTGCAAGGTGTTTCACAAGCCTTAAGGCAACATATAAATGTTAGCTATAATTATTTATTATTATTACTCTTTCTGGTTCTAGATAACCTCCAAGATCTTTTTTCAGCTCTAAATGTCTACTCCTATGCTCATGCAGTCCCATTTCAATTCTGAAACTATAGAATAAACCAAAATGATTTCCCAATCAAGCTAATTTATTGGGTACTACTACGTGTCTAACCCTCTGCTATATGCCATGAGAGACACAAAAGAATAACACGCTTCCTTCTTACCCTTGAGGACTGAATGGTTTGTGGGAGGACAGAAGACATGAAAATATGACTAGCAAATGCCAACCCTGACTGATGATACCAGACCCATGTCAGAATTAGGGGGAATAAAAAACAACAACCACAATCCAGAACTTAAATACCACCATCCATGACGGGAAAAACACACACAATGAAATCCAATAAAGAGGAGGTGACAAGTGAGTGTCAAACCACAAGACAGAAAGAGCCGCAAACATGGAAAGGTTAAGATGATGGGAGCCATCTCCTAGGCAGGGACAAGGGGCAACTTGGTTACTGTCTTTCAGCACACAAGGCGCTGCTTTGAAGGAGGGGAAGGCATCCTCTATGTCAGCAGGGGAGTAAACATGAGAAAGATGAGATGGGAACAGAGATTGGAGTCAGAGCTAACGAAGAACTCTCTAAGACAGAGGGTACCAAACACTGGAATGGACAACAGAGTTTCCTTTTAAAAGAAGATGAGATTTCTATCTATCACCAAGGGGCCAATCATTCAGATGGAGGGGCAAGAATTGGATCGGGTGGTCAGCTCTTCTTCCTGCGGATGTATAGATGAAGTAGTCAGACCCACTTACAGGAAATCTGCTTGCTTCTAAAGTCACTCTTCCATCACCTCTTGATCTATACAAAGGATTAAAAACATCAAGGTGTTAGTCTACTGGGAAGTGAGCTATCTAACAGGCTGGGTATTTTCAAACAAAATTCTTACTGAGTGGATATGTGCTGGGGGCGGTCAAGGATTGAAAGAGAAGACATAATCCCTCTCTCAAGCCTCAGAAGTTTATATAATCTAATAGAGGAAACAAAATCTAGGTGTGTAAAATTAAAATAAATATACAGAGAGAAGGAAAAACTACATGTTATACAACGTAAATGCAGGGTGTCCCAAAAGTTTTAGTTCAGTTTAAAGCTCTTGAAGAGGCTTTTGAGACACCTTATACAATTCGAGAAGGGAAAGCTCTAACAACTACCAATCAATAATAAACATTTATTAAGCACCTACTATGCACCAGGCACTGTGCTAAGCCCGAGGGAGATCAGAAAAAGGCCTGCTGAAGGAAGAGGCACTTGAACTGAGCCTCAAAAGAGGTAGGGATTCTAACAAAGATGGGATATGCTATACAGGGAATAGCAAGTAAGTCAATTTAGCTACGTACAACATGGCATGCGTTCGGGGTAATAATGTAAAATCAGTTAGGAAAAAGAGGCTGGCAACAAGAGAAGTTTAGAAAATAGAGGTAATAAGGACCCATCAAGGCTCCTTAATTAGGGGAGTGGCATGATCAGACATGCATTTTTTAGAATATCAGTTTGGCAGGTCTATGGATTACATATCAGAGAGGAGAGAGACTGGGGGTAGAAGAAATCAGGATGTTATTGTAACAGTCCAGACAAGAGGAGATGAGAGCCTGAATCAGAGCAGTGAGCAGCAAGAGTAGAGAGAAGGGGGACCGATTCAAGAGATGTTGTGGAGATGAAATCAGGGTAGCAAATGCCAAGAACCAGCTACATAGATAGAAATTTGGAGCAAGGAGCAAACCCAGTGGTCAGGAATGGGCAGCAGAGGCTCTTATTACTCACACTTTTGAAGTTTCTCATAGTTTTGAATGAATCATCCCTAAGGACTGTAAACAGAAGGGTCAAATGAGCAAAAACTGAGCTACTGGCCTTGAATCAGCCTAATCTCTAGACCGAGCATGCTGGGAAAAGTGCGGCAAGGAAGTGATCTCTCTACTCAGGACATGATTTCATCTTCCAGGGACAGAATGGGTTCATACGAAATTTCATCACAAACCAATCTTCCTACAAAGTGGAAAAGGGGGGACAAGGAAGAGAGCAAAACAGTAAAAAAGAAAAAAGGGGATGCCATTACTCAGTGGCGACTGAAATAAATCTAGGAAGGCAGGAGGAGAAGTGGATGTGCCCTTTTCTATTAGAGATGGCTTTGAGTCAAGAAAATACTTGTTAATCTCACCAGCACACTCGAATGTCAACCTAGCTTTTCCTCCCATTCAAATTCTACCCTCAAATTCCATCCTTCCTTCAAGGTCAAGCTTCAGGCCTACTCTCCTAGAAGCCTCTGTCGACCATTCTGGTCCTAGAATCATAGATTTAGAGGAGACAGTCCAACCCTCTCATCCTAGCTATGAGGGACCCAAACCCAGGAGGAGTTTAGTGAATTGCCCTAAATCATACAAACAGTAAGTGGAAGATGCAGGATTCGAATCTGGGTCCCATTTGATTCCCCCCAAACCACAGCTCTTTTTACTACCAGACCACTCTGGATTCAGGATACTTGGGAAACTGGTGCAGGTTCTGCTACTGGCTAGTCATGTGACCTTGGCTAAGCCACATAAGCTTAGTCATCGAAGGAGGTTGAACTAAGTGATCTACAAGGCCCATTTTAGCTCTCAAATTCTATGACTAAGATTCAAAATCATAAGACTTCTTAAAGGCGCTCAACAGACACCCTTGACAAAGCACCCGCTAATCAACATAGGTAATGGTGACCTTGCTGCTCTTCCCTGAAGGTTCTTACCATGAAAGGATCTATTAAGCATATTAAGGAAAGACAGATAAGACATACGAAAGATGCTACAATGAGCAAAGGGACGAGCAATGGTATGACAGAGTGGAATAGATACGGTGCTTGCCATGAAGAGACCTGGATTGAAGTCCTAGTTCCATCCATCACTCAATAACTATGTGACTGTGGCTAGATCACAGCCTCTCTGGGCTTTTAGTCCCATCTGTGAAACAGAGATGATGCTATTGGCCCTAACCACATTTCACAGGGTTATTGTGGAAACCCAAAGAGATAATATTACATATGAAGCACTAAGAAAAAATCCAAAATGATATAGAAATGTGAGCTGTCATGACCAACATTATTACTATATATCAGTCAACAAGCATTTATTAAGCACCCACTTTGTGTCAGACACCACCCAAGGTGCTAGAGATACAAAGACAAAAATGAGGCATGCCCTGCCCTCAGGGGGTTTATAATCTATCTGGGAGAAAACATGCATATAAGTATATACATATGTGCATACAAAACATTTCTAAGTGCTTTACAATTTGAAAACTGTTTTACAAATATTATCTCATTTGATAATTAAATAAATAGAAGCTAATGTATTGGGGAGGGGGGTGCATAGCAGCCAAGGGGCTGAGGAAAGGCTTCTTGTAGACAGGAGTATTCCAGCTGAGCTCTGAAGGACAATAGAGATTCTGAGAGGTGGAGGTGAAGAGGAGTAGATTCCAGGCATGGGGGGAGGGGGGAGGGACAGACGGACAGATAGCCACTGCAAAGACATGACAGTTTCATGAGGCAGCCCTTCTTTGCCTGGATGATCCCCAAATCTGGAGAAAAGAGGTTATAAAATCCCCAAGGGCCTCCTGAAGCAAATGAAAGCCAGCCAGGTGTCACTGAGCAGATCCTGTGTCCAGGGGAGCAGCAAGCGTCACCCCCGCTCAGAAGGCCTGTGATAACTCTGGGCGCCAGTGGTTAATGGGTTACCAGGTAAACCTGTCACTGGCTAGATCTGGAATAACCAAGCTCTCCTTTAGGGTGCGGGAAGACAGACCACAAGGACAAGGAGTTTGGCATTTCGATTATAAAGATCTCTTACTCAATTGGACCCTTCATGCCAAAAGGGCAGCTTTGAGGAGGGCACAGCCCTAGCACCAAGTGTCAATATTAGTCCAGCATTGTGTGACTGGGAAAACACAATGATACCCCAGGTACGCTATTTATTTATGAATCCACTCAACTCTAAAGGGTGGCATTTAGACTCAGCTGCTTTCCAAAATGCAAATTGACTTCTTCCTGTAGGTCAAACCTAGCTTGCATAAGCTGATAGAAATCACCCTAAACTGGTTCGTTTATCTTCCCAATACAGCTGTGCTGATGCTGGAAACAGAGCGATCCCCGCTGCCCCCCCCCCCAACCTACACCTCTCAGGGTCTGCCCCCACCTGACACAGAGCTGCTTCGCTCTCTTCCAAGGTATTTTCTCCACTCCAAGCTCATCTAAATGGACGTCCACTCCAATAGTGAAGTAACTTTTTTTTTGTGATACTCTCTCCAATAGCATAAGATCATAGTGGCAAGGTACCTCCAGAGGCCAGCTAGTCCAATCCACCCATTTTACAGATGGGCAAATTGAAAGCTAGTGAGATTAAGGGACTTACCCAAAGTCACTCCACTAGATTTGAACCCCAGCCCACTGACTCCAAACCTTGTGCCATGTTGCCTCTCACAGTGAACCTAATCATTTTTTATAAGCAGGCAAAAGGAAGACAAGATGTCATTATTACTCTACAAAAAGGGAGAATGACAATAGTGCCACATGCCACATATTTAATTTGGGGGAAGTCATCGGTCAAAAGTATAGCCAGAGAGACTTCAATGGCAACATGCTCTAGGAAGAGTTCTCCCTCCCAGGCAAACAAAAATTCATTTAAAAACCGGGTTAAAAAAAACAAACAAAAACCAACCTTGCATGGTCCCCTTGCCAACAATGCAAAAAAATGTATTTGGATAGCTAAATAAACCATGGAGTATCACTTGAAACTAATATACATTAAGTAAAGTTTGCATGGGGGGAATAGGAATCTGATAAGGCTTTCTTACAGATTAGAATAATAATGAGCCTTCTGGGATTGGACAGGAAGTATATGAATGCAAAATGAGCCCTAGGAGACACCATAAACCAAGGAGCTGTAGTCTACTGGCTCACATCCTGAAAGTTATAAGTAGGTGTTCAGATGCTGTCATGGCAACCAAGTTTGGATCACGATGTAAGTGGTGTTGTCATCCCTCCCACCTCCAGGCACCACACAGCAGAGAAGCAGCAGGCAAGCAAACAGACATGGAATAAGGATGGACGATGATAACACGATGATGACGGCAACAGCATCACCATCACTTTCTCAGCATCCTTCCGGCAGGGCCTGAAAGTCTGTGAGTCAGGAAAACGCCTGACTAAGTCATTCTGAGACAGGTAGGGATTCAGCTCCTTCACTTTAGGGATGGGGAAAATTGAGGCAGACACAGAATTAGCTTTCCTTAGACTCCTCTAAATTGTCGATGCTTCTTAGGGCCTATCTCCCAGAAATGGGCCCTGATGTCACTGTCTCCCCTTGCCACCTCAGTCAATCAAGCACTTAAGCAGTTACTTCATTGGGTCGGTTTGTCCCCAGAGTGTTAGCCTAATCTTTCAGAGGAGGGGCCAATCCTTTCTAGAGGGAGTTGGGTTTTTGTTAGCTCTTAAAATGACCACAGTCTCTGGAGGTGCAAAAGATGTAGCCTCTCCAAGTTCTGTATGCAACATTCTAGTAGCTTCCGAGCTATAGGAAGCTACAGTCAACCATGGTTAAGACACAACTTCGTTTTGATGGTTAAATTACAGTTTATGAGTCAGAAAGCACTGGTTCCCATTGCTGTCATTTTATGTTAATGATTAATTTAAACAGGTATACTGCTGTCATTAACAAACTGCTAGAGTCTAATGGAAAGGATAGTAGAGTTGCAATCAGAGTGTGCAATTTAAATTTCTAAATGTAGGTTCTAATCTGTCCCCCCAGTTTTGGGGGGAAACTGACTAAAATCACCAATAAACAAGTTTAGGTTTTTATGGGTTTATTGAAAGATAGTAAAAGAAAGAGAAAGATTGAGAACAGAATTCCTACAACCTGGCAATGCTAGCTTTCCTCAACTCCCCTGTGAAGTCCTCTGGAGTCTAGCTAGGTCAGGAACCAAAAAAAGAGACAGAACCCCTCCGCCAGCATCCGTTTCCTACTTCGTGTCCTCCTCCCAGAAATGGGAGGCTCCTCAAGTTGATTGGCTGGTAGCCTTGATAGACAGTACCCACGAGCAAATGTCACTTCCTGATGCTAAGGACCTTGACCACATAGCTTACCCTCAGAGCCCTCCTCCTCATGGCAGAGCTTTTCTATAGTAAGTCTCTAGCAGGTGGCATCATTCCAATCGTTACAAGAGAAACTGAGTTCAAATCCTCATTCCACTATCTACTAGCTATATGTTGGATCTGGGTTCAAATCCCAGTTCTGCAATTTACTAGCTATGTGCTAGACAAGTCACGTTACCTTGGTGAGCCTCAGTTTCCCTCTCTGTAAAATGAATGGAATGGACAAAATGATCCATAAAGTCCCTTCCAGGTGTAAATCCCACCCTATTAGAAATAAATGGGCGGGGGGGGGGGGAGCTAGGTGGCACAGTGAATAAAGCACCAGCCCTGGATTCAGGAGAACCTGAGTTTAATCCAGCCTCAGACACTTGACACTTACTAGCTGTGTGACCCTGGGCAAGTCACTTAACCCTCATTGCCCTGCCCCCCCCAAAATAACCAAGCAATCTGGGGTAATTCCTTTTGGCTGTATGAATACTCTTTATTAATACTAACAATGTTTAATTAATGCTAATAATACTAATAATTAACATTTGCCCAATGCTTCCTGCACAGCATATCTCACTTGAACTTCACCATGACCCCCGTGGGACAGGCACGACGATTATCCTCATTTAATAGCTGAGGAAACTACACACAGAGATTTGGTCACAGTCATACCACTAGTGTCAGGGTGGGACTTAAACCCAAACTTTATGGACTCCCAAGACTAGCTCTGCAGCTATGAGGTCAGTGGTGTCACACTCAAATGGAAATGGTGGCCACTAACACATACTTAAGAATGCCTTTTGGCCCCCATACTGACTCAGAAAGCCACAAAGTAACATTTTCTATGTTTTACTGTATTTTAATAAATATTCCAATTATATTTTGTTTTGCGGGGCAATGAGGATTAAGTGACTTGCCCAGGGTCACACAGCTAGTAAGTGTCAAGTGTCTGAGGCTGGATTTGAACTCAGGTCCTCCTGAATCCAGGGCCAGTGCTCTATCCACTGTGCCACCTAGTTACCCCCTACCAATTATACTTTAATCTGGCTCAGGTGTCATTCAGGAGGGCAAGGCTTGGCCAATGCCCCGCCACCTCTTTTAGCAGCTGAGAACCTAGAGATCAGAGTGATACGGCAGGGCCCAGTGGAGAGACCCAACTAGAGATGGTGGTATTGATGTGAAGGGATCCACCTGGAGTACAATGCTTTTCAATAAAAAGGGCTTTGAAATACATCAAGTTCTATGGAAACGGGAACTATGAGCAGGTCACAGGTCTGGGAAGCTCTCCATGCCTGGACGTGTTCAAGGAGCGCCTAGATGATCACTTGTCAAGGATGCAGATAGAGGGGATTTGTACTTAATACTGAGGGGGCTGGGAGTGGACTGGTAGATGACCTCCAATTTGGGGTCTGATCACCCTCAAAGGGAGTCCAGGATGCCATGATTCCCTTCAGCCAGGCAAACACTGTCATCGCCAGTCCTTATAGTCTATGGGCCAGACTGGCTTACACCATTCCAAGGTACCAGATAGAACACCAGCTCCCTCCCTTCCCCAGGCTGCATTTAAAAAAAAAGAAATATAAAGGAATTTTTCAATTAACAAGCATTTATTTTCTTTCCTTCTTACCCACTTCCCAATTTAAAAGAAAAAAAACACATAAAAAAATCCCCATCTAATACATAATATATCGAAAAACAAGAAAAATAAATTCTCACTGCTCATATCCTAGGTTACAAGTACAAGGTGGTACAAAGAAGGGGAGGAAAAGCAAAAGCAAAAGAAATAATGTAATAGTAATAGTAATAAAAATAATAATAATAAAATATAGACAGAAAGACAGATAGAAAAATAATGACAAAGTTTCCCTCATGTGCTGAACCAAAATTCCCTTCTACCACAATCTCAACAAGGAACCACCCAGAAATTGCTTGTGTGGTGTAATGGATATATTGAGCACTGCCCTTGGAGTCAGAAAGAGCTGGGGTTAAAATCCCATCTCGGACACTAGCTGTGGGACCTTACCCGGCCTGGGCCTCAGTTTCCTCTTCTGTAAAATGAAGGGGTCGAACTCAACGGCCTCGAAGATCCCTTCCCGCTCTAAACTGATGATCCTATAAAGTGAGCAGGTATGGACTTTCTCCCATCATCTTTGAGGGAACAATGCCATCCCAGCCACAGTTTTTTAATGGGCCTATCCAGATGGAGCAGGAGTGGGAAATGCACCATTTCATTCCGCTGGCTTTTATTTGTGTGCTCACTGCCTCCGTCCATTGATTTAAATATTTTAGGGAATGATTTCACTCTGCTTGCATCCTAAGGCCTCTTTCTGGCATTTTTAAATTGTCCTGAATAAATGGAAACATGCATGTGTGTATATATACTTTGGGGCCAAATGACACTTAGCCTTCTCCCTCAGTGCTCCTCCATCCCCCCCTCCCCTTCCATCCCCTCCATGGAAGGATGTTGAAGGCAGGCCAAGGAATAAGGGCTGTACACAAAACCAGTCCCTCTTCCCCACCATTCGCTGTCGACTAACACCCTCTCTTTAAGAGACAGAGACCCTGTCTGTTGCTGTTGTTAGGAGAGGGCAGCTTCATTCCTCTCTTAGGGACAAGGAGGGGAAACCGTTTCCAACCTGGATGGCTTTCTCTAGGAGGGCTACACATAAGGCCCTGGGAGTGTTGGCCAATCTAACCACAGTGCTGGGATCTGGGCCAGGACTCCCATGACAATAGGAAAAACACTTACACTCCAACACTCCGTGTTATTTAACTTTTAAAGTCTCAGCAGTTTAAAAGGGAGAGAGGCCTTCTCTATTACACCCCCTTTAGAAAACAGCTTCAGGAAAACTCAAAGGAACTCCTTCCCTTGGCCCACACGACAAGCAAAGTTATCTGAAAATAAAGAAGAAAAGGAAATACTGAGAGGACCCGAAGGAGGGAGGAACTCAGGAAGAAGAGTAAGAAAAAGGGGAAAGGGGTCCCGGTAGGAATAACTGCAGACGTCTTAATGCTTTATGAAATGACAGGTAAAATGGATTTATGGTGACAGCTTGAAAGGAGAGCAACAAAAGTCAAATTATGTTTATGTTTAACCCTTCTTCTCCGGTGTTTCCCTCTTATTCCCCCTTTTCTATAGCTAAGAGGACTCAGGTTAAGAAAGGGGCAGCAGGGGGCAGCTAGATGGCGCAGTGGTTAAAGTGCTGGCCCTGGATTCAGGAGTACCTGAGTTCAAATCCAGCCTCAGACACTTGACACTTACTAGCTGTGTGACCCTAGGCAAGTCACTTAACCCCATTGCCCTGCAAAAAAAAAAAAAAAAAAAAAGAAAGGGGCAGCAGATTTAGGGGACCAGACCAAGAGAAGGAAGGGGCTCTAAGTGGTGAATCTGGAGGCTGACTGCTCAAAGGTAAAAGACTTGCTGGTTATGAACACCCATCAGCTGGGCCCAGAAGGCAGGCATGGGGCTCAGCAGCCAGATTTCTCCACCCGGTCTGGGTTGCCTCTTGTGTGTCGTAGCAGAAGAGTCCAGACCCCGGAACCCAGTCTGCTTGTGGAATCCAAGATGTCCCTCCCTTCTGAGGCAGATGAGGCCCAAATGTAAAATACCAGGAGAGAGTCCAGGGATGCATGTAGCATCCTCTCCTAGCCTCGGGGTTTGGTCATTCATTTCAACTCAAAGCAAGAGAGAAAAGAAAATAAAAGTTGACAAACTAAACCAACAGGAAAAGGAAGAGAACATTAACTGATTTTATATTATATATATGTATATATGTATATGTATATATATATATATATATACATATATACACACACACATATAAAGCCAAACACAGTATTTTGATTCTCAGATTAACCCTTTGTTCTCTCTGTCTTCACCTTGTTTGCTGACATGCCATTGAACCAGGCTCATCCAACATCCAACTGTGAAGCCCAAAGGGAAAAACCAATGCACACCAAACATTTAGAGGCAATGGCTAGAGCCCAGCTGCTCTTCCCTGCCTGTGCTGAATTTTTCTCATCTGCCCCCATACTTCCCCTGCCTACTAAATCCCTCAGCCCACAGAATGGGGGCTCTTGGCCACCCACCCCTCTGACCCCACAGGGCCCTTTCTTCACTGCCACCAACAATGGATGCATTCTCTCCACCCTTTCCAAGCTCTTTGATACAAGTAAAGCCACCCACTCCCTCTTCCCCTTCCTTCCTTTGCTCCCACTTTACAGGGCTCCCCTCTAAGGAGGCAGGAAGCCAGAAGAAGCTGATGATGTTTCCATCAGGAATTCTAAACCTTCCATCTCTGCAGCTCCGTCTTCTCCCCACCCTGACTCCCCAAACAGGCTCCTTCATTCATCCGAAATCGCCAGCCCAATTGAGCCTCCCCTATCCCTCCTCCTGCCACCTCATGCTACCATACTACCACCAACCAACAAACCACAGCTAGGCAGCCGGAAGCAAAGACTTCTTCTTCTTTTGGGGGGGATGGGAGGGGTGGGGGGAAGTGGGATGGTGGTGGTGGGATGGTGAGGGAACAATTGGAAAGGACTTCTCTGCAGAAGCCTCCTCTTTTTCAGAATCAGCTACTCCCCTTTCACTCACATTTCAGAGTTCTCCAGATCCTTTTCAATGCCCTCCTTTCCTATATCCTCCCTACCCCCAACTTAACAAGAGATGACATAAAACCTGCCGCTAGCCAGGAGAGCAACGACACCCATGGATGCCACCTCTCTGAGTCAGATTCATGAAGGCCAAGGGAGTTAGACCTAAAGGGTTAAAAGCTTACACTCCCTCTTCTCCCCCAAATGGCAAACACTTCATAGCTTAAACCCCATTTTCTCCTTCTTATCTGTGTGACGTTGGGCAATACTCTCTTGGTCTCAGTTTCTTCAGCTATAAAACTAGTGGGTTGGAATGGCGAGAGAACCTCTGAAGTTCCTTCCCTCTCTGGTCCAAGTCTGTTAGCCTGTGAGTCTCTTAAATGATCTAACAAACACACAGGTCTCCAAAGTTTAAAACCTTTTTTTTTTTTTAAATTCAGATTTTTGTTGAGAGTGTGGTATAATTAAGAAAAGTAGACTCTGGTTATAGCTCTGCCACTGTGGCCACATGGTCTTGGGCAAGTCACTGGGCCTCAGCATCCTCATTGCTAAAATTAGGAAAGGGGAATGCTTGACCTACAGTGGGGAGGGGGGGGGAATGTTCTCTTCTCCCTCTGGATTCTGATCTGAAAACTAAGTATAATAAGCCCTGCCCCCAAAGCCTTCCTCACCAGGGTGTGATGATCAAATAAGATTGTGACTGCAAAAATAACTTGGTAAACTTTAAAATCTGTTACACATTAATATCAAAATGAAATTATTCCTCACCCTCCAGCTTCCCCTAATTAAGGTAGATTTACAGTCCTTTGTGGTAGGGGATGAGCCAAAGGAAGTGTGCTAGCATGCTAGTCTGTCTGTCTGTCTGTCTGTATGTCTGTCTGTCTGTCTGTCTGTCTGTCTCTCTCTCCCTCCCCCTCCTTCCTTCTCCCTCTCTCTCCCCCTCCCTCCTTCCCAACCTCCCTTCTCCTATCCCCTCTCCTAAATTTAGGGCTGAAAGGGAATTCAGGGTACCTTGTACCACCCCCTCAATTTACAGAGAAGGAAACTAAGGCCCAGGAAGGTTACTTGACCAAGGTCACGCAGGAAAAGCTCCGTATCTGGCAGGTGAAGAAAGCAGAGACCTCAAAAAACCCAGTAAGAGGCCTCCTCTTGAGCCAGCAGCCAAGTGACTCTGTTGAATGTCAGCCCTGGCGCTCCTCACTGCTGCCTTTGGCCTTTGTTTATATTTTTAAAAGCACACTTTCAAAATGCGAGAAGAGCAGGGAAAAGTCGCCTCCATCCTGAAAGGGCGAACACACAGGCCTCAGACTGACATCTTGAAACACACACCAGTTGAGCACCAACGTAATGCTCCCTCCTTAAATTATATCGTGTGGGATGAGTCTCCAAAGATTGGGAACGCCCATGTTTACTCAACAGGATTCTTGCAGTCCCCCTGCTGCAGATGAGATGATTATCTCTCCATCTGAGCCTTAACCACCGTTTGTCCAAGGACTTATAAAGTACATAAGCGGGGCCTAATGAGCTGCTGAGCCAGCTCCCCAGTCCCTCCTGCCCCAGCACCCCATTGCCCCCCTGGGAGCAGCTGCCTGCTTCTAAAGGCTGCCCAGCCTCCCGGCACCCATTCCCCCCGGGAGCTCCCTCGATTGATGCCATCCTCCTCCTGCCAATTCTCCGGGGAAGCATAAACAGAATCAGCCCAACATGGGCACACGGCTGACTCACACATGTTCTCAGATTCTAGCAGCTTTCTCCAAAACAACTCGGCCCACTGGTAGGGGCTGGAGTAGCTTCCCAACCTACCTGTTCTCCAAGCAGGAAAAAAGACCAAAGGATTAGGAGGCAAAAGACAGCACAGATTTGGGGGGAGGAGGCACAAAGGAATTTGGGGATCCTGCCCCAGAGACCTTTAAATTTCCTCCCTAGGCCAGTCTGTGAGTCCCAGAGTTGCAATCCTATTACGTCAATTATTATTTTCTTTTTGAACAACCAAACCACAAGGAACAGGGCATTAAAGGGCCAGGCATGGAGTCTGGGGACAGCAGAGTCTAGCTGGTGTGCAGTCTGAGAAAACAGCATACAGGTACAAACATTTCCCCAAAATGGTGGTGGTTGGGCATGGGGTGGGGGAAAATGTGTGCAGAGGGTTCTCATTTGTTTTTCATTTTAATTCTTCTTATTATATTCACATAAGAAAGCTACAAAAAAGGACGAGTGGACAGCAGGGAAAATGAGATTGCTTCATTCTCTTTACTGAATCAAAGGAGGCAACATAAAAGTGTATTTTAGAAAGCAGGCCTCCCAAAAGAAGTGAATAGATGGAGAAGTATAAGGGGCAAAAGCCAAGACCTTGACTGGAGTTTATGAGAAGGAATCAAGCATTTTGGGGGTAGTTGGGATTTGTTTGGTTTTTTGTTTTTGTTTTTTCAGGGCAATGGGGGTTAAGTGACTTGCCCGGGGTCACACAGCTAGTAAGTGTCAAGTGTCTGAGGTCGAATTTGAATTCAAGTCCTCCTGAATCCAGGGCCGATGCTTTATCCACTGCACCACCTAGCTGCCCCCGTAGCTGGGATTTGGGAGGTTTTTCCCTCCCTCCCTCCCTCCCTCCCTTCCTCCCTTCCTCCCTTCCTTCCTTCCTTCCTTCCTTCCTTCCTTCCTTCCTTCCTTCCTTCCTTCCTTCCTTCCTTCCTTCCTTCCTTCCTTCCTTCCTTCCTATTTTTTGGGAAGCAAAAGCCCTAAACTTGTCATTTACAAGACCTGAGTTCAAGTCCTATTTGAATTACTTATCAGTTATGGGACTGCAGGAAAATCAGATAGGTAATTATCTAAGCCTTAGTATGCTCATCTGTAAAATACGGGTAAGGAAGCCTGTACTACCTCACAAAGTTGTAAAAAAGAAAAAGCTTTGAAAACCACAGAAGCCACAAGCTTGTAAACTTGCTGAGGACAGGAGTTGTACCATTTTTGTCATCGTATACCCAGGTTCTAGACTGGTTCTTGAACCAAATGAAGCACTTCAAAGTGAACTGATGAGAACTGTGAATTTTATTTTATATAGCATTCTGTATGTATGTGCATATGTGTATGTTATACAAAAATTACTTATTTGCTTCATTAGTCAATCAATAAATATTTATTAAGTCCTTACTGTGTGCCAGATATTGTGCTAAGCACTAGGGATACAAAGAAAGGCAAAAGTCAGTCCCTGTCCTCAAGGACCTTACAATCTAACAGAGGAGACCACACACACACACACACACAAACTATGCACCAACAAGATACATACAGGAAAAATTAGAGATAATCAAATGAAGGAAGACCCCAGCTTTAAGGGTGATCAAGAAAGGCTTCTCAGAGAAGAGGGGTCTTTAGCAGGGACTAGAAGGAAAACAGAAATGCTAGGACAGAGAGATTAAGAGGGAGAGTATTCCAGGCATGGGGAGGAGCAATCAGAGAAAATGCCTAGAGGCTGAAGATGGAATTTCTAGTTGGGGGAACAGAAAGGAGGTCTGGGTCACTGGATCAAAGAGTGTGCAGGAGGGAGTAAAGTGTAAGGAGACTGGAAAGGTACATGGGTGTGTGTGTGTAACCTTGGGCAAAATGCATAAACCTCTTATATACATATACATACACATGGTAACATAAACCCTGATCAAGAAAAAAAAATCACGGAAATACAGCAAAGCCAATGCAATCCCAGGGGATATAAATTGTGCTAGACAGTTAAGTGTGCTTGTTAGTTAATGATTTACTCCTTTATTCAACAACTTGGGTTTTTTTTCCCCATTAATCATTCAACCAGCAAACATTTATTAAGCACCTACTATGTGCCAGGTACCAAGTGCTGATGCTACAAAGACACAAATGTAACAGTCTTTGCATTCAAGCAGCAGTATCCATATAAGTATAGAGGAAAATTATTACTACAAGGTAATCTTTTGAGGGGAAGGGATGCACTAGGAGCGGGGAGGGGGTTAAGAATGGCCTCATGCCAAACAGAATTCTTGCATTTTCTTTTTTTTTTCTTTGGGCAATGAGGATTAAGTGACTTGCCTAGGGTCACACAGCCAGTAAGTGTCAAGTGTCTGAGACTGGATTTGAACTCGTCTTCCTGAATCCAAGGCTGGTGATTTATCCACTGTGCCACCTATCTGCCCCCACATTTTCTTAAAAAAAAATCCACTGCTTTGATTAGAGATCTTTCTCAATTGTATTCCATACTTCCCAGATGTCTTAAACAGTTGGCAGCACATAATTTCCTCCTTCCTTGAGGAATCATGAGCACACTTATGATTCATTATTACCCCCAGAGATTACTTAGGTATGCAGAAAGGTTTGCACCTACAAAAAAACAGCCCCAAACTTGGGTGTTCCAACTCCTATGTTTGTAGTATTTGAATCTGAAAGGAGCTAGAAGTTATTATCTAATCCAACCCCCTCATTTTTACACCCAAGGAAACTGAGGCATGGGAGGGGTTGTCAGGGAGAAGTAGGTTACCTAAGGTCATTCAAATATAATTTAAAAAATGAACTGATTCAAACCAGTCTTCTAATTTAAATCTAGTACTCTGGGAGCAGCTAGGGGTTGGTGAAATAGATAGCTCCCTGGGACTAAATCAGGAAGACCTGAGTTCAAATTTAACTTCAAATACTTACTGGCCTATGTGACCATAGGCAAGTCATATAACCTCATTTTTTCTCAACTGTAAGATGAGGATAATAATAGCTTCTGTTTCCCAGAGTTGTGATGAGGACAGAATGAAATGATGTTTATAAAGCACTTAGCACAGCGCAAAGACACAGAGTAGGTGCTTAACAAATGCCTGCTTTCTTCTTTTCCCTATCTACCTTATACTGAGTTTGGAAGCCTGCTTTTTATAGTCTCTGCTTCTACTCATTTTTTGCAGCTGCCAACATGGAGGGCTGTAATAACTTAGATTCATTAGCGGCGGAAGGGTCCTTGGACATCATCTTAGTTTAGTCTCCTCATCTGAAAAAACTGAAGCTCGGACAGGGCTGGTGGAACAGGCACCAAGTCACCACCAAGTAAGAGGCCCAACAGAGAACAGAGCCCAAATCTTCAGATAAAGTTCATGAAGGATTTCCTCAGTGAGAGCATCCCCTCTTTCCAGTTTGCTTCATATAAACTATGATGGCGTTGGCCACCAGAGAAACAGGCAAGTTTGCATTATGTGTAAAACAAAAGTATTCCTGCTCTGAGTAAGGGCCTGGAGGTCAGAGTGAAGGTGGAGCTGTTTTCCGACCAATAAAGGAAGAGATCTTAACTGCCTGGACTTTGTGACATCGAGGCTGTATAGAGGCTTTTTTTTTTTAATTGTTGATTTCCTCATTCTCAGCTGTGTTCACAATAGGTAAGGTGTTACAATACAGTGAACCTATGCTTTAATGGGCCAAATAAATGGTAGTTAATTACAGCTGATTTAATGTAAGCCTCGAAGAAGTGCTACAATTATGCAGGGGTGTCAAATTCAAACAGAAAAAGGGGAGCACTAAACTGTACCTAAGGATCCCTGACTGTCCCAAATTGACTTAAAAAAACCACACATTAACATTATCCATGTTCTATTGTATTTTTATTTCATTTCTTAAATATTTCTCAATTACATTTTAATCTGATTCAGGTGTGCTCCCTCACCAGCGTTTGACACATCCTCCACTCCTCCATTTCTCATGTTGTTTGATCAGCACCATCCAGATTCAATGAAAATGAGAAAGACTCCTGGTAAAGGAGGGATAGAGATAAGGACTATATTTGTGGTTTCATTCATAGGGGGAATTCCCAAATGAGGAAATTCCTTTACCAATGCAGGTTAGTATCTTCTGTCTTAGAGTTGCCTAGAACATTGAAAGGTTGAGAGATTTGCCCCAGGTCACACAGCTGGTGTGCATCAGAAGTGGGATTTGAATTCAGGTCTTCCGTGCTCTGAGACCAGCCTTCTAGCCATTATACTACACAGTCACATAGAAGGCACCTCCAAATTTAGTAAGAACAAGAACAATCGAGTGCAGTTTTGAAAATGAGTTAAGTATGGTGGCCTGTGATCTCGACAATCCTAAGAAAAAAACCTCATGAACTCCATCGTGATTCTGAGGGTCTCAAGAATTGGAGGCCCTCCAGCCCAAACACTTAAGACAGAAGAGTCACCAACTTCTGGCAGCCTCGAGTACTTCAGAAACAAGCGTTCCTTGTTACTCAATGTGACTTTTCTCCCCCAGTCATTACAACCAACATTCATTAAGCACCTGTTCTATGCAGACTACTAAAATGAAGGTGCCTTTGGCTTCAAACTCATATGCTCCCATATCATGCTTGTCCTGTGTGCATGGACAAAGGCCATTAGAAGGTGCTGCGAATAATGCATTGGCCCCGGGGTTAGGAAGACCCGAGTTCAGATTCAGCCTCACTCACTAGCTGTGCGACCCTGGGCAAGTCATTTAATCTCTGTGTTTTAGCTTCTCATCTGCAAAATGGAGAGACTGGGCTTCTAAGGTTCCTTCCAGTTTTCAATCTATGATCGCATGTGTCTGTGTCTGTGTGTGTACACACACACACACACACACACACACACACACGTGCGCACGCGCAAGAAGGGGGTGAGGAAGAAGACTGACAGTTGTTAGTTGGCTAGCTAGCTGTCCAAAACAGGAGCAGTCTCTAAGGATGGAAGGTTGTTAATTGACCAGGTGATTGATTACTGGGCCAAAGATTTCGGGCAGGGAAGACCCTTAGAGGTCATCTTGTTCTACCTTCTAATTTGTAATTTGAGGAAACTGAGGCCCACAGAGGTTAAGGGATTTGTCCAAGGCCACGCAGGATAAGGACCACTGGAAAAGACACTGTTGGGCTGGAATGGGCCCAGAAATAAGAATCTCTTCAGACTCTTATCACCCCCTTAATTTTTTTGTGCATGTGTGAGGCAGTTGACTTGCCTAGGGTTACACAGCTAGTAAGTGTTAAGTATCTGAGGCCAGATTTGAACTCAGGTCCTCCTGACTCCAGGGCCAGCACTCCACTGCACCACCTAGCTGCCCCCACCCCCTTAATTTTTAAGATGCCACAATCCCACAGCAAGACCTTTTGAAGCGGGTTTCTTTAGTGTCTCTAACAAGGCTTAGCACAGTTTGGGGCCCACATTAAGTGTTCAGTAAATGTTTGTGCAATTCAACAAGTATTTATCGGAACAGCTATGCATTTAGGGCCAAGGGCAAGAACTGGGGTACTCTCAGAGAAGACCACCAGGGCAGGCGATCTGTGGTTTTAGACTTCCCAGAGGCCTGGCCCTCTAACAATGAACCGGGAGACAGGAGAGGACCATTTGACCACCCACAATACTGCCCCCTGTGGCTACTCCCAACCTTCCCACCCAGGCCACTGCTTTAAGAGCTGTTCAGAGCCCAATCATTTCAGACATCTGAAGAGATGATTCGAGGTGGTACGGCTTTAGGCACTGAGCTGTGGGGAAGTTTTTTCCTGTCCACAGCCACCCCTCCCCACCCCCCTATCCTTAATTTAAAAAAGAAAAAAAAAACCCTAACAACAACCCACTCTGCTCAGGATCAAAAAAGCTAAACTAAACGCAGGTCTTTGAGCAAAAACAGACCAAAATAAGCCAGACTTACTCCTGGAATAAAACTTTAATGCTTAGTCCACACCCCACCATACTCCAGACACACACAAATTTTGTCTCTCTGTGTGTGTCTGTGTCTGTCTCTGCGTCTCTCTCTGTCTCTGTCTCTGTCTCTCCTCCCGATTGGCCTGGAGAGATTTTATTTCCACATCTGTATGTCTGGAAGCAAAACAAAAATCCTTATGTTTACAACAAGGCTCAGACTGGCACCCATAAGGGCCAATACATTGTTGGTACTGTCTCACTTCAGCTGGAGAAAGCCAGGAATTGGCTCTAAGAAGACAGAGCAAGCTCTCCAGCTGTTCTACAGAACCTGGGGGTGGGGGGGATACCTCATTCTTAAACAATCATCATCACCTTGAATTTACATCCCATTTTAAAGTCTAAAAAGCCTTTTACAAACACCTCATTTGGCCCACCCAGTAAGCCACTGAAATGGATGCCAGTGCTATTTTACAGATGAGGAAATGGAGGCTCAGAGAAGTTAGTGACTTATCTAGGGTCATACAATTAATAAGTGAATATATTAATACTGAAATAAGATTTGAAACCAGCCCTTTCTGACTCCCAGTGCAGTGCTCTATAAACTCCAATCAGTCTAAGTCAATAAGGATAGCCTATTTGACATCATAGTTCATCCAATCAAAGACTCTTTTGGGTTTCCCTGCTGACATTAGCCTCAATGATTCCTGATTTTCCTTCAAAATGCTTTCATGATCTATATTTAGTTCATTGTAATTTTTTAAAACTCTATTTTCATGTTCCTTCTTTTCCTAGGTAGGTTTGAGTGAAGAGGAGGAGGTAGGGAACAGATATGAGTACATCCTTTTCTCAAGAAAAAATCCACATTATTAGTGTGTCTGAATTTTTCTCTTCTTCCACAATTCCACTAAGCTTGACAGTATTGATGAAAAAAGCCTTTAAGTTAGAACTAAGTTATTTCCTTCCTCTAGCTCTGGCTGTGGGCTATGGGTGTGACCAGGGATAAGGTAATGTCTTGTTAAGTATCTCAAATGTCCTCACCCTAAAGTGGAGGTGGGACCTGTCAAGTTTTCCTCCTACTTCTCATGGTGTCATGGAAGTGGACCTGGGTCCTTGAAGGCTATGCTAGTGAAAAGTAAGTTCTGCTGGGTGCCACCGAATCACAAAGTCTTTGAGGAGAGTCCCAGCAATAGATTGTGTGTCCTACCCATAAACTAGCCTCGCTAAGTGCAGAGAGATGACTTTGTGAGATGGGAGACTAGGTGATAAATCCACGGAAGAGATAGACAAGCACAATGGCCCTCAGGCTGGTGTATCTCTTCCCTTCTCCTCAAGGACAGGGACAAAGGGGCTAAAAAGGTGTGTGGCTGGGGTGGGTGGGGCAATGAGACTTAAGTGAGTTGGCCGGGGTCACACAGCTATTAAGTGTCAAGTGTCTGAGGTGGGATTTGAACTCAGGTCCTCCTGAATCCAGGGCTGTTGCTTTATCTACTGTGCCACCTAGCTGCCTCCAACACACACTTTTTAGACCATCTGCAAACATTAATTTAATTCTGTCAGATCTCTGTCCAGTGATCAGAGCTGATATCCTATCAGAAGAACCAACCTCCTGCCCCTGCCCCGACGTAGGTTTTGTCACATGGTGGCTCTTGTGAAGCATCTCTGAATCACATACTCGTTCATCTCACCTTGCAGTGCTCTTGGTGAGCCTGAACAAACAGTCTACCATAAAGATAATTTCAGCTTCTGGCAGGAACATCTGTTACAGATGTCCAAGGACAAGGTAGAGAAATTTTATGCAGAATCCTTTATGGTCTTCTATCAAGGGCTCTTAACCTGGGGGTCTGTGAAATTGTTTTTTAAAAAATATTCTGATAAAAATACTCAGATAAATATATTTGAATATGACTCCTTTCCTCTGTAATTGTATGTATTTTGTTTTAGACATTTAAAGACATTACTCTGGGAAGGGAGTCAGGGGTCCAACCACCAGGCTGCCAAAAGAGAGTTGTGACACCAAACACCCTCGGGTGTTAAATGAAGTCAACCTATAACATCGATGGTTGGTAACTTCAATATGAAGACAGGAGAAATCATCCCCCCAAATCCTGGAACATGTGGTTCAGGTCTGAAGGAGGGCAAGGAACTACAGACTCCCCAGAAGCCTCACGCACCTGTATATCTTGAATGAAGTATCTATAAGAGAGGCAGGAGGTGCTGGATATGTCGGGCATCAAACAACATCACAAAAAAATTACATTGTTTCTATCTTAACAGACAGGAAATGACTGGTCACCATTGTGGGAGTAGTTTCCAAATCAGCTGTCTGTGTGCAGTCAGAACATGGACTGGTTAGAGCAAAGGTCAAAAATCAATACCAGATTAAAAGAAAGGGTAAAAGTTAAGGAGACAACACTGGAAGCAATTACGCTAGCGCTGACCCAAACTATTTAAACAAGATGTTGAGTGACTAGGGGAAATGGATTAAAGCAAAGACACTAAGTTTATCACTATTTCACAGAGAAGTTTAACTGATCTAAATAACTGCCACAATGAGGGAGCCAAGAGCCCAGAAACCAACTCATTCAGCAAACATTTGATTTCCTTGCCAAGAGGCAAAATATGGCGCTCATGGTAACACTAGTTTAGAGTAAATGCTTATTTACACAGTTTTACAGGGGAAATGACAAAAGGGCCCAAACAGTATCACCTCAAAAAGCTCAGAAAAGTAGTGGCGGGGGGAGTATGTCAAAAGCCCAGAAAGCTTAATATGACACTCAGCTAAACCAGATTATCTGAAAAGTACATATAAATGAAAATGGATGGCAACCAATAAATTGGTAGGAAATAGAACAGATATCCCAGCATTTCTACAGCCATCTATTCTCCTAGTTGAGATAGCAAAGCTACTACATTTGGATTCTGTCACCCCACTACCTGATGTATAATGTAAGTAGCCACAGCACTCAAAAGATGAAGTCAAGAAGAGTGAATGCCCCGGACCAAATACATTCAGAACAAATCCATGGAAGCAAAACATTTTGGAAAGCATCCAGGGGGTGGATTTTTCAAGAGATCTCAAAGAAGGGAAGGCTAATAGAATGGAAAAGATCATAGAAGGTATTTTTTTAAAGTCACTGAAAAAAACATCAGTGACTAAATCCATCTCATTTTTATCAATAGAAAAACTTTATAGTAATGGTCCACACATGCATAAGGGGTACCCTTGATGAAAATATGAGCAAGGGACGGGAAAGCCTTCTTAAGTGATTTTTCAGAGCAAACCACACCTTTGCAGTCACACAAGTGACTGAAAGGAATCAAGAATACACAATCCCTATGTGTTTATTGCTTACTAATAACATCTGACTTAGCCTAATAGCCTTAAAGGTTTTCAGCAAAGAAGCTGTCAAATATACGTATTTTAAGACCCAAATTTCATGACAAATGCAAAGAGACAACATTAATGATCTGCTGAGCATCAATATCAAATAACATATAAAGCAGACTCTCCCCAAACCATTCATCAGTGCCATGGTGAATGTGCAGCAAAAGTCCAAACAGATAAGAGATCTCCTATTGATCAGTGGTTCTCAACTTGTTTGAGGTAGCAGGTAGTGAAGTGGATAGAGAGCCAGGCTTGGAGTCAGGAAGACCTGAGAACAAGTGCAGCTTCAGATACTTACTAGCTGTGTGACCCTGGGCAAGTCACTTAACTCTGTTTGCCTCGATTTCCTCATCTGTAAAACGAGCAAGAGAAGGAAACGGAAACCCCCTCCATTGTCTTTGCTAAGAAAACCCCAAACGGGGTCACAAAGAGTTGGACATGACTGAAATGACCAAACAAAAAAGCCAAGTTTCAACCTGTGTTTTGTCAATTCCCAAGAGGCTGTGGAGTTACTGAAAGGAATCCACAAAGCCATATGCACACCATGTATCGTCACTTTGGTCTTTCCTTAGTTCCAAATTTAGTTCCAACAAAATATGCAGCATGACTCAGTATAATAAATAAGCAAACACAACTTCTGTTCCCTGAATCATGTCTCACACATATGTATTTCTATTTTCCCAATATACATGGGTGCTGTTATGATTAATAAAATTCAAATTCATTTAAAAGCATCACTGAATTCATAGTAGGTTTTTATCATCATGTAGTTTATTAATCCCTAGAAACTAATAATAAAAGTACTATCATGCAGGGGTATACAAAATTTGATCTGAAAACGGGGTCCTTATATTATATCAAGCTAGAGATCACTGCTTTAGAGGATGATACTCTCAAGATGGTGGAGTGTGCAGATAATGTTGTCCTGATCACATTCTGCAATGGAAGCCAATGGATTCTCCTCAATGGTAACTCAAAAAATTGCAAGGAACAAAATCTAATGGATGAAAAATACATATTGCACAGATTATGGCAATCGGTTGAGTGGGCAACCCAGTCCATCATATCTTAGACACACACTGCAGATAGATAATGAACTAGAACAAAAATTCAATAGGCACTAGATGGCAATTGGAAAACTGTACAGTGCTTTCAATGATGTTAGGCTATTGTCTGGTGGAAAAGTCCACTTTTTAATACCAATATTCTCCCAATCTGAGTAAATGTAAAAGGTATCATAGAAAACAAAAATGAAAAACGTGGTTAAACTAAATACACACACAAACAGATCCATCCTGAGATGACAATTTTTAAGGCACTGAGGGAAGGAATCTCAAAGGAGCCAAAGAAGGGAAAGATAACAAGACAAGAGGCATGGAAAAACCCTCAGACCTTAAACTTTAAAAAAAGGCAACCCAGAGAACATCAATCACTATCGACCCATATGCCTACTTTCCCATCTATATAAAATTTTTATGAGAATAATCTACACATGCATCAAGAGCATCCTTGATGAGGATATTAGAAGGGAACAAATAGGCTTTCACAAGTGATATTCCAAAACAGACGGCATCTTTGCCATCACACAGCTGATGGAAAGATGTCAAAAATACCAGCTCTCCTGGCATTTGTTTTTTGCCTACAAAAAGCACTTGGTTCTTATTCTTTGTTATAGCACAGGGCTTCCTGGGAAGGGGAGGGAGGAGGGACGGCTTCAGAAATGGAAGGTGATGTCAAAACAAAAGAAAGCAATAGCACTTTTTTGTTCAGCATCTGATTCAGTAGAGCAAAATATCATCTATTTTTTTTTTTTTTTTTTAGTGAGGCAATTGGGGTTAAGTGACTTGCCCAGGGTCACACAGCTAGTAACTGTTAAGTGTCTGAGGCCGGATTTGAACTCAGGTACTCCTAACTCCAGGGCCGGTGCTTTATCCACTGCGCCACCTAGCTGCCCCCGTAAAATGTCATCTTAAAGGTCTTCCTCTAACATTGTGTCTCTCTTTCCTAAGTCAAAAATATCCAAGAATTTTTAAATCGTCTAACAAGGATAATGTTTGACCACCCTCTGAGTGGTATCATCAAGTGAGGCTGAAAGCAAGAGATGGATGCCCACCAAAGGCCATGTATTGTTCTTGTGAAGGAAATTCAACCCTGAGCCCAAGTCAAACATACGTTTCCTCTCATTGGTGAGGTCCTTTTCCTAATGCTCCTATTTACAAATGAAACTCACTGCATCAAGCTCCAAAATATTACCAAATGAGATATATCATCACTTAAGAGAGCTTGGCCTCATCCATACAAGAAAAAATAAGAAATGAAGATTGCCTGTTGTCCAGATCACAAAGCAGGGCCCACTAGTGTATATACATATGGACACATGTATGTCTGTATGTATTTTATACACATATATAACTATGTTACATGAATAATTACTATTTATCACATATACTATACATAGTATATATATACACTCACATTGTATATAATACAAATACTATGTATCGTTATACTATATAGTATGTATATTACATACTACTACATATACTATATGTATAGCATATATACTATACCATATATATTGTATGTGTACTATATAGAGCACTACATATGCTATATATGTGCTATGTATTGCTATACTCAGTATGCCATACATATACACTGTAATATGGCATATTCTATAGAAAACACATATATGGTATATGTACATATGTATAGAAATACATATGTTTATGTATGTGTACATGCATGTGTATGTATACAGATAGAGGTATGCTAATATATATATATGTATATGGGGCAACTAGGTGGCACAGTGGATAGTAGAGGGGCTATCCACTCTGGGCTAGGCATGGAGTCAGGAACACCTAAGTTCAAATCCAGCTTCAGACACTTACTAGCTTTGTGATCCTGGACACACTTAACTGCCATTTGCCTCAGTTTTCTCATCTGTAAAATGGCAAACCACTCTAGTATCTTTGCCAAGAAAACTCCAAATGAGGTCACAAAGAATTGGACACAACTGAAATGAATGAACAACACAGATGTGTATATAAGTATATTATATATATTCACAAACATATACATATATATATAGGCACTGAAAAATAACAGCATGAATTGAATAGGAAGCTCGGAATTCCATAGGAGGAAGATGATGGGCAAGATTGCCTTTGAGAAACTTCATGTTTAAAAATCTTTGTGAATCTCCTTGAAACATCAATATCCTTCAAGTGATATATAACTAGGATACATACAACAGGACAATCTCCAAAGAACTGAAGTTAAAAATCCTGCAAAAGGCAACAGAGAAGAGCATGGGGGACAAGAACAGACGGCAGTACAGCACGAAGATGGGATTCTCGAGGAGAAGCAATGGAAAGAACATCATCTATGGAAGGTATACCTGAAAAAAGAGATGGGCTGGTCATGAACCAAGAGTGAGGGATAATGGTTTGACTGTGTACCCCGATGGTATTCTGTAAGTGTTCAAGAAATCAAGGAAGGTCTCCAGAATATTAGGTGGATCCCCTATTACAAACTTCTTGGAGAATATGGATGAAAGTCACACAAGATGGATAACAACAACAGTTAGCATTTATACAATGCTTTGAGGTTTGCAAAATACTTCAAAAATATTGCCTCATTTGATAATAGCATGAGTTGGAATTCTGCATCATTGAAGGGAATATTCACATAGAGGAGATGACAGTACCGTTAGTCTATTAGAGTATTACCCCAGGGTTTCTCTATGCCTATGAATCACAGAACACCCCAATATCCAGAGAATTACATTTGCAAATGGCCCAAGGTCTTGGAAAGACTTAGAGGGATTCTAAATAGACTCCTGCATAAGAAATGACAAAAAAGACAACATTAGGCCAGAATTGGAGCTAGGTCAGTCATGTCATGAGAGCAAAAGATAGTAGATGCCCAGCCTAAGTAATACATTATAGAGTCCACAAAATATGGCAAGAACTCCAAGAAGGTCTTTGGCATGGTGGGTAGATTAATAGGAAATTCATAGAAAGTCAAAAATCACTCAAAATTAGTACCCATGGAGGCACCTGTGTCACACCTCCTCATCTTTAAAAAACCCTCATTTGCCCCAACCATTCTCAACAGTTATGATCCTGTATCTTACCTGGCTCACCTCCTTGAGAAATGAGCCTTCATTCCTGGAATACTCTTGCAACCTCACCCCCACCTTTAAGTTTCTCGGTCTTCCTTTATTCTTTCATTTTATTTTTTTAATTTATTTACTTTTTTTTGGCAGGGCAATGAGGCTTAAGTAACTGGCCCAGGGTCACATAGCTAGTAAGTGCCAAGTGTCAGAGGTCGGATTTGAACTCAGGTCCTCCTGAATCCAGGGCTGGTACTTTATCCACATCAGTCTTCCTTTAATGCTCAGCTCCAAACCCACCTTCTTCAGAAAGCCTCTCCTAGTTTTCCAGCTGCTAAGGACTTCTGCCTTTTCCCATAATCCTCATCTCCTTAATATGGGTCTTGCATGTACCTGGTTCCTCACATCTCCCCTCTCTCGTTAGACCGGATGCTCCTTGAAGGTGGATACTGCCTTTTATTTTTCTTTGGAACCCCAGTGCTTCATGCAGTGCCTCACACACAGGAATATCTACATAAACTTTCCTTGACCGACTGACCAGTGGAGGGATTATCGGCATTCATGGGAGCAACCCATCAAAAATCAAAGGCAGCCTCTTCAGCAAGACAGCCTCTCTAGACTACATCCCAAGGATTCCATAAGGATGAAAGAAGATAATGCACATGAAAATGCATCGAAGAGAAAAGGCATTATAGAAATTATAAAATATTGATAGCTCACCCCCCCCAACCCCAACAGCCTGCTTATATTGAAAACAAAACATTCAGATCTAGGCTCCTCCCAACAGAGCTATCCTGTGTATTTTATTCTTCCTCTAGAGCAGAAATAGAAGTGTGTGAGATCTTTCCCCCTTTTTTCAGGGGGATGGTATTCATAAGGGGGGAGGTATTTATGATGGCTAAAGGAGGTGGGAGGGGGGGCACTAAATCCCAGTCCATGTGGTCTCCGCTCAGGAGGTATTCAGTTTGTTGGGTCATGTGGCTTTTTGGTTATTTTTTAATCTAAGCAATGAACCTTGGGAGCTGTAGTTAAGCCAAGAAACCTCATTAATCAGTGCGATTAAAAGGTTCCCATTTAGAGGGCACATCTGCTCCCAACCCAGCTTTGCTCTGTTTCGCTGGAGTAGGAGAAGACAGAGACGCTCACAGGAGGGAGCCCAGAGAGCCAATCAGGAGAAATAGCGGTCATTTCCAGGAACAGAGACGTTTCGGCACCATGCTAGACATTGGGCCCCAGAGACCAAGCTGGCCAGTCTGCCTTCCAGGGGGAGCAAAGTGCTGTTTTCCCAAGTGTATTGTTAATGTCGAACTGTTTGGGCCCCTGCACTAGGTCCCTGCTAGAGTACAAAACAAGTAGGGAGAAGACACTCTATGTGACTTAGTACTAAACCATCTGGACACTTGACTTCGACTAGTGACATAAAGGATGAAAATATTTTGGATGACAACAACAATAATAATGAGACGACTGTACTCGGGGCTTTAAGATTCAAAGAGATTTCTTTTTTTTCTTTTCTTCTTTTTTCTTTCTTTCTTTTTTTTTCTTGGTGAGGCAGTTAGGATTAAATGACTTACTCAGGGTCACACAGCTAGTAAGTGTCAAGTGTCTGAAGCCACATTTGAACTCAGGCCCTCCTAACTCCAGGACCAGTGCTCTATCCACTGTGCCACCTAGCTGCCCCCATCAAAGAGCTTTCTTTGCAAGGGCAACTCTCCCTCCTCTTTCCACCTCTGATGCATGGAATGGTATAGCAACTAGAAAAGTGGACTGGAATTAAAGGTGAGACCCCAGAACTGAAGTCCTGCTGCTAGCTAGCCCAGTGACTTGGGTTACCTCTCTGAGTCTCATTTTTATCATCTGCAATATAAGTGGATTAAATTAGTCTCTGAGATTCCCTTCTGGTTCCAGCATCATCCAGTACTTACTAGCTAATCTATAAAATACATTGGGGGGGGGGAGTTTTTATTAGACTTCCTGTTTAATTTATATGTTCATTAGCCTCAAAACAGTGCTCACTCACATGGCAACGAGATGTTTACAAAGTGCTTTCTTTTTCATTTATCTGGGTGAGATGAGTAGCCCAATTATCATCATTCTCATTTTACCAACGAGGAACCAGAGAGGTTAAGGAATTTTCCCCATGATGATACAGCTGGTAGATTTCAGAGCTGGGATTTGAACGCAGGGCCCTTCTAAACTGACCCTCTCTTCTCAGTATGTCTCCCACCATCTGGATCAGATTCTGAGCTCTCTATTGAACAGTGGCTGGTGCCTTCTAAATCACCCTATCTATGTAGCAGCTAGGCCTGAGTCCAGTGTGATTCAGTGGTAATAATGGGTGTTTTAAAAATAATGACAACCCATGGCAAGGGGCTCTGGGTCAAACCCTGAGGCTCAGAAAGAGCTGAGAGGCAGGACATTAAGGCCTTCAGAGGTTCTTCCAATAACTCAAGGTATAACAACTTCAAGTCCCTTGCTGGGCTTCCTCATTCATAAAACAGATACGGTCCTACCTGCCCTGCCCACCTCCCTGGATTGTCGGGAGGCTCGAATGGGAGAATGGGCTACAGAGTGTTCTGGAGAGTAAAGAGCCCCACAGAGCCATCAGCTTGAGAACAGAGCCAGGGACCCGATCGTCCGCCAGAAGCAGACGCAGACATCCTTGGGATCAGAACAAGAAGAAGGAAGAAGAAATCAAGCTTCTGAGAGCTGACTTTCTGTATGCAGCTGCATCTTGTCCAACTGTGCCCGAGGCTCTACACACCCACACCTTGGAAAAGAAAAAAAAAGAAACAAAGGGAGCCAACAGGGCACCCTGCAAGTGGGCAAAGTGCATTTGCTTCTGCCCGGGATCCCAGGAAATCAAGGGAATTGTCTCCCCTGGCCCGGCAGGCAGACAGGGCTCAGAAAGCAAGTGCCTGACCCTGGCCTCTGCTTCCAGGAGAGCAGGGCCAGTGTGGGCGTCCCTGCTGTACCCAGAAGCCCAGCTGCCCGAGGACAAGGACGAAAGGAAGCCAAGACCCCTCACCCACTAAAGGGCTCGTGGATCAGGAATATAGAAGGCCGAGGAAAACAAACAACTTTTATCTCCTGCAGGGACTTTAGTGTTGGGCAGGGCTGAGATTCTAAAGCGGCTCTGTTACAGGAGGCTGGTCTGCAGTATAGTTCAGGAACTGGGTTTTGTTTCAAGAGAAACCAGAGAATTCGAACCTTCCACTAAAGCCTCTCAATTTATTCAGAGATGACCCGGTGTTCTTAAAGGCTATGCTACTGGAGCAAACGCCCTGGATGGATCACTTGGTCTCAGTTTACCCACCTGTAAAATGAGCAGATGGTACAAGATGATCTCTAAGGTCTTCACTGGCTCTAGGCCCTATCATCCGATGTCCTCCTCTTTATCCTCTCTGATCAGTCAATCAATAGATACATTTGTTAAGCACCTACCAAGTGCCAGGCAGATAGTGCTTTTTTGCCTTTTAAATAGGAGAAGCAGAAGGCAAGGGAACCCGAATCCTTGTCTTGAATCTGTCACTAACTTGCTGTGTGCAAGGGGTTAGTCATTCAATTTCTCTGGACCTCAGTTTCTCCATCTGTAAAAGGAGGGGGAGGGTCAGACTAAATGACTCCACCCCCCAAGTGCCTTCTGGCTTTAAAGCTCTGTGCTTTCTCTCCAATCTCTCTTCTGTTTCCTTAGTTTCCCCCCAAAGTATTCTTCCTCCATAACAGGGCTCATTGAAGACAGGGGCTGGCACTAGGAAGGCCATGTCCCTTCCTGTAATGAAGTCCACCATAAGGTTAGTCCTCCAGAAGAAAAGGACGGAGCAATAGCCAAACTGGGGCGGGGGGCGGGCTCAGAAACTAGGCTGTACAACCTGGCAAGTTTGCTTCCAGAAAGTTGGTGGGGGAGTACAGTTTGGATTAACAACAACAACAACAACAAAAATAAAACAAACAACTAGAAGAAAACAGGGGCTTTCTTTGTGGTATATCAGAAAATGCACTGGACTTGGAAGTCAGAAGATTCAAATTCTTCTGACTCTGACACTGCCTTCTTGGAGGGTCTTAAGGAAGCCCCTTAGATGACAAAGGCAATTATAGCTTGAAAGGACTTCAGGGTTCACTGAGTCCAACCTCCTAGTTTTATTCTGGGGATAAGGTAAGTGACTGGTCTAAGGTCCGATGCCTAAAAGTGATTGGGAAAACACTGTGATTCGATGGAAAGAACTCTCTAAATTTGAGAGTGTTTTCTACCGTGAAAAATCTCATAGTCTCTCTGGGCCTCAGTGTCTTCACCCGTAAAATGGGGTGAGGGGATGATCTCTAAGGTTTCTTCCAGTTCTAAGTCTATGGTCTGAAACTACTCTCCCCCTATGCTTCTCGTCCCTACTTGGCCTCACTACTTACTCACCAGATGAGATAATATATGTAAATGGGCTGTATGTTGGCTATCATTATAAGTCAAAGGAAAGTTTACATTTTCCTTCAACCTTCTCATTCTGAGTTTTCCATCACCAGCTGAATGACAGTTCCTGTCCGGTGACAAACAAGACCTTCCCCTTGACAACGCTGGAACCAGATCAGAGTGAAGGATCCACTGGCTGCAAGATATAGGGGAAAAGGGACTCCACCTATCCGGAGCCTTCTCGCTAGAGTCTATGAGGCTGTCAGTCATCTCTTTTCCTTCCTTCTTCAAAGGCTCCCTTCCTTTGGCAAAAGCTGCCCGAGATCTCGGCCTCGATTCTCTTAAAGGCACATTTGAGCCAGCGATTTAAAACACAATCTCCTTATATTATCTTAATTGCTGGAATGACACCCTTTTATAATCACCAAGGACCTACTTAACTCTTTTAATTCTGTATAATAAGTGCTATTCCTTGGAGTGGATCTTGGGAGCTAGAAACAGTTCTTGGCCTTTGTTTGGATTTTGTTTTTAAGAAATAAGTTTTGTAAACATATCACATGACAAATGTTTTCTTCTCTGCTAGGGTTACTAGGGGTGAAGGGGGACTGAAGCAGGAAGTAAGAGGAACAAGCCAGTGATCCTAAAAGAGGACATGCTTTGAAAGTGGGCACACAGAGGCTGAAGAAAAGTGGGCATGAGAGCTGTTTTGTCCAAAGGGCAGAACTGGGAGCAATGTGTTAAACCTTCAGAGACAAGTCTAGGCCTGATAACAGGAAAAACTTCCTAACAATGATCTTGGAATCATAGACCTAGGGTTGGAAGGGACCTGGGGTGGGGGTGGACAGCATCTAGTCCGACCTGCTCTTGTTACAGATGAGAAAACCAAGGCCAAGGGAAAGTTAAAGGGACTTGCCCTGGGTCACAAAGGTAGGAAGCATAGGAGATAGGATTTGAATCTGGGTCCTCTGACTCCAAAGTCAGCGCTCCGTAGGCTGTACTATGCTCCAGAAGCAAGCATGACTCTGGAACTTGGGTGTTCTCCCTCAATGGCAGCTGGTGATGAAGTATAGAAGAGTTCTACACTTGAGGTCATGAAAACCTGAGTTCAAATCTGGCCTATGTAAACCTGGGCAAATCACAGAACCCCTCTCAGAACCAATTTCCTCATTGTAAAATGAGAAAAATAGCTCCTTCTCCAAAGGGTTGTGGTGAGGATTGAATGAGATGATACATCGATATTGCTGCATGCATGTGATGAAGATGATGAAGACGATGGTGATGAAGATGAAGGTCTTTAAGCAAAAGTTCGATGACCACTTGTCAGAGGAGGAATTCTTGTAGTACTGGTTGGACTAAACTAGACAGCCACTGAAGTCCCTGCTAACTGTTGAGATTACTCGTGAGCCTCTAGTTAAAAGGGGGGCTGAGAGAGAAAGAGAGAGAGAGAGAGAGAGAGAGAGAGAGACATGCAGAGACAGAGACAAAGAGAAAAGAGAGAGGAGAGAGTAAAGCGAAGAGAGAAAGAAACAGAGAGACAGAAAGAGCGAGAGCACACTGGCCTGAGGATTCAGAAGAACTGGCCTCCATTCCTCCTGGATGATCATGGACAAGTTCCTTCTCTTCTGAGACTGACTTCTGTCATCTTTAAAAGGCAATAATGATACGTAAACTAACCACCTCACAGAGGTGTCCTAAGAAAAACACTACATCAACTTTTTATTCTTCATATAAAGGTGAGCTTTTCTGATGACTGCTGAGTCTGCTTAATGAAAGTTATCATCTCCTGTCCTTATACTCAAGTATACAGCACAAATTAAAGGGGAAATTCAAAGCCAGGAACAGTTAAGGGGAGTAGAAAACACACATGCAGGCATGCGCACATGCACACGAGTCCTTTAAAGAAAATGCCCACGTATAATACTGCAGACCAAGCAATGCTTAATCATTTCCTAATCTAATTGCAGCAATATTACAAAGGCACCAAACTAGAAATCATATTATCCATGTTTGTTCCCCTTTATGAAGAGGAAAATGAGAGGAATCTAGGCTTCTGTTATGAAAGAAGCAAGAAAATATCTTCAAGAGACAAGCTCTGTTTGGCTAAACTAAACCCAGACGCAGGTGAGAAAGGAGGAGGAGGCCTATTAACTGGTGGAACTGAGAAACTGGAAAACCAATAATTGCCTTGGAAATCCAATACTGTTTTCAGCAGAAAGGTATAGGGCCACTGGGGCAAAATGTCATCCACATCCTCAGTGACCACCAGAAATGATCATGACAAAAAAAAAAAAAGATGATTATTATTTTTTTAATGCTACAGGGGCAGCTAGGTGGCACAGTGGATAAAACACTGGCCATGAATTCAGGCAGATCTGAGTTCAAATCTAACCTCAGGTACTTGACACTTACTAGTTGTGTGACCCTGGGCAAGTCACTTAACCCCCACTGCCCCACCCAAAAAATGCTATAAAGTGATATAAGTGAACATTTAAAGCAAGGAGATTTAAAAACCTAGACCACCCAGGGTTCATCTTTCCTGGACAACAAAGCTAGAAAGAAACTCCAATGCCTGGCTTCTTAGCTGGTTTGGTAAAAGATGGCCCAATGACAGTGAAAGGCCCTGGGCCAGAAATATTCTCAAGCTTGGCATGTCTACCAGCACTGTGGCTCACCTTCACCCTGTCTGTGGTTCAGAATGTCTATTTTAGTCAGAAGAGCCTTTGGACCCAAGTTAGGAAGCCTAGCTCTGTCACTAGATCTCCGTGACTTTGGACGGGTTACCTCAGTTTCTTCATCAAAAGGCAAGGTTGGGTAAGATGACCTTTCGGGACCCTTCCAGTTCTCCATTTCTATAACTACCTACAATTTTAAGGGCAGTCTCCCGTCTCCGGATGTACGATTCAACCTCCTGCCAAGTATGCCTTTCAAATGGCTTGTGTACCTAGCCACAAACGAATTTGTGGTCATATTACCAAAAAAGAAAAAAAAAAAGACCCATGCAAATAAACACAGGTCTACAGGCCCCTGAGACTAAATGAAGTGAGGCCCTTCAAGAAGTTTAGTTAGGGAGAAAATATTAACTCTAAGTCAAGTTTCCTTCTCGTCATCCCCACTACCACGAGAATATTCACTGGGAGTTTCCCTGCTAGGGAGAAGATCATGCATTTAAAGAAAGGAGAGACCTTAAAGATCTTATTATCCAATCCCTCATTTTACAGAGAAGTAAACTGAGGCTCAGAGAGTTTGTAGCTTGCCCAAGGTACACTGGTAGTAAGTGAAACTGGCTAGTCCTCTCACGTCTAATCCTGGGTTCTTTCCACTGAACACACTACTGCAGCATCCATGTTGTACCCCAGAATTGGAAAAAAAAATTGGAACTAGAACCTGAGGGCTGAGGTTCGAATTCCGGCCCCACCACCTGTATGACCTTAAGCAATAACAACAACAACAACAATAAGAGGCAAAGTGGATTGGGAACCAGCCTCAGAATCTGGGAGTCTAGGGTTCAAATCCTCCACGTCCTAGCTATATGGTCCTTCAAAATTCACTTAACCTCCCAGAATCCCCTCTATTACAGGAGTTCTTAACCTGGGGTTTGTGAACTTGGGTTGTTTGTTTTTAATATTTTGATAACTAGATTTCATTGTAATTTGTTTCTTTTGAAAATTTTCATGACCTTTTATCAAATTGGTCTCTGTCCTGTAGTGAAAGCTTTGGTTTTACATCAGAGTAAAATAAATTCATCACATTTTAAACATTAAAAAAAAAAAAAGAATTCTATGCGTTTTATTTAATGTTTAACCAGACCAAAAAAGGAATCCATGATAGAAAAAAATTTTTTTAAGAATCCCTGCTCTAAGAATTTAAGTTACAAATGAGTTGTAGCAGAGAAGTGTTTTTAATACCAGGAATTCTCTACAGAGTGAATTCACAGATACAGACAAAAAAAAAAATTGAAAAGCCAGTAAGTCATGATCACACAGTTAACTAGTATTTGAATCAGGATTCACATCCAGGTCTCTCCCCAAACTCCAAGTCAGGTGTTCTTTCCACCACATTATAATGTTTCTCTGGGTAAGTGACCACCTCACAGGCCTCAGTTTCCACATCTGTCTAGAATGGTTTCCAAGGTCCCTTCCAGTTCTCAATCCTCTGATTCTAAGAATAGAAAACACTACAGGACATTTAAGTAGCTAGGGGAAATGCTTGCCTGATAGAATCACAAGCCTCAAAAAGTTCATCTAGACCACTCTTCCTCATTCCAAAAATGAAGAAACTGGAACCCAACAAATTTACAAGGTGCCACATCAAATCAGGGGCGAAGGTCACCACAACCTAGAAGATAGGTCTCCTGATTCCTAGTTGAAGACACTTTCCACTAGAGCCAACAGCCTCTCCCATAGGAATAAACGTCTCTGTGCCACTGGCTTGTCTGGTGATTTGAAACTGGCTTTATCCTTTCCTTTGTTGGGGGAGGTGGGGGGAGAACTCTGGTCATTAGGAACCAGAGCTGGTTTCTGAGGGAACTCCTGTGGCTAAGACTTGAATGACATACCTCTTCTGCCTCCCTGGCCACATTCCTGCCATGCCTACCATTTAGGGGAAGCCAGTGTGGATAGGTGGACTGGAATGTCAGCTACTCTGGGGAAGCATTTGCTACTGATAGAGCTGCTTGCTTGCTACTTACAGAGCTTCTAACATGAGCACTCCCAGCCCTAAACCATGATCCTTCCACCATTGGCAAAAGGGCCAATGTCATTGTCCTTTCTTCCAGAAAGACCTGGATGGCCCTCCACAGTCTATCACCCTGTTCCTGCCTTTTTAGTTATCAAGAAGCCTGAAAATAAGAAGGAATCCCACCTCTTCCACTTATTACTCCTGTGCGGCCTTGGGAAAGGTACCAAGAACCAGTCTGGGCCTCTGTTTCCTCAGCTGTAAAAGAAAGGAGTTGGACTAAGATTGCTACTGGCACCAGATCTATGATCCTAACCACAAATTGTCTTGCTTTTAAAAATATATTCAGGGGCAGCTAGGCGGCGCAGTGGATAGAACTCCAGCCCTGGAGTCAGGACGACCTGAGTTCAAATCCGGCCTCAGACACTTAACACTTACTAGCTGTGTGACCCTGGGCAAGTCACTTAACCCCAACTGCCTCACCAAAAAAAAATTATTAAAAAAAAGAAAAATATATTCACATATTTATTTTTATTAATAATAACTAGCATTAATATCATGCTTCAGGGTTTGAAAAGCAGTGTGCGTTAATCCATTGTTGGTGGAGCTGTGAACTGATCCAACCATTCTGGAGAGCAATTTGGAATTATGCCCAAAGGGTGATAAAGCTGTGCATTTCCCAAAGAAATCATGGAAAGGGGAAAGGGACCCACATGTACAAAAATATTTATAGCTGCTCTTTACGTGGTGGCAAGGAATTGGAAGTTGAGGGGGTGCCCATCAATTGGGGAATGGCTGGACAAGTTGTGGTATATGAATACAATGGAATACTATTGTGCTGTAAGAAATGATGAACAGAAGGAGTTCAGAGAAACCTGGAGGGTCTTGCGTGAGCTGATGATGTGTGAGATGAGCAGAACCAGAAGAACATTGTACACAGTATCATCAACACTGAGTGTTGATCCACTGTGATGGACTATATTCTTCTCACCAACGCAATGGCACAAAAGAGTTCCAGGGAACTTGTGATGGAAGAGGATCTCCAAATCCAAGAAAAAAAAAAAAAAAGAACTGTGGAGTATAGATGCTGAATGAACCATACTATTTCTTTTGTTTTTGGTGCTGTTGTTTTTTCTATTTTGAAGTTTTTCATCATTGCTCTGATTTTTTCTCTTATAACATGACTAATGCAGAAATATGTTTAATGTTATTATGTGTATATATATATATATATATATATATATATATATATATATATAACCTATATCAGATTACCTGCTGTCTAGGGGAGGGGGGAGGGAGGGGAGGGAGGGAGGGAGGGAGAAAAATCTGAAATTGTAAAGCTTGTATAAACAAAAGTTGAGAACTATCTTTACATGTAATGGAAAAAAAATACTTTATTAATTAAAAAAAAAAGAAAAGCAGTGTACGTGTTTTCTCATTTGGTACTCATAACAACTCTTTGACATGTCCCCATTTTTACCTCACCTCCATTTCCCAAGATGCCCTTCTCCCCCTTCCAAAGAGTTATGAACACAACATAGAGTGTCAACAAGTCAACAAATATTTATTAAGAGCTTATTATATGCCAGGAACTGTGCTAAGAACTAAAGATACAAAGAAAAATGAACAGTTCCTGGTCTCCAAGAGTACACATTCTAACCAAGGAGAAAACCTGCAAAGCCCCCTGCAGATAACAGAGATAGAGTAAATGGAAGGTGGTTTTCAAGGGAAGGCATCAACAGTGTAGGGGAACTAGGGAAGGCCTCTTGCAGAATGTGGGGTTTGAATTTAGTCTTGTTTTGTTTTGTTTTGTTGTTGTTGTTGTTGTTTTGAATTTTGTCTTAAAAGAGGTCAGGGAAGGCAAGAAGTAGGGTCAAGGAAGGAAGACAGGCCAATGAAGAGCAACAGCCAGTTAAAAGGCAAGGAGCCATTTAATGGAGCATTGGGCAGTCATCCTGGAGAGACAACAAGAGACACAGTGTCACTAGATTGTTGAGTCCATAGAAGGGAACGAAATGAAGCCTGGAAAGGTTGGAAGGGCCTGGGTTGTGAAGAGTTTAAAGGCAGAAGATGTCAGACTTTTTCAATGTATTGGTTAGTTTTGCTGACTTTTTTCCCCTTGGAATCATACAAGGAAATATGGGGAAAAAGAGTTGGAAAAGTGAGGTTCTAGGCAACGCTTTCCCACTAGCAAGTTGTGTGAGACCACAGGCAGATCTGGGCCTATCTTGGCTTCCATTTCCTCACCTATACCAGGGGGATAATACTACCTACCCTTACTTCCCAGGGATGCCATGAGGACCAAGGAAAGCATCTCATAGCAATGTGAAGGTTGAGTGGATTTCCAGAGCCAGATGATTCATCACCTGTTGGCTAACCGCCTACAAAGGTGGGCTGGTCTTTGGAGAGCAGACTCAGTCTGTACCAGAATTATACTGAAAGCCTTTCTGGCTTGGCATTATCATTACAATTAAGTATCTGAAATAAAATAAAACAAGTCCTGAATTTAACTTTTAAAAAATATTTCCTCTCTTTTTGTAGCCAAATCATAAAATGTTAGAGTTGGACCTTAAAACAGATATCTCCAAGCTTATATCTAGATCCTGATACAAAGTAAAGTAGGGCAGCTAGGTGGTAAAATGGATAGAGCACCCCGCCTGAAGACAGGAAACCTGAGTTCAAATCCAGCCTCAGACACTAATGTTAGCTGGGTGACCGTGGGCAAGTCGTTTAACCTTGTTTGCCTCAATTTCCTCATCTGTAAAATAAGCTGGAGAACGAAATGGCAAACCAGTGCAGTATGTTTGCTAAGAAAACCTCAAATGGGGTCACAAAGAGATATGACTGAACAACAACAGAGTAAAGTACATTGACTCTAGAGTCTGAGGTCCTCAGTTCAAAATCTGACACAGTCACTTATTAGTTGTGTAACCCTAGACAGGTTTTTCTCCTTTCCTGATTTTAGGTTCCTCATCTGTAAAAATATATTTAAAAAAAAAAAAAGAACTATATGACCTCTAAAGTCCCTTCCAAGTCTAAATCTATGACCCAATGATGTTAAGAGTTTGCATCCATATGTAAAATTTTTGGGGGTGGAGGGGGAGGCAATTGGGGTTAAGTGACTTGCCCAGGGTCACACAGCTAGTAAGTGTCAAGTGTCTGGGGTCAGATTTGAACTCAGGTCCTCCTGACTCCAGGGCCGGTGTTCTATCCACCGCGCCACCTAGCTGCCCCCATACATAAATTTAAAGGATTTCTTGATCAACATAACTTGTACTTCAAGGGATTTTCTCCACATAACAAGAGACCCAAATATATGGGATAGCATCGAGTTTATTAGTCAATAAGTACTTGCTTAAATAAAGACCAGAATAAATACACAGGTTATAAACAGAAAAAAGGACAAAAATCAGCCTCACGGAAGTTTTGATTGGAAAAAGATTGGAGGGGCAAACCATGCATCAATCTGCTAACAAATTTAACTTCTAGAATTCTGTGTGGGAAGAATTGAGAGAGCATGGGCAAACTCACCAGTTCTGGAGAGGCTGCTTCTCCCCGGCCGCCCCCAACCCCCCAAGACCATCTTGCATCTCAATTATGAGATTTTTTTCCCCACCTTCCTGAAAATTTGCAACATAATTGACCCCTTACTGCAATTTTTAAGCCCCCCCCCATGGAGCATGTGATATCACAAAGGGATTCTGCAACTGATTCCAGTGGTCTTTGTTCTTGGAAGAGGACAAGCTTTCCACACAATCAGAAGGGATTCCAGATCTGTTACTAAAAAGGTCTCACTTTTGAGAAGTGATTTCTAGGTCATGAAGTCTCCCTGACTGAAAGTCAAGGGGGTTCATGTAATTCTTGTTTATTGCACTCGCTCCTTCAGCAGTCAAAGACAAATGGGATGAGTTTTTTGTTGTTGTCTTTAGGGTTGTGTTATCCTGGAAAGAACAGTAATGGGGGGGGGAGGTGAGACTTGGGATCTCATTCCATGAAAATAGAATCTTAGATTTAGAGCTACAAGGAATCACAGAGGCCATGAGCAACTTGTTTTCAGAGAGGTTGTACAATGTATCCAGGAGCAATGGATAAGTCTTAAGGCCAAGTCTTCCTCACTCTGAGGCCGGCTCTCTATCTACTATGCCACTACTTCTCTAGCTACTTTGGGCAAACCCTTTCCTCATTTGTAAACTCAAGGGGGTGCTGTGATATGCCCTAAGATCTCTTCCCTAGCTAATATTCTATCACCAAAAAGGGGAAGGGAAGGAGGGGGGAAGGCCCTGAAAGAACCATATTCTTGGAGAATAAATGAACCACAGCTGAGGGACAAGAAGATCTTTTTTATATTGCTTTGCCACTAAGTGGCCAAGTAGAGCTATCCTTTCCTCTTTTGTAGCACTGAGATTCTAATAAATAAAACTGAATAGTTATGAGCTGATTCTGGGAGCCCCTTAAAGACTGATAAGGCTCACCTTGTTGGGGTGGGCCAATCATTAAGTGATCCTGTCTCCTGCCTCCCAAGAACTGGTCTGGACCAAGGAGTGCTTGTCAAGTCTTTCCACAATAAATGTTTTAATCAGCCAAACAAAAGCCTCTTGGAGAAACGGGGCTACTCATGTTACAAGCCTTCTCAAAACACAAAAGGCAAGGAAACTAGGGCCTGAAGTATGGGGGGGGGGTGGAAATCACGCCTGCTGCCCTAGGTAAGGATCCTCCAATTAATGTGCTCCTGGCTCCCAATGACAGCTGGAGTTGGCCCAGACCCGCCCAGCTGGGATGCCCTACCCACTGCAGCAGAGACATATAGCTGCCCAGGCAGGAAAGGCCAGCTAGGGTAAGATCAGCACATCATTACCCCAAGGACCCAGAGTTACACACAAGAGGCTTCTTGTCTGGGCCTCTATTCTCATGCTAATTTTCAGGAATCTAGATTCCTTTTCTGCCCACACCAGGCCCAGGGCTTTCCCAGGAAGGCTATTGGTCGTTAAGAGAGAGGGTTGGGGGGGGTACCAGAGGACATCTAGGGAGATACCACTCAGGCTAAGGGAGTCCCTTTTCCCTCCCTTCCTGCTGCAGCCCACCAAACTAGGCTTTCCTCAGGGGAGAGACTCAAGGCAAAAACTCCCAGTCTCACACCTGGGTGCAGCCAGGGAGGCAAGGACATGGTAAAACAACTTTTAACTCTGAAGCTAACTGTAGATCAAATCAGGGAGCTCTTTACAACCCCAACTTTAACCCCAACATTCATTCGCTCATACACACTACCCAGCCTCCCTCCAACACACCAGTTCAATGTTCCCACTGATCTCAAAAAGGATCCTCGGCTCTGTACCAGCACAAATCTAACCTTTAACAGGTCTCTACATACTACCTAGTAATACAGGAAAAGCATCCTGAAAGTCAACCAGCAAGCTCTCTGGAAAATGGCCAAGCCATGCAGATGTGTTATTATAGCACCCCCGACCCTTTGGATTCCCATGGACCTGTATAAAAGGTCTAGATTCTGGCTGAACTCCATCCTCTCCCCCATCCCCCTAACCCAACACCTTCAAGAGCTGAATTCCCCCCCCTCCCCCCCGGCTGACTTCAATAGCTGGGGAAATGTGGGTTTTCCTACCTCTTACCCCAAGAGTCCTCTGAGTGACTACAAATATAGGCAAAGGATAAAAGGATTAGTCCACCAGACTCACCCAGGAGTAGTGAAATCTAAAAAATCTAATTATCCCAGAGACACCTTGACCTTCCCTCCGGCCCAATCACATTGCCCTTCACCAGTTATAGCTCCAATGGCCTTCTGGGATTAAAAAACTGAGTGTCATTGCTGGTTGTGTTCCCCTCCCACCCCCACCCTGGGCCCCATCATGTCCTTACAGGCTTTTCCTGCCTGTGTGACCTTGGGCCTCAGTTTTCTCATCTGTAAAATGAAAGGGTTAGGCTAGATGATGTCTGAGGTCCTCCCTAGGTCTAAAGCTATGACCTTTCTCTGCCCAACAGAGCCAGGCCATTTGTTGTTCATTTGTCACAGGTGGATGAGGGAGGGTCCTGATGGTTGGGTCCCTTAATTGCCAGCAGGATCATTACCATGGAACCAGCCAGAGGGTATTTATCATATTCATACACCAAACAAGCAGCCAGGCTGCAGTCAGAAAGCCAGAACCCTAGGGGCTGCCTGTTCTTTCTGTCATGTGGCAGGTCAGCAAATCTGTGGATATACCCCTGGGGGTGATGGCGGAGGTGCCCTCCTAGCCCAGCATCTTGCCTGCTTGTGGGGTTTGCTAGGGGAGATCAGGAGAAGAGAAAGGTCTGAGTCACTTTTTGTAGCTATAGAAACCATCTGAGCTGTGGCAACCAGCCTAGCTCTATGGACTTTCTTCTCTTCTCTGAGGGGACCAGAGGCAGGCTCCAAACACATCTGTTTCTTTCCCCACCACTTCAAGAACTCCCTTGCCACAGATCCATGCTCCCAAGGATCGAAAACCACAATTGGGAGTTTGGGAGTGCATACAACTCAGCAGACTATTAGAACCAAGAGCATGGGCAGCTGCTAGGGACCACAGCTGAGTAATACAGAAGGGCCCTGAGTCCTAGCATGAGAGAGCATGCTGTATTCCATTAAAATATGGCAGTCTCCCCAGAGACCCAGAAGAGGTACTCAGCCTGAGAGGCTCTCCCCGCCCCCCTTCCCCCTTCCTCTCCCTATATGATGTCTAGCTGAGTCTTATCTCCTCTCCAAAGCCTGTATCATAATGCTATCAACCTCCTCTGACCATAGCCACCTCTAGGGACTCTCTTCAGCTTCCTTAAGATCATCAACCCCATGGTGTAGACCTTTACATGGCATTGTCTGATTTAAGAGTTAGCAGGTCCCTAAGAGACCATTTAGTCTAACACCCCCATTTTACAGATGAGGAAACTGAGGTCTGGTGACATTAAGTTATTTATCCATGGTAACACAGCTAGTGAGAGCCAGCGTCTACATCAGGAAGCCCTAGGTTCAAGTCTTCCCTCTGACATAAACTAGGTTTGTGCTACTGAACAAAATCATTTAACCTCTCAGTTCTCTCGGTAAGACTAAGCTGTAGAGAAGGTGGTGACCTGGAGTAGTAAGAGTTCCCTTACCTGGGTCCCTATATTAACAAAATCATGGGTTCAGTCTTTATCCCAAACAGCTAGTAAATTGCAGAGCTGGAATTGAAATCCACGTCCTCTAACCTCAAATGTAGTCCTATTTTGATTATATCATATTGCTTCACCGACTGTCATGCTGTTCTGTATTATTCCATTTCTTACATATATAACACACACATATATGTATTATATGTGTACATGTGAGTATATGTGTCTATGTATGTGTATATATGTATAGGAACAGCTAGGTGGCTCAGTGGAGAGAGTGCCAGGTCTGGAATCAGGAAGACTCATCTTCCTGAGTTCAAATCTGGTCTCAGACACTTACTAGCTGTGGGTTCCTGGGCTGGTCACTTAACCCTGCTTGCCTCAGTTTCCCCATCTGTAAAATGAGCTGGAAAAGGAAATGGCAAACTACTCCAATAACTTTGCCATACCCCCTTCCCCCCATAAACCCATCAAATAATCAAAACACCAAAAGGGATCAACAAAGAGTCGGACACGACAAAAATGATTGAACAAGGACAAAAATGTCTGTACCCATGTCTATAGATAACATGCATGTATATGTCTACAAATGTGTGTATGTATGATCTCCTTCGTAAACTCCTTGAGGACTGGGATTATCTTAGACTTCTTGTGTCTCCTATGATTCTACACACTCTTTATGAGAAAGCATCCCCACCCTCTCTTCAAAAACCACAGATGAAATCATCATGCCCTATGGAAAGTTAGTGGAGCCCAGGCTAGCTAGCATCCTCAAAGTAATATCTCAAGTGCAAAGGCAGGGAACAGTAAGAAACATGTCCAGTCCCTTCTAGATGGCACCAGGGGAGTTTCCACACAACAGATCAGCAGCATAGCTATGTTTGCTCTGAGTATTGGGTGGGGGGAGGGGCAACCTTTCAACTCTAGTCTTTCCTGCCAGGAGCAGACTCGGTGTTCGATGTAGTGACTTGCAGACCCTCTAGTATCCTGCCTGGGTGTTGGGGGGGAGTGCCTTCCAGATCACTGACACATTCTTCACACCAGTGGGGACACTCCCTGGACATGTTTATCACAGCAGCCAGCTGGAAAAACCTCTTGTGCTACTGATCTGGGCTGCAGACCAATCCCACCCCCAAAGTCTGACTCCTATACTCCAAAAGGATAGCTTTTCCTATGTTAGTAAACATTGTATCATTTAATGCTTACAAAGAATCTGAGTGGTGTTAGCCCCATCTACCAGATGAGAAAAGTAACACTCACTGTGGTTAACTGACGACCACCCCAGAATGAAGAGCCAGATCCCCTGACTCCTAGTTCAAGATTCCTGCCTCAATTGTCTTCAAGTTTATCATGTCTTCCTGGAGCCTGTGGTATTTCTTTTAGTCTTGTGACACCGTAGGCATTGGTAGGTTATAGTGGGAAAAGCGATAGATTTGGAGGCAAGACAACATGGACAGTTAGTTGCTACAGTGGGTCGGTGGATAGAGTCCTGGGCCTGGAGTCAAGAAGATCTAAGTTCAAATCCTGTCTCGGGTGCTTATTAGCTTTGTGACCTTGGGCAAGTCACTTACCCCTTTGCCTCCCTTTCCTCATCTGCCAAATGAGCTGGAGAAGGAAATGGCAAACTACTCCAGTACCTTTGCTAAGAAAATCCCCAAAGAGTCAGGCGTGAATGACCACCACCACCAACAACAAGCAACCTGGGTTCAAAATGCTAGCTTCTGCATTGACTAACTTGACCATGGGCAAATCTGTCTGTCTCAGCTTTCTCCCCTGTAAAATGAGCCTAGACAAGATACCACCTCCAAGATCTGTTCCAGCCCACTAAAATCCTGATTCTTAACTCTCCTTAAAGGCCTTTTTTGTTTGTTTTTAAAAGGCTTTAGCCTTTAGGAAAGTTGTCTCTCCTCTGGCTCAACAGTAAACCCCCTGAGGGCAGAGCCCAGGACATTTAATTTCCCCTAGAGTACCAAGCTCTGGATCCTGTACACATTAGACCAGTGATGCTAAAATTGGACTCACTGCTCAGTCGGGTGGTCTTTTCCCTTTCCCCTAAGCTGAGAAGGGCAGAAGATTCCCAGTAGCTTCCCTGGGAGACAAAGGGTAGTCAGGAACAGTGCCTGCACGGAAGGAAGCCAGCCCATCTTGCCAAGAGGTCAAACCTATTAGGCAAGGCCACAGCATCATGGTGGTAATTAGCACACACAGGTTCTGTTGTGGCTTTGCAACCTTGAGAACCTCATAAAGATGGGGTGGGGGTGGGGGCGGGGAGCAGATAGAAGGAAGGGGGAGGGCCTTCACAAAAATAAAAAAAGTTATGAATGGAAACATAGATGACACACTCCCACTCTGAGAGGCTCATCTTTGTCATTCTCAAAAGGGTTGTTTTTTCTGAAAGGAGTTTCCTGTGATAAACTTATCAAGTTGCTCAAGGCACCAACATCTTACTAAGCTGCTAAATGGAGCCATGTCCAGTGTCAGTCATGCCATCGAGGCCTAAGGATTTACAATGTCATAGTAATCTCATGCAAGATAGGAGGGGGGAATAATGTGTCTCAAATTTCCATTCTTCTACTATGGGGGGGGGGATTGAAGTTTTCAGTTCTTCTCAACTGTGAATCGTGTTGGTTTTCTTCCCCCTGTTATTATCCTAAATGAGTAAAGGATCCATGGGTCACCAGCAATCTCCCCAGCCCAGTGTTTCTTTCCTGGGTTAGGCAGGGGAAGGAGATGAAACTGGGGATCATGGCTGTGTTTGGTTTAAAAAGTAAAATGAATTCTGGTTTTGTCACCCTGCGGAACCCTTTCAGTTATGCTGATCCAATAAAACCATAAGTTCCATTTTTTTTAAATGTTACAAATTACCTCTTCTGGTTTGAGGGGTTTCCCCTAAATATGAGTGAAATTGCTATGCCCAATTATTCTTCTCCTCCAATGAGGTGTGTACCAACCACTTCAAAATCCCATCCATTGTAAAATGTTTAGGCAGAGAAAAAAAAGAAAGAAAATTTCTCCCAACACTGACCCCAACTGAATTGCGGGAATCATAACTTTGAGATTTGCTCTTAAACAACTTTCTACAGCCTTGTGACTCCCAGAGCTGAATGCTACACTCCTGGGGGGTGGGGGGGGGAGAGCAAAAATTACTGAGAGGCAAACCCTATCTCCAAATGCCTTCCACCAACCTCAAAGTCACACGTGCTTCATTGCAGACCTTGCTTTCAATGTGTCTTTTGTTTGATGCTGGTGTTTCAACATCCTCAAGTTAAAGAGAAAAAGGTCAGCGCAAGTCTTCTGGCATTCATAAACCTGAATCAGGGCTCGCTATGGGGAGATTGATGGCACAGTAAATTTCTCTCAATCAGGCCCCAGGACCCGGGTGGGGTGGGGTAGGGGGAGCCAAGGGGAATCCTACCCTCCGTATCAGTTAAATAAATGCCTGGTCTCCTCCCTAACTTTCTCCACTATTAGTATTGTTAGGGCAAGTTCTGAACTTTCCAAGGGCGAACAAATGCCAAAGAGTAAAAGTTACAATTCTGCGACCAGTAAAACAAACTAATTACTCCTCCCTGCTCCAGCCCCACTTGAGCTATACCTTAAAACACACATATACACACACCTTTTTTTTTTTTTAAATAAACTCTGAGAGCAACCCTGGACTGCCTTCCTGCCCAGGGTGACTCTCCACACCCATGGAGGAGAAGGAGGAAGAGACGGCATCATTTAACCCTGCAGTTTTACAAGGCCAGGTTCCCATATTGCAGCCAGGAGAGAAACTGTTGCTCAAGAAAATCCCTTAAAAAGCCCTTGGCACTGAAAGGCAGGCAGCTCAACGAAACTCCTGGAGTCAGGCGCCAGGCCATTGCCTTAATGGGCTGCTGCCCTTTTAAATTTTATAAGGCACCAGCCCTTCTGATGCACACGGGGGGGGGGGGGTACTGGTGGTCTCTAAAATGCCTTTCTTATCTGAAAAGGAGAGGGACCCCTCAAACTCCTCTGGGTCATTCATTCTGGCCCAGTCTCTCCCCTCACCCCATCCCCACCCCTTTCCAACTCGCTCTCAAGGAACCTTTGAGACAACATTTGTTTAGGTTGCCAACTTAAATCTTCCTCCCTCTCGTCAGTGCATTGAGAAAGCAGTCAGAGGAAAGGAGAGACAGGGGAGGGGGAAGGAGGAGGAGGAGGAGGGGGGAGGAGAGGGAGGAGGGGGAAGAAGAGGAGGAGGAGGGAAGAAGGGAGGGAGGAGAGAGGGAAGGAGGGAGGGGACAGCCTGTACCCAGACCTGCTCCGGCAAAACCCACTTTTCGGGCACTCCAAGACACCGAAACGTTGGCCGATCCTTGCCTGGGGGACACTCACCTGCCCACTGGGACACCAGGAGAAGTTGGTCCCAGACCCAGAGATGGGAGTCCCGAGCCCTGCCCAGGCTCTCCCCTCCACTCCCCGCCCTCAATTCCTTCTCTGGGCTCGGCTGGACGGAACTCTGCGGCCACCCCTCGGACTACCGCTCCTCTAGCTTAGGGACACCCTCGGCCTCCAAGGCGCATCCTCCGGGAGGAGTCCTTGCCATCCACTTGGGGAGCGCTCGGGTGGGGGGAGGGTGAGGTGCGGGGCGCAAGGGGAAAGTTTGAAGATCCCAGCGCGCTGTGCACAACTCTTAACTTGCCGGGCCCCCCGAGTTCGCTAGTTCTCCGTCTCTCCCCAAGGAAGGGGGAGCCGGGGTGCCGAAGAGGAGCTTTCTGGGCCCCATTCACACACTCCTTTCTCCAGTTGTTTACATTCTTGGAGTGTCTTTTAAACCTAGGGTCTGAGGCTCTAGCTCCTTTAGGCTGCTACAGCTCAGCCTCCCGTGAAAACGGTTCCCTCCTCTCCCGCCCCCCCCACCCCGCCTTCACAATGCCACCATCTACCCCCCTCTCACTGCACACCCCCTCCCTACACACACACACACACACACACACACACACACACACACACACACTCCTTGATCCCGCTTCTGCCGCTGTTTCTATGTGGTTTTATTTTCCCTCCATCATAGCCCCCCCTTTTACCCCTCCCCTGGCTTCCTGGACAGATGTACACCGGAGAGGGGGAGAGCGCGCTGGCTTAGCCTGCTTTTCTCCAGCTGGGGAGGGGAGGGGGAAGGCGGAGAAAGAGAAATCCCACTTTCCAGTGTTCCCCCTCCAGCCCCAGACACAAGGAACATGAAACAACCTTCCCAAAGACCGCCCCCCCCAGTACCCCCCCTCGTGCCCAGCCCCTCCAATCTCTGCCACCCACCCTCCACTCCACCAGGGACAGCAAAAGACACAGAGAAAGGAACTGAGGGCGACAGATCACTTTAGCTTCTGGACATATACACGTAGAGAAAATGCTCCTTCCGAAGCGGCAAGGCTTTTCGGCCGGCTGGGGCAGCCCGGCAGGCAGACGGCGGCGTCCCCCGGTCGAGGTTTAAACCTCCTTTTGTTTTTAAGGAGTTCCCGGCTACCGGCCACGGCGCGCGCGCACACACACACACACACACACACACACACACACACACACACACACACTCACTCACTCACACACACTCACACACTCACACACACACACACACACACACACACCTTCAGCATTGCAACATTGTGTCTTCCCGGCTGACCCTTCCACAAGCCACAAACACACTAAGTAATAACAACAATTAACACCCTCACAAACACACAGACACACAGACACACAGACACACAGACACACAGACACACACACAAACTTAACGCCCACCGGAAAGAAGGCTTAAGGCGATATCCCCCACATTCTCCAGCCCCGGAGTAATGCCTACGCTCCCCTTGGCCCCTCCACACCACATACAGAGAGCGCGGATAGCCACGCTGGGAGAAAGGCATGGTTTCTTTACACACAGATAGATATACAGACACACATAAATCGTAACCAGGAACCCCGGATCTCTTCCGCTCCCCGCTCCCTGGAGTCTGAACACCAAGGCTGGTTCCCTTTAGCTTCCAGCACTAACTGACCCTCCTAGCCACTTCTATCCCCAGCCCTTTAAGCAAGGAGGGGGAAAAACAACATACACATACGCATACATACACACACAACAATCCCTCAAACCTCCACACGTTTCCAGCCCTAAGTCTTTGCAAGAGAGAAGAAAAAGCAAACGCACGATCCCACGAAAACAATCACAATTACGGGGACTAGCACGAGTCTGCCTAATCCACGATTCCGCGCTGCTTCTAAGGGAGGTGGGGGGGCCGGCTCCGGGAGTGGGGGGCCCTCATCCATTGTGTCCGCCCCCGGTTCCCCTCCCGCCGGCTCGGACTCCGGCTCCAGCCCCAGACCCAGCCCCAGCCCCAAGAAGAAGGACGATAAACTTACCCACCGCTTAGCGAGGAGCCGGGGCCGCACGCAGCAGCAGCAGCAGCGGCAGCGGCGGCAGCGGCAGCAGCGGCAGCAGCAGCGGCGGCGGCGGCAGCGGCAGCAGCAGCAAGAGAAACCAGGAAAGGAAGAAGGACACACGGGCAAAATCCTTTTCGCTCTCTCTCGCTCTCTTTTTCTCCTTTCCTTTTCTCCCCCAATGGATTTTGGGGAGGGGGAGGGCGGGGGAGATCTGTGCGGTTGGTGGTGGAGAAGGGGGAGGGAGAGCGGGAGGAAAAAAAAATGGGGGGAGAGAAATCAGAATTACGACTGGATTCGAGCTTTATTTCTCTGCTCTCTCGCTCTCTCCTTTGCTCTCTCGCTCTCGCTCCCCCCCCCCCTTTTTTAATGTCCACAGACAGTGAAAAGGAACTCGGCGTTAGTGGGTGAGTAAGTGAATCAACTAGCCTGAAGCAGAGCAAGTTGAAGTGTCAAATTACATTGGCTATTCTATTTCCAAAGGGCCCCGCTCACTGCCGGCTGCCGGCAAAGCTGTCCTAGATTTCTATCTGAAAGGGAGCGCGTCTCCTCCTCCTCTTCCTCCTCCTCCTCATCTCAGCCAGGGATGCCACTTTTCCTCTTCCCTCCCTCTTTTCCTTTTTCTCCCCCCCTTAAGAGAAACACACACACACACACACACACACACACGCTCACCCCAATGCACACACATACACACCTCTTCTCCCCCAAGCCACCCGGACCTGCTTTTTCTTTTACTCTGCAAGTTTAGGGGGAGAGGAAGAGAAAAATCGTGCAAATTGGAGAGGAAGATAAATAGAGAAAGACTTAAAAAAAAAGCGGAAGACACACACAACACCCTCCCCTCTCCACAACTCTCCCCCCACCCCCGTACAAATACGCAGCACCCGGACTACTAGCGGTTCCCCTCCCCTTTGGGGGCTCTCTCAGTGTGTGTACACATATCCATATAGATTACTGTATACATAACCAAAATCCTCTAGGATGAAAACTGAGAATGAGAATTTCCGACCTTTCGAATTGTTATTGCAAGGGAATAAAGGGAGTGTCAAAAGCTCGCTTCTCCTATCCCCGTCCCGTCTTCTCCATATGCCCCCACTTCACCACCACCCCCCCGCCCCGATCCCTAGGCTCTGAGTGGACAAAGAGGGCAGGATCCAAGAGAGGGAGCGTGGAGTATTGGCTGGGGTCGGGGCTCGGGGGGGGGCGGTGCTCAATGGGGAGGCTGGAGTAGTGTCTTCCTTTCCCTGGAGCTAGGCACCGAGGTGGTGCGGCTCTTTTCAGGCAACTGTTTGGGGGAATCCCCCATCCCATTTACCCCCTTCGTGTTATTTCTTCCCACCCGTTCTCCCTTAGGCTGAACCGAAAACGCAGAGAAGGGGACAGTAGCAAATGCCACCTCGGTTTGGTGGACCATGCCCTAAAATTTGGGGAAGATTTAAAATTGAGTGGGCGGGTGGAGTGGAGCCGGGAGGAGTTCAAGTGTGACCCCAGAATCAGTCTCCTCCCGCCTCCCTCCCCTCCACGTTTACAGGGAGTACAATAAGGGGAGACCCTCGTGGGGATATTAAATTAAGAATTTGTGCTGCTCAGGACTGGGCGGGTAGAGCCCCAAACACACCAACACACCCACCAGGCAGGGACACCCTACTAAGCTCCGTTCGGCTCCGCCCCTCCCAGGGATAATAATCTCTATTTTATGAGTGGTTAATAAGACTAATATATTCATTCCGCTTCCAACTCGGCTCCCGCGATTGGACAATTAAGAGGGCCCTGGGGAAGGCAGCGCCCTCCCCCAGAGCCGGCCGAAGTGTGTGTGGGGGGGGTGCAGTGGGGGAGGGCGGAGACTCTTGGGATGGGGGCGGGCTCAGACTCAGCGGGGCGACCTGGACCCCAAACCTATTGATCTCTGGTTTCTTGACTCCGAGGTCACTAGCTGCAGTGTTGGGGGGCCCTCGGAGTGACCTCCCCCTTCTCTTGTTTGTCTCTCACTCCCCACGCTAACGGCAGAGGGGATGAGCAGTGGATCCCCCAAACACACATTACAAACCAGCACACCTGTATTCCTCACTCCAGAGGCCCCCACCCCCACAAAACTTTCCCCAGCCAGTCCCCACCCGGAATCCACACACGTACACACCACATACTTCGCCACACACACCTTCCCCAAATTTCTCCCCTTTCTAAACATTATCCTCTCCTTAGGTATTTACAAGACCCTTCCCCAACCACAACTGGCTGTTTCTAGTCCCGCAGCCGCAACCCCAGCTCCTTAGCTGGGGGCTAAGGGTTGGGGGGAGGGGGCGGGGAGGAGGTGAGGGAAGAATGCAGGGCTGGGGAGGGAGGGGGGCGGTTCTTAAGGGCGGGGGAACAGTCCGTTCCAGGTGTGACAGGACGAATCCGCATTCCGCGTTTTGCAGGCGGCCGCCGCCGCCGCTGTGTCAGAAGGCAAAGAGAGGAGGGGAGCTCAGAATAACAAAGACAAGTTGGGTAGAGAGGGAGCGGGAGCTCTGCCCTGGGGAGCCCAGCAGAGCTCTGTGCTGGTCAAGGAGGGAGGCGGAGACCCTGGATGCACCGGACTGGGCACCGGGGGCGGGGTGGGGCAGAGGGCAAAGGAGCACTGGAGGAAGGGGCGGAGGGATGTGAGGGAACAATGACACCACCAGGGACAGGGATATGGGCACGGTGAAGAGACCCACAGATCCCAGAAAGGCGCCCCGGCAGGGAAATTGCCCAGAGAGCAGGCGGCAGAGAAGGGGTGTCTGGGAGGGGGTGTGAAAACCCCAGAAAACTCACTGCCCCGTGACTGGTGAGATGGGCACCTACTTGAGTGAGAACTCCAGAACCTCTATCCAGATGTTTAAAGCAGGGGCACAGGCACATTTGTAGAAGGGGACAAGTATGTGTGGGCGCACGTACACAGAGACACAGAAATGAACACCGGGATGCGCTCTCTCTGTTCCGGCCCGAGTCAGAAATGGCCAATGTTGACCCGGACAATGATCCAAGCTAGTGGCTTAAGAACCAAAATGATACCAGGAACAGATGTGTTCTGATCTCTAAATTAAACCTTAAGGCAACCGTAACCTAAACTTTAACCCTACCGTGGACCCATTAAAATGCTGAATTCCTGAACATATGGACGCTATCCAATGATTGCTATTGAGGCTGGCCAACATCGGGAGGCGGTGTGGTGCAATGAAAAGAGTTTGGGGCGGGAGTCAGGTAGATCTGGGTTCCAGTCCCAGCTTTGCCATTGAGCCAGGATGGTACTCTGGGTGAGCCGCTTAACCTCCTTTTACTTTTTCACCTGCCAAATAGGAATAATACCTGTCCTTCCTGCAACACGACGCTGTTGGAAGCGAATGTGTTCGAAATTATTGTGAAAACCATGAGCTCTGCAAAATATAGAGCACTACTATATTGTACCTCACCATGAGATAGAAGATCTTTTCAGCTGGGGAAACTGAGGCAAGGGTGGGGGAGAAGGGAAGAGAGAAGCACTCTTCCAATTGATATAAATTCACTCCATTTACCATACTGAAGCAGCGTGGGGATTTTCACACAGAGAAAGCCACCAATATTTGAGTTTTTAAGTAGATGGAGGTGAGTCCTACATCGGAGAATTGGGGGAAGAATAGGCTATTAGCTCTCTTATTACGGGGTCAATTTAGTTGGAGTACCCGAGCTCTCCCTCATTAGCATGACTGAATATCCCTGAATTTCTAACGAATGTCCACAAGAAGGTTTCCTTTTGAAGGAAAGACTGCTGTAATCATAATAGTTCACGTTTACACGGCACTTTTAGTTTTAAAAAGCACTTTACTTTTAAGCTCACATTTGCTCCTCCCTACCCTCAGAGGGGGGAAGTGAGAGAAGCCATTATCCATGGAATATCAATCAGAAACCAAGTCAAAATATTTCTGGAATTCTTTAAGTTGTTAGAGAAACAGGGTTCCGCCAACAGAAATTTCGTTTACATAAAGCTTTTTAAGAAAGCCTCTTGTGTCCAAAGTGATCAGCTGTCCTCACCTCAACACAAATGCCATTCCATGACGTAGCTTCAAGAGGCAGTATTGGCATCTAGGTCCTAGCCACCATCCTTCCTTTTCTCAGTCCTAAATTAATCCAGGTCCTGGACTTTGCCAATGTCCCAGACGGTATCAGCATGAGCTGGACAGAGTATAGTGACTATGGAATCAGAGGCTCAAGATTCAAATCCTACCTTTGACAATTATTTAGTATGACCTTGGGAAAGTTACTTAATGAGTTTCCTCAACTTCACAATGAGGAAGTTGGAACTAATCACCTCTGAAGTCTCTTCCTGAACTACATTGATGATCCCTAGGGGCAGCTAGGTGACAGAGTAGAATAGAATGAACCAAAGCCACATTAGAAAAACCTGTGTTCAAGTCCAGCCTCAGACACTTACTTGCTGTGTGACTCTGGGCACCTTCACTTAACCTTTTTGCCTTCAGTTTCCTCCCCCCTGTAAATGAGAATATAACAGTGCCTCCCTCTCAGGGTGCTTGTGAAGATCAAATGAGATAATAATTACAAAATACTTAACACAGTGTTTGGCACATACTAAGAGCTATATAAATGTTACCTATCATTATTATCCTTTATTAGGGTATGACAGGGAACATTTATTTCTTTCTCTCTTTCTTTCTCTCTTTTTTTTTCTTTTCTTTTCTTTTTTTTTTGATAGGGAGCGTTTCTTTAGGGGCTTACAATTTACGAAGCACTTCACTTACACTTTCTCATTTCTCATTTCATCCTCACAAAAACCCTGGGTGGCATAAATGGTACAAGTGTTAGCCTCATTTTGTAGTTAAGGAAACTGAGTCTCAAAGAGGTTAAATGACCTGCCTTTGTTGCATGTTACCCCACCCTTGCTTAAGGTCAAATACCATAAACAAAAATCCTAGCTCAGACCCCTACACTCAGTATGGGGGAGATGATTATCCACTGCCTTTTTTATCCTTCCCTTAAATCCTTGTCAGGTTTGTTTGGGGCATCTAGTTGTGTTTTCCACAAGGGCTGTGCCTAGGCAGTCTTTCAGTCTGTGGCAAAACTCTGTTGCGCAAATCGCTGATGCTAGTCCAGTCACAGATCTTCCCCTAAACCCCTACCTGTGCTATAGGCCACTTGTGGAAAGCCTCTGCCTGGCCCTGTTTCCCTACCCAAATCTATCTGTTGTGTTCATACTTGAGGCATCTGTGTTCTGAAAGAGACAGGCTTGTGGAAACTTCTTTCATTTTCCCCAGCACACAGAGGTAGAGAAGATAGATTCTGTTCAGTCAATGCAGCACCATAAATCACCCCACTCCAGAGCCTGCCTTCAGTGCCCATTATGAAAACGTGGGTTGAATAAGCCCAGCCTTCCAAGTAACTGATGCTGACATGGGTGCCGGGCGGTCCTTTCATTGCCAGAGCCCAGATTCTATGTCATTAGCATTAATCCCTTAATAGCAGATTTATTTGCAATTAATTTCCCCTTTCTCAGGAGCTATCATCTGAGGGGAAGAGGTAGCTATACAAAAGGGGTGGTTCCCAGGGGGAGACCAGGCTTAGGAGGAAGGAAGGAACTGGGTCCACATGACTCTTGTGGATAAAAGGAAGGAAAAGTGTTGTGTGAACATATTTTTGTCTGGGCTATAGAAATGAAGGCAAGAAAGGCAACAGCCTCAATAGCACCTGGAACATAGTAGGTGCTTAATAAAAGCCTGTTGACTGATTGCTTCCCTAGAGGGAGGGGCAGGGCTCTTTCTGAATGTTTTGAGGTTGAATTTGGTCTCTGGCTGAGTTCAGAGGAGGATGAAGGTTAGATTTATTGGAATAAGTAGTAGTTGAAGATAAAGTAGGTGTGGAGTTTGTAGGCACGACTGTCTACCCTTCCTAATATTCAATCCTCTGACCCCAAATCAAGAAGAATCCTGTCTTGACATTGAATTAAGAATACCTAACCCTGAGAGGGAAATCAGAAAGGCTAGCCAATTTTTTTCTGGATGGCTCAACTCCTTTCAATGTCAATAGGACACTCAGACAAATTAGAATTGGGATTTATATTTACCCAATGCACAGTACTAATAGATGGAGGCATAATAGGAGTAGCAGCCAATCCTCTGACCTTTTCAGAGCCCTCCTGGTACCAATCTACTATGGTACCCAAGTATAGTCAGTTCTCATAGATCTAGAAAAGCGTTATCTACTGCTCTCTCCCACCCTGATGAATACGGGCAGGGTCTCAAAGATAGGCAAAGAATCACTATGAGGAATGAAGTGTAATGGTCCACTTGGAAGCTAAAAAAGATGAGTACTATAAGCATGCTGCCAACTAGAATGTGAACATAGAAATGTAGGAAAGGTGACAGTTTCTCTGGGTGTAGTAAAGAGGGCCTTGAGGAAGGTACATCAAGTATGGCTATCAAAAGCAAGACTGAGCTGGAATGGGGCATAGTACAAGTGCTTAATAAATGCTTGTTGACTGACTCCAAGCTACTTTTCCAACAATATTATACATGATTTCCTTTTTCACATTCTTCAGTCCAGCCTAAATGGCCTTCTTGCAGTTAGGGAGCTAGTAGATAGAGCCCCAGACTGGAGTCAGGAAGACCTGAGTTCAAATCTAGCCTCAGAAATTACTAGCTCTGTGACTCAGAGCAAACAATATTACAACAAGCAATTTCATAAAAATGAATAATTGTGAGCACTTTTATAAACTAAGGAAGAATGAAATGAACATTTATGATTCCAGAAGAACTATAATGATACATGCAGTTACAGAGAGAAGATCAATTTAGGGTACAGGTTGATATATTTATATATGTGTATGTGTGCATGTATGTATATAAACACACATGTGTATACACATGTACACACACATATATATATGTATTTGTGTAAAACCATTGGGAGAATTTGTTTTGTTGATTATGTATATTTGTGCTATCTTTACTCTGCATGAGTTGGTAGAAGCCTTTCTCTGTTTTTTTGGAAATCATCTATTTCCTTCTTGAGTGTATGGATGGTTTAATTTTTTTTGTCTTTCTATCCTAAGTGTCTAGCATAGTACTTGGCATCTAGTAAGCATGTAATAATTGCATGTTGGTTTATTCTGTGAATGTGACTCAAGAATGGTGGTAGATGTTTGATGAGTGAGCCAGGAATAAATGCTGACTGGGTGTGGGTCTGGGGACAGATGGCATGAAAGAAGAATGCTTTAGAGTAGCAGGAGGAGAAAAAAACCCTACCTCATTAGTGTGTTAAAGCAGATCAGGAGAGCCTGAATCAGCCAGAACCAATACAGAACCAGACAGGGACAGATAGGACCAGATGAATACCAGTTCCCAATTTAGTTGAATGCATATTGATTAAGCCTCTATGAAGTTTAGTCGATCAATGATCCACTCTATAAAAAATACTTTGTAAATCTTAAAGTTTGTTAGTTTAATATTAAAGTTCATCTTAAAAGTTTGATGCTGCTACTGCTGCTGCTGCCACCACCTTAAAAAAGAAGAAGGAGGAGGAAAGAGGAGAAGGAGGAGGAGAAGAAGAAGGAGGAGGAGGAGGAGGAGAAGGAGAAAGAAGAAGGAGAAGAAGAAGGAGAAGAAGGAGAAGAAGAAGAAGAAGAAGAAGAAGAAGAAGAAGAAGAATCATCATCATCATCATCATCATCATCATCACTGGAAATGGAAAGACAAAAATAATCCCCTACCTTTAGAGAACCCAACTCTACTGGAGGCAGGAAGACTTCAAAGTTGAGGAAAGATCGGAATTGTAGTATAATGTCAGAGATACTCATAGCAACCAGTTTAATGTAAGAAAGACAGGTAGAAATCCTCAAAGATGTTACAGTCTTTGAAGCAGAGGCCAACAGCCCACACAAGTAGAAATCAATCAATAGTCTCTAGGGATACAAATACCCAAATGGATCAGCCCCTAATCTTAAGGACTTTACCCTTCTCTTAAAACTCTCATATCTGTCCTGGGTACTGTTCTTTTGATTGGTGAATCTCTGGACAGAACCACCATTTCAGGACATGCCCTGGCCATGTTTACTTCTTTCCTAGCTCGATTCATTTTCTAGATTTCTCTACTGCCTTGAGAGCTCCCTTGACCCTATTTTCTTTCTGTTTTGCCTTCTCCTATTAGAATGTAAGCTTCTTGAAACTAGAGACTCTTACTGGCTTGTGTTTGCCTCTCCAGTGCTTAGCACAATACCTGATATACTGTAAGTGCTTAACAAATGCTCTATGTGTCTATCTGCATCCATCTACCCACCCATCTATCCATCTATCTGTCCTCTCTATCTTTGTCTTTCTCATCTTCTCTGAAGTGTCCTATGTGGATACAGAGGAAACTTATTGACCAAACCAATTTTTTAAAAGACATATATAGGAGAAAGAAGCACAAGGAGCTAAGGAAGTGCCATGGTCCTGTAAGCATAGCACCAGGAAGCTAATGTTCAGAATGAACTAAGATTGATAATAAGTCCCAAGAATAAACCCAAATGATCAAAGGAGACTTCTTAACACTATTTTGGGAGAATAGGAAAGATTAAAGGAGAGGACTATGGCCCAAGTGGGGAAAGGATGATGATAGTTTACTAATAGCTTTGACTAAGGCACCAATGGCATGCTTCTCAAATGTGCTGGGGGAGAGGAAATAGCTGATACACTGCATCAGTATTCAAAAATATCGTGGGAGGTGAAAACATTGGACTAAATTTAATAACATGAGGTTTTTTTCCTGGGGCAATGAGGGTTAAGTGACTTGCCCAGGGTCACACAGCTAGTGTCAAGTGTCTGATCTGGATTTGAACTCAGGTCCTCCTGAATCAGGGCCAGTGCTTTATCCACTGTGCCACCTAGCTGCCCCATAACATGAGGTTTTGTAAGGATACATGTAAAGTCTTACATGAGTTAAAAATCAATTTCATAAAAACAAGAAGAAAGAGTCATCATAGTCAAACTAGTTCATCTAAGAAAGGTGTAGGGGTCCTAGTGGACTACAAGCTCAAAATGAGTCAGCTATGTGATATGACAAGTGACAAAGTGAATACAATCATAGGTTACATTAGGAAAGGCACAGATTCTAGAAATACAGAGCTATATAGTCCTGTTGCATCCTGGCCTAGTTGGACCACATGCTTCCAAATTTTGTTTAGTGTTGGGTACCACATTTTAGAAAGGCCATCGATAAGGAGCAAAGAGGCATGGGAAACTCCTCAGGAATGAGAACTATCCAAAATTAGAATGAACTGCCTCAAGCAATGGCTGGATGACTTGTTGGGATTGGTGAAGAGGAGAGGTTTGTTCAAGTTTGGGTTAGACTCTGGCCTCTGAGGCCCCTTCCAACTCTGAGACTGATTCTGATGACCTTATCAAAGTTCATTATGAGCAGTGCACTTAATCTTGCACCATATCCTGAGCTAGTCTATGTGTCTGGAGAGAGTAGATCATAGCAAAATGCCTTTGAAAACACTCTTCCTCTTCTTTTCCTATTGCAGCTATTCATCAAGTTTGCATTGTTTTATAGTTGGTGATGCTAAATGGGGTAATAATAATCTATTACCCTTCCTTCAAAAAAAAAGGAAGGGACAGAGGGAGGAAGGAAGGAAGGAAGGAAGGAAGGAAGGAAGGAAGGAAAGAAGGAAGGAAGGAAGGAAGGAAGGAAGGAAGGAAGGAAGGAAGGAAGGAAGGAAGGAAGGAAGGAAGGAAGGAAGGAAGGGAGGGAGGAAGGTAGGAAGGAAGGGAGGGAGGAAGAGAAAACAACAGCAACCAAGCATATATGCAGGGGACACCAATTAAAAGCTGAGCCAGAGGAGCAACTGACACAGAGTTTTCAACCAGGTAATCACTTTGTAATGTTTTCTATCACTTCTCCTCCCCATTGCCTTAGTCTATGGGATTTCATTGTGATGAAGTGAGAAGGCCATTGGGTTTTGTGGAAATTTATTTTGATTTGGGGACCCTACCTTTAGGCTGAGATTAGAAAGCCTTAGGCCCTCAGGGTCTCTCCCCTTCTCCTCAGCTTCACCTGAGCTGAAAAAGCCCCATGGGCTATACAAGACGCCAGGTCAGACAGATGGGGGGAAAGAAGCCCCCAGCTCCCTCCAACGTGAGCGGAGCTATCTGAAGATAGCCTGTGCTGAGGCATGAGGCTCAAGAGCACCCCCCCACCACCACCAGCTGTAGCTCTGGCTGGCAGATTAGCTTGGTCTCGTGGGGGTGAAGGAAGCCCCGAGATTTGAGTGGAGAAAGAAAAGGTATATATAGAGCTGGAGTGGGACTAGGAGGAAAGGTGACTAGAGCAAGGACGGACTAAGGAAGGAGGGGAGACGGATTAGATAGAAAAGGAGCAAGGACGGGCTAGAAAGAAGGGGGGCCTGACTAGAAGAGGACAGACTAGAGGAGACTCGAGGATGGACTAGGAGAGAGGCTGACTAGAGGGGAGCCCCGACAAGGACGGAAACTCTCGGTTCAGAAAAGGAGAGATGGGTCTGACAAGGTTACAGGCCTTATACAAACCAGGGAAAGTGTAATGTGCCCTGAGGCCGGAGGCGGCTAAGGTCCTTATTGTATTCAAGAAGTTCAAAGCGCAGCAGGTGCGAAAGAGACCGCAGGAAAGCAGTCAGGTTGTATACTTTATTTCCCTGTATTCCTAATTTGAAATAGTATCTCATAAATAAACTCTGCTTTGATTATTTGGTTAAGAGGCTTCTTAATCTTTAGTCTATCAGTTTGGGAGCAGTGTGGTGGAACTTTATAAACGGCCCATATTAAATTAACGAAGTCAGATAGCCAAATAGTCACAAGTCCCCAGTTTAGTCCTCCAGTCAGATTAGCCCCCAAAATTAGGCTAGTCATTTAAAATATTTCTACAGTTTGGTGTCAGGAGACTTAGATTCCAATGCCAATTTTGACATTATCTTCTGCGATGACCATAACTGTTCCTTTTCCAGCCTCAGTTTTCTCAGCTATAAAATGGGCAAAGTGATTTCTAAGGTTCCATTCAACTCTATCTCTTATATTCATCTTTTATTCCAAGATTCATGAACAGTCATGGGGAAATGGCTCATGGGCCTGAAGATTATACATCTGTCCCCTTAAATTCCAGATACTTTTTTACAAAATATAAATATCACTTCACATGGGGAAAGGAGGGTAGCAATTCATCTCAAAACCCCACCACTACCTCCTCCTGCCCGGATACAGACTATCTTCTTTTCATAGGTATCTCTAACCAGTCTCTGGAGTGGTATTTAGTCTTTCTGTGTTTTGGTTTTTGTAGAAAATCCTCATAGATGTATAGTTTCATACTTGGGGTTTTTTGTTTTTTTGATGGGGAAGAATGAAGGGTTTACTTGGAGTTTTCAGTTCCACAGAAATTGCTGGGTGGCATAGAGCTCAACACAAATTTACGGAAATTTGCAGTTGTTTAAACTGGATATCTAGAGGAGAAAGTAAACCAACTGTTCAGAGAGAAAAAAAATTAAAAGAAATTGCAAGAATTAGCTAGGGAGCTACTGATTTCCTTTCCCCTCTCTTTTAGTTGCATCTTTTAATGGGGGGTATAGGAGTGGGAGATGTAGAGAATTAATCATGCAGTGTGGTTTTTATTCATCTTTGCATCTCTTGTTTCACTGTCTTCATTTAGGTTCGTGAAATAAATAGTATAGGACTTTTTTGTTTATTTAGAATTTTATTTTTCCCAAATTACATGTAAATACAAATTTTGACAATTTTTTAAAAAAGCTTTATGTTCCAGATTGTCTTCCTCTCCCCCCAAGAGCTCAAGCAATTCAATATAAGCTATAATGAGCAGTCATGCAAAACATTTCCACGTTAGCCATGTTGTGAAAGAAAACAGACAAAAACAAAACTTCAGAAAAAGGAACTAACAAAAAAATACGCTTCAATCTGTATTCAGACACCATCAGCTCTCTCTCTATAGATGGACTGCCTTTTTCATAAGACCTTCAGAGTTGTCTTGGATCATTGCATTGCTGAAAATAACCAAGTAATTCATAGCAGATAATTTTGCAATATTGCTGTTATTTTGTATATAGTACATTTCACATTGTATCAGCTCATGCAGGTCTTTCTGGGTTTTTCTGATAGCATCCTGCTCATCATTTTTTTTTTTTTACAGTAAACTACATTCATATGGTACTTTAAAGAGTGATTGATTATTTATTTTGGGGGGTGGGGCAATGAGGGTTAAGTGACTTGCCCAGGGTCACACAGCTAATAAGTGTCAACTATCTGAGTTCAGATTTGAACTCAGGTCCTCCTGAATCCAGGGATGGTGCTGTATCCACTGTACCACCTAGCTACCCCCCATGAGCTTGATTCTTGCAACAACAGTAATAGATAACATTTATATAGTACCTTATTACCTGACAGAATTTTCTTCAAAGTAGCCCAGAAAAGTAAGCACCGTACATTTCATCAATCAATTCTTATCATCAAACATCATCTTCACCAATTAGTCCTCCTCAATCCAGTCTCATCTTCATTCAATCATCAATCCATCAATCATCATCATCATCTTACAGTACTCTTGCCCCTCTTTCAAAATTTATTTTCAGTTACTATTGTTAACTCTTTCCCTCTGTCCTGTTCTCTCCCCTATGATATTTACTCTATTTTCTATCTTCTTCCCTCCTCAAAAGTGTTTTGCTTCTGACTGTCCCCTCCCCCAATCTGCCTTCCCTTCTTTCACCCCTCCCTCCTTATCCCCTTTCCCTCCTACCCTCATGCAGGGTTAGATAGATTATTCACCCAATTGAGTGTATATATTGTTCCCTTCCTTGAGACAACTCTGATGAAATGAAGGTCTTTGAGCCAATTCTGATGAGTATAAGGCTGATTCATTGCCCAGCTCCTCCCCCATCTCTCCCCCCCCCACTCCATAGGCCCTTTATTCTTTCATGTAGGATTTTACCCCATTCCCCCCTTCACCCTCCCTCAGTGCAATCCTATTACCCCCTTGATTTTACCCTAAAGATGTCATCATGGGGCAGCTGCCTACACAGTGGGCAAAGCACCCACCTTGAACCCAGGAAGACCTGAGTCCAAATCTGGCCTCAGACATAAGACCCTCACCCACTGTGTGACCCTGAGCATGCCACCCAACCCTGACCTTCCTCCCCCAAAAAAAGATAAAAACAAATGCTTTACAGATATCATCCCTTCATATTCAATTCATACCTATGCCTTCTGTATAAGTATATTCCTTTCAGCTGCCCTAATACTGAGAAAGTTCTTATGAGTTAGACGTATCATCTTCCCATGCAGGAATGTAAACAGTTTAACCTTTTAACATCTTAATTTCTTTTTCCTGTTTACCTTTTTATGCTTCTCTAGGGCCTTGTATTTGAAAGTCAGATTTTCTATTCAGTTCAGGTCTTTTCATCACAGATACCTGAAAGTCCTCTTTTTCATTGAAGTTCCATTTTTTCCCCTGAAAGATTATACACAGTTTTTCTGGGTAGGTGGTTCTTGGTTGTAATCCCAATTTCTTTGTCCTCCAGAATATTATATTCCATGCCCTCTGATCCTTTAATGTAGAAGTTGCTAGATCTTGTGCTATCCTGACTTTGGCTCCACAGTACTTGAATTGTTTTTTCTGGCTGCTTGCAATATTTTCTCCTTGACCTGGGAGCTCTGGAATGTGCTATAATATTCCTGGAAATTTTCATTTTGGGATCTCTTTAAGGAGATGACTGGGTGGATTCTTTCAATTTCTATTTTACCTTCTGTTTCTAGAATATCGGGGCAATTTGCCCAGACAGTCTCTTGGAAGATGATGTCTAAGTTCTTGTTTTTGATCATGGTTTTTCAGGTAGTCCAATAATTTAAAAATGATCTCTCCTAGATCTATTTTCCAGGTCAGCTGTTTTTCCAAGGAGATATTTCATATTGCCATCTATTTTTTTATTCATTCGGGTTTGCTTTATTGTGTCTTGGTTTCTCATAAAGTCACTAGCTTCCATTTGTTCAGTACTAATACTTTTTTTTTTTTTTTTTTAGTGAGGCAATTGGGGTTAAGTGACTTGCCCAGGGTTACACAGCTATTAAGTGTTAAGTGTCTGAGGCCAGATTTGAACTCAGGTACTCCTGACTCCAGGGCTGGTGCTCTATCCACTGCGCCACCTAGCTGCCCCCTCAGTACTGTAACGATTGGAATGACGCCACCTGCTGGAGACTTACTGTAGAAGAGTTCTGCCCATGAAGCGAAGGTCTTTGAGGGCAAGACCGGGCGTCAGGAAGTGACGCGGGCTAGTGGGAGGAGGAAGGAAGAGACTGGCGCTCGGTCTCAGGCTCTTTCCCTTTTGGACTCTGGTGGAGAGCGGAGCTAGAAATGTGCTCTCCCTTTAATAGATAGGAATCTAGGCCTTTCTCTCTCTTTACCAAAATTCTTATCTCCTTAATAAATGCTTAAAAGTCTAACTCTTGCTAAAGCTTATAATTTATTGGCGACCACTCATTAGATATTTTAGACAGTTTTAGCTAGAATTTTAGCCCTTAACAGTACTAATTCTTAAGTAATTGTTTTCTTCAGAGAGCTTTTCCATTTGGTTTTTCAAGTGTTGACTTTTTTTCTCATGACTTTCCTGCATCACTCTCATTTTTTCCTCTACCTATCTTACTTTATCTTCAGAGTCCTTTTTTGAGTGCCTCTAAGGCCTGAGACCAATTCATACTTTTCTTGGAAGCTTTGGATGAAGGAGCCCTGACATTGCTATCATTTTTGATGGTGCACCTTGATCTTCCTTGTCACTAAAGAAACTTTCTATGGTCTGCATCTTTCTCTGTCTGCTCACCTTGCCTGTCTTTTACTTGACTTTTAACTCCGTCTTAAAGTCAAAAACTGCTTTCAGGCTTCATTGTTCCAAGCTTCAGGGGGTCCCAGGTGGTACAGTTTAAGCAGTGGCAGATTCTGCACTTGCCTAGTCTTTGCTCTGGTTGGAAAATAACCCCAGGCCTACTTGCTGTTCAACCAGAAAACAAAATTTTTGTTTAGCTGGGTTGATAGTTCTGGTGAGCCTGCACCCCTTTCCCACCTGGGCTGCCACCACTCAAGGCTGCTTCCTGGTTCCCAGCCTCAGCACCAGCAGAGACGCCTGTAATCTCCCCCTGGCCAACCACTCAGCCCTCTCACCAGACTGTGAACTTCAGTTCCAGAAGACGATGGTGCTGCATCTGATTCAGAGGCTCCAGAGGTCTCTTTCCCTGGTGCAGCCTGCCTAGGGCTGGATCTGTGTTGGCTCAACCTCAGAGTTGGGTTCCCTCCACTTCTGACCCCAGCACACACAGCAGACCCCTCCGGCCTGACCTTCTAAGCAGTCTTTGGCTGGAAAATGATCTCGCCCCATCCTTTTGTGGGTTCTGCTGCTCTAGGTATTGTCTTATGGCATTATATAAAGGGATTTGGGGGAGAGCTCAAAGGAGTCACTGAGTATAGGACTTTTTTGGGGGGGCAGGGCAATGAGGGTTAAGTGATTTGCCCCAGGGTCACACAGCTAGTAAGTTGTCAAGTGTCTGAGGCCCGGATTTGAACTCAGGTCCTCCTGAATCCAGGGCAGTGCTTTATCCACTGTACACCTAGATGCCCCGAGTTATAGGACTTTTAAGGCAGAATTAAATCATCCATTCCACTCCCCTTCCAAACTCATTGGGAAGGAAAAATGCTTTGGAAATCTTAAAAGGTTGTGGTATAGACAGAGCTGTGATTAACTTGGGGGCACAATGGACTTTGCCTTGGGGCACTGATATATGGTAAAAATGTTCTTCCTCCCTTGGAGGGTGCCATTCCATGTGGCCTCCAAGGCAATATTATCTGAGAACTTAACTCATGGTACTCTGGGATGGATCATTGGATCAGAAATGTAGAACTAAAAAGAGCTTGATCACTGAGTCCAATCCCTTCATTTTACAAATGAGGAAATGAGGAAGAGAGATTAAGTGATTTGCCCCAAGGTCACGCAATTATTAAGTATGTAGGGCTCTGATTCAACCCAAGACTTTGTAAGTCCACGTCTAGAATTCTATCCACTATACCCTGCCATCTTCAGAAGCAATACATAACAGGACCAGAGAGACTCCCTTCACTGATAGACTGCCCCTTCTCCCAGGTGGCTGCACCTGAACTTCCATTGATATTTTTTTATGCTGCTGGATTGCCATCCCCTCAGCCTACTCTCTGGGACCTGTCTTACCACCCTTACTCCCTCTAAAGTGTAGTGTTGGCCACTTATTGATCTAGCAATAGGAATGTATCATCATCATCATCTTCTTCTCCTCCTCTTCCTCCTCCTCCTCTCTGGCTGCTGCTCCTCCTCTTTTCTTCCACCTCCTCTTCTTCCTCCTCTTTCTCTTCCTCCAGCTCCTGCTGCTCCTCCTCCACCTTCTTTCCCTCCTCTTTCTTTTCCTCCTCCTGCTGCTCCTCCTCCTCCTTTTCTTCCTCCCCCTCCTCTTTTTCTTTCTCCTCCTCCTCCTCCTTTTCTTCTTCCTCATCCTGCTCCTTCTTCATTACCTTCTCCATCCCCATTGTTTCTCCCTTGGGTGGAACCACAAGCTTGGCTTAAACAATGGCAAGATGCACTTTTACAAACTCACCAAGAAAAGAAGATGGTTAATTGCCAGTCAAAATGCTCTGGCCTTTTTGGGGCTTCAAGCTCCCTTCCTTAAAATCCCCGGTAAGAATAATGTTTGTATAGCACTCGACCCAAGACTGCCCAGACGGTATTTTGCCTGGCTTTACAACAACCTTATGAAGGAGGCAAGATGGGATCATCCATCCTTATAAAGGAAGACACTAAAACGAAAGGGTTCACGTTGTTAACGCACTGTAAAGTTTCGGGATGCACTTTACATACATTATCTCACTTGAGCTCTACAGGAACTCTGGGAGGCAGTGGCTGCTGTTATGCTCCTGTCACAGGTAAGGAAACTGAAGCTGAAGCTTAGACAGGGATGATGGCTTGTTCGTGTTCACACAGGGGCTAAAGCGTGGCAGTGGGATTCAAACTCACTTTAACTCTAACATGCTTCCCACAACATCACACTGTCATGATCTTTACAGTAACACCCCTTTCAGCTCTAAGGTTCTATGATTCATGAATGATTTTCACAGAGGTGACTTGTCTAAGGTCTCAGACTTCAGACTAAGTATTCTAACTTTTGGCTTTGAACTTTAGTTGTTGTTTTTGTCATCCCCCCCCACCCCCGGCCCAGTTACACTAGATAAATAGTGACATAAATTGAGAAGACTAGACTTTTTGCTGGCCTAGGTCAAAAGGAAACAACAATCTGCCCACTTTTTTTTTCCTTTTCTACCTTTATCCCTTGCACAGGATATGGTAGAGATATAAACGTGTTCACCCAAGTAGCCTGAGAGGGAATTCCTGCAATATGTCATTACTGGACCCTAGCCTCCTGAGGTGAGAGGGAGGGATTTCCTAGTAAGTGCTAAATGGGAGACACCTTCTCAGGTAACCCCAAGTTAGAAACTTCTAGAATCTCATCTTCTAGTCAGCAAAGCAGAATTTCCTGATGAGTAAGTCTGTTGGAGAGATAAGAGGATTGAGTATGTAGTTTCTGGTTTAGGGAGGAGCTATATGTAGCAAGGGACTAAAGACATTCAAAGCCAGAGTGTTTGGCTTTGAACTCCTCTGTTATGGGTGAGTTGTTGGAATAGTGTCAGTCTGATGGGAAAGGGGGTCTCCTATTCTGGAAAGTGTGTGTGTTTTCCTTTCAAGAGAGTCCAAGGCCATAGTGAGACTCTGCAGCCTCACTAGAATGTCAGAACAGCAGAACAGCCACGAGCCCAATAAGGACTTTGGGAAAATGGGGGCCTCCAGAGAGGGAGGAGAGCTGCTATCGATTGGTTCCTCAGTCTTATTGGTTCTTTATGTATGTGTTCGCTTTGTGGCTTGGGTGCTTCTGGAAGTTCTTTACACTTGTAGGGTGGAATGAAGGATGCTTCTCTATTTGCTATGCATGCAGTTTTGGAACAGTTGAGGCAAATTCCTATGGAAAGGCTCGTCCAGTACATGCTGCGGTGGGGAAGGAGGGGGAGAGGGTGTAGTTGGGAGGCAGTGCTCGTGGTGGTGAGAGGGGAGTTTGTTGGGAGGTGTTGGTGGTGGGGAGAGGGGGAAAGTAGGAGTGTGGTGGGAGGGAGAGAGAGTGGAAGTTGAGGAGTTGCTAGTGGTGGAGAGGGGAGAATTGAGGGGTGCTGTTGGGAGAGCGAGGGGAGATGTTATGGGGGTACTGGTGGTAGAGAGAGGGGAGAGGTTGGGGGAGTGCTGGTGGTGGGGAGAGGGGTGGAGGTTGGGGGTGACGGTGCTGGTGGTAGTGGCCAGGGTGTGTATGGCTGGGCTGGAGAACAGTGATTGACTAACTTGGTTTGGCCTGCCAAGTTTTCCTGCTCAATCTGTACCTAGATATTTCCAAGTGTTCCATCTCTCTCCTTCTCTGCCAAGGGCTCCACTGATGTGTTGTTTTAAAAACAATTTCGACTCCTTGAACTTCTCAGGGGTTGGAAGGTTTAGCAGGGCTGGGTTGATTTAGCTTATGTACCACCCCTGTGGGGTGTAGGCTGGCAGCTGTGTAGACTGTGTGCGTGCGTTGCGTTGTGTGGAAGTGTGTGTGTGTGTGTGTGTGTGTGTATTCTTTTTTCCTTTTATATATTATATTATTATTACATTTTCTTTGGTTTTCTTCACTGGGTTCCCCCAAATCATGGCTGCATACACCACACCACTTAGCTGCTCCCTCACCTTAGGAAGGGAGGTCTTAGTGTCCTAGGCCAAGGCCCGGGATCAAATACTCCCTTTCCCCCAGGGCGCCATCCCCATTCATCCCTGCTTCTTGGCGGGACTATGTCTAAATGATATGTGCCCTTTATTAATAGCTGGGGAAAGGGAGGTGTAAGACATCACAGAATCAAAGGCTTTTGGAGCTAGAAGTGACTCTGAAGATGATTACTTCAGAACACCCTGCCTGGATCCCAACTGGGCTCCTTGAATGCTCAGGTAGCTGTCATGAGATGGGAATCATTCCTCAATTTCCTCATGCGAGACATGGAAGACTATCAGGCTTTACCGCATCCCACTGATAAGCAGCTTATGTCCGGAATGCCACCACCCACCCTGGTGCAGGCTCTTCTCTCTTCACAGCTGGCCTATTGCCTTGGCCTGCCGGTGGGTCTGCTGGGCACAAGTCTCTCATTCCTCAGCTGCTGGTGATCTTCCTAAAGCACAGGTCTGGCTATGTCACTCTCCTGAATGACCCCCAGCAGTCCCCTATTACCCACAGGATGAAGTAGAGAATTCTCTGTTTGGTGTTCAAGGCCTCCCCCTTCCCTTTCCAGCCTTTACGCACCTCACACACAGACTCTTCAATCCACTGACACTGACTTACTTATCATTCCTTGAACAGGACACACCACCTCCAGGCATTTTCACTGACTGTCCCTCATGCCTGCAATGCTTTCCTTCATCATCTCCACCTCTTGCCTTCCTGCAAAGCCTAGCTAAAAGTCTTTCCCAACTCCTCTGTTAATTATTTCCTATTTATCTTGTATATAGCTTGTGCATACATAATTGTTTTTTTTTACATGTTGTCTTCCTCACTAGACTGTGAGTTCTTTGAGGATGGAACTGTTTTTTGCTTTTCTTTGTATCCCTAGTACTTAGCGGAGTGTCTGGTACACACTAAGTGCTTAATCAATGTTGACTGACTGACTGACCACTGACTCCTAATTTCTTCCAGGCCTTACCAGGCCTCCTGCCTTTACCTTCTCCAGACACCTGGCATTGTCTCCTTCCTGTTGATGTAACCCATGGACTCCTGGGCATTATCATCCTCTTGCTACCATACACTTAGGACTTATGAACAGTTCTATCTGCCCTACAACTGGGCTCTCTTTTATGTGTTGTATCCCCAAATTAGAGTGTGAGTTCCTTAAGAACAACAATTATTTTTTCTACTTGTATCCCCAGCTTATAGTTCTTGGCACATTCTAAGTGCTTAAGAGATGTTTTCTCCATCCATCCTTTTATCCCTCTATCCATTCATCCATCCATCTAACCATCCATCCATCTATCTTTCCATCTGTCCCTTCATTCATTCATACATATGAGGACATAAAGAGCCAGAGAGGTTTAACAAAACCTAAATGAGCTGTCTACAATCCATGGAAGTCAAGAAGGGGCCTCAGAGATCTGGCCCCAGTGCCTTATTTTAGTCTTAGAGAATGGTTACCCCTTTCCCCTTTTGCATATGAGCTAAAGTTAGGTCAAGTGACTTGCATGAGGCTACACTGATAGTACGTCGCAGAATCAGGACTTGAACTCAGGTCTTCTGACTTCAAATCCATTCTGGATAAAACCTGACATCCTAATTAGTGTCTTCAATAAAATCTGCCCCAAGCACCCTCCCGCTCTCCTTTCTAGGGTGTAAACAATCAAAACCCCACGACATGGCTTTCTGTTATGAACATTCCCTTCTGTGTTGTCTCTCTTTTAAAAGTACTCAGGCAAATCCCACTTCCTAATTTAAATTATTTTTCTGCATACTCTATGTGTGTTTAAATGCCTGAAACAATAAACCCTCTGTAGGTTATAGTTTTATCTCATTAGTGCCATGTTCTTGCACCAGCCACACTGGAAATTTCTTCTGGACTAGAGGCTGTTAATTAATTGCTATAGTGGAGTCTGATAGGTATACACACACACAAGCACTGTGCGTGGGTATATACAATATACATGTATATATATGCATATGTTTATGTATACTTATATGCGTATGTTTATATATGTATACATTCACACATATACATGTGTGCATTGTGTATATGTATGTTTGTATATACACACATATATAATTTGATAGGTCCTAGAAAAACCATGATTCTGGTCTTTTCATAAATTCCTCCTGTGACTATGGGCTATTACAACATGAACTTATATCCCTTGCCCCCTACCATGAGCCTGAGAGTCAATATTTACCAGGCTGCATCACTACAGGAAAGGATTTGGAGCGTGGAGTCAGGAGTAACCTCTCCATCTTATCCCGCAAGGTTCTTCTCTCTTCTTTGTAAGCTATTATTGAAATGGGACTTTCCCCCTTCTCTTTGACTCCCCTCTTTCTTGGTCTGGGGTTCCTTGCTCTTTCCTGGCCTTTTCCTAAATTTGACTGGTCATTTGGGTCTGTGCCTTGGATAGAGGCAGGGATCCATTCAGCTCGTAGGACATTACCTTCTTGTTTCTTTGGGAGAGAAGAGGAGAATGATGGGAGCTCAGTTGTCTGCATACATCTCAATCAACTTGGCTGTGTCCATAAGGTCACAGGGCTTGGAGCTGGTCAGGACCTTATGGACCCTCTTGTCATGGACTCCAAGATATACAGCTAGAAAGGACGTAAGGGAGGAGGGAGGGGATTTCCTCCCCTCCCCAGCTCAGTTGATACATCCACAGAAAGCACAGAATCTAATCACAGGGTGAAAAAGCAGCACCAAGGAATTTTCCTCCAACCCCACAAAATTATATGAAGTTGATTCATTGACTTCAGAGAAATTATATGGCCTTGGCCCATCTATGCAGCTGAGTGGCACAATGGATATAGAGTCAGGAAGACCTGGGTGCAAATCAGGGCTTTAGATGCCTAATAACTGTGACCCTGAGCACGTCACTTCACCTCTGTCACAGTTTCCTCAAGATAATAATACACTTACCTCCCAACAGTTATGTGAGGAGCAATTGAGACAATGATTTAAAGTGCCGAGCACAAAATAGGTGCTATATCAATGGGAGTTATTATTATTATTATTAGCAATGAATGAAGGCAACTGACATCACACAGGAAACAGCTAGTGACTGAATGAGAGACTCAGTCATGCCCCCCTTGGGCATTCCAAAACAAAACAAAACAAAAAACCCCAGGCATTCCAGGAAGGGAGAGTAAGTTTAGAGAGTTCTACGATTTTGAAAGCTGGGAGTGCCTATGGATGAAATCCCTGCAGGAGAAAAAATAGGGGCTTCTCTCTCATTCTTACCATCCTTCATTCTTCCTCAATTCCCCCTTCCCCCCCACCTTGTCAGCCATGATGCTTTGAATGGGAATTATTGGATCAGTAGTAGACACTGAATACATTGGGGAGCCGAGCCATTTACTCCAGAAAAGACTTGGAAAAGAAGCAGAGAAGGAGCTTCACAGAGAGTAATCCCTAGCCACAGAGAAGAGAGTGGGGCTGTGGAGAGGAGCAGACCCTGCGAATCTATTATGGTGGCCTCTCCCAAGAGAGAGCTTACTTTTAGGCTCTGTAATAACAGGACTTGTGGGTTTTGTCTTTGTCAAATGTGTGTCCTGTGATGTGTGCCCTATGCAATTGTACTCTAAATTCAAGTCTGTTCTTCCCATGGACTCTAACATTTCACATTTGTGGAAGAGTTCATTCCAGCTTTATGGGTAGGGCAGGTATTTGTAGTTGGCATTTGAAATATCCCATCTTAATAAATGTCTTTGCCTAAGAGTGAATGTATTTATTGGTAGATTGCTTAAAGAGAAGCACATTGGTGGGGGGTTCATGAACAATGTTAAGTTTTATATGTTTATCCCTAAAACTTGAGGTAATACCCAACCTACAAGACTGAGTCAAGTTAAAGGAATATTCTAGACCAGGGCGTCTTAAACTTTTTTCACTCATGGCCCCTTTTCTCCTGAGACATTTTTATGTAACCCTGGGTATATAGGTATATAAAATAGGTATACATAACCTTTTACTGTTGCCAAATTTTTCTCAACCCCCACATTCAGTTATGCCACCCCATATGGGATATAAGAAGCTAGGGTCCTAGAGGGTATGTTGCCGGTGTCCAACCTTCTCATTTTACAAATAAGGAAGTGAGTCTCAGAGAAGTGAAGTGACTACCTTAGGTCAAAAAGGTAGTAAGTCACCTTGCTGGGATTCAGACCCCCCAGGTCTTTTGATTCCAACTCTAACACTCTACCTCCCTGCCTTTTGTCATTTTTCCCAATGAGGAAACTGAGAGACTGAATAGCGAAATGGACCTATTTCTGCCAATGTAGGGGTACATCCCCAGGCTCCAACCCAAGCTCTATGACTCTTCATCTCCAGATTCCCTGCAAATCATCCCACTGAGTCGAAAATAGGTACAAAGTAGCAGGAATCCCCACATCTAATGTTCTGTAGAGCAATCCCCCCTCATTATAGGCCTGAATGCTCAATCTGAGAGGGGGCACAGTTGTGGTTTTTGTCTTGGTACCCCCAAGGCTTTAAAACAGTGTCTGGCACATTGTAGTTGCTTTAATAATGGTACAAGAATTGAATCAAATAATAAAACTGAGTCACAGAGACATGAAATGGTTTGCCAAAGGCCACCCAGGTAGGAGAACTAGTATTCAAATACTCTCATTTTCTATTATTAGAATTTTAATTAATTGGATCATAATTTGAAATATATGAGGAATATTCATTATTTAAAAAATACATTTTTATTGCTATCTTTGCTTTTTTTGCAAACACCTAAATTTCCTCTTGTATCCCCTTCCAGAGAGCCATCTGCCTGAACAAGAATTTTTTTTTTTTAAAGAAAGTGTGGAAGCGAAATACAATTTGAAAATGCATGCAATGTTCAACACCCATGGGTCTCTTACCTCCCCCCCCCCAAAAAAAAGGGAAGGGGATTAGGTTTTTCAGATCTTTTCTTTGGGCTCAAGCTTATTTCCTCATAATTTTGCAACATTTCATTTGATTGTTTTGTGCCTGTTGGTTTTTTCCTACTTGCATTGTTATAGTTGTGCATATAAACACCTCTAAGTCTTGAGGAGCTTTTATAGAGAAATCTTCCCTTTCTCCCGAAACACAGAAAAACCTGGTGACCAATCTGCCTTGAGTCCAGAAGGAAGTGGGGCTGCTCTGAAGGAAATGCAGAGGTGGCTTCCTGGGAGTTGGCATATTCTGCTCTAGCTTTCCTCTCTTGCCCACCGGGGAGATTTTCGTGAATTGTTCTGCCCATGGAGGGTTATTTCTGTCGGAAAATAACAATGCTTTGGTATCTAGAGAGAAGAGTCCCTGGTGGAAAGTGTGGTTGGGTCTGGGAGGAGCAGTTTGTGGCCCCTGTTTCTACTTGGGAGTAATTTTTTTTTTTCCAATCAGATTGCCAGACTGATTTAATCTCTTAGTTCCTTTCTTCCCCTGCCTGCCCCCCACGCCTGCCTCATTCGACGTCCTGCGGGTGTGCTAGCAATGTGGAAGAGGTAGGGGAGACATGGTCAGGGAGCGCTCCGGAGCTGCTTTCTGTTATTGTGAAAGATTGCAGTCTCCCAGGAGCCACAGACTTTTCATGAGACTCCCTCTGAATGGGAATCCTGGCTCTGGCACTTAAGAGCCAGGAGATCTCAGGCAAAGCACTTGGTTTCTCTGGGTAGTCAGCAGGTAAAAAAAGAGGGGTTGGCCTTCTTGACCCAGCTCTAAATCTGTGGTACTCTGGTTCTGTGATCATTCTCCCGGTTCTATTCGAGGAGAGTGTCCCCAGTGGTAATGGCTCATTTGACTTGTTATTTATAAGTCGTGTCAGACACTTCGTGACCCCATTTGGGGTTTTCTTGGCAGAGATACTGGAGTGGTTTTGTCCCATTTCCTTCTCCCAGTTCATTTTAACATGAGGAACTGAGGCCAACAGGGTTAAGTGACTTGCACACGGTCATACAGTTAGTAAGTGTGAGGCCACATTTGAATAGGTCTCTCTGACTCCAGACTCAGCATCCCTAGCCATTTGAGGCACTAGCTGCCCAGTAATGGCTCAATCCTTTGGCTAAAAAACTAGATTTCAGTCCTGGGGTAGCTTCTCCCTTAAAAGAAGGTTTAGACCCCCCCCCATCACATTCTATCCCTGGGAGGCCCTGGGGGAAATAATTTAGGGCTCAGGTGTGGCTGTCATCCAAAGTCTCCTGCAAAGAGAGTAGGAAAGGTCCTCAATGTACAATGTAGCTTGGTTATAGGTTGACTATTTATTTTCCTCTTCAAAAGAAATGCTTGGGGCAGCTAGGTGGCGCAGTAGATAAAGCACCAGCCCTGGATTCAGGAGTACTGAATTCAAATCCAGCCTCAGACACTTAACACTTACTAGCTGTGTGACCTTGGGCAGGTCCTTAACCCCCATTGCCCTGCAAAAAAAACACAAAAAACCAAACCGAACAACCAACAACAAAAAAGAAATGCTTAAGATACAGAAGACTCATAAGCAAGCATTAACAAAGACTTAACACATGAAACAATAAACTCAAAATAACATACTGTCTCAGGAGGTAACTATATGACAAAGGGGAAATCACTTAACCAGGAGGCAGGGAGGTATTTTCCTAGCATACTGCTCTGGAGTACTGCTGTATTCTCTCCTTGTTTTCCACCCAAGGCAGTAGGCCCTTAAATAAAGGGAGCTGTTGGGGCAGCTAGATGGGGCAGTGGGTAAAGCACTGGCCCTGGACTCAGGAGGACTTGCAGTTCAAATCTGTTTTCAGCCACTTGACACTTACTCGCTGTGTGACCCTGGGCAAGTCACTTAACCCTCATTGCCCACAAAAAATAAAGTAAAGGGAGTTGTCTTGGAATCTTGGGGAGCTCAGGAGTGGAAGTCAGCCTTCATCAAAGTCATGTAGACTCTTGATGCCTCTTTAATTATCCTCCTTCACTGATCGGAGGAATTGCTGCTCAAACAGCTTGGGAGGAGTGCACCCAGAGCTGAGCAAACCCCCTCCCTGCTGCTGCATGAAGCTCAAATTTCTGATTTTTAATGATTTCCTGAATTTGTCCCCTAATTCCTACGTCAGGGATAGCCGGGGGTGGGGGTGGGGGTGGGGTGGGGGGGGTCTTCTTGAAGTTCACATATTGCTTTTATTTTATTTTTATTAAACATACATTCAAGAATAATACAATTGTCTCCTTCATTATATTGTTTTTCAATCTGCTGTTGGGAACTTTACTTCTAAGAAGGATGTCTCTTGCAGCCTCAAGGATTTGGTTCCAGGGGAGTTCAGGCCGGCAGGTTTGGGAAACAGGCTGTGCCCCGATCATCATGCAGACACCAACCCCTGGAATCTCCACTTTCAAAACTGCCTGAAAAGTTGCAATTGATTCACTTCCATCCTCTCACGTGAATGGGATTACATTCTGTTCTCTTCCCTCTCTCCCCTGCTCCCACTCGAAAGATCCATGACGGAAAGGACCAAGTTTTAGATTTCTTTGTGTTCCACAGCCCTGTAATTTAACAATCAGTCAATCAACAAGTAATTATCAACTCCCTGATACTACTTATGCCAGGTGTGAGGGATACAAGCACAAGCATGAAACAACCTCCATTTCACGAAACTCTACTTTGTGATGTCCACAGTGAGCCCCTAAATAGATGCTTCTAGATTTGGAGTCCTCTTATGATAGTGTGAGCAATACCTGGCTGAATACCCTTGGAGTAATACTAAAAATGAGAATTTCCTTGGGGATGGGGACCCCCTAGCAAGGATATGAAATAGGCAAGTTCATTCTAAGTATTCCCAGAATCCAATTTCCTGCCCTCCTTCTTTCCCATTTCTTGATTCCCAACAGCCCAGTGCTCTTACTGTGCCTTGGGAATAAGGGACTCTGTATGTGCCTGTGGAACGTAGTAAACCCAATCCCACTGAGGTCTTGTGACTCCCAATCAATCAATCAATCAATAAGCATTTCAGAGGCGGCTTGGATGCTGACCCCCATCTCCCCCTCCCTTAATTTTCTAGCTCCCCTTCTGTGGGTTATTTTCCCCCATTAGAAAGGAAGTTCCCTTGAGGCAGGGACTGTCTTTTTACCTGCATTTGTGTCTCCAGGAATCTTGTGGTAAGAAACATTGGTGTAAATCTGAGAACAGCTAAATGGGAATCTGCCATCCCCAAACCCTGGCCCTCATCTTCCTCATTTGTAAAGGGAAAGTATTGGACTAAAAGACACTCAACTCCATTATAGTTCTGACATTCTACAACCCTGGGGTGAGTTGGACAGCCTGTGGGGTAGAGATATACCAGGCTGCTTTGTAAGCAAACATTTAGCCCTTTTATGGTAGGATATAATTTCTAGAGACTAAAATGGAATTTATGACCAGGTTTGGGGGATGGAGAGGGGAGAGAATGAATGCTGGAATCCCTGGGGGAAGTGTGAGGGGAAAAAACTATTTGTAATTGCTGATTCCGATTTTTCTTGGGATAACTTTTACATTTCTGTGAAAATATATCTTTTTAATTTTTTTCCAGATTAAAATTAAAAACTGCCTTAGGCAATACTTGTTTAGTTTTGTATGTGTGTTTTTTATTTTAATGTAAATCATTTGAAGGCAAAAATAATGTGAGGATTTCAGTGAGGGCACTGTGGGAGAGCAAGCTATTTAGGCTATAATTCCCTTGAGGGGAGGGGACATACTTGTTCCCTGCTGTCTATTCAAGTGCCTAATGCCAGGCTATGCACACAGAGACCATGATTCTGGTTTTCTGAACACATCATGAACCATCCCATATCTACACCTTTGCTCATGCTGTTTCTCCTATTTAACTCTCTCCCCCAAATTCTTCATTGATTAGAATCTTTTAAGCCCCAATCCAAGGCCTACTACCTTCAGGAGGCCATACTCCACCCATCATAGCTGGAAGTGATGTTTTCTAACCCTATCGTCTTATAGCATTTGTAATGTAATTTACACACCCATAATTTTATGTCTACATATATAGCCCGTATTCATATATGTGTCATATACCTGTATATAGGTATATATCTATTAAATATATACAGTGATATATACAGTGACATTAAAAATATTCAATAAAAATTTAAAGTAATATAAAATCCCACGAGTTATATTGGAGGCTTAAAACCTTTAATCCCATGGAATTAAATAGAATCCCATGGATTATGTTGAAGTTTAAAACCTCCAGCGGAGACTAACTCATAGTAGGTACCTCCAATGGAGACTGATTCACAGTAGGTGCCATTTTGAAAGTTTGACTAGGTCACAAAAAACTTTGTCTTATAGGTCCAGATATACATAAGTGTGAACATATATTTATATGGATACACTATATCTATCTATGTATATACATATATAGATTATATATTATTATATTATGTCCATGTATATATGTGTATCATATACAAATGTCCCATCTTCTAGGTAATATATATAATATATATATGTATCTATACCATCTCCACGACATTTGTATATAATATTACTTTATAGAAATGTATATAGCAATATAAATGTGAATATAACTATATAAAGAACATGAGTATATAATGTAGGTATATATACATATACACACATGTGTGTATATATGTGTATATGTATATATACACACACACACATGTGTATGTATACAAGCCATTTGTGTAATCTAGTCAAACTTTGAAAATTGTACCTACTATGGGCTGCTATCCTATGGAGGTTTTAAGCCTTCACTATAATCCATGGGATTTTATGTTTCTTTTTTATGTTTAGTAAAGATTTTAAACCTGGAATCATGTGTAAGACTGAAAAATTCTTCTTTCCATGGGCATAAATATTTATTTTACCTTATAATATATGCTCCATTGTCCCAACCTTTCTACCGTTCTTCCTCCTAGGTTGTTGTTCATCCTTCTTTTTTTGTTTGTTTGTTTTTGGTTTTTTTGTGGGGCAATGGGGGTTAAGTGACTTGCCCAGGGTCACACAGCTAGTAAGTGTCAAGTGTCTGAGGCCGGATTTGAACTCAGGTCCTCATGAATCCAGGGCCGGTGCTTTATCCACTGCGCCACCTAGCCGCCCCCATCCTTCTTTTTTGAGGAAGACCAATAACATCATGGGGTAAATTGGATTTAAGCTAGGCAGAATTGCACGAGGTCACCATCCTCATTCTATTCCAGAGTCATCAAAGTCCAGTGGCAAGACAAAAGTTAAGATGATTGGTGATAGCTCAGGGTGCCATGGATGATCTAGTCTGACCAGGATCTAAGCACTCCTTAGTTTCTGTTTCTGCCACGTTCACGGTTGTTGGAACAAATTATTCCCATGTGCCTATTCCCCCAGGGGAAGTCTTCACATGTTTGGGGTAGATACCCAGCTAACTCACCAATAAGAATTTTTTTGGGGGGGTAACCAAGGCTTTTATTAACGACTCGACTCGGCCAGGCCGCCCCGAGTAAGGAGCCACAGCTTCAGGGACACGACTGCGAGGTTTGGTCCTGCTCCGTCATGGATGCTCCGGATCCCTGGGGACGGACAGCTCGTCACGAGGCGTCCTGCGCGGGCATCCTCAGGCCCACTGCTTCTTAAGCTCCTCCACCACCTGCCCGGGCTCAGGGAACTTCAGTTTCGGGGGGATGGGGGGGGCCCTTCTTGATCCGTTCCAGAGCTCCGCTCGGCTGCAAACAGCGTCACCTTGAAGCTGCTCCGGCGGGATTTGCCGGGGTTCAGCAGCACGGGCAGCCCCGGGCGGCGAGGCGCCGCAGCGCCTGGCCCACGGCCTTCGCGTACACGGCGCGCGTACACGCGTCAGCTTCGGCAGTGCTCGATGACCACGCGGGCCTCTCCCGCCCCCGCATCGCCGCCCTGTGCCAGCTTCTCCGGCTTCTCGGCTTCCCCGTCTGCTGTCACGTCCGTCTTGCGCTTCCTCCCGCGAGGAGCCATGGCGCCCGGGCCCTGGGAGGCGCGTGGGTGCCAAGCACGTGTAGATGGCCGAGCTGGAGTCCCCGTGCCTCCGAGCTCAGCGACCTGGAACTCGAGTGCGCAGTCCCTCACCAATAAGACTGAGGCCTGTTGGTTACCCTCAACCTGGTTTAGACCTTCTGCCAAGATGGTTTTACTTGGGTGTGGCTTGTGCCCATCCTACAACTTCTTGGAGCCACAGGTGAGAGTTGGGTGACAGGTGGACATCAAAGGTGGATGAGCAGCCCTGAAAAGGGCTTGGCGAGCCTCCCTACCAGAGGTGCCAGCCCTCCTGAACACCTCTCACACACCCCTTTCTCCTAAAAGTTTCCTGAAGGCAGAAACTGTTCCACTTTTGTCTTTCTATCCTGAGCAACTAGTATGGTGCCTGGCACTTAATAAATGTTTGGCAATTAATTGATGGATTTGTATCCTAGGCATCTATCTCGCCTACTCCTAGTTTTGACAATGATTTGTTGGCTAAGTGTCAGATAGACAATTAAAACAAGGAATTCCTGTTGTCTCCATGAGATCATATGGTCCTATAGTTCAGAGACCTCATTCTCTGTCATAGATATATTCCCATTATAGAAATTTAGTTTTGGAAGAAAATATCGAGATCACCTAATGCCAGTTTTCCTGTTTGACAGAAGAGGAAACTGAGGCTGAGAGAAGTGAAATGACCTGTCCACAATTACATAGTCAGTTATCGGCAAAACAGAATCTGTGTGTTCTGCACATAATGCCTGCTGGAGACATATTTGTTGTTGATAACCATTTATTGATAGACTGAATGACAGTCAGAGGAGCATAGAGAGAATGGTAGGAGGGGCCTTTGAGATCAATTGGCCCAACCTCTTCATTGATGATGAAGACTGACACTTAGCTAAGTTCACACAGGTGGAATTCGAGCCCAGGTCCTTTGTCCCTCCACTCAAAGCCCTTGCCACTATGCTTCATGCATTCCTACTTAGAGACACAGGAAGAAAGCCCAAGGGGGTTCATTTAAGACCCTGTAGCACAGCATTGTTGGATGACTGAGGGAGTCCTTCCTGGTGGGACTTTGGAGATTTGGTGGTCTTTGAGGCTGAAGGGTTAGCTCCACTTCACAGCCTCCCTCCTTTCCCATTGTCCCCCAGATGGATAGTATGTTGGATATGGGTATGGGTGAACCAGGTCTCTGTGAGGGCCCAGACGATGGAGGGAGTTGAGAAGTTTATATTTTTTTCCCAAGGCAATAAAACAGGGAGTCACTGAGTTGTCTTGAGCGTAGGATCCCTATGGTCAGGCTTGGGCTATAGGGAGATTATTTTGACATCTATGTGAGGAATGAGAGAGAGAGAGAGAGAGAGAGATCGAGAGAGAGAGAGAGAGAGAGAGAGACGAGCGAGAGAAGACGAGCGGCGCGAGACGAGGAGAGCGAGAGAGAGAGAAGACAGAAACAAAGACACAGGGAGACCAGTTGATTAGGCTGGTAAAGGGAGTCTAGAGAGACATACGGGAAGGGACTTAGCTTTTTCAGCCAGAGGAAAATTAGTGAGAAGAGCAGTTAATGTGGAGTTAGAAAAACCAGGGTTTGGTGCCTGATTCTTCCAGTTCTCACCTGTGTGACACTGGGAAAAATCATTTCTCCTCTCAGGACTTTGGGTTTCCTTCTCTAGAAAATGATGGGAAGGAGCTAGCAGGTACAGTGGATAAAGCATGGTCCTGGATTCAGGAGGACCTGAGTTCAATTTCGGCCTCAGACACTTGACACTTACTATCTGTGTGACCCTGGGCAAGTCACTTAGCTCTCATTGCCCTGCCCCCCCATGATGGACATTGACTAGGTCATGAAACCCCCCCCCCCTCCCTCTGGCGTCTGCAGAAGCCTATGGGCCCCCTTTTCAGGATAACAGTTTAAAATAATATTGGGCAGTTAGGTGGTTCAGTATAGAGTGCTGCGTTCTGGAGTCAGAAGACCTGCATTCAAAACTGCCCTCACACACTTACTAGCTGTGTGACTCTGGGCAAGACACTTACCTCTGCTCAGTTCCTCAACTATAAAATGGGGGGTATACACATCCTCAAAGGGTCATTGTAAGACTCAACAGAGATAATAATTGTACAGCTATCAGTACAGTGCCTTACCAAATAGTAGGAGCTAGCTAAATATGTAGCCCTAAGTACAGAAAGTAAATACATGGATTACAAGGGAAACCACAGTTTAATGAAAAGAAACAAACAGATAATAAATAAATGAATAAATAAATAAATGTATATATATGTATACAGACAGACACTATAATTTCCTCTAACCAACTTTATTTCATCTCTGAAATCTATCCACAGACCGTTAGGGGCAAAGGCTATGGATCCCAAGTAAAGAATCTCTGATCTGTTCCCTCCGGCTCAAAAAAATCCTGTGAGTTTTAAAAGGCTTTTATGCCTTAATCTAGAAAGTAGCTGAACAGGTAACCATCTGAAAGGTCCCAACCATTAACTATCTTTATATAAGGCCTTGGGCACAGTTCATTTGATCTTTCGGGGTTTCAAAGATCATCTAGTCCAACCCCCATCATTTTATACATGAATCTAAGGTCTTTTTTTAGTTCCAGCATTCACTGATACCAAACACCTCAGCTAGAGTTCTCAAGTGTTACTCGATACTCTCTCCACTCTTTCTGCCTCCAACTCAAAATAAATAAGCAAGGTCTTATCAGATACCCAAACCTCCTCCATTAGGTGGCCCTTTATGTTTGGGAATTGAGTTATTGTTTCTGGTCAGATCAATGCTCACAGAAGTATTTTGAGGGGTGGGAGGATGGTGGTTGAAAGGGATTTTGTTCTTAGTGTTTTCATAGCCTATAACTACTGAAGGAGGGCATAGTTCTGTTTGGCAGGGAGTCACAGAAAGTTAGCCCTGTAAGGAGCTAACTCCCTCGTTTTACACATGAGGAAACTGAGGTCTCAAGGGGACTTTGTCAAGGTCATCAAGCTAGTAAATGGAAGAGTTGGGACTCTAGTCTAGGTCTCCTGATTTCAAGTTCAATGTTCTTTCTACCACACTGTGCTATCTCATCTTGCCTTATTTTATAGTGTCTTGGATTCTTCTTTGTCTTCATACATGTCTGCACACTCTTCATGCGTCTCTTGTTGAGGTAAAAGCAAAGATTATATTCTCTCCCTTCTAGTCCACTCATAGGTCCTAAAACACAAGGCTCTGTAGATGCTCATACTTGCATATTGACTTGATTTTGTCTCTCTAATTAGTGCACAAGTCACTTTATTTCTCTGGACCTCGATTGCTTCATCTTGTCAAACTCAGACAATCCCAGATCCCCATCTCCAGGGGAGTTTGTAAGGACCTTATTAGCTGTCAGAGTTGGAAGGTCCTTATTCTCATGGGGCACAGGACTAGAAGATTTATGAGGCCCAGAACTGAAGTGACTTGTCCCAGGTCACCTGGGTTTCTAGGTTACAAAGAAACAACCTGAAACCTGATCCTCTTGAGTCCCAGCCCTATACTTTTTTCTCCCTCATACCACCTTGGAGTGAGGGCTCATAAGGACTCCCTTTCCACTTGCATAATGCTTCAAAGTGCTTTCCTCTTCATTATTATCTACAGAAACACTTATCAAGTATCAATCATATGCTAAGCACCCATGGTAGTTGCTGGGGATACAACGACGATGTAGTACCCTCTCTGGGCTTACTTCCCTGACTCCCATTTGCACTGGAAAACATGGGGTCACAGAAAAATAGCTGCCCACTTCTCCTCTCATGGTTTTATCTTTGAGGGGGTGGGGGTGATATTTCTTCTACTGTCATTTATGAGCTCCCAGTCAATATGGTCCCATACTATAATATAACCACTTGATACCAATGAACTTTTATAGATTGTTTACTGAGAAAGTCTGGCAAGAAACACATGGTTATAAAATAACCCCTCCTAAGCCCGGAGAAGGGGATTGTGGTAGTGTACATTCCCATTGCATACACACAAGGGCCCTAGAGAGCTGGGTTGAAATTTAAGTTATGAAGGTTAGCGACCATGTGGAATGGAGGGGGCACTTTTTGACTCCCAGACCCTAAGAGTCCTTTTCTCCATTTGTAGAGTTTCCACCACAGTACCAGGCATCAAAGAACGGAAAAAAAATTGCTTGCCCTCAATAAGTATACATTCTAATGGGGGAGACAATTTGTCAATAATATGCATAATAAAAATAATAATAATGCCTAAAGGTATCTGAAAAAGGCATAGCTGCTAGGGAGGCTGGGAAAGGCCTCTACTGAAAATGGGATTCTAGCTAAATCTTGAAGGAAGTCAGCAAAACAAAGAGGTGAAGGTGAGGGGGCAGAGCCCTTCTAGGCATGTGGTACAACCAGTGACGTTCTTGGATGGATTTATGGACCTGGAATCAGCTACATGAACATAACTGAACCCCTGGAAATGGATGAGATCACTGAGGATAGCATAGAATGAAAAGAAGAGAACAAAGACAGAGCTTGGGGATCTCTCATGGGTTAATGGACATTACCTGGCATCAAGATACAGCAAGGGAGACTGTCAGATAGATAAGAAGAGAAGAAGTAGAGGAGAGAGTCCTCAGTGACCAGCCATGTCAAAGGCTGCAGAGGGCTGAAAGAGGACCGGGATAGCGACGGACGCCATTAGATTTGACTACGAAGAGATTATTGGTAACTTTAAAACCTTAGTTAGGTTTCATCTACTTATAAGACGTGCTTATTTTTTTTATTTGTAGAATGAAGGTGCTCGATTATATTATCTCCAAGTTCTTTTCCAGTTCTAAGAATCAATGACTTTATGATGCTGAAGTGGAAGTGAGGGAGACACCTTCAAGTCCTGGCTTTAACTTTATCTCCCTGGGGGATCTTTCCCTCTCTAGGTCTCAGTTTTTCCATCTGAAAAATGGAAGATTTGGACTAAATTATTTCCAAGGTACTTTCCAACATCCCACAACTCTCAATTAGTGGAATAAAGTTTTTTTAAAAAATCTACCTCTAATACGTGAATATTTCTTATAACATATAGATGTATTACTTTACTAATAATTATGCACATTATAAAGCTTAAACAAAATGAAAATTAAGAGGTAGAATAACATTTTGAAAATATTTTATTTATTGATGGTACAAAAAACCCTTTGCTCTCACTAAAATATTATTAGGAATGATATTTTTAGTGAGATCAATGTGATTGAATAGGCTTCATTATTTTTTAAAATCCTGGTTAAACACTTTGTGATTTAGTGTTTCAAAGATCTCCTTCTAATTCAGTTTATTTCAAGACTTGGTTTTAATGGCTGGCATACATAAAGAATATACCCCACAGAGATATGTAGAACCAAGTGAAAGAAATGCCTCATTGGCTACACTTTGGCTACACTTACTAATTTCTGATATTCTTTTTTCAATTCCATCTACCAGCTAACAAAGGTTTTTGTTAAAACTGGACCATTAAATTTTGATCTTCTTTGAGGTCCAACAATTATTCTTACAGATTGATCAGAAAGCATTAGCTTTTTTTGTTTTGTTTTGTTTTGTTTTGTGAGGCAATTGGGGTTAAGTGACTTTCCCAGGGTCACACAGCTAGTAAGTGTTAAGTGTCTGAGGCCGGATTTGAACTCAGGTACTCCTGACTCCAGGGCTGGTGTTCTATCCACTGCGCCACCTAGCTGCCCCAGAAGGTGTTAGCTTTTAATATTTTTAACACACATGTTAAAACTCCATTGAAATTCTTACTTTGAAAGACTTTTATTGTTTTTTGTTTTTTTGTTTTGCTGGGCAATTGGGATTAAGTGACTTGCTCAGGGTCACACAGCTAGTAAGTGTTAAATGTCTGAGGCTGGATTTGAACTCAGGTCCTCCTGAATTCAGGGCCAGTGCCCTATCCACTGCACCACCTAGCTGCCCCACTTTGAAAGATTTTTAAATGGCTTAGAAAATTTTGTTTCTAAGGTTGTTTTTTTGTGTTTTTTTTTTAAAGTGGGGAGATTTGGGAATTTTTATAGGTGACACACTTAACAGTTTTCAGCAAGTAAGAGAGGAGAAAGTGAGTATTCGGGAGGACAGTCTGGTCCAGACTGTGGAAGGTTGCAAAGAGGTCAAGAATTGACTCATCCAAGGCTATTGTATGGGCAATTAAGAAATCATTGGTAACAGTCTGGGAACAGTTTCAGTTGAATGAGAAGTCAAGGATAAAGAGGAGGTGGAGAACATGGAAGACTGAAAGGTTGGTGGTGTTCTTAATGGAAATAGGAAAGTTATGAAGGGGGAAAGATAATGTAATAGAATCTGTGCTGCAAATAAAACTTAGCTATCTCTCTCCATCCTATATTTCTTACTCCCACCAAAACCAAAACAAAAGTGTTGGGAGGATTTATTGTCCTTGGTTATAGCACCCTCTCCAACACTACTCTTCAGTTACCACTAACATTGGTTGACCTGGTCTCTCAAGAGCAACTACTACTATTAATTTCAGAGTTCTGGATGTAACCTGGAGGCACTGTTTTTCTAGTTCTGTTGCTCACAAGCCCCCATACTTAACATGGATTATCAGAGAGTTGTTTCAATTAGCTATTTTTTTTTTCTTTTTGGGGGCAATGGGGGTTAAGTGACTTGCCCAGGGTCACACAGCTAGTAAGTGTCAAGTGTCTTAGGCCGGATTTGAACTCAGGTACTCCTGAATCCAAGGCCGGTGCTTTATGCACTGCACCACCTAGCCACCCCCAGATCATAGCATTTCAAAGTGTAAGGGACCTTTAAGGCTATCTAGAGACCAATCACTTCATTCTTATAGATGAGGCCAGAAAGGGAAAGTGATTTCCGAAGTCACTCAGGTAGAAAGCTGAGACAGGATTTGCATTCAAGTCTGAATACAAACCTAGGCTTCTGTAGAGAATGGGAAGAGAAAGTCACTTGAAAAAAACTTCCACCTTGTTACCCTTTCTTTTCTTTTTTGTGGGACAATGAGGGTTAAGTGACTTGCTCAGGGTCATACAGCTAATAAGTGGCAAGTGTCTGAATCCGGATTTGAACTCAGGACCTCCTGACTTCAGGGCCACCACCTAGCTGCCCCCCTTGTTACCCTTTCTAATAGATGTTAATCACTTTTATAGCTTAAGCTGTATCTATTTCAAGGACATTTAGAAGAAGGTAACAAGAAATCCCAAGTATCTCTGGGATAATTTACTCTGTCCCAAAGAACAGAGAACTGGACCTCGAAGGAGTTCTGACATCTGTGTTTGCAATTCCCTGCTTCTTTGGTCCTCATCCTCCACACTTTTAGCCAATGAAGGAAGGGTTAAATGTATGATGATACACTTCCCGTTCTGTTTCCTTACCTACCCAGGACTCCCTCAAGCAGAGTTATTTATTTATTTAGTGATGTTTATTCTCCAAGATGCTTTGGAAGGAAGAGTTTCTCTTTTGTGGATAGCTTGAATTCCCTGAGATTATTAACACTGAAGAATCACTCCTTCTGACCTTCATGGAAGCCTTCAATCCCCAACCCATTTTTCATCCTGTGTACCCATTAATATGGGAACTGGTGAGCAAGGGGGCGGGTACCTGCTCCCTCCCTAGGAGCAGAAGACTCAGTGGCTTTCACCAGGTGTGAACCTTCAATAGCGGGTCCAATGAGGACAATTACCAGTGCTTTTCATTAGCTCTCAGCAGCCTGGGCCACTGCTAAGGAGTGAACACCTGACATAATTAAATATATTTAAATCAGCAAGGCAATAACGTCCCATTACAGGATCCATGCTTCCCCAAAGCAGAGGAAGTCCCTCAGAGCCAGTGGCCACCACACAGACTATTTTTTCTGATTATTCTTTCTGGAACAAGTTTGGAGGGAGAGCTCTTGTGCCTCAGACTGCCACACATATGGGGTTCCAGTTCTCCTTGCATATTTTTTTATTTAATTAATTTTTTTTTTTGTGGGACAATGAGGGTTAAGTGACTTGTCCAGGGTCACACAGCTAGTGTCAAGTGTCTGAGGTCAAATTTGAACTCAGGACCTCCTGAATCCAGGGCTGGTGCTTTATCCACTGTGCCACCTAGCTGCCACATTGCGTGTTTATTTTTGAGAGATCATCATCAGTGGTAAGAGAAGCTCCAAAGGCTGCTTTCACTCTGATTCATTGACAGGGCAGGGAATCCCTGCACTGGAGTCATCAGCCCAGAATGGTGCAAGGAACTTGAGATCAGTAGGAGTCAGAAGAACTGCACTTCAGTTGTGGTTCTGCCAATGAATATGCCACGTGACCCCGGGCAAGTCACTAAAACTTGATGAATCTCAGTTTCCTCATTTGTAAAAAGTCAGTAATCATACTATGACCCTAAAATGTCATGCTTTTGTTGGTGTGAGTATTCCGTCCACCATCCCAGATTACGATCTCTCTACAACTTAGTACCTGGTCTTTGAAACTTGCTGTGGCCAGCAAAGTGAATTGTTTTGTTGCCAAGCTGACGATGGGACTCTGCTCTTGTCCTGGTGGGTTCTCAGATGAGATGTGTGGTCCATGCCAAGGCAGACACTCCAAGTTTTCCCATCTCAGTAGGATCCACCAGAGCTTGTATCCCACTGACATGGTCTTCCAGAGCCCAGGGTTGCGATCAGAGGAGCTCTTTACTACAAATTTAAGATCTAAAGATATAGAAAAGGTTTTTATCAGGAGATTAACAACAGCAGTAACAACAAGCATTTATTTAGATTTTAAAGGTTTGAAAAGCTATAAATATTATCTCATTTGATCCTCACAACAATCCTGGGAGGTAGGTGCCATGATTATTACCATTTTACAGCTAAGGAAACTGAGGCAGATAGAGGTTAAGTGACTTTCCCAGGGTCATGCAGCTAGTAAGTATCTAGGGCCAGATTTGAACTTAGGCCTTCTTGATTGCAAGTTCAGTGCAGTGTGCTAATAATATATGGGATTTGGAATCAGAAAATTGATTGGTTGTCTCTGTGTCACCAGTCTTACAATGGATGAAAAATCACTGGACTTGTGGCCAAAAGACATAGATAGATTTGAAGCCCCACTCTTCCAAGTGACCTTGGGCCAATCACTTTCCTCTCTGAACCCCAGTTTCCTCATCTGTAAGATGGAGATTACATTCATCCTACTGATGGAAACATTTGACCAGCCTTGTGTTTGGTTCTGTGGAAGATGCAAATGGAGATGCAGTCTCTACCCTGGTGCATTCTTCAACCCAGCAAGCAGATGGTGCA